>NC_140593.1:615179737-615903904 GCF_964204655.1 Triturus cristatus
TGATAATTCACATGGAATAGTCATTTACAGTAGAAATATTAAACATTAAAAAATTTCCATTTCTGACCATCTGGAGAAATTTCGACAGGTCACGGGTCATCGTTTTTCATCAGAAAATAGATTTTTTGGACTGTAGAAAAATTGATTCAAAATGTCATTTGGAATGTGCCTCATGTTGAATAACTACTTTTTAAAGCACCAATGTGACCAAAATTGCCATTATTACAGACTTTTTCTCCTATTCAGAAGCTTCTATTTCGACCAATTTCTGGCATTAAAGTGACTCTAAACACACTTATTTTTGTTCCAAAAGTGATAATTTACATGGAATAGTCATTTGCAGTCAAAAAATTAAACATTAAAAAATTTCCATTTCTGACGATCTGGAGAAATTTTGACAGGTCACGGGTCATCGTTTTTCATCAGAAAATTGATTTTTTGGACTGTAGAAAAATTGATTAAAAATGTCATTTGGAATGTGCCTCATGTTGAATAACTACTTTTTAAAGCCTCAATGTGACCAAAATTGCCATTATTACAGACTTTTTATCCTATTCAGAAGCTTCTATTTCGACCAATTTCATGCATTAAAGTGACTCTAAACACACATATTTTTGTTCCAAAAGTGATAATTTACATGGAATAGTCATTTGCAGTCAAAAAACTTAAACAATTAAAAAATTTCCATTTCTGACCATCTGGAGAAATTTCGACAGGTCGCATGTCATCGTTTTTCATCAGAAAATTGATTTTCTTGGACTATAGCAAAAATTGATTCAAAATGTCATTTGGATTGTGCCTCATGTTTAATAACTACTTTTTAAAGCCTCAATGTGACCAAAATTGCCAGTAATACAGACATTTTCTCCTATTCAGAAGCTTCTATTTCGACCAATTTCAGGCATTAAAGTGTCTCTAAACACACTTGTTTGTGTTCCAAAAGTGATAATTTACATGAAATAGTCATTTGCAGTCAAAAAATTAAACATTAAAAAATTTCCATTTCTGACCATCTGGAGAAATTTCGACAGGTCACGGGTTATCTTTTTCATCAGAAAATTGATTTTTTGGACTGTAGAAAAATTGATTAAAAATGTCATTTGGATTGTGCCTCATGTTGAATAACTACTTTTTAAAGCCTCAATGTGACCAAAATTGCCATTATTACAGACTTTTTCTCCTATTCAGAAGCTTCTATTTCGACCAATTTCAGGCATTAAAGTGACTCTAAACACACTTATTTTTGTTCCAAAAGTGATAATATACATGGAATAGTCATTTACAGTCAAAAAATTAAACATTAAAAAATTTCCATTTCTGACCATCTGGAGAAATTTCGACAGGTCACGGGTCATCGTTTTTCATCAGAAAATTGATTTGTTGGACTGTAGAAAAATTGATTCAAAATGTCATTTGGAATGTGCTTCATGTTGAATAACTACTTTTTAAAGCCTCAATGTGACCAAAATTGCCATTTTTACAGACATTTTCTCCTACTCAGAAGCTTCTTTTTCGACCAATTTTAGGCATTAAAGTGACTCTAAACACACTTATTTTTGTTCCAAAAGTGATAATTTACATGGAATAGTCATTTGCAGTAAAAAAAATTAAACAATTATAAAAATTCCATTTCTGACCATCTGGAGAAATTTCGACAGGTCGCGGGTCATCGTTTTTCATCAGAAAATTGATTTTTTATGGACTGTAGAAAAATTGATTAAAAATGTCATTTGGAATGTGCCTCATGTTGAATAACTACTTTTTAAAGCCTCAATGTGACCAAAATTGCCATTTTTACAGCCTATTTCTCCTATTCAGAAGCTTCTATTTTGACCAATTTAAGGCATTAAAGTGACACTAAACACCCTTATTTTTGTTCCAAAAGTGATAATTCACATGGAATAGTCATTTACAGTAGAAATATTAAACATTAAAAAATTTCCATTTCTGACCATCTGGAGAAATTTCGACAGGTCACGGGTCATCGTTTTTCATCAGAAAATAGATTTTTTGGACTGTAGAAAAATTATTAAAAATGTCATTTGGAATGTGCCTCATGTTAAATAACTACTTTTTAAAGCCTCAATGTGACCAAAATTGCCATTTTTAAAGACATTTTCTCCTATTCAGAAGCTCTATTTTGACCAATTTCAGGCATTAAAGGGACTCTAAACACCCTTACTTTTGTTCCAAAAGTGATAATTCACATGGAATAGTCATTTGCAGTCAAAAAACTTAAACATAAAAAAAAAACAATTTCTGACCATCTGGAGAAATTTCGACAGGTCACGGGTCATCGTTTTTCATCAGAAAATTGATTTTTTGGACTGTAGAAAAAGTGATTCAAAATGTCATTTGGAATGTGCCTCATGTTGAATAACTACTTTTTAAAGCCTCAATGTGGCGAAAATTGCCATTTTTAAAGACATTTTCTCCTATTCAGAAGCTCTATTTCGACCAATTTCAGGCATTAAAGGGACTCTAAACACCCTTATTATTGTTCCAAAACTGATCATTCACATGGAATAGTCATTTACAGTCAAAAAAATTAAACATTAAAAAAATTCCATTTCTGACCATCTGGAGAAATTTCGACAGGTCACGGGTCATCGTTTTTCATCAGAAAATTGATTTTTATGGACTGTAGAAAAATTGATTAAAAATGTCATTTGGAATGTGCCTCATGTTGAATAACTACTTTTTAAAGCCTCAATGTGACCAAAATTGCCATTATTACAGACTTTTTATCCTATTCAGAAGCTTCTATTTCGACCAATTTCAGGCATTAAAGTTACTCTAAACACACTTATTTTTGTTCCAAAAGTGATAATTCACATGGAATAGTCATTTACAGTCAAAAAACTTAAACATTAAAAAAAATTCCATTTCTGACCATCTGGAGAAATTTCGACAGGTCACGGGTCATCGTTTTTCATCAGAAAATTGATTTTTTATGGACTGTAGAAAAATTGATTAAAAATGTCATTTGGAATGTGCCTCATGTTGAATAACTACTTTTTAAAGCCTCAATGTGACCAAAATTGCCATTTTTACAGACTATTTCTCCTATTCAGAAGCTTCTATTTTGACCAATTTAAGGCATTAAAGTGACACTAAACACCCTTATTTTTGTTCCAAAAGTGATAATTCACATGGAATAGTCATTTACAGTAGAAATATTAAACATTAAAAAATTTCCATTTCTGACCATCTGTAGAAATTTCGACAGGTCACGGGTCATCGTTTTTCATCAGAAAATAGATTTTTTGGACTGTAGAAAAATTGATTCAAAATGTCATTTGGAATGTGCCTCATGTTGAATAACTACTTTTTAAAGCACCAATGTGACCAAAATTGCCATTATTACAGACTTTTTCTCCTATTCAGAAGCTTCTATTTCGACCAATTTCTGGCATTAAAGTGACTCTAAACACACTTATTTTTGTTCCAAAAGTGATAATTTACATGGAATAGTCATTTGCAGTCAAAAAATTAAACATTAAAAAATTTCCATTTCTGACGATCTGGAGAAATTTTGACAGGTCACGGGTCATCGTTTTTCATCAGAAAATTGATTTTTTGGACTGTAGAAAAATTGATTAAAAATGTCATTTGGAATGTGCCTCATGTTGAATAACTACTTTTTAAAGCCTCAATGTGACCAAAATTGCCATTATTACAGACTTTTTATCCTATTCAGAAGCTTCTATTTCGACCAATTTCATGCATTAAAGTGACTCTAAACACACATATTTTTGTTCCAAAAGTGATAATTTACATGGAATAGTCATTTGCAGTCAAAAAACTTAAACAATTAAAAAATTTCCATTTCTGACCATCTGGAGAAATTTCGACAGGTCGCATGTCATCGTTTTTCATCAGAAAATTGATTTTCTTGGACTATAGCAAAAATTGATTCAAAATGTCATTTGGATTGTGCCTCATGTTTAATAACTACTTTTTAAAGCCTCAATGTGACCAAAATTGCCAGTAATACAGACATTTTCTCCTATTCAGAAGCTTCTATTTCGACCAATTTCAGGCATTAAAGTGTCTCTAAACACACTTGTTTGTGTTCCAAAAGTGATAATTTACATGAAATAGTCATTTGCAGTCAAAAAATTAAACATTAAAAAATTTCCATTTCTGACCATCTGGAGAAATTTCGACAGGTCACGGGTTATCTTTTTCATCAGAAAATTGATTTTTTGGACTGTAGAAAAATTGATTAAAAATGTCATTTGGATTGTGCCTCATGTTGAATAACTACTTTTTAAAGCCTCAATGTGACCAAAATTGCCATTATTACAGACTTTTTCTCCTATTCAGAAGCTTCTATTTCGACCAATTTCAGGCATTAAAGTGACTCTAAACACACTTATTTTTGTTCCAAAAGTGATAATATACATGGAATAGTCATTTACAGTCAAAAAATTAAACATTAAAAAAGTTCCATTTCTGACCATCTGGAGAAATTTCGACAGGTCACGGGTCATCGTTTTTCATCAGAAAATTGATTTGTTGGACTGTAGAAAAATTGATTCAAAATGTCATTTGGAATGTGCTTCATGTTGAATAACTACTTTTTAAAGCCTCAATGTGACCAAAATTGCCATTTTTACAGACATTTTCTCCTACTCAGAAGCTTCTTTTTCGACCAATTTTAGGCATTAAAGTGACTCTAAACACACTTATTTTTGTTCCAAAAGTGATAATTTACATGGAATAGTCATTTGCAGTAAAAAAACTTAAACAATTAAAAAAATTCCATTTCTGACCATCTGGAGAAATTTCGACAGGTCGCGGGTCATCGTTTTTCATCAGAAAATTGATTTTTTATGGACTGTAGAAAAATTGATTAAAAATGTCATTTGGAATGTGCCTCATGTTGAATAACTACTTTTTAAAGCCTCAATGTGACCAAAATTGCCATTTTTACAGCCTATTTCTCCTATTCAGAAGCTTCTATTTTGACCAATTTAAGGCATTAAAGTGACACTAAACACCCTTATTTTTGTTCCAAAAGTGATAATTCACATGGAATAGTCATTTACAGTAGAAATATTAAACATTAAAAAATTTCCATTTCTGACCATCTGGAGAAATTTCGACAGGTCATCGTTTTTCATCAGAAAATAGATTTTTTGGACTGTAGAAAAATTATTAAAAATGTCATTTGGAATGTGCCTCATGTTAAATAACTACTTTTTAAAGCCTCAATGTGACCAAAATTGCCATTTTTAAAGACATTTTCTCCTATTCAGAAGCTCTATTTTGACCAATTTCAGGCATTAAAGGGACTCTAAACACCCTTACTTTTGTTCCAAAAGTGATAATTCACATGGAATAGTCATTTGCAGTCAAAAAACTTAAACATTAAAAAAAAACAATTTCTGACCATCTGGAGAAATTTCGACAGGTCACGGGTCATCGTTTTTCATCAGAAAATAGATTTTTTGGACTGTAGAAAAATTGATTCAAAATGTCATTTGGAATGTGCCTCATGTTGAATAACTACTTTTTAAAGCCTCAATGTGGCGAAAATTGCCATTTTTAAAGACATTTTCTCCTATTCAGAAGCTCTATTTCGACCAATTTCAGGCATTAAAGGGACTCTAAACACCCTTATTATTGTTCCAAAACTGATAATTCACATGGAATAGTCATTTACAGTCAAAAAAATTAAACATTAAAAAAATTCCATGTCTGACGATCTGGAGAAATTTTGACAGGTCACGGGTCATCGTTTTTCATCAGAAAATTGATTTTTTGGACTGTAGAAAAATTGATTCAAAATGTTATTTGGAATGTGCCTCATGTTGAATAACTACTTTTTAAAGCCTCAATGTGACCAAAATTGCCATTATTACAGACTTTTTATCCTATTCAGAAGCTTCTATTTCGACCAATTTCAGGCATTAAAGTTACTCTAAACACACTTATTTTTGTTCCAAAAGTGATAATTCACATGGAATAGTCATTTACAGTCAAAAAACTTAAACATTAAAAAAAATTCCATTTCTGACCATCTGGAGAAATTTCGACAGGTCACGGGTCATCGTTTTTCATCAGAAAATTGATTTTTTATGGACTGTAGAAAAATTGATTAAAAATGTCATTTGGAATGTGCCTCATGTTGAATAACTACTTTTTAAAGCCTCAATGTGACCAAAATTGCCATTTTTACAGACTATTTCTCCTATTCAGAAGCTTCTATTTTGACCAATTTAAGGCATTAAAGTGACACTAAACACCCTTATTTTTGTTCCAAAAGTGATAATTCACATGGAATAGTCATTTACAGTAGAAATATTAAACATTAAAAAATTTCCATTTCTGACCATCTGGAGAAATTTCGACAGGTCACGGGTCATCGTTTTTCATCAGAAAATAGATTTTTTGGACTGTAGAAAAATTGATTCAAAATGTCATTTGGAATGTGCCTCATGTTGAATAACTACTTTTTAAAGCACCAATGTGACCAAAATTGCCATTATTACAGACTTTTTCTCCTATTCAGAAGCTTCTATTTCGACCAATTTCTGGCATTAAAGTGACTCTAAACACACTTATTTTTGTTCCAAAAGTGATAATTTACATGGAATAGTCATTTGCAGTCAAAAAATTAAACATTAAAAAATTTCCATTTCTGACGATCTGGAGAAATTTTGACAGGTCACGGGTCATCGTTTTTCATCAGAAAATTGATTTTTTGGACTGTAGAAAAATTGATTAAAAATGTCATTTGGAATGTGCCTCATGTTGAATAACTACTTTTTAAAGCCTCAATGTGACCAAAATTGCCATTATTACAGACTTTTTATCCTATTCAGAAGCTTCTATTTCGACCAATTTCATGCATTAAAGTGACTCTAAACACACATATTTTTGTTCCAAAAGTGATAATTTACATGGAATAGTCATTTGCAGTCAAAAAACTTAAACAATTAAAAAATTTCCATTTCTGACCATCTGGAGAAATTTCGACAGGTCGCATGTCATCGTTTTTCATCAGAAAATTGATTTTCTTGGACTATAGCAAAAATTGATTCAAAATGTCATTTGGATTGTGCCTCATGTTTAATAACTACTTTTTAAAGCCTCAATGTGACCAAAATTGCCAGTAATACAGACATTTTCTCCTATTCAGAAGCTTCTATTTCGACCAATTTCAGGCATTAAAGTGTCTCTAAACACACTTGTTTGTGTTCCAAAAGTGATAATTTACATGAAATAGTCATTTGCAGTCAAAAAATTAAACATTAAAAAATTTCCATTTCTGACCATCTGGAGAAATTTCGACAGGTCACGGGTTATCTTTTTCATCAGAAAATTGATTTTTTGGACTGTAGAAAAATTGATTAAAAATGTCATTTGGATTGTGCCTCATGTTGAATAACTACTTTTTAAAGCCTCAATGTGACCAAAATTGCCATTATTACAGACTTTTTCTCCTATTCAGAAGCTTCTATTTCGACCAATTTCAGGCATTAAAGTGACTCTAAACACACTTATTTTTGTTCCAAAAGTGATAATATACATGGAATAGTCATTTACAGTCAAAAAATTAAACATTAAAAAATTTCCATTTCTGACCATCTGGAGAAATTTCGACAGGTCACGGGTCATCGTTTTTCATCAGAAAATTGATTTGTTGGACTGTAGAAAAATTGATTCAAAATGTCATTTGGAATGTGCTTCATGTTGAATAACTACTTTTTAAAGCCTCAATGTGACCAAAATTGCCATTTTTACAGACATTTTCTCCTACTCAGAAGCTTCTTTTTCGACCAATTTTAGGCATTAAAGTGACTCTAAACACACTTATTTTTGTTCCAAAAGTGATAATTTACATGGAATAGTCATTTGCAGTAAAAAAAATTAAACAATTATAAAAATTCCATTTCTGACCATCTGGAGAAATTTCGACAGGTCGCGGGTCATCGTTTTTCATCAGAAAATTGATTTTTTATGGACTGTAGAAAAATTGATTAAAAATGTCATTTGGAATGTGCCTCATGTTGAATAACTACTTTTTAAAGCCTCAATGTGACCAAAATTGCCATTTTTACAGCCTATTTCTCCTATTCAGAAGCTTCTATTTTGACCAATTTAAGGCATTAAAGTGACACTAAACACCCTTATTTTTGTTCCAAAAGTGATAATTCACATGGAATAGTCATTTACAGTAGAAATATTAAACATTAAAAAATTTCCATTTCTGACCATCTGGAGAAATTTCGACAGGTCACGGGTCATCGTTTTTCATCAGAAAATAGATTTTTTGGACTGTAGAAAAATTATTAAAAATGTCATTTGGAATGTGCCTCATGTTAAATAACTACTTTTTAAAGCCTCAATGTGACCAAAATTGCCATTTTTAAAGACATTTTCTCCTATTCAGAAGCTCTATTTTGACCAATTTCAGGCATTAAAGGGACTCTAAACACCCTTACTTTTGTTCCAAAAGTGATAATTCACATGGAATAGTCATTTGCAGTCAAAAAACTTAAACATAAAAAAAAAACAATTTCTGACCATCTGGAGAAATTTCGACAGGTCACGGGTCATCGTTTTTCATCAGAAAATTGATTTTTTGGACTGTAGAAAAAGTGATTCAAAATGTCATTTGGAATGTGCCTCATGTTGAATAACTACTTTTTAAAGCCTCAATGTGGCGAAAATTGCCATTTTTAAAGACATTTTCTCCTATTCAGAAGCTCTATTTCGACCAATTTCAGGCATTAAAGGGACTCTAAACACCCTTATTATTGTTCCAAAACTGATCATTCACATGGAATAGTCATTTACAGTCAAAAAAATTAAACATTAAAAAAATTCCATTTCTGACCATCTGGAGAAATTTCGACAGGTCACGGGTCATCGTTTTTCATCAGAAAATTGATTTTTATGGACTGTAGAAAAATTGATTAAAAATGTCATTTGGAATGTGCCTCATGTTGAATAACTACTTTTTAAAGCCTCAATGTGACCAAAATTGCCATTTTTACAGACTATTTCTCCTATTCAGAAGCTTCTATTTTGACCAATTTAAGGCATTAAAGTGACACTAAACACCCTTATTTTTGTTCCAAAAGTGATAATTCACATGGAATAGTCATTTACAGTAGAAATATTAAACATTAAAAAATTTCCATTTCTGACCATCTGGAGAAATTTCGACAGGTCACGGGTCATCGTTTTTCATCAGAAAATAGATTTTTTGGACTGTAGAAAAATTGATTCAAAATGTCATTTGGAATGTGCCTCATGTTGAATAACTACTTTTTCAAGCACCAATGTGACCAAAATGTCCATTATTACAGACTTTTTCTCCTATTCAGAAGCTTCTATTTCGACCAATTTCAGGCATTAAAGTGACTCTAAACACACTTGTTTGTGTTCCAAAAGTGATAATTTACATGAAATAGTCATTTGCAGTCAAAAAATTAAACATTAAAAAATTTCCATTTCTGACCATCTGGAGAAATTTCGACAGGTCACGGGTTATCTTTTTCATCAGAAAATAGATTTTTTGGACTGTAGAAAAATTGATTCAAAATGTCATTTGGAATGTGCCTCATGTTGAATAACTACTTTTTAAAGCCTCAATGTGACGAAAATTGCCATTTTTAAAGACATTTTCTCCTATTCAGAAGCTCTATTTCGACCAATTTCAGGCATTAAAGGGACTCTAAACACCCTTATTATTGTTCCAAAAGTGATAATTCACATGGAATAGTCATTTACAGTCAAAAAAATTAAACATTAAAAAATTTCCATTTCTGACCATCTGGAGAAATTTCGACAGGTCACGGGTCATCGTTTTTCATCAGAAAATAGATTTTTTGGACTGTAGAAAAATTGATTCAAAATGTCATTTGGAATGTTCCTCATGTTGAATAACTACTTTTTAAAGCCTCAATGTGACCAAAATTGCCATTATTACAGACTTTTTATCCTATTCAGAAGCTTCTATTTCGACCAATTTCAGGCATTAAAGTTACTCTAAACACACTTATTTTTGTTCCAAAAGTGATAATTCACATGGAATAGTCATTTACAGTCAAAAAACTTAAACATTAAAAAAATTCCATTTCTGACCATCTGGAGAAATTTCGACAGGTCACGGGTCATCGTTTTTCATCAGAAAATTGATTTTTTATGGACTGTAGAAAAATTGATTCAAAATGTCATTTGGAATGTGCCTCATGTTGAATAACTACTTTTTAAAGCCTCAATGTGACCAAAATTGCCATTTTTACAGACTATTTCTCCTATTCAGAAGCTTCTATTTTGACCAATTTAAGGCATTAAAGTGACACTAAACACCCTTATTTTTGTTCCAAAAGTGATAATTCACATGGAATAGTCATTTACAGTAGAAATATTAAACATTAAAAAATTTCCATTTCTGACCATCTGGAGAAATTTCGACAGGTCACGGGTCATCGTTTTTCATCAGAAAATAGATTTTTTGGACTGTAGAAAAATTATTAAAAATGTCATTTGGAATGTGCCTCATGTTGAATAACTACTTTTTAAAGCCTCAATGTGACCAAAATTGCCATTTTTAAAGACATTTTCTCCTATTCAGAAGCTCTATTTTGACCAATTTCAGGCATTAAAGGGACTCTAAACACCCTTACTTTTGTTCCAAAAGTGATAATTCACATGGAATAGTCATTTGCAGTCAAAAAACTTAAACATTAAAAAAAACCAATTTCTGACCATCTGGAGAAATTTCGACAGGTCACGGGTCATCGTTTTTCATCAGAAAATTGATTTTTTGGACTGTAGAAAAATTGATTCAAAATGTCATTTGGAATGTGCCTCATGTTGAATAACTACTTTTTAAAGCCTCAATGTGGCGAAAATTGCCATTTTTAAAGACATTTTCTCCTATTCAGAAGCTCTATTTCGACCAATTTCAGGCATTAAAGGGACTCTAAACACCCTTATTATTGTTCCAAAACTGATAATTCACATGGAATAGTCATTTACAGTCAAAAAAATTAAACATTAAAAAAATTCCATTTCTGACCATCTGGAGAAATTTCGACAGGTCACGGGTCATCGTTTTTCATCAGAAAATTGATTTTTTTGGCCTGTAGAAAAATTGATTAAAAATGTCATTTGGAATGTGCCTCATGTTGAATAACTACTTTTTAAAGCCTCAATGTGACCAAAATTGCCATTATTACAGACTTTTTCTCCTATTCAGAAGCTTCTATTTTGACCAATTTAAGGCATTAAAGTGACACTAAACACCCTTATTTTTGTTCCAAAAGTGATAATTCACATGGAATAGTCATTTGCAGTCAAAAAACTTAAACATTAAAAAAATTCCGTTTCTGACCATCTGGAGAAATTTCGACAGGTCACGGGTCATCGTTTTTCATCAGAAAATTGATTTTCTGGACTGTAGAAAAATTGATTCAAAATGTCATTTGGAATGTGCCTCATGTTGAATAACTACTTTTTAAAGCCTCAATGTGACGAAAATTGCCATTTTTAAAGACATTTTCTCCTATTCAGAAGCTCTATTTCGACCAATTTCAGGCATTAAAGGGACTCTAAACACCCTTATTATTGTTCCAAAAGTGATAATTCACATGGAATAGTCATTTACAGTCAAAAAAATTAAACATTAAAAAATTTCCATTTCTGACCATCTGGAGAAATTTCGACAGGTCACGGGTCATCGTTTTTCATCAGAAAATAGATTTTTTGGACTGTAGAAAAATTGATTCAAAATGTCATTTGGAATGTTCCTCATGTTGAATAACTACTTTTTAAAGCCTCAATGTGACCAAAATTGCCATTATTACAGACTTTTTATCCTATTCAGAAGCTTCTATTTCGACCAATTTCAGGCATTAAAGTTACTCTAAACACACTTATTTTTGTTCCAAAAGTGATAATTCACATGGAATAGTCATTTACAGTCAAAAAACTTAAACATTAAAAAAATTCCATTTCTGACCATCTGGAGAAATTTCGACAGGTCACGGGTCATCGTTTTTCATCAGAAAATTGATTTTTTATGGACTGTAGAAAAATTGATTAAAAATGTCATTTGGAATGTGCCTCATGTTGAATAACTACTTTTTAAAGCCTCAATGTGACCAAAATTGCCATTTTTACAGACTATTTCTCCTATTCAGAAGCTTCTATTTTGACCAATTTAAGGCATTAAAGTGACACTAAACACCCTTATTTTTGTTCCAAAAGTGATAATTCACATGGAATAGTCATTTACAGTAGAAATATTAAACATTAAAAAATTTCCATTTCTGACCATCTGGAGAAATTTCGACAGGTCACGGGTCATCGTTTTTCATCAGAAAATAGATTTTTTGGACTGTAGAAAAATTATTAAAAATGTCATTTGGAATGTGCCTCATGTTGAATAACTACTTTTTAAAGCCTCAATGTGACCAAAATTGCCATTTTTAAAGACATTTTCTCCTATTCAGAAGCTCTATTTTGACCAATTTCAGGCATTAAAGGGACTCTAAACACCCTTACTTTTGTTCCAAAAGTGATAATTCACATGGAATAGTCATTTGCAGTCAAAAAACTTAAACATTAAAAAAAACCAATTTCTGACCATCTGGAGAAATTTCGACAGGTCACGGGTCATCGTTTTTCATCAGAAAATTGATTTTTTGGACTGTAGAAAAATTGATTCAAAATGTCATTTGGAATGTGCCTCATGTTGAATAACTACTTTTTAAAGCCTCAATGTGGCGAAAATTGCCATTTTTAAAGACATTTTCTCCTATTCAGAAGCTCTATTTCGACCAATTTCAGGCATTAAAGGGACTCTAAACACCCTTATTATTGTTCCAAAACTGATAATTCACATGGAATAGTCATTTACAGTCAAAAAAATTAAACATTAAAAAAATTCCATTTCTGACCATCTGGAGAAATTTCGACAGGTCACGGGTCATCGTTTTTCATCAGAAAATTGATTTTTTGGACTGTAGAAAAATTGATTAAAAATGTCATTTGGATTGTGCCTCATGTTGAATAACTACTTTTTAAAGCCTCAATGTGACCAAAATTGCCATTATTACAGACTTTTTCTCCTATTCAGAAGCTTCTATTTCGACCAATTTCAGGCATTAAAGTGACTCTAAACACACTTATTTTTGTTCCAAAAGTGATAATTTACATGGAGTAGTCATTTGCAGTCAAAAAATTAAACATTAAAAAATTTCCATTTCTGACGATCTGGAGAAATTTTGACAGGTCACGGGTCATCGTTTTTCATCAGAAAATTGATTTTTTGGACTGTAGAAAAATTGATTCAAAATGTCATTTGGAATGTGCCTCATGTTGAATAACTACTTTTTAAAGCCTCAATGTGACCAAAATTGCCATTATTACAGACTTTTTATCCTATTCAGAAGCTTCTATTTCGACCACTTTCAGGCATTAAAGTGACACTAAACACCCTTATTTTTGTTCCAAAAGTGATAATTCACATGGAATAGTCATTTACAGTAGAAATATTAAACATTAAAAAATTTCCATTTCTGACCATCTGGAGAAATTTCGACAGGTCACGGGTCATCGTTTTTCATCAGAAAATAGATTTTTTGGACTGTAGAAAAATTGATTCAAAATGTCATTTGGAATGTGCCTCATGTTGAATAACTACTTTTTAAAGCACCAATGTGACCAAAATTGCCATTATTACAGACTTTTTCTCCTATTCAGAAGCTTCTATTTCGACCAATTTCTGGCATTAAAGTGACTCTAAACACACTTATTTTTGTTCCAAAAGTGATAATTTACATGGAATAGTCATTTGCAGTCAAAAAATTAAACATTAAAAATTTTCCATCTCTGACGATCTGGAGAAATTTTGACAGGTCACGGGTCATCGTTTTTCATCAGAAAATTGATTTTTTGGACTGTAGAAAAATTGATTAAAAATGTCATTTGGAATGTGCCTCATGTTGAATAACTACTTTTTAAAGCCTCAATGTGACCAAAATTGCCATTATTACAGACTTTTTATCCTATTCAGAAGCTTCTATTTCGACCAATTTCAGGCATTAAAGTGACTCTAAACACACTTATTTTTGTTCCAAAAGTGATAATTTACATGGAATAGTCATTTGCAGTCAAAAAACTTAAACAATTAAAAAAATTCCATTTCTGACCATCTGGAGAAATTTCGACAAGTCGCGGGTCATCGTTTTTCATCAGAAAATTGATTTTCTTGGACTATAGAAAAATTGATTCAAAATGTCATTTGGATTGTGCCTCATGTTTAATAACTACTTTTTAAAGCCTCAATGTGACCAAAATTGCCAGTAATACAGACATTTTCTCCTATTCAGAAGCTTCTATTTCAACCAATTTCAGGCATTAAAGGGACTCTAAACACCCTTATTATTGTTCCAAAAGTGATAATTCACATGGAATAGTCATTTACAGTCAAAAAAATTAAACATTAAAAAATTTCCATTTCTGACCATCTGGAGAAATTTCGACAGGTCATCGTTTTTCATCAGAAAATAGATTTTTTGGACTGTAGAAAAATTGATTCAAAATGTCATTTGGAATGTTCCTCATGTTGAATAACTACTTTTTAAAGCCTCAATGTGACCAAAATTGCCATTATTACAGACTTTTTATCCTATTCAGAAGCTTCTATTTCGACCAATTTCAGGCATTAAAGTTACTCTAAACACACTTATTTTTGTTCCAAAAGTGATAATTCACATGGAATAGTCATTTACAGTCAAAAAACTTAAACATTAAAAAAATTCCATTTCTGACCATCTGGAGAAATTTCGACAGGTCACGGGTCATCGTTTTTCATCAGAAAATTGATTTTTTATGGACTGTAGAAAAATTGATTAAAAATGTCATTTGGAATGTGCCTCATGTTGAATAACTACTTTTTAAAGCCTCAATGTGACCAAAATTGCCATTTTTACAGACTATTTCTCCTATTCAGAAGCTTCTATTTTGACCAATTTAAGGCATTAAAGTGACACTAAACACCCTTATTTTTGTTCCAAAAGTGATAATTCACATGGAATAGTCATTTACAGTAGAAATATTAAACATTAAAAAATTTCAATTTCTGACCATCTGGAGAAATTTCGACAGGTCACGGGTCATCGTTTTTCATCAGAAAATAGATTTTTTGGACTGTAGAAAAATTATTAAAAATGTCATTTGGAATGTGCCTCATGTTGAATAACTACTTTTTAAAGCCTCAATGTGGCGAAAATTGCCATTTTTAAAGACATTTTCTCCTATTCAGAAGCTCTATTTTGACCAATTTCAGGCATTAAAGGGACTCTAAACACCCTTATTATTGTTCCAAAACTGATAATTCACATGGAATAGTCATTTACAGTCAAAAAAATTAAACATTAAAAAAATTCCATTTCTGACCATCTGGAGAAATTTCGACAGGTCACGGGTCATCGTTTTTCATCAGAAAATTGATTTTTTTGGCCTGTAGAAAAATTGATTAAAAATGTCATTTGGAATGTGCCTCATGTTGAATAACTACTTTTTAAAGCCTCAATGTGACCAAAATTGCCATTATTACAGACTTTTTCTCCTATTCAGAAGCTTCTATTTCGACCAATTTCAGGCATTAAAGTGACACTAAACACCCTTATTTTTGTTCCAAAAGTGATAATTCACATGGAATAGTCATTTACAGTAGAAATATTAAACATTAAAAAATTTCCATTTCTGACCATCTGGATAAATTCCGACAGGTCACGGGTCATCGTTTTTCATCAGAAAATAGATTTTTTGGACTGTAGAAAAATTGATTCAAAATGTCCTTTGGAATGTGCCTCATGTTGAATAACTACTTTTTAAAGCACCAATGTGACCAAAATTGCCATTATTACAGACTTTTTCTCCTATTCAGAAGCTTCTATTTCGACCAATTTCAGGCATTAAAGTGACTCTAAACACACTTATTTTTGTTCCAAAAGTGATAATTTACATGGAGTAGTCATTTGCAGTCAAAAAATTAAACATTAAAAAATTTCCATTTCTGACGATCTGGAGAAATTTTGACAGGTCACGGGTCATCGTTTTTCATCAGAAAATTGATTTTTTGGACTGTAGAAAAATTGATTCAAAATGTCATTTGGAATGTGCCTCATGTTGAATAACTACTTTTTAAAGCCTCAATGTGACCAAAATTGCCATTATTACAGACTTTTTATCCTATTCAGAAGCTTCTATTTCGACCACTTTCAGGCATTAAAGTGACACTAAACACCCTTATTTTTGTTCCAAAAGTGATAATTCACATGGAATAGTCATTTACAGTAGAAATATTAAACATTAAAAAATTTCCATTTCTGACCATCTGGAGAAATTTCGACAGGTCACGGGTCATCGTTTTTCATCAGAAAATAGATTTTTTGGACTGTAGAAAAATTGATTCAAAATGTCATTTGGAATGTGCCTCATGTTGAATAACTACTTTTTAAAGCACCAATGTGACCAAAATTGCCATTATTACAGACTTTTTCTCCTATTCAGAAGCTTCTATTTCGACCAATTTCTGGCATTAAAGTGACTCTAAACACACTTATTTTTGTTCCAAAAGTGATAATTTACATGGAATAGTCATTTGCAGTCAAAAAATTAAACATTAAAAATTTTCCATTTCTGACGATCTGGAGAAATTTTGACAGGTCACAGGTCATCGTTTTTCATCAGAAAATTGATTTTTTGGACTGTAGAAAAATTGATTAAAAATGTCATTTGGAATGTGCCTCATGTTGAATAACTACTTTTTAAAGCCTCAATGTGACCAAAATTGCCATTATTACAGACTTTTTATCCTATTCAGAAGCTTCTATTTCGACCAATTTCAGGCATTAAAGTGACTCTAAACACACTTATTTTTGTTCCAAAAGTGATAATTTACATGGAATAGTCATTTGCAGTCAAAAAACTTAAACAATTAAAAAAATTCCATTTCTGACCATCTGGAGAAATTTCGACAAGTCGCGGGTCATCGTTTTTCATCAGAAAATTGATTTTCTTGGACTATAGAAAAATTGATTCAAAATGTCATTTGGATTGTGCCTCATGTTTAATAACTACTTTTTAAAGCCTCAATGTGACCAAAATTGCCAGTAATACAGACATTTTCTCCTATTCAGAAGCTTCTATTTCAACCAATTTCAGGCATTAAAGGGACTCTAAACACCCTTATTTTTGTTCCAAAAGTGATAATTTACATGGAATAGTCATTTGCAGTCAAAAAACTTAAACAATTAAAAAAATTCCATTTCTGACCATCTGGAGAAATTTCGCCAAGTCACGGGTCATCGTTTTTCATCAGAAAATTGATTTCTGGACTGTAGAAAAATTGATTCAAAATGTCATTTGGAATGTGCCTCATGTTGAATAACTACTTTTTAAAGCCTCAATGTGACGAAAATTGCCATTTTTAAAGACATTTTCTCCTATTCAGAAGCTCTATTTCGACCAATTTCAGGCATTAAAGGGACTCTAAACACCCTTATTATTGTTCCAAAAGTGATAATTCACATGGAATAGTCATTTACAGTCAAAAAAATTAAACATTAAAAAATTTCCATTTCTGACCATCTGGAGAAATTTCGACAGGTCACGGGTCATCGTTTTTCATCAGAAAATAGATTTTTTGGACTGTAGAAAAATTGATTCAAAATGTCATTTGGAATGTTCCTCATGTTGAATAACTACTTTTTAAAGCCTCAATGTGACCAAAATTGCCATTATTACAGACTTTTTATCCTATTCAGAAGCTTCTATTTCGACCAATTTCAGGCATTAAAGTTACTCTAAACACACTTATTTTTGTTCCAAAAGTGATAATTCACATGGAATAGTCATTTACAGTCAAAAAACTTAAACATTAAAAAAATTCCATTTCTGACCATCTGGAGAAATTTCGACAGGTCACGGGTCATCGTTTTTCATCAGAAAATTGATTTTTTATGGACTGTAGAAAAATTGATTAAAAATGTCATTTGGAATGTGCCTCATGTTGAATAACTACTTTTTAAAGCCTCAATGTGACCAAAATTGCCATTTTTACAGACTATTTCTCCTATTCAGAAGCTTCTATTTTGACCAATTTACGGCATTAAAGTGACACTAAACACCCTTATTTTTGTTCCAAAAGTGATAATTCACATGGAATAGTCATTTACAGTAGAAATATTAAACATTAAAAAATTTCCATTTCTGACCATCTGGAGAAATTTCGACAGGTCACGGGTCATCGTTTTTCATCAGAAAATAGATTTTTTGGACTGTAGAAAAATTGATTCAAAATGTCATTTGGAATGTGCCTCATGTTGAATAACTACTTTTTCAAGCACCAATGTGACCAAAATGTCCATTATTACAGACTTTTTCTCCTATTCAGAAGCTTCTATTTCGACCAATTTCAGGCATTAAAGTTACTCTAAACACACTTATTTTTGTTCCAAAAGTGATAATTCACATGGAATAGTCATTTACAGTCAAAAAACTTAAACATTAAAAAAATTCCATTTCTGACCATCTGGAGAAATTTCGACAGGTCACGGGTCATCGTTTTTCATCAGAAAATTGATTTTTTATGGACTGTAGAAAAATTGATTAAAAATGTCATTTGGAATGTGCCTCATGTTGAATAACTACTTTTTAAAGCCTCAATGTGACCAAAATTGCCATTTTTACAGACTATTTCTCCTATTCAGAAGCTTCTATTTTGACCAATTTACGGCATTAAAGTGACACTAAACACCCTTATTTTTGTTCCAAAAGTGATAATTCACATGGAATAGTCATTTACAGTAGAAATATTAAACATTAAAAAATTTCCATTTCTGACGATCTGGAGAAATTTTGACAGGTCACGGGTCATCGTTTTTCATCAGAAAATTGATTTTTTGGACTGTAGAAAAATTGATTAAAAATGTCATTTGGAATGTGCCTCATGTTGAATAACTACTTTTTAAAGCCTCAATGTGACCAAAATTGCCATTATTACAGACTTTTTATCCTATTCAGAAGCTTCTATTTCGACCAATTTCATGCATTAAAGTGACTCTAAACACACATATTTTTGTTCCAAAAGTGATAATTTACATGGAATAGTCATTTGCAGTCAAAAAACTTAAACAATTAAAAAATTTCCATTTCTGACCATCTGGAGAAATTTCGACAGGTCGCATGTCATCGTTTTTCATCAGAAAATTGATTTTCTTGGACTATAGAAAAATTGATTCAAAATGTCATTTGGATTGTGCCTCATGTTTAATAACTACTTTTTAAAGCCTCAATGTGACCAAAATTGCCAGTAATACAGACATTTTCTCCTATTCAGAAGCTTCTATTTCGACCAATTTCAGGCATTAAAGTGTCTCTAAACACACTTGTTTGTGTTCCAAAAGTGATAATTTACATGAAATAGTCATTTGCAGTCAAAAAATTAAACATTAAAAAATTTCCATTTCTGACCATCTGGAGAAATTTCGACAGGTCACGGGTTATCTTTTTCATCAGAAAATTGATTTTTTGGACTGTAGAAAAATTGATTAAAAATGTCATTTGGCTTGTGCCTCATGTTGAATAACTACTTTTTAAAGCCTCAATGTGACCAAAATTGCCATTATTACAGACTTTTTCTCCTATTCAGAAGCTTCTATTTCGACCAATTTCAGGCATTAAAGTGACTCTAAACACACTTATTTTTGTTCCAAAAGTGATAATTTACATGGAGTAGTCATTTGCAGTCAAAAAATTAAACATTAAAAAATTTCCATTTCTGACGATCTGGAGAAATTTTGACAGGTCACGGGTCATCGTTTTTCATCAGAAAATTGATTTTTTGGACTGTAGAAAAATTGATTCAAAATGTCATTTGGAATGTGCCTCATGTTGAATAACTACTTTTTAAAGCCTCAATGTGACCAAAATTGCCATTATTACAGACTTTTTATCCTATTCAGAAGCTTCTATTTCGACCACTTTCAGGCATTAAAGTGACACTAAACACCCTTATTTTTGTTCCAAAAGTGATAATTCACATGGAATAGTCATTTACAGTAGAAATATTAAACATTAAAAAATTTCCATTTCTGACCATCTGGAGAAATTTCGACAGGTCACGGGTCATCGTTTTTCATCAGAAAATAGATTTTTTGGACTGTAGAAAAATTGATTCAAAATGTCATTTGGAATGTGCCTCATGTTGAATAACTACTTTTTAAAGCACCAATGTGACCAAAATTGCCATTATTACAGACTTTTTCTCCTATTCAGAAGCTTCTATTTCGACCAATTTCTGGCATTAAAGTGACTCTAAACACACTTATTTTTGTTCCAAAAGTGATAATTTACATGGAATAGTCATTTGCAGTCAAAAAATAAACATTAAAAATTTTCCATCTCTGACGATCTGGAGAAATTTTGACAGGTCACGGGTCATCGTTTTTCATCAGAAAATTGATTTTTTGGACTGTAGAAAAATTGATTAAAAATGTCATTTGGAATGTGCCTCATGTTGAATAACTACTTTTTAAAGCCTCAATGTGACCAAAATTGCCATTATTACAGACTTTTTATCCTATTCAGAAGCTTCTATTTCGACCAATTTCAGGCATTAAAGTGACTCTAAACACACTTATTTTTGTTCCAAAAGTGATAATTTACATGGAATAGTCATTTGCAGTCAAAAAACTTAAACAATTAAAAAAATTCCATTTCTGACCATCTGGAGAAATTTCGACAAGTCGCGGGTCATCGTTTTTCATCAGAAAATTGATTTTCTTGGACTATAGAAAAATTGATTCAAAATGTCATTTGGATTGTGCCTCATGTTTAATAACTACTTTTTAAAGCCTCAATGTGACCAAAATTGCCAGTAATACAGACATTTTCTCCTATTCAGAAGCTTCTATTTCAACCAATTTCAGGCATTAAAGGGACTCTAAACACCCTTATTTTTGTTCCAAAAGTGATAATTCACATGGAATAGTCATTTGCAGTCAAAAAACTTAAACATTAAAAAAATTCCGTTTCTGACCATCTGGAGAAATTTCGACAGGTCACGGGTCATCGTTTTTCATCAGAAAATTGATTTTCTGGACTGTAGAAAAATTGATTCAAAATGTCATTTGGAATGTGCCTCATGTTGAATAACTACTTTTTAAAGCCTCAATGTGACGAAAATTGCCATTTTTAAAGACATTTTCTCCTATTCAGAAGCTCTATTTCGACCAATTTCAGGCATTAAAGGGACTCTAAACACCCTTATTATTGTTCCAAAAGTGATAATTCACATGGAATAGTCATTTACAGTCAAAAAAATTAAACATTAAAAAATTTCCATTTCTGACCATCTGGAGAAATTTCGACAGGTCACGGGTCATCGTTTTTCATCAGAAAATAGATTTTTTGGACTGTAGAAAAATTGATTCAAAATGTCATTTGGAATGTGCCTCATGTTGAATAACTACTTTTTAAAGCCTCAATGTGACCAAAATTGCCATTATTACAGACTTTTTATCCTATTCAGAAGCTTCTATTTCGACCAATTTCAGGCATTAAAGTTACTCTAAACACACTTATTTTTGTTCCAAAAGTGATAATTCACATGGAATAGTCATTTACAGTCAAAAAACTTAAACATTAAAAAAATTCCATTTCTGACCATCTGGAGAAATTTCGACAGGTCACGGGTCATCGTTTTTCATCAGAAAATTGATTTTTTATGGACTGTAGAAAAATTGATTAAAAATGTTATTTGGAATGTGCCTCATGTTGAATAACTACTTTTTAAAGCCTCAATGTGACCAAAATTACCATTTTTATAGACTATTTCTCCTATTCAGAAGCTTCTATTTTGACCAATTTAAGGCATTAAAGTGACACTAAACACCCTTATTTTTGTTCCAAAAGTGATAATTCACATGGAATAGTCATTTACAGTAGAAATATTAAACATTAAAAAATTTCCATTTCTGACCATCTGGAGAAATTTCGACAGGTCACGGGTCATCGTTTTTCATCAGAAAATAGATTTTTTGGACTGTAGAAAAATTGATTCAAAATGTCATTTGGAATGTGCCTCATGTTGAATAACTACTTTTTCAAGCACCAATGTGACCAAAATGTCCATTATTACAGACTTTTTCTCCTATTCAGAAGCTTCTATTTCGACCAATTTCAGGCATTAAAGTGACTCTAAACACACTTATTTTTGTTCCAAAAGTGATAATTTACATGGAGTAGTCATTTGCAGTCAAAAAATTAAACATTAAAAAATTTCCATGTCTGACGATCTGGAGAAATTTTGACAGGTCACGGGTCATCGTTTTTCATCAGAAAATTGATTTTTTGGACTGTAGAAAAATTGATTCAAAATGTCATTTGGAATGTGCCTCATGTTGAATAACTACTTTTTAAAGCCTCAATGTGACCAAAATTGCCATTATTACAGACTTTTTATCCTATTCAGAAGCTTCTATTTTGACCAATTTCAGGCATTAAAGTTACTCTAAACACACTTATTTTTGTTCCAAAAGTGATAATTCACATGGAATAGTCATTTACAGTCAAAAAACTTAAACATTAAAAAAAATTCAATTTCTGACCATCTGGAGAAATTTCGACAGGTCACGGGTCATCGTTTTTCATCAGAAAATTGATTTTTTATGGACTGTAGAAAAATTGATTAAAAATGTCATTTGGAATGTGCCTCATGTTGAATAACTACTTTTTAAAGCCTCAATGTGACCAAAATTGCCATTTTTACAGCCTATTTCTCCTATTCAGAAGCTTCTATTTCGACCACTTTCAGGCATTAAAGTGACACTAAACACCCTTATTTTTGTTCCAAAAGTGATAATTCACATGGAATAGTCATTTACAGTAGAAATATTAAACATTAAAAAATTTCCATTTCTGACCATCTGGAGAAATTTCGACAGGTCACGGGTCATCGTTTTTCATCAGAAAATAGATTTTTTGGACTGTAGAAAAATTGATTCAAAATGTCATTTGGAATGTGCCTCATGTTGAATAACTACTTTTTAAAGCACCAATGTGACCAAAATTGCCATTATTACAGACTTTTTCTCCTATTCAGAAGCTTCTATTTCGACCAATTTCTGGCATTAAAGTGACTCTAAACACACTTATTTTTGTTCCAAAAGTGATAATTTACATGGAATAGTCATTTGCAGTCAAAAAATTAAACATTAAAAATTTTCCATTTCTGACGATCTGGAGAAATTTTGACAGGTCACAGGTCATCGTTTTTCATCAGAAAATTGATTTTTTGGACTGTAGAAAAATTGATTAAAAATGTCATTTGGAATGTGCCTCATGTTGAATAACTACTTTTTAAAGCCTCAATGTGACCAAAATTGCCATTATTACAGACTTTTTATCCTATTCAGAAGCTTCTATTTCGACCAATTTCAGGCATTAAAGTGACTCTAAACACACTTATTTTTGTTCCAAAAGTGATAATTTACATGGAATAGTCATTTGCAGTCAAAAAACTTAAACAATTAAAAAAATTCCATTTCTGACCATCTGGAGAAATTTCGACAAGTCGCGGGTCATCGTTTTTCATCAGAAAATTGATTTTCTTGGACTATAGAAAAATTGATTCAAAATGTCATTTGGATTGTGCCTCATGTTTAATAACTACTTTTTAAAGCCTCAATGTGACCAAAATTGCCAGTAATACAGACATTTTCTCCTATTCAGAAGCTTCTATTTCAACCAATTTCAGGCATTAAAGGGACTCTAAACACCCTTATTTTTGTTCCAAAAGTGATAATTTACATGGAATAGTCATTTGCAGTCAAAAAACTTAAACAATTAAAAAAATTCCATTTCTGACCATCTGGAGAAATTTCGCCAAGTCACGGGTCATCGTTTTTCATCAGAAAATTGATTTTCTGGACTGTAGAAAAATTGATTCAAAATGTCATTTGGAATGTGCCTCATGTTGAATAACTACTTTTTAAAGCCTCAATGTGACGAAAATTGCCATTTTTAAAGACATTTTCTCCTATTCAGAAGCTCTATTTCGACCAATTTCAGGCATTAAAGGGACTCTAAACACCCTTATTATTGTTCCAAAAGTGATAATTCACATGGAATAGTCATTTACAGTCAAAAAAATTAAACATTAAAAAATTTCCATTTCTGACCATCTGGAGAAATTTCGACAGGTCACGGGTCATCGTTTTTCATCAGAAAATAGATTTTTTGGACTGTAGAAAAATTGATTCAAAATGTCATTTGGAATGTTCCTCATGTTGAATAACTACTTTTTAAAGCCTCAATGTGACCAAAATTGCCATTATTACAGACTTTTTATCCTATTCAGAAGCTTCTATTTCGACCAATTTCAGGCATTAAAGTTACTCTAAACACACTTATTTTTGTTCCAAAAGTGATAATTCACATGGAATAGTCATTTACAGTCAAAAAACTTAAACATTAAAAAAATTCCATTTCTGACCATCTGGAGAAATTTCGACAGGTCACGGGTCATCGTTTTTCATCAGAAAATTGATTTTTTATGGACTGTAGAAAAATTGATTAAAAATGTCATTTGGAATGTGCCTCATGTTGAATAACTACTTTTTAAAGCCTCAATGTGACCAAAATTGCCATTTTTACAGACTATTTCTCCTATTCAGAAGCTTCTATTTTGACCAATTTACGGCATTAAAGTGACACTAAACACCCTTATTTTTGTTCCAAAAGTGATAATTCACATGGAATAGTCATTTACAGTAGAAATATTAAACATTAAAAAATTTCCATTTCTGACCATCTGGAGAAATTTCGACAGGTCACGGGTCATCGTTTTTCATCAGAAAATAGATTTTTTGGACTGTAGAAAAATTGATTCAAAATGTCATTTGGAATGTGCCTCATGTTGAATAACTACTTTTTCAAGCACCAATGTGACCAAAATGTCCATTATTACAGACTTTTTCTCCTATTCAGAAGCTTCTATTTCGACCAATTTCAGGCATTAAAGTTACTCTAAACACACTTATTTTTGTTCCAAAAGTGATAATTCACATGGAATAGTCATTTACAGTCAAAAAACTTAAACATTAAAAAAATTCCATTTCTGACCATCTGGAGAAATTTCGACAGGTCACGGGTCATCGTTTTTCATCAGAAAATTGATTTTTTATGGACTGTAGAAAAATTGATTAAAAATGTCATTTGGAATGTGCCTCATGTTGAATAACTACTTTTTAAAGCCTCAATGTGACCAAAATTGCCATTTTTACAGACTATTTCTCCTATTCAGAAGCTTCTATTTTGACCAATTTACGGCATTAAAGTGACACTAAACACCCTTATTTTTGTTCCAAAAGTGATAATTCACATGGAATAGTCATTTGCAGTCAAAAAACTTAAACATTAAAAAAAATTCAATTTCTGACCATCTGGAGAAATTTCGACAGGTCACGGGTCATCGTTTTTCATCAGAAAATTGATTTTTTATGGACTGTAGAAAAATTGATTAAAAATGTCATTTGGAATGTGCCTCATGTTGAATAACTACTTTTTAAAGCCTCAATGTGACCAAAATTGCCATTTTTACAGCCTATTTCTCCTATTCAGAAGCTTCTATTTCGACCACTTTCAGGCATTAAAGTGACACTAAACACCCTTATTTTTGTTCCAAAAGTGATAATTCACATGGAATAGTCATTTACAGTAGAAATATTAAACATTAAAAAATTTCCATTTCTGACCATCTGGAGAAATTTCGACAGGTCACGGGTCATCGTTTTTCATCAGAAAATAGATTTTTTGGACTGTAGAAAAATTGATTCAAAATGTCATTTGGAATGTGCCTCATGTTGAATAACTACTTTTTAAAGCACCAATGTGACCAAAATTGCCATTATTACAGACTTTTTCTCCTATTCAGAAGCTTCTATTTCGACCAATTTCTGGCATTAAAGTGACTCTAAACACACTTATTTTTGTTCCAAAAGTGATAATTTACATGGAATAGTCATTTGCAGTCAAAAAATTAAACATTAAAAATTTTCCATTTCTGACGATCTGGAGAAATTTTGACAGGTCACAGGTCATCGTTTTTCATCAGAAAATTGATTTTTTGGACTGTAGAAAAATTGATTAAAAATGTCATTTGGAATGTGCCTCATGTTGAATAACTACTTTTTAAAGCCTCAATGTGACCAAAATTGCCATTATTACAGACTTTTTATCCTATTCAGAAGCTTCTATTTCGACCAATTTCAGGCATTAAAGTGACTCTAAACACACTTATTTTTGTTCCAAAAGTGATAATTTACATGGAATAGTCATTTGCAGTCAAAAAACTTAAACAATTAAAAAAATTCCATTTCTGACCATCTGGAGAAATTTCGACAAGTCGCGGGTCATCGTTTTTCATCAGAAAATTGATTTTCTTGGACTATAGAAAAATTGATTCAAAATGTCATTTGGATTGTGCCTCATGTTTAATAACTACTTTTTAAAGCCTCAATGTGACCAAAATTGCCAGTAATACAGACATTTTCTCCTATTCAGAAGCTTCTATTTCAACCAATTTCAGGCATTAAAGGGACTCTAAACACCCTTATTTTTGTTCCAAAAGTGATAATTTACATGGAATAGTCATTTGCAGTCAAAAAACTTAAACAATTAAAAAAATTCCATTTCTGACCATCTGGAGAAATTTCGCCAAGTCACGGGTCATCGTTTTTCATCAGAAAATTGATTTTCTGGACTGTAGAAAAATTGATTCAAAATGTCATTTGGAATGTGCCTCATGTTGAATAACTACTTTTTAAAGCCTCAATGTGACGAAAATTGCCATTTTTAAAGACATTTTCTCCTATTCAGAAGCTCTATTTCGACCAATTTCAGGCATTAAAGGGACTCTAAACACCCTTATTATTGTTCCAAAAGTGATAATTCACATGGAATAGTCATTTACAGTCAAAAAAATTAAACATTAAAAAATTTCCATTTCTGACCATCTGGAGAAATTTCGACAGGTCACGGGTCATCGTTTTTCATCAGAAAATAGATTTTTTGGACTGTAGAAAAATTGATTCAAAATGTCATTTGGAATGTTCCTCATGTTGAATAACTACTTTTTAAAGCCTCAATGTGACCAAAATTGCCATTATTACAGACTTTTTATCCTATTCAGAAGCTTCTATTTCGACCAATTTCAGGCATTAAAGTTACTCTAAACACACTTATTTTTGTTCCAAAAGTGATAATTCACATGGAATAGTCATTTACAGTCAAAAAACTTAAACATTAAAAAAATTCCATTTCTGACCATCTGGAGAAATTTCGACAGGTCACGGGTCATCGTTTTTCATCAGAAAATTGATTTTTTATGGACTGTAGAAAAATTGATTAAAAATGTCATTTGGAATGTGCCTCATGTTGAATAACTACTTTTTAAAGCCTCAATGTGACCAAAATTGCCATTTTTACAGACTATTTCTCCTATTCAGAAGCTTCTATTTTGACCAATTTACGGCATTAAAGTGACACTAAACACCCTTATTTTTGTTCCAAAAGTGATAATTCACATGGAATAGTCATTTACAGTAGAAATATTAAACATTAAAAAATTTCCATTTCTGACCATCTGGAGAAATTTCGACAGGTCACGGGTCATCGTTTTTCATCAGAAAATAGATTTTTTGGACTGTAGAAAAATTGATTCAAAATGTCATTTGGAATGTGCCTCATGTTGAATAACTACTTTTTCAAGCACCAATGTGACCAAAATGTCCATTATTACAGACTTTTTCTCCTATTCAGAAGCTTCTATTTCGACCAATTTCAGGCATTAAAGTTACTCTAAACACACTTATTTTTGTTCCAAAAGTGATAATTCACATGGAATAGTCATTTACAGTCAAAAAACTTAAACATTAAAAAAATTCCATTTCTGACCATCTGGAGAAATTTCGACAGGTCACGGGTCATCGTTTTTCATCAGAAAATTGATTTTTTATGGACTGTAGAAAAATTGATTAAAAATGTCATTTGGAATGTGCCTCATGTTGAATAACTACTTTTTAAAGCCTCAATGTGACCAAAATTGCCATTTTTACAGACTATTTCTCCTATTCAGAAGCTTCTATTTTGACCAATTTACGGCATTAAAGTGACACTAAACACCCTTATTTTTGTTCCAAAAGTGATAATTCACATGGAATAGTCATTTACAGTAGAAATATTAAACATTAAAAAATTTCCATTTCTGACGATCTGGAGAAATTTTGACAGGTCACGGGTCATCGTTTTTCATCAGAAAATTGATTTTTTGGACTGTAGAAAAATTGATTAAAAATGTCATTTGGAATGTGCCTCATGTTGAATAACTACTTTTTAAAGCCTCAATGTGACCAAAATTGCCATTATTACAGACTTTTTATCCTATTCAGAAGCTTCTATTTCGACCAATTTCATGCATTAAAGTGACTCTAAACACACATATTTTTGTTCCAAAAGTGATAATTTACATGGAATAGTCATTTGCAGTCAAAAAACTTAAACAATTAAAAAATTTCCATTTCTGACCATCTGGAGAAATTTCGACAGGTCGCATGTCATCGTTTTTCATCAGAAAATTGATTTTCTTGGACTATAGAAAAATTGATTCAAAATGTCATTTGGATTGTGCCTCATGTTTAATAACTACTTTTTAAAGCCTCAATGTGACCAAAATTGCCAGTAATACAGACATTTTCTCCTATTCAGAAGCTTCTATTTCGACCAATTTCAGGCATTAAAGTGTCTCTAAACACACTTGTTTGTGTTCCAAAAGTGATAATTTACATGAAATAGTCATTTGCAGTCAAAAAATTAAACATTAAAAAATTTCCATTTCTGACCATCTGGAGAAATTTCGACAGGTCACGGGTTATCTTTTTCATCAGAAAATTGATTTTTTGGACTGTAGAAAAATTGATTAAAAATGTCATTTGGATTGTGCCTCATGTTGAATAACTACTTTTTAAAGCCTCAATGTGACCAAAATTGCCATTATTACAGACTTTTTCTCCTATTCAGAAGCTTCTATTTCGACCAATTTCAGGCATTAAAGTGACTCTAAACACACTTATTTTTGTTCCAAAAGTGATAATTTACATGGAGTAGTCATTTGCAGTCAAAAAATTAAACATTAAAAAATTTCCATTTCTGACGATCTGGAGAAATTTTGACAGGTCACGGGTCATCGTTTTTCATCAGAAAATTGATTTTTTGGACTGTAGAAAAATTGATTCAAAATGTCATTTGGAATGTGCCTCATGTTGAATAACTACTTTTTAAAGCCTCAATGTGACCAAAATTGCCATTATTACAGACTTTTTATCCTATTCAGAAGCTTCTATTTCGACCACTTTCAGGCATTAAAGTGACACTAAACACCCTTATTTTTGTTCCAAAAGTGATAATTCACATGGAATAGTCATTTACAGTAGAAATATTAAACATTAAAAAATTTCCATTTCTGACCATCTGGAGAAATTTCGACAGGTCACGGGTCATCGTTTTTCATCAGAAAATAGATTTTTTGGACTGTAGAAAAATTGATTCAAAATGTCATTTGGAATGTGCCTCATGTTGAATAACTACTTTTTAAAGCACCAATGTGACCAAAATTGCCATTATTACAGACTTTTTCTCCTATTCAGAAGCTTCTATTTCGACCAATTTCTGGCATTAAAGTGACTCTAAACACACTTATTTTTGTTCCAAAAGTGATAATTTACATGGAATAGTCATTTGCAGTCAAAAAATTAAACATTAAAAATTTTCCATTTCTGACGATCTGGAGAAATTTTGACAGGTCACAGGTCATCGTTTTTCATCAGAAAATTGATTTTTTGGACTGTAGAAAAATTGATTAAAAATGTCATTTGGAATGTGCCTCATGTTGAATAACTACTTTTTAAAGCCTCAATGTGACCAAAATTGCCATTATTACAGACTTTTTATCCTATTCAGAAGCTTCTATTTCGACCAATTTCAGGCATTAAAGTGACTCTAAACACACTTATTTTTGTTCCAAAAGTGATAATTTACATGGAATAGTCATTTGCAGTCAAAAAACTTAAACAATTAAAAAAATTCCATTTCTGACCATCTGGAGAAATTTCGACAAGTCGCGGGTCATCGTTTTTCATCAGAAAATTGATTTTCTTGGACTATAGAAAAATTGATTCAAAATGTCATTTGGATTGTGCCTCATGTTTAATAACTACTTTTTAAAGCCTCAATGTGACCAAAATTGCCAGTAATACAGACATTTTCTCCTATTCAGAAGCTTCTATTTCAACCAATTTCAGGCATTAAAGGGACTCTAAACACCCTTATTTTTGTTCCAAAAGTGATAATTTACATGGAATAGTCATTTGCAGTCAAAAAACTTAAACAATTAAAAAAATTCCATTTCTGACCATCTGGAGAAATTTCGCCAAGTCACGGGTCATCGTTTTTCATCAGAAAATTGATTTTCTGGACTGTAGAAAAATTGATTCAAAATGTCATTTGGAATGTGCCTCATGTTGAATAACTACTTTTTAAAGCCTCAATGTGACGAAAATTGCCATTTTTAAAGACATTTTCTCCTATTCAGAAGCTCTATTTCGACCAATTTCAGGCATTAAAGGGACTCTAAACACCCTTATTATTGTTCCAAAAGTGATAATTCACATGGAATAGTCATTTACAGTCAAAAAAATTAAACATTAAAAAATTTCCATTTCTGACCATCTGGAGAAATTTCGACAGGTCACGGGTCATCGTTTTTCATCAGAAAATAGATTTTTTGGACTGTAGAAAAATTGATTCAAAATGTCATTTGGAATGTTCCTCATGTTGAATAACTACTTTTTAAAGCCTCAATGTGACCAAAATTGCCATTATTACAGACTTTTTATCCTATTCAGAAGCTTCTATTTCGACCAATTTCAGGCATTAAAGTTACTCTAAACACACTTATTTTTGTTCCAAAAGTGATAATTCACATGGAATAGTCATTTACAGTCAAAAAACTTAAACATTAAAAAAATTCCATTTCTGACCATCTGGAGAAATTTCGACAGGTCACGGGTCATCGTTTTTCATCAGAAAATTGATTTTTTATGGACTGTAGAAAAATTGATTAAAAATGTCATTTGGAATGTGCCTCATGTTGAATAACTACTTTTTAAAGCCTCAATGTGACCAAAATTGCCATTTTTACAGACTATTTCTCCTATTCAGAAGCTTCTATTTTGACCAATTTACGGCATTAAAGTGACACTAAACACCCTTATTTTTGTTCCAAAAGTGATAATTCACATGGAATAGTCATTTACAGTAGAAATATTAAACATTAAAAAATTTCCATTTCTGACCATCTGGAGAAATTTCGACAGGTCACGGGTCATCGTTTTTCATCAGAAAATAGATTTTTTGGACTGTAGAAAAATTGATTCAAAATGTCATTTGGAATGTGCCTCATGTTGAATAACTACTTTTTCAAGCACCAATGTGACCAAAATGTCCATTATTACAGACTTTTTCTCCTATTCAGAAGCTTCTATTTCGACCAATTTCAGGCATTAAAGTTACTCTAAACACACTTATTTTTGTTCCAAAAGTGATAATTCACATGGAATAGTCATTTACAGTCAAAAAACTTAAACATTAAAAAAATTCCATTTCTGACCATCTGGAGAAATTTCGACAGGTCACGGGTCATCGTTTTTCATCAGAAAATTGATTTTTTATGGACTGTAGAAAAATTGATTAAAAATGTCATTTGGAATGTGCCTCATGTTGAATAACTACTTTTTAAAGCCTCAATGTGACCAAAATTGCCATTTTTACAGACTATTTCTCCTATTCAGAAGCTTCTATTTTGACCAATTTACGGCATTAAAGTGACACTAAACACCCTTATTTTTGTTCCAAAAGTGATAATTCACATGGAATAGTCATTTACAGTAGAAATATTAAACATTAAAAAATTTCCATTTCTGACGATCTGGAGAAATTTTGACAGGTCACGGGTCATCGTTTTTCATCAGAAAATTGATTTTTTGGACTGTAGAAAAATTGATTAAAAATGTCATTTGGAATGTGCCTCATGTTGAATAACTACTTTTTAAAGCCTCAATGTGACCAAAATTGCCATTATTACAGACTTTTTATCCTATTCAGAAGCTTCTATTTCGACCAATTTCATGCATTAAAGTGACTCTAAACACACATATTTTTGTTCCAAAAGTGATAATTTACATGGAATAGTCATTTGCAGTCAAAAAACTTAAACAATTAAAAAATTTCCATTTCTGACCATCTGGAGAAATTTCGACAGGTCGCATGTCATCGTTTTTCATCAGAAAATTGATTTTCTTGGACTATAGAAAAATTGATTCAAAATGTCATTTGGATTGTGCCTCATGTTTAATAACTACTTTTTAAAGCCTCAATGTGACCAAAATTGCCAGTAATACAGACATTTTCTCCTATTCAGAAGCTTCTATTTCGACCAATTTCAGGCATTAAAGTGTCTCTAAACACACTTGTTTGTGTTCCAAAAGTGATAATTTACATGAAATAGTCATTTGCAGTCAAAAAATTAAACATTAAAAAATTTCCATTTCTGACCATCTGGAGAAATTTCGACCGGTCACGGGTTATCTTTTTCATCAGAAAATTGATTTTTTGGACTGTAGAAAAATTGATTAAAAATGTCATTTGGATTGTGCCTCATGTTGAATAACTACTTTTTAAAGCCTCAATGTGACCAAAATTGCCATTATTACAGACTTTTTCTCCTATTCAGAAGCTTCTATTTCGACCAATTTCAGGCATTAAAGTGACTCTAAACACACTTATTTTTGTTCCAAAAGTGATAATTTACATGGAGTAGTCATTTGCAGTCAAAAAATTAAACATTAAAAAATTTCCATTTCTGACGATCTGGAGAAATTTTGACAGGTCACGGGTCATCGTTTTTCATCAGAAAATTGATTTTTTGGACTGTAGAAAAATTGATTCAAAATGTCATTTGGAATGTGCCTCATGTTGAATAACTACTTTTTAAAGCCTCAATGTGACCAAAATTGCCATTATTACAGACTTTTTATCCTATTCAGAAGCTTCTATTTCGACCACTTTCAGGCATTAAAGTGACACTAAACACCCTTATTTTTGTTCCAAAAGTGATAATTCACATGGAATAGTCATTTACAGTAGAAATATTAAACATTAAAAAATTTCCATTTCTGACCATCTGGAGAAATTTCGACAGGTCACGGGTCATCGTTTTTCATCAGAAAATAGATTTTTTGGACTGTAGAAAAATTGATTCAAAATGTCATTTGGAATGTGCCTCATGTTGAATAACTACTTTTTAAAGCACCAATGTGACCAAAATTGCCATTATTACAGACTTTTTCTCCTATTCAGAAGCTTCTATTTCGACCAATTTCTGGCATTAAAGTGACTCTAAACACACTTATTTTTGTTCCAAAAGTGATAATTTACATGGAATAGTCATTTGCAGTCAAAAAATTAAACATTAAAAATTTTCCATTTCTGACGATCTGGAGAAATTTTGACAGGTCACAGGTCATCGTTTTTCATCAGAAAATTGATTTTTTGGACTGTAGAAAAATTGATTAAAAATGTCATTTGGAATGTGCCTCATGTTGAATAACTACTTTTTAAAGCCTCAATGTGACCAAAATTGCCATTATTACAGACTTTTTATCCTATTCAGAAGCTTCTATTTCGACCAATTTCAGGCATTAAAGTGACTCTAAACACACTTATTTTTGTTCCAAAAGTGATAATTTACATGGAATAGTCATTTGCAGTCAAAAAACTTAAACAATTAAAAAAATTCCATTTCTGACCATCTGGAGAAATTTCGACAAGTCGCGGGTCATCGTTTTTCATCAGAAAATTGATTTTCTTGGACTATAGAAAAATTGATTCAAAATGTCATTTGGATTGTGCCTCATGTTTAATAACTACTTTTTAAAGCCTCAATGTGACCAAAATTGCCAGTAATACAGACATTTTCTCCTATTCAGAAGCTTCTATTTCAACCAATTTCAGGCATTAAAGGGACTCTAAACACCCTTATTTTTGTTCCAAAAGTGATAATTTACATGGAATAGTCATTTGCAGTCAAAAAACTTAAACAATTAAAAAAATTCCATTTCTGACCATCTGGAGAAATTTCGCCAAGTCACGGGTCATCGTTTTTCATCAGAAAATTGATTTTCTGGACTGTAGAAAAATTGATTCAAAATGTCATTTGGAATGTGCCTCATGTTGAATAACTACTTTTTAAAGCCTCAATGTGACGAAAATTGCCATTTTTAAAGACATTTTCTCCTATTCAGAAGCTCTATTTCGACCAATTTCAGGCATTAAAGGGACTCTAAACACCCTTATTATTGTTCCAAAAGTGATAATTCACATGGAATAGTCATTTACAGTCAAAAAAATTAAACATTAAAAAATTTCCATTTCTGACCATCTGGAGAAATTTCGACAGGTCACGGGTCATCGTTTTTCATCAGAAAATAGATTTTTTGGACTGTAGAAAAATTGATTCAAAATGTCATTTGGAATGTTCCTCATGTTGAATAACTACTTTTTAAAGCCTCAATGTGACCAAAATTGCCATTATTACAGACTTTTTATCCTATTCAGAAGCTTCTATTTCGACCAATTTCAGGCATTAAAGTTACTCTAAACACACTTATTTTTGTTCCAAAAGTGATAATTCACATGGAATAGTCATTTACAGTCAAAAAACTTAAACATTAAAAAAATTCCATTTCTGACCATCTGGAGAAATTTCGACAGGTCACGGGTCATCGTTTTTCATCAGAAAATTGATTTTTTATGGACTGTAGAAAAATTGATTAAAAATGTCATTTGGAATGTGCCTCATGTTGAATAACTACTTTTTAAAGCCTCAATGTGACCAAAATTGCCATTTTTACAGACTATTTCTCCTATTCAGAAGCTTCTATTTTGACCAATTTACGGCATTAAAGTGACACTAAACACCCTTATTTTTGTTCCAAAAGTGATAATTCACATGGAATAGTCATTTACAGTAGAAATATTAAACATTAAAAAATTTCCATTTCTGACCATCTGGAGAAATTTCGACAGGTCACGGGTCATCGTTTTTCATCAGAAAATAGATTTTTTGGACTGTAGAAAAATTGATTCAAAATGTCATTTGGAATGTGCCTCATGTTGAATAACTACTTTTTCAAGCACCAATGTGACCAAAATGTCCATTATTACAGACTTTTTCTCCTATTCAGAAGCTTCTATTTCGACCAATTTCAGGCATTAAAGTTACTCTAAACACACTTATTTTTGTTCCAAAAGTGATAATTCACATGGAATAGTCATTTACAGTCAAAAAACTTAAACATTAAAAAAATTCCATTTCTGACCATCTGGAGAAATTTCGACAGGTCACGGGTCATCGTTTTTCATCAGAAAATTGATTTTTTATGGACTGTAGAAAAATTGATTAAAAATGTCATTTGGAATGTGCCTCATGTTGAATAACTACTTTTTAAAGCCTCAATGTGACCAAAATTGCCATTTTTACAGACTATTTCTCCTATTCAGAAGCTTCTATTTTGACCAATTTACGGCATTAAAGTGACACTAAACACCCTTATTTTTGTTCCAAAAGTGATAATTCACATGGAATAGTCATTTACAGTAGAAATATTAAACATTAAAAAATTTCCATTTCTGACGATCTGGAGAAATTTTGACAGGTCACGGGTCATCGTTTTTCATCAGAAAATTGATTTTTTGGACTGTAGAAAAATTGATTAAAAATGTCATTTGGAATGTGCCTCATGTTGAATAACTACTTTTTAAAGCCTCAATGTGACCAAAATTGCCATTATTACAGACTTTTTATCCTATTCAGAAGCTTCTATTTCGACCAATTTCATGCATTAAAGTGACTCTAAACACACATATTTTTGTTCCAAAAGTGATAATTTACATGGAATAGTCATTTGCAGTCAAAAAACTTAAACAATTAAAAAATTTCCATTTCTGACCATCTGGAGAAATTTCGACAGGTCGCATGTCATCGTTTTTCATCAGAAAATTGATTTTCTTGGACTATAGAAAAATTGATTCAAAATGTCATTTGGATTGTGCCTCATGTTTAATAACTACTTTTTAAAGCCTCAATGTGACCAAAATTGCCAGTAATACAGACATTTTCTCCTATTCAGAAGCTTCTATTTCGACCAATTTCAGGCATTAAAGTGTCTCTAAACACACTTGTTTGTGTTCCAAAAGTGATAATTTACATGAAATAGTCATTTGCAGTCAAAAAATTAAACATTAAAAAATTTCCATTTCTGACCATCTGGAGAAATTTCGACAGGTCACGGGTTATCTTTTTCATCAGAAAATTGATTTTTTGGACTGTAGAAAAATTGATTAAAAATGTCATTTGGATTGTGCCTCATGTTGAATAACTACTTTTTAAAGCCTCAATGTGACCAAAATTGCCATTATTACAGACTTTTTCTCCTATTCAGAAGCTTCTATTTCGACCAATTTCAGGCATTAAAGTGACTCTAAACACACTTATTTTTGTTCCAAAAGTGATAATTTACATGGAGTAGTCATTTGCAGTCAAAAAATTAAACATTAAAAAATTTCCATTTCTGACGATCTGGAGAAATTTTGACAGGTCACGGGTCATCGTTTTTCATCAGAAAATTGATTTTTTGGACTGTAGAAAAATTGATTCAAAATGTCATTTGGAATGTGCCTCATGTTGAATAACTACTTTTTAAAGCCTCAATGTGACCAAAATTGCCATTATTACAGACTTTTTATCCTATTCAGAAGCTTCTATTTCGACCACTTTCAGGCATTAAAGTGACACTAAACACCCTTATTTTTGTTCCAAAAGTGATAATTCACATGGAATAGTCATTTACAGTAGAAATATTAAACATTAAAAAATTTCCATTTCTGACCATCTGGAGAAATTTCGACAGGTCACGGGTCATCGTTTTTCATCAGAAAATAGATTTTTTGGACTGTAGAAAAATTGATTCAAAATGTCATTTGGAATGTGCCTCATGTTGAATAACTACTTTTTAAAGCACCAATGTGACCAAAATTGCCATTATTACAGACTTTTTCTCCTATTCAGAAGCTTCTATTTCGACCAATTTCTGGCATTAAAGTGACTCTAAACACACTTATTTTTGTTCCAAAAGTGATAATTTACATGGAATAGTCATTTGCAGTCAAAAAATAAACATTAAAAATTTTCCATCTCTGACGATCTGGAGAAATTTTGACAGGTCACGGGTCATCGTTTTTCATCAGAAAATTGATTTTTTGGACTGTAGAAAAATTGATTAAAAATGTCATTTGGAATGTGCCTCATGTTGAATAACTACTTTTTAAAGCCTCAATGTGACCAAAATTGCCATTATTACAGACTTTTTATCCTATTCAGAAGCTTCTATTTCGACCAATTTCAGGCATTAAAGTGACTCTAAACACACTTATTTTTGTTCCAAAAGTGATAATTTACATGGAATAGTCATTTGCAGTCAAAAAACTTAAACAATTAAAAAAATTCCATTTCTGACCATCTGGAGAAATTTCGACAAGTCGCGGGTCATCGTTTTTCATCAGAAAATTGATTTTCTTGGACTATAGAAAAATTGATTCAAAATGTCATTTGGATTGTGCCTCATGTTTAATAACTACTTTTTAAAGCCTCAATGTGACCAAAATTGCCAGTAATACAGACATTTTCTCCTATTCAGAAGCTTCTATTTCAACCAATTTCAGGCATTAAAGGGACTCTAAACACCCTTATTTTTGTTCCAAAAGTGATAATTCACATGGAATAGTCATTTGCAGTCAAAAAACGTAAACATTAAAAAAATTCCGTTTCTGACCATCTGGAGAAATTTCGACAGGTCACGGGTCATCGTTTTTCATCAGAAAATTGATTTTCTGGACTGTAGAAAAATTGATTCAAAATGTCATTTGGAATGTGCCTCATGTTGAATAACTACTTTTTAAAGCCTCAATGTGACGAAAATTGCCATTTTTAAAGACATTTTCTCCTATTCAGAAGCTCTATTTCGACCAATTTCAGGCATTAAAGGGACTCTAAACACCCTTATTATTGTTCCAAAAGTGATAATTCACATGGAATAGTCATTTACAGTCAAAAAAATTAAACATTAAAAAATTTCCATTTCTGACCATCTGGAGAAATTTCGACAGGTCACGGGTCATCGTTTTTCATCAGAAAATAGATTTTTTGGACTGTAGAAAAATTGATTCAAAATGTCATTTGGAATGTGCCTCATGTTGAATAACTACTTTTTAAAGCCTCAATGTGACCAAAATTGCCATTATTACAGACTTTTTATCCTATTCAGAAGCTTCTATTTCGACCAATTTCAGGCATTAAAGTTACTCTAAACACACTTATTTTTGTTCCAAAAGTGATAATTCACATGGAATAGTCATTTACAGTCAAAAAACTTAAACATTAAAAAAATTCCATTTCTGACCATCTGGAGAAATTTCGACAGGTCACGGGTCATCGTTTTTCATCAGAAAATTGATTTTTTATGGACTGTAGAAAAATTGATTAAAAATGTTATTTGGAATGTGCCTCATGTTGAATAACTACTTTTTAAAGCCTCAATGTGACCAAAATTACCATTTTTATAGACTATTTCTCCTATTCAGAAGCTTCTATTTTGACCAATTTAAGGCATTAAAGTGACACTAAACACCCTTATTTTTGTTCCAAAAGTGATAATTCACATGGAATAGTCATTTACAGTAGAAATATTAAACATTAAAAAATTTCCATTTCTGACCATCTGGAGAAATTTCGACAGGTCACGGGTCATCGTTTTTCATCAGAAAATAGATTTTTTGGACTGTAGAAAAATTGATTCAAAATGTCATTTGGAATGTGCCTCATGTTGAATAACTACTTTTTCAAGCACCAATGTGACCAAAATGTCCATTATTACAGACTTTTTCTCCTATTCAGAAGCTTCTATTTCGACCAATTTCAGGCATTAAAGTGACTCTAAACACACTTATTTTTGTTCCAAAAGTGATAATTTACATGGAGTAGTCATTTGCAGTCAAAAAATTAAACATTAAAAAATTTCCATGTCTGACGATCTGGAGAAATTTTGACAGGTCACGGGTCATCGTTTTTCATCAGAAAATTGATTTTTTGGACTGTAGAAAAATTGATTCAAAATGTCATTTGGAATGTGCCTCATGTTGAATAACTACTTTTTAAAGCCTCAATGTGACCAAAATTGCCATTATTACAGACTTTTTATCCTATTCAGAAGCTTCTATTTTGACCAATTTCAGGCATTAAAGTTACTCTAAACACACTTATTTTTGTTCCAAAAGTGATAATTCACATGGAATAGTCATTTACAGTCAAAAAACTTAAACATTAAAAAAAATTCCATTTCTGACCATCTGGAGAAATTTCGACAGGTCACGGGTCATCGTTTTTCATCAGAAAATTGATTTTTTATGGACTGTAGAAAAATTGATTAAAAATGTCATTTGGAATGTGCCTCATGTTGAATAACTACTTTTTAAAGCCTCAATGTGACCAAAATTGCCATTTTTACAGACTATTTCTCCTATTCAGAAGCTTCTATTTTGACCAATTTAAGGCATTAAAGTGACACTAAACACCCTTATTTTTGTTCCAAAAGTGATAATTCACATGGAATAGTCATTTACAGTAGAAATATTAAACATTAAAAAATTTCCATTTCTGACCATCTGGAGAAATTTCGACAGGTCACGGGTCATCGTTTTTCATCAGAAAATAGATTTTTTGGACTGTAGAAAAATTGATTCAAAATGTCATTTGGAATGTGCCTCATGTTGAATAACTACTTTTTAAAGCACCAATGTGACCAAAATTGCCATTATTACAGACTTTTTCTCCTATTCAGAAGCATCTATTTCGACCAATTTCTGGCATTAAAGTGACTCTAAACACACTTATTTTTGTTCCAAAAGTGATAATTTACATGGAATAGTCATTTGCAGTCAAAAAATTAAACATTAAAAAATTTCCATGTCTGACGATCTGGAGAAATTTTGACAGGTCACGGGTCATCGTTTTTCATCAGAAAATTGATTTTTTGGACTGTAGAAAAATTGATTAAAAATGTCATTTGGAATGTGCCTCATGTTGAATAACTACTTTTTAAAGCCTCAATGTGACCAAAATTGCCATTATTACAGACTTTTTATCCTATTCAGAAGCTTCTATTTCGACCAATTTCATGCATTAAAGTGACTCTAAACACACATATTTTTGTTCCAAAAGTGATAATTTACATGGAATAGTCATTTGCAGTCAAAAAACTTAAACAATTAAAAAATTTCCATTTCTGACCATCTGGAGAAATTTCGACAGGTCGCATGTCATCGTTTTTCATCAGAAAATTGATTTTCTTGGACTATAGAAAAATTGATTCAAAATGTCATTTGGATTGTGCCTCATGTTTAATAACTACTTTTTAAAGCCTCAATGTGACCAAAATTGCCAGTAATACAGACATTTTCTCCTATTCTGAAGCTTCTATTTCGACCAATTTCAGGCATTAAAGTGTCTCTAAACACACTTGTTTGTGTTCCAAAAGTGATAATTTACATGAAATAGTCATTTGCAGTCAAAAAATTAAACATTAAAAAATTTCCATTTCTGACCATCTGGAGAAATTTCGACAGGTCACGGGTTATCTTTTTCATCAGAAAATTGATTTTTTGGACTGTAGAAAAATTGATTAAAAATGTCATTTGGATTGTGCCTCATGTTGAATAACTACTTTTTAAAGCCTCAATGTGACCAAAATTGCCATTATTACAGACTTTTTCTCCTATTCAGAAGCTTCTATTTCGACCAATTTCAGGCATTAAAGTGACTCTAAACACACTTATTTTTGTTCCAAAAGTGATAATTTACATGGAGTAGTCATTTGCAGTCAAAAAATTAAACATTAAAAAATTTCCATTTCTGACGATCTGGAGAAATTTTGACAGGTCACGGGTCATCGTTTTTCATCAGAAAATTGATTTTTTGGACTGTAGAAAAATTGATTCAAAATGTCATTTGGAATGTGCCTCATGTTGAATAACTACTTTTTAAAGCCTCAATGTGACCAAAATTGCCATTATTACAGACTTTTTATCCTATTCAGAAGCTTCTATTTCGACCACTTTCAGGCATTAAAGTGACACTAAACACCCTTATTTTTGTTCCAAAAGTGATAATTCACATGGAATAGTCATTTACAGTAGAAATATTAAACATTAAAAAATTTCCATTTCTGACCATCTGGAGAAATTTCGACAGGTCACGGGTCATCGTTTTTCATCAGAAAATAGATTTTTTGGACTGTAGAAAAATTGATTCAAAATGTCATTTGGAATGTGCCTCATGTTGAATAACTACTTTTTAAAGCACCAATGTGACCAAAATTGCCATTATTACAGACTTTTTCTCCTATTCAGAAGCTTCTATTTCGACCAATTTCTGGCATTAAAGTGACTCTAAACACACTTATTTTTGTTCCAAAAGTGATAATTTACATGGAATAGTCATTTGCAGTCAAAAAATAAACATTAAAAATTTTCCATCTCTGACGATCTGGAGAAATTTTGACAGGTCACGGGTCATCGTTTTTCATCAGAAAATTGATTTTTTGGACTGTAGAAAAATTGATTAAAAATGTCATTTGGAATGTGCCTCATGTTGAATAACTACTTTTTAAAGCCTCAATGTGACCAAAATTGCCATTATTACAGACTTTTTATCCTATTCAGAAGCTTCTATTTCGACCAATTTCAGGCATTAAAGTGACTCTAAACACACTTATTTTTGTTCCAAAAGTGATAATTTACATGGAATAGTCATTTGCAGTCAAAAAACTTAAACAATTAAAAAAATTCCATTTCTGACCATCTGGAGAAATTTCGACAAGTCGCGGGTCATCGTTTTTCATCAGAAAATTGATTTTCTTGGACTATAGAAAAATTGATTCAAAATGTCATTTGGATTGTGCCTCATGTTTAATAACTACTTTTTAAAGCCTCAATGTGACCAAAATTGCCAGTAATACAGACATTTTCTCCTATTCAGAAGCTTCTATTTCAACCAATTTCAGGCATTAAAGGGACTCTAAACACCCTTATTTTTGTTCCAAAAGTGATAATTCACATGGAATAGTCATTTGCAGTCAAAAAACTTAAACATTAAAAAAATTCCGTTTCTGACCATCTGGAGAAATTTCGACAGGTCACGGGTCATCGTTTTTCATCAGAAAATTGATTTTCTGGACTGTAGAAAAATTGATTCAAAATGTCATTTGGAATGTGCCTCATGTTGAATAACTACTTTTTAAAGCCTCAATGTGACGAAAATTGCCATTTTTAAAGACATTTTCTCCTATTCAGAAGCTCTATTTCGACCAATTTCAGGCATTAAAGGGACTCTAAACACCCTTATTATTGTTCCAAAAGTGATAATTCACATGGAATAGTCATTTACAGTCAAAAAAATTAAACATTAAAAAATTTCCATTTCTGACCATCTGGAGAAATTTCGACAGGTCACGGGTCATCGTTTTTCATCAGAAAATAGATTTTTTGGACTGTAGAAAAATTGATTCAAAATGTCATTTGGAATGTGCCTCATGTTGAATAACTACTTTTTAAAGCCTCAATGTGACCAAAATTGCCATTATTACAGACTTTTTATCCTATTCAGAAGCTTCTATTTCGACCAATTTCAGGCATTAAAGTTACTCTAAACACACTTATTTTTGTTCCAAAAGTGATAATTCACATGGAATAGTCATTTACAGTCAAAAAACTTAAACATTAAAAAAATTCCATTTCTGACCATCTGGAGAAATTTCGACAGGTCACGGGTCATCGTTTTTCATCAGAAAATTGATTTTTTATGGACTGTAGAAAAATTGATTAAAAATGTTATTTGGAATGTGCCTCATGTTGAATAACTACTTTTTAAAGCCTCAATGTGACCAAAATTACCATTTTTATAGACTATTTCTCCTATTCAGAAGCTTCTATTTTGACCAATTTAAGGCATTAAAGTGACACTAAACACCCTTATTTTTGTTCCAAAAGTGATAATTCACATGGAATAGTCATTTACAGTAGAAATATTAAACATTAAAAAATTTCCATTTCTGACCATCTGGAGAAATTTCGACAGGTCACGGGTCATCGTTTTTCATCAGAAAATAGATTTTTTGGACTGTAGAAAAATTGATTCAAAATGTCATTTGGAATGTGCCTCATGTTGAATAACTACTTTTTCAAGCACCAATGTGACCAAAATGTCCATTATTACAGACTTTTTCTCCTATTCAGAAGCTTCTATTTCGACCAATTTCAGGCATTAAAGTGACTCTAAACACACTTATTTTTGTTCCAAAAGTGATAATTTACATGGAGTAGTCATTTGCAGTCAAAAAATTAAACATTAAAAAATTTCCATGTCTGACGATCTGGAGAAATTTTGACAGGTCACGGGTCATCGTTTTTCATCAGAAAATTGATTTTTTGGACTGTAGAAAAATTGATTCAAAATGTCATTTGGAATGTGCCTCATGTTGAATAACTACTTTTTAAAGCCTCAATGTGACCAAAATTGCCATTATTACAGACTTTTTATCCTATTCAGAAGCTTCTATTTTGACCAATTTCAGGCATTAAAGTTACTCTAAACACACTTATTTTTGTTCCAAAAGTGATAATTCACATGGAATAGTCATTTACAGTCAAAAAACTTAAACATTAAAAAAAATTCCATTTCTGACCATCTGGAGAAATTTCGACAGGTCACGGGTCATCGTTTTTCATCAGAAAATTGATTTTTTATGGACTGTAGAAAAATTGATTAAAAATGTCATTTGGAATGTGCCTCATGTTGAATAACTACTTTTTAAAGCCTCAATGTGACCAAAATTGCCATTTTTACAGACTATTTCTCCTATTCAGAAGCTTCTATTTTGACCAATTTAAGGCATTAAAGTGACACTAAACACCCTTATTTTTGTTCCAAAAGTGATAATTCACATGGAATAGTCATTTACAGTAGAAATATTAAACATTAAAAAATTTCCATTTCTGACCATCTGGAGAAATTTCGACAGGTCACGGGTCATCGTTTTTCATCAGAAAATAGATTTTTTGGACTGTAGAAAAATTGATTCAAAATGTCATTTGGAATGTGCCTCATGTTGAATAACTACTTTTTAAAGCACCAATGTGACCAAAATTGCCATTATTACAGACTTTTTCTCCTATTCAGAAGCATCTATTTCGACCAATTTCTGGCATTAAAGTGACTCTAAACACACTTATTTTTGTTCCAAAAGTGATAATTTACATGGAATAGTCATTCGCAGTCAAAAAATTAAACATTAAAAAATTTCCATGTCTGACGATCTGGAGAAATTTTGACAGGTCACGGGTCATCGTTTTTCATCAGAAAATTGATTTTTTGGACTGTAGAAAAATTGATTCAAAATGTCATTTGGAATGTGCCTCATGTTGAATAACTACTTTTTAAAGCCTCAATGTGACCAAAATTGCCATTATTACAGACTTTTTATCCTATTCAGAAGCTTCTATTTCGACCAATTTCAGGCATTAAAGTTACTCTAAACACACTTATTTTTGTTCCAAAAGTGATAATTCACATGGAATAGTCATTTACAGTCAAAAAACTTAAACATTAAAAAAAATTCCATTTCTGACCATCTGGAGAAATTTCGACAGGTCACGGGTCATCGTTTTTCATCAGAAAATTGATTTTTTATGGACTGTAGAAAAATTGATTAAAAATGTCATTTGGAATGTGCCTCATGTTGAATAACTACTTTTTAAAGCCTCAATGTGACCAAAATTGCCATTTTTACAGACTATTTCTCCTATTCAGAAGCTTCTATTTTGACCAATTTAAGGCATTAAAGTGACACTAAACACCCTTTTTTTTGTTCCAAAAGTGATAATTCACATGGAATAGTCATTTACAGTAGAAATATTAAACATTAAAAAATTTCCATTTCTGACCATCTGGAGAAATTTCGACAGGTCACGGGTCATCGTTTTTCATCAGAAAATAGATTTTTTGGACTGTAGAAAAATTGATTCAAAATGTCATTTGGAATGTGCCTCATGTTGAATAACTACTTTTTAAAGCACCAATGTGACCAAAATTGCCATTATTACAGACTTTTTCTCCTATTCAGAAGCTTCTATTTCGACCAATTTCTGGCATTAAAGTGACTCTAAACACACTTATTTTTGTTCCAAAAGTGATAATTTACATGGAATAGTCATTTGCAGTCAAAAAATTAAACATTAAACAATTTCCATTTCTGACGATCTGGAGAAATTTTGACAGGTCACGGGTCATCGTTTTTCATCAGAAAATTGATTTTTTGGACTGTAGAAAAATTGATTAAAAATGTCATTTGGAATGTGCCTCATGTTGAATAACTACTTTTTAAAGCCTCAATGTGACCAAAATTGCCATTATTACAGACTTTTTATCCTATTCAGAAGCTTCTATTTCGACCAATTTCATGCATTAAAGTGACTCTAAACACACATATTTTTGTTCCAAAAGTGATAATTTACATGGAATAGTCATTTGCAGTCAAAAAACTTAAACAATTAAAAAATTTCCATTTCTGACCATCTGGAGAAATTTCGAGAGGTCGCATGTCATCGTTTTTCATCAGAAAATTGATTTTCTTGGACTATAGAAAAATTGATTCAAAATGTCATTTGGATTGTGCCTCATGTTTAATAACTACTTTTTAAAGCCTCAATGTGACCAAAATTGCCAGTAATACAGACATTTTCTCCTATTCAGAAGCTTCTATTTCGACCAATTTCAGGCATTAAAGTGTCTCTAAACACACTTGTTTGTGTTCCAAAAGTGATAATTTACATGAAATAGTCATTTGCAGTCAAAAAATTAAACATTAAAAAATTTCCATTTCTGACCATCTGGAGAAATTTCGACAGGTCACGGGTTATCTTTTTCATCAGAAAATTGATTTTTTGGACTGTAGAAAAATTGATTAAAAATGTCATTTGGATTGTGCCTCATGTTGAATAACTACTTTTTAAAGCCTCAATGTGACCAAAATTGCCATTATTACAGACTTTTTCTCCTATTCAGAAGCTTCTATTTCGACCAATTTTAGGCATTAAAGTGACTCTAAACACACTTATTTTTGTTCCAAAAGTGATAATATACATGGAATAGTCATTTACAGTCAAAAAATTAAACATTAAAAAATTTCCATTTCTGACCATCTGGAGAAATTTCGACAGGTCACGGGTCATCGTTTTTCATCAGAAAATTGATTTGTTGGACTGTAGAAAAATTGATTCAAAATGTCATTTGGAATGTGCTTCATGTTGAATAACTACTTTTTAAAGCCTCAATGTGACCAAAATTGCCATTTTTACAGACATTTTCTCCTACTCAGAAGCTTCTTTTTCGACCAATTTTAGGCATTAAAGTGACTCTAAACACACTTATTTTTGTTCCAAAAGTGATAATTTACATGGAATAGTCATTTGCAGTAAAAAAACTTAAACAATTAAAAAAATTCCATTTCTGACCATCTGGAGAAATTTCGACAGGTCGCGGGTCATCGTTTTTCATCAGAAAATTGATTTTTTATGGACTGTAGAAAAATTGATTAAAAATGTCATTTGGAATGTGCCTCATGTTGAATAACTACTTTTTAAAGCCTCAATGTGACCAAAATTGCCATTTTTACAGCCTATTTCTCCTATTCAGAAGCTTCTATTTTGACCAATTTAAGGCATTAAAGTGACACTAAACACCCTTATTTTTGTTCCAAAAGTGATAATTCACATGGAATAGTCATTTACAGTAGAAATATTAAACATTAAAAAATTTCCATTTCTGACCATCTGGAGAAATTTCGACAGGTCACGGGTCATCGTTTTTCATCAGAAAATAGATTTTTTGGACTGTAGAAAAATTATTAAAAATGTCATTTGGAATGTGCCTCATGTTAAATAACTACTTTTTAAAGCCTCAATGTGACCAAAATTGCCATTTTTAAAGACATTTTCTCCTATTCAGAAGCTCTATTTTGACCAATTTCAGGCATTAAAGGGACTCTAAACACCCTTACTTTTGTTCCAAAAGTGATAATTCACATGGAATAGTCATTTGCAGTCAAAAAACTTAAACATTAAAAAAAAACAATTTCTGACCATCTGGAGAAATTTCGACAGGTCACGGGTCATCGTTTTTCATCAGAAAATTGATTTTTTGGACTGTAGAAAAATTGATTCAAAATGTCATTTGGAATGTGCCTCATGTTGAATAACTACTTTTTAAAGCCTCAATGTGGCGAAAATTGCCATTTTTAAAGACATTTTCTCCTATTCAGAAGCTCTATTTCGACCAATTTCAGGCATTAAAGGGACTCTAAACACCCTTATTATTGTTCCAAAACTGATAATTCACATGGAATAGTCATTTACAGTCAAAAAAATTAAACATTAAAAAAATTCCATGTCTGACGATCTGGAGAAATTTTGACAGGTCACGGGTTATCGTTTTTCATCAGAAAATTGATTTTTTGGACTGTAGAAAAATTGATTCAAAATGTCATTTGGAATGTGCCTCATGTTGAATAACTACTTTTTAAAGCCTCAATGTGACCAAAATTGCCATTATTACAGACTTTTTATCCTATTCAGAAGCTTCTATTTCGACCAATTTCAGGCATTAAAGTTACTCTAAACACACTTATTTTTGTTCCAAAAGTGATAATTCACATAGAATAGTCATTTACAGTCAAAAAACTTAAACATTAAAAAAAATTCCATTTCTGACCATCTGGAGAAATTTCGACAGGTCACGGGTCATCGTTTTTCATCAGAAAATTGATTTTTTATGGACTGTAGAAAAATTGATTAAAAATGTCATTTGGAATGTGCCTCATGTTGAATAACTACTTTTTAAAGCCTCAATGTGACCAAAATTGCCATTTTTACAGACTATTTCTCCTATTCAGAAGCTTCTATTTTGACCAATTTAAGGCATTAAAGTGACACTAAACACCCTTATTTTTGTTCCAAAAGTGATAATTCACATGGAATAGTCATTTACAGTAGAAATATTAAACATTAAAAAATTTCCATTTCTGACCATCTGGAGAAATTTCGACAGGTCACGGGTCATCGTTTTTCATCAGAAAATAGATTTTTTGGACTGTAGAAAAATTGATTCAAAATGTCATTTGGAATGTGCCTCATGTTGAATAACTACTTTTTAAAGCACCAATGTGACCAAAATTGCCATTATTACAGACTTTTTCTCCTATTCAGAAGCTTCTATTTCGACCAATTTCTGGCATTAAAGTGACTCTAAACACACTTATTTTTGTTCCAAAAGTGATAATTTACATGGAATAGTCATTTGCAGTCAAAAAATAAAACATTAAAAAATTTCCATTTCTGACGATCTGGAGAAATTTTGACAGGTCACGGGTCATCGTTTTTCATCAGAAAATTGACTTTTTGGACTGTAGAAAAATTGATTAAAAATGTCATTTGGAATGTGCCTCATGTTGAATAACTACTTTTTAAAGCCTCAATGTGACCAAAATTGCCATTATTACAGACTTTTTATCCTATTCAGAAGCTTCTATTTCGACCAATTTCATGCATTAAAGTGTCTCTAAACACACATATTTTTGTTCCAAAAGTGATAATTTACATGGAATAGTCATTTGCAGTAAAAAAACTTAAACAATTAAAAAATTTCCATTTCTGACCATCTGGAGAAATTTCGACAGGTCGCATGTCATCGTTTTTCATCAGAAAATTGATTTTCTTGGACTATAGCAAAAATTGATTCAAAATGTCATTTGGATTGTGCCTCATGTTTAATAACTACTTTTTAAAGCCTCAATGTGACCAAAATTGCCAGTAATACAGACATTTTCTCCTATTCAGAAGCTTCTATTTCAACCAATTTCAGGCATTAAAGTGTCTCTAAACACACTTGTTTGTGTTCCAAAAGTGATAATTTACATGAAATAGTCATTTGCAGTCAAAAAATTAAACATTAAAAAATTTCCATTTCTGACCATCTGGAGAAATTTCGACAGGTCACGGGTTATCTTTTTCATCAGAAAATTGATTTTTTGGACTGTAGAAAAATTGATTAAAAATGTCATTTGGATTGTGCCTCATGTTGAATAACTACTTTTTAAAGCCTCAATGTGACCAAAATTGCCATTATTACAGACTTTTTATCCTATTCAGAAGCTTCTATTTCGACCAATTTCATGCATTAAAGTGACTCTAAACACACATATTTTTGTTCCAAAAGTGATAATTTACATGGAATAGTCATTTGCAGTCAAAAAACTTAAACAATTAAAAAATTTCCATTTCTGACCATCTGGAGAAATTTCGACAGGTCGCATGTCATCGTTTTTCATCAGAAAATTGATTTTCTTGGACTATAGAAAAATTGATTCAAAATGTCATTTGGATTGTGCCTCATGTTTAATAACTACTTTTTAAAGCCTCAATGTGACCAAAATTGCCAGTAATACAGACATTTTCTCCTATTCAGAAGCTTCTATTTCGACCAATTTCAGGCATTAAAGTGTCTCTAAACACACTTGTTTGTGTTCCAAAAGTGATAATTTACATGAAATAGTCATTTGCAGTCAAAAAATTAAACATTAAAAAATTTCCATTTCTGACCATCTGGAGAAATTTCGACAGGTCACGGGTTATCTTTTTCATCAGAAAATTGATTTTTTGGACTGTAGAAAAATTGATTAAAAATGTCATTTGGATTGTGCCTCATGTTGAATAACTACTTTTTAAAGCCTCAATGTGACCAAAATTGCCATTATTACAGACTTTTTCTCCTATTCAAAAGCTTCTATTTCGACCAATTTCAGGCATTAAAGTGACTCTAAACACACTTATTTTTGTTCCAAAAGTGATAATATACATGGAATAGTCATTTACAGTCAAAAAATTAAACATTAAAAAATTTCCATTTCTGACCATCTGGAGAAATTTCGACAGGTCACGGGTCATCGTTTTTCATCAGAAAATTGATTTGTTGGACTGTAGAAAAATTGATTCAAAATGTCATTTGGAATGTGCTTCATGTTGAATAACTACTTTTTAAAGCCTCAATGTGACCAAAATTGCCATTTTTACAGACATTTTCTCCTACTCAGAAGCTTCTTTTTCGACCAATTTTAGGCATTAAAGGGACTCTAAACACCCTTATTATTGTTCCAAAAGTGATAATTCACATGGAATAGTCATTTGCAGTCAAAAAAATTAAACATTAAAAAATTTCCATTTCTGACCATCTGGAGAAATTTCGACAGGTCACGGGTCATCGTTTTTCATCAGAAAATAGATTTTTTGGTCTGTAGAAAAATTGATTCAAAATGTCATTTGGAATGTGCCTCATGTTGAATAACTACTTTTTAAAGCCTCAATGTGACCAAAATTGCCATTATTACAGACTTTTTATCCTATTCAGAAGCTTCTATTTCGACCAATTTCAGGCATTAAAGTTACTCTAAACACACTTATTTTTGTTCCAAAAGTGATAATTCACATGGAATAGTCATTTGCAGTAAAAAAACTTAAACAATTAAAAAAATTCCATTTCTGACCATCTGGAGAAATTTCGACAGGTCGCGGGTCATCGTTTTTCATCAGAAAATTGATTTTTTATGGACTGTAGAAAAATTGATTAAAAATGTCATTTGGAATGTGCCTCATGTTGAATAACTACTTTTTAAAGCCTCAATGTGACCAAAATTGCCATTTTTACAGCCTATTTCTCCTATTCAGAAGCTTCTATTTTGACCAATTTAAGGCATTAAAGTGACACTAAACACCCTTATTTTTGTTCCAAAAGTGATAATTCACATGGAATAGTCATTTACAGTAGAAATATTAAACATTAAAAAATTTCCATTTCTGACCATCTGGAGAAATTTCGACAGGTCACGGGTCATCGTTTTTCATCAGAAAATAGATTTTTTGGACTGTAGAAAAATTATTAAAAATGTCATTTGGAATGTGCCTCATGTTAAATAACTACTTTTTAAAGCCTCAATGTGACCAAAATTGCCATTTTTAAAGACATTTTCTCCTATTCAGAAGCTCTATTTTGACCAATTTCAGGCATTAAAGGGACTCTAAACACCCTTACTTTTGTTCCAAAAGTGATAATTCACATGGAATAGTCATTTGCAGTCAAAAAACTTAAACATTAAAAAAAAACAATTTCTGACCATCTGGAGAAATTTCGACAGGTCACGGGTCATCGTTTTTCATCAGAAAATTGATTTTTTGGACTGTAGAAAAATTGATTCAAAATGTCATTTGGAATGTGCCTCATGTTGAATAACTACTTTTTAAAGCCTCAATGTGGCGAAAATTGCCATTTTTAAAGACATTTTCTCCTATTCAGAAGCTCTATTTCGACCAATTTCAGGCATTAAAGGGACTCTAAACACCCTTATTATTGTTCCAAAACTGATAATTCACATGGAATAGTCATTTACAGTCAAAAAAATTAAACATTAAAAAAATTCCATGTCTGACGATCTGGAGAAATTTTGACAGGTCACGGGTCATCGTTTTTCATCAGAAAATTGATTTTTTGGACTGTAGAAAAATTGATTCAAAATGTCATTTGGAATGTGCCTCATGTTGAATAACTACTTTTTAAAGCCTCAATGTGACCAAAATTGCCATTATTACAGACTTTTTATCCTATTCAGAAGCTTCTATTTCGACCAATTTCAGGCATTAAAGTTACTCTAAACACACTTATTTTTGTTCCAAAAGTGATAATTCACATGGAATAGTCATTTACAGTCAAAAAACTTAAACATTAAAAAAAATTCCATTTCTGACCATCTGGAGAAATTTCGACAGGTCACGGGTCATCGTTTTTCATCAGACAATTGATTTTTTATGGACTGTAGAAAAATTGATTAAAAATGTCATTTGGAATGTGCCTCATGTTGAATAACTACTTTTTAAAGCCTCAATGTGACCAAAATTGCCATTTTTACAGACTATTTCTCCTATTCAGAAGCTTCTATTTTGACCAATTTAAGGCATTAAAGTGACACTAAACACCCTTATTTTTGTTCCAAAAGTGATAATTCACATGGAATAGTCATTTACAGTAGAAATATTAAACATTAAAAAATTTCCATTTCTGACCATCTGGAGAAATTTCGACAGGTCACGGGTCATCGTTTTTCATCAGAAAATAGATTTTTTGGACTGTAGAAAAATTGATTCAAAATGTCATTTGGAATGTGCCTCATGTTGAATAACTACTTTTTAAAGCACCAATGTGACCAAAATTGCCATTATTACAGACTTTTTCTCCTATTCAGAAGCTTCTATTTCGACCAATTTCTGGCATTAAAGTGACTCTAAACACACTTATTTTTGTTCCAAAAGTGATAATTTACATGGAATAGTCATTTGCAGTCAAAAAATTAAACATTAAAAAATTTCCATTTCTGACGATCTGGAGAAATTTTGACAGGTCACGGGTCATCGTTTTTCATCAGAAAATTGATTTTTTGGACTGTAGAAAAATTGATTAAAAATGTCATTTGGAATGTGCCTCATGTTGAATAACTACTTTTTAAAGCCTCAATGTGACCAAAATTGCCATTATTACAGACTTTTTATCCTATTCAGAAGCTTCTATTTCGACCAATTTCATGCATTAAAGTGACTCTAAACACACATATTTTTGTTCCAAAAGTGATAATTTACATGGAATAGTCATTTGCAGTCAAAAAACTTAAACAATTAAAAAATTTCCATTTCTGACCATCTGGAGAAATTTCGACAGGTCGCATGTCATCGTTTTTCATCAGAAAATTGATTTTCTTGGACTATAGCAAAAATTGATTCAAAATGTCATTTGGATTGTGCCTCATGTTTAATAACTACTTTTTAAAGCCTCAATGTGACCAAAATTGCCAGTAATACAGACATTTTCTCCTATTCAGAAGCTTCTATTTCAACCAATTTCAGGCATTAAAGTGTCTCTAAACACACTTGTTTGTGTTCCAAAAGTGATAATTTACATGAAATAGTCATTTGCAGTCAAAAAATTAAACATTAAAAAATTTCCATTTCTGACCATCTGGAGAAATTTCGACAGGTCACGGGTTATCTTTTTCATCAGAAAATTGATTTTTTGGACTGTAGAAAAATTGATTAAAAATGTCATTTGGATTGTGCCTCATGTTGAATAACTACTTTTTAAAGCCTCAATGTGACCAAAATTGCCATTATTACAGACTTTTTCTCCTATTCAGAAGCTTCTATTTCGACCAATTTCAGGCATTAAAGTGACTCTAAACACACTTATTTTTGTTCCAAAAGTGATAATATACATGGAATAGTCATTCACAGTCAAAAAATTAAACATTAAAAAATTTCCATTTCTGACCATCTGGAGAAATTTCGACAGGTCACGGGTCATCGTTTTTCATCAGAAAATTGATTTGTTGGACTGTAGAAAAATTGATTCAAAATGTCATTTGGAATGTGCTTCATGTTGAATAACTACTTTTTAAAGCCTCAATGTGACCAAAATTGCCATTTTTACAGACATTTTCTCCTACTCAGAAGCTTCTTTTTCGACCAATTTTAGGCATTAAAGTGACTCTAAACACACTTATTTTTGTTCCAAAAGTGATAATTTACATGGAATAGTCATTTGCAGTAAAAAAACTTAAACAATTAAAAAAATTCCATTTCTGACCATCTGGAGAAATTTCGACAGGTCGCGGGTCATCGTTTTTCATCAGAAAATTGATTTTTTATGGACTGTAGAAAAATTGATTAAAAATGTCATTTGGAATGTGCCTCATGTTGAATAACTACTTTTTAAAGCCTCAATGTGACCAAAATTGCCATTTTTACAGCCTATTTCTCCTATTCAGAAGCTTCTATTTTGACCAATTTAAGGCATTAAAGTGACACTAAACACCCTTATTTTTGTTCCAAAAGTGATAATTCACATGGAATAGTCAGTTACAGTAGAAATATTAAACATTAAAAAATTTCCATTTCTGACCATCTGGAGAAATTTCGACAGGTCACGGGTCATCGTTTTTCATCAGAAAATAGATTTTTTGGACTGTAGAAAAATTATTAAAAATGTCATTTGGAATGTGCCTCATGTTAAATAACTACTTTTTAAAGCCTCAATGTGACCAAAATTGCCATTTTTAAAGACATTTTCTCCTATTCAGAAGCTCTATTTTGACCAATTTCAGGCATTAAAGGGACTCTAAACACCCTTACTTTTGTTCCAAAAGTGATAATTCACATGGAATAGTCATTTACAGTCAAAAAAATTAAACATTAAAAAAATTCCATTTCTGACCATCTGGAGAAATTTCGACAGGTCACGGGTCATCGTTTTTCATCAGAAAATTGATTTTTTTGGCCTGTAGAAAAATTGATTAAAAATGTCATTTGGAATGTGCCTCATGTTGAATAACTACTTTTTAAAGCCTCAATGTGACCAAAATTGCCATTATTACAGACTTTTTCTCCTATTCAGAAGCTTCTATTTCGACCAATTTCAGGCATTAAAGTGACACTAAACACCCTTATTTTTGTTCCAAAAGTGATAATTCACATGGACATGGAATAGTCATTTACAGTAGAAATATTAAACATTAAAAAATTTCCATTTCTGACCATCTGGATAAATTTCGACAGGTCACGGGTCATCGTTTTTCATCAGAAAATAGATTTTTTGGACTGTAGAAAAATTGATTCAAAATGTCATTTGGAATGTGCCTCATGTTGAATAACTACTTTTTAAAGCACCAATGTGACCAAAATTGCCATTATTACAGACTTTTTCTCCTATTCAGAAGCTTCTATTTCGACCAATTTCAGGCATTAAAGTGACTCTAAACACACTTATTTTTGTTCCAAAAGTGATAATTTACATGGAATAGTCATTTGCAGTCAAAAAATTAAACATTAAAAAATTTCCATTTCTGACGATCTGGAGAAATTTTGACAGGTCACGGGTCATCGTTTTTCATCAGAAAATTGATTTTTTGGACTGTAGAAAAATTGATTCAAAATGTCATTTGGAATGTGCCTCATGTTGAATAACTACTTTTTAAAGCCTCAATGTGACCAAAATTGCCATTATTACAGACTTTTTATCCTATTCAGAAGCTTCTATTTCGACCACTTTCAGGCATTAAAGTGACACTAAACACCCTTATTTTTGTTCCAAAAGTGATAATTCACATGGAATAGTCATTTACAGTAGAAATATTAAACATTAAAAAATTTCCATTTCTGACCATCTGGAGAAATTTCGACAGGTCACGGGTCATCGTTTTTCATCAGAAAATAGATTTTTTGGACTGTAGAAAAATTGATTCAAAATGTCATTTGGAATGTGCCTCATGTTGAATAACTACTTTTTAAAGCACCAATGTGACCAAAATTGCCATTATTACAGACTTTTTCTCCTATTCAGAAGCTTCTATTTCGACCAATTTCTGGCATTAAAGTGACTCTAAACACACTTATTTTTGTTCCAAAAGTGATAATTTACATGGAATAGTCATTTGCAGTCAAAAAATTAAACATTAAAAATTTTCCATTTCTGACGATCTGGAGAAATTTTGACAGGTCACGGGTCATCGTTTTTCATCAGAAAATTGATTTTTTGGACTGTAGAAAAATTGATTAAAAATGTCATTTGGAATGTGCCTCATGTTGAATAACTACTTTTTAAAGCCTCAATGTGACCAAAATTGCCATTATTACAGACTTTTTATCCTATTCAAAAGCTTCTATTTCGACCAATTTCAGGCATTAAAGTGACTCTAAACACACTTATTTTTGTTCCAAAAGTGATAATTTACATGGAATAGTCATTTGCAGTCAAAAAACTTAAACAATTAAAAAAATTCCATTTCTGACCATCTGGAGAAATTTCGACAAGTCGCGGGTCATCGTTTTTCATCAGAAAATTGATTTTCTTGGACTATAGAAAAATTGATTCAAAATGTCATTTGGATTGTGCCTCATGTTTAATAACTACTTTTTAAAGCCTCAATGTGACCAAAATTGCCAGTAATACAGACATTTTCTCCTATTCAGAAGCTTCTATTTCAACCAATTTCAGGCATTAAAGGGACTCTAAACACCCTTATTTTTGTTCCAAAAGTGATAATTCACATGGAATAGTCATTTGCAGTCAAAAAACTTAAACATTAAAAAAATTCCGTTTCTGACCATCTGGAGAAATTTCGACAGGTCACGGGTCATCGTTTTTCATCAGAAAATTGATTTTCTGGACTGTAGAAAAATTGATTCAAAATGTCATTTGGAATGTGCCTCATGTTGAATAACTACTTTTTAAAGCCTCAATGTGACGAAAATTGCCATTTTTAAAGACATTTTCTCCTATTCAGAAGCTCTATTTCGACCAATTTCAGGCATTAAAGGGACTCTAAACACCCTTATTATTGTTCCAAAAGTGATAATTCACATGGAATAGTCATTTGCAGTCAAAAAAATTAAACATTAAAAAATTTCCATTTCTGACCATCTGGAGAAATTTCGACAGGTCACGGGTCATCGTTTTTCATCAGAAAATAGATTTTTTGGTCTGTAGAAAAATTGATTCAAAATGTCATTTGGAATGTGCCTCATGTTGAATAACTACTTTTTAAAGCCTCAATGTGACCAAAATTGCCATTATTACAGACTTTTTATCCTATTCAGAAGCTTCTATTTCGACCAATTTCAGGCATTAAAGTTACTCTAAACACACTTATTTTTGTTCCAAAAGTGATAATTCACATGGAATAGTCATTTGCAGTAAAAAAACTTAAACAATTAAAAAAATTCCATTTCTGACCATCTGGAGAAATTTCGACAGGTCGCGGGTCATCGTTTTTCATCAGAAAATTGATTTTTTATGGACTGTAGAAAAATTGATTAAAAATGTCATTTGGAATGTGCCTCATGTTGAATAACTACTTTTTAAAGCCTCAATGTGACCAAAATTGCCATTTTTACAGCCTATTTCTCCTATTCAGAAGCTTCTATTTTGACCAATTTAAGGCATTAAAGTGACACTAAACACCCTTATTTTTGTTCCAAAAGTGATAATTCACATGGAATAGTCATTTACAGTAGAAATATTAAACATTAAAAAATTTCCATTTCTGACCATCTGGAGAAATTTCGACAGGTCACGGGTCATCGTTTTTCATCAGAAAATAGATTTTTTGGACTGTAGAAAAATTATTAAAAATGTCATTTGGAATGTGCCTCATGTTAAATAACTACTTTTTAAAGCCTCAATGTGACCAAAATTGCCATTTTTAAAGACATTTTCTCCTATTCAGAAGCTCTATTTTGACCAATTTCAGGCATTAAAGGGACTCTAAACACCCTTACTTTTGTTCCAAAAGTGATAATTCACATGGAATAGTCATTTGCAGTCAAAAAACTTAAACATTAAAAAAAAACAATTTCTGACCATCTGGAGAAATTTCGACAGGTCACGGGTCATCGTTTTTCATCAGAAAATAGATTTTTTGGACTGTAGAAAAATTGATTCAAAATGTCATTTGGAATGTGCCTCATGTTGAATAACTACTTTTTAAAGCCTCAATGTGGCGAAAATTGCCATTTTTAAAGACATTTTCTCCTATTCAGAAGCTCTATTTCGACCAATTTCAGGCATTAAAGGGACTCTAAACACCCTTATTATTGTTCCAAAACTGATAATTCACATGGAATAGTCATTTACAGTCAAAAAAATTAAACATTAAAAAAATTCCATGTCTGACGATCTGGAGAAATTTTGACGGGTCACGGGTCATCGTTTTTCATCAGAAAATTGATTTTTTGGACTGTAGAAAAATTGATTCAAAATGTTATTTGGAATGTGCCTCATGTTGAATAACTACTTTTTAAAGCCTCAATGTGACCAAAATTGCCATTATTACAGACTTTTTATCCTATTCAGAAGCTTCTATTTCGACCAATTTCAGGCATTAAAGTTACTCTAAACACACTTATTTTTGTTCCAAAAGTGATAATTCACATGGAATAGTCATTTACAGTCAAAAAACTTAAACATTAAAAAAAATTCCATTTCTGACCATCTGGAGAAATTTCGACAGGTCACGGGTCATCGTTTTTCATCAGAAAATTGATTTTTTATGGACTGTAGAAAAATTGATTAAAAATGTCATTTATAATGTGCCTCATGTTGAATAACTACTTTTTAAAGCCTCAATGTGACCAAAATTGCCATTTTTACAGACTATTTCTCCTATTCAGAAGCTTCTATTTTGACCAATTTAAGGCATTAAAGTGACACTAAACACCCTTATTTTTGTTCCAAAAGTGATAATTCACATGGAATAGTCATTTACAGTAGAAATATTAAACATTAAAAAATTTCCATTTCTGACCATCTGGAGAAATTTCGACAGGTCACGGGTCATCGTTTTTCATCAGAAAATAGATTTTTTGGACTGTAGAAAAATTGATTCAAAATGTCATTTGGAATGTGCCTCATGTTGAATAACTACTTTTTAAAGCACCAATGTGACCAAAATTGCCATTATTACAGACTTTTTCTCCTATTCAGAAGCTTCTATTTCGACCAATTTCTGGCATTAAAGTGACTCTAAACACACTTATTTTTGTTCCAAAAGTGATAATTCACATGGAATAGTCATTTACAGTCAAAAAACTTAAACATTAAAAAAAATTCCATTTCTGACCATCTGGAGAAATTTCGACAGGTCACGGGTCATCGTTTTTCATCAGAAAATTGATTTTTTATGGACTGTAGAAAAATTGATTAAAAATGTCATTTGGAATGTGCCTCATGTTGAATAACTACTTTTTAAAGCCTCAATGTGACCAAAATTGCCATTTTTACAGACTATTTCTCCTATTCAGAAGCTTCTATTTTGACCAATTTAAGGCATTAAAGTGACACTAAACACCCTTATTTTTGTTCCAAAAGTGATAATTCACATGGAATAGTCATTTACAGTAGAAATATTAAACATTAAAAAATTTCCATTTCTGACCATCTGAAGAAATTTCGACAGGTCACGGGTCATCGTTTTTCATCAGAAAATAGATTTTTTGGACTGTAGAAAAATTGATTCAAAATGTCATTTGGAATGTGCCTCATGTTGAATAACTACTTTTTAAAGCACCAATGTGACCAAAATTGCCATTATTACAGACTTTTTCTCCTATTCAGAAGCTTCTATTTCGACCAATTTCTGCCATTAAAGTGACTCTAAACACACTTATTTTTGTTCCAAAAGTGATAATTTACATGGAATAGTCATTTGCAGTCAAAAAATTAAACATTAAAAAATTTCCATTTCTGACGATCTGGAGAAATTTTGACAGGTCACGGGTCATCGTTTTTCATCAGAAAATTGATTTTTTGAACTGTAGAAAAATTGATTAAAAATGTCATTTGGAATGTGCCTCATGTTGAATAACTACTTTTTAAAGCCTCAATGTGACCAAAATTGCCATTATTACAGACTTTTTATCCTATTCAGAAGCTTCTATTTCGACCAATTTCATGCATTAAAGTGACTCTAAACACACATATTTTTGTTCCAAAAGTGATAATTTACATGGAATAGTCATTTGCAGTCAAAAAACTTAAACAATTAAAAAATTTCCATTTCTGACCATCTGGAGAAATTTCGACAGGTCGCATGTCATCGTTTTTCATCAGAAAATTGATTTTCTTGGACTATAGCAAAAATTGATTCAAAATGTCATTTGGATTGTGCCTCATGTTTAATAACTACTTTTTAAAGCCTCAATGTGACCAAAATTGCCAGTAATACAGACATTTTCTCCTATTCAGAAGCTTCTATTTCGACCAATTTCAGGCATTAAAGTGTCTCTAAACACACTTGTTTGTGTTCCAAAAGTGATAATTTACATGAAATAGTCATTTGCAGTCAAAAAATTAAACATTAAAAAATTTCCATTTCTGACCATCTGGAGAAATTTCGACAGGTCACGGGTTATCTTTTTCATCAGAAAATTGATTTTTTGGACTGTAGAAAAATTGATTAAAAATGTCATTTGGATTGTGCCTCATGTTGAATAACTACTTTTTAAAGCCTCAATGTGACCAAAATTGCCATTATTACAGACTTTTTCTCCTATTCAGAAGCTTCTATTTCGACCAATTTCAGGCATTAAAGTGACTCTAAACACACTTATTTTTGTTCCAAAAGTGATAATATACATGGAATAGTCATTTACAGTCAAAAAATTAAACATTAAAAAATTTCCATTTCTGACCATCTGGAGAAATTTCGACAGGTCACGGGTCATCGTTTTTCATCAGAAAATTGATTTGTTGGACTGTAGAAAAATTGATTCAAAATGTCATTTGGAATGTGCTTCATGTTAAATAACTACTTTTTAAAGCCTCAATGTGACCAAAATTGCCATTTTTACAGACATTTTCTCCTACTCAGAAGCTTCTTTTTCAACCAATTTTAGGCATTAAAGTGACTCTAAACACACTTATTTTTGTTCCAAAAGTGATAATTTACATGGAATAGTCATTTGCAGTAAAAAAACTTAAACAATTAAAAAAATTCCATTTCTGACCATCTGGAGAAATTTCGACAGGTCGCGGGTCATCGTTTTTCATCAGAAAATTGATTTTTTATGGACTGTAGAAAAATTGATTAAAAATGTCATTTGGAATGTGCCTCATGTTGAATAACTACTTTTTAAAGCCTCAATGTGACCAAAATTGCCATTTTTACAGCCTATTTCTCCTATTCAGAAGCTTCTATTTTGACCAATTTAAGGCATTAAAGTGACACTAAACACCCTTATTTTTGTTCCAAAAGTGATAATTCACATGGAATAGTCATTTACAGTAGAAATATTAAACATTAAAAAATTTCCATTTCTGACCATCTGGAGAAATTTCGACAGGTCACGGGTCATCGTTTTTCATCAGAAAATAGATTTTTTGGACTGTAGAAAAATTATTAAAAATGTCATTTGGAATGTGCCTCATGTTAAATAACTACTTTTTAAAGCCTCAATGTGACCAAAATTGCCATTTTTAAAGACATTTTCTCCTATTCAGAAGCTCTATTTTGACCAATTTCAGGCATTAAAGGGACTCTAAACACCCTTACTTTTGTTCCAAAAGTGATAATTCACATGGAATAGTCATTTGCAGTCAAAAAACTTAAACATTAAAAAAAAACAATTTCTGACCATCTGGAGAAATTTCGACAGGTCACGGGTCATCGTTTTTCATCAGAAAATTGATTTTTTGGACTGTAGAAAAATTGATTCAAAATGTCATTTGGAATGTGCCTCATGTTGAATAACTACTTTTTAAAGCCTCAATGTGGCGAAAATTGCCATTTTTAAAGACATTTTCTCCTATTCAGAAGCTCTATTTCGACCAATTTCAGGCATTAAAGGGACTCTAAACACCCTTATTATTGTTCCAAAACTGATAATTTACATGGAATAGTCATTTGCAGTAAAAAAACTTAAACAATTAAAAAAATTCCATTTCTGACCATCTGGAGAAATTTCGACAGGTCACGGGTCATCGTTTTTCATCAGAAAATTGATTTTTTTGGCCTGTAGAAAAATTGATTAAAAATGTCATTTGGAATGTGCCTCATGTTGAATAACTACTTTTTAAAGCCTCAATGTGACCAAAATTGCCATTATTACAGACTTTTTCTCCTATTCAGAAGCTTCTATTTCGACCAATTTCAGGCATTAAAGTGTCTCTAAACACCCTTATTTTTGTTCCAAAAGTGATAATTCACATGGACATGGAATAGTCATTTACAGTAGAAATATTAAACATTAAAAAATTTCCATTTCTGACCATCTGGATAAATTTCGACAGGTCACGGGTCATCGTTTTTCATCAGAAAATAGATTTTTTGGACTGTAGAAAAATTGATTCAAAATGTCATTTGGAATGTGCCTCATGTTGAATAACTACTTTTTAAAGCCTCAATGTGACCAAAATTGCCATTATTACAGACTTTTTATCCTATTCAGAAGCTTCTATTTCGACCAATTTCAGGCATTAAAGTTACTCTAAACACACTTATTTTTGTTCCAAAAGTGATAATTCACATGGAATAGTCATTTACAGTCAAAAAACTTAAACATTAAAAAAAATTCCATTTCTGACCATCTGGAGAAATTTCGACAGGTCACGGGTCATCGTTTTTCATCAGAAAATTGATTTTTTATGGACTGTAGAAAAATTGATTAAAAATGTCATTTGGAATGTGCCTCATGTTGAATAACTACTTTTTAAAGCCTCAATGTGACCAAAATTGCCATTTTTACAGACTATTTCTCCTATTCAGAAGCTTCTATTTTGACCAATTTAAGGCATTAAAGTGACACTAAACACCCTTATTTTTGTTCCAAAAGTGATAATTCACATGGAATAGTCATTTACAGTAGAAATATTAAACATTAAAAAATTTCCATTTCTGACCATCTGGAGAAATTTCGACAGGTCACGGGTCATCGTTTTTCATCAGAAAATAGATTTTTTGGACTGTAGAAAAATTGATTCAAAATGTCATTTGGAATGTGCCTCATGTTGAATAACTACTTTTTAAAGCACCAATGTGACCAAAATTGCCATTATTACAGACTTTTTCTCCTATTCAGAAGCTTCTATTTCGACCAATTTCTGGCATTAAAGTGACTCTAAACACACTTATTTTTGTTCCAAAAGTGATAATTTACATGGAATAGTCATTTGCAGTCAAAAAATTAAACATTAAAAAATTTCCATTTCTGACGATCTGGAGAAATTTTGACAGGTCACGGGTCATCGTTTTTCATCAGAAAATTGATTTTTTGGACTGTAGAAAAATTGATTAAAAATGTCATTTGGAATGTGCCTCATGTTGAATAACTACTTTTTAAAGCCTCAATGTGACCAAAATTGCCATTATTACAGACTTTTTATCCTATTCAGAAGCTTCTATTTCGACCAATTTCATGCATTAAAGTGACTCTAAACACACATATTTTTGTTCCAAAAGTGATAATTTACATGGAATAGTCATTTGCAGTCAAAAAACTTAAACAATTAAAAAATTTCCATTTCTGACCATCTGGAGAAATTTCGACAGGTCGCATGTCATCGTTTTTCATCAGAAAATTGATTTTCTTGGACTATAGCAAAAATTGATTCAAAATGTCATTTGGATTGTGCCTCATGTTTAATAACTACTTTTTAAAGCCTCAATGTGACCAAAATTGCCAGTAATACAGACATTTTCTCCTATTCAGAAGCTTCTATTTCAACCAATTTCAGGCATTAAAGTGTCTCTAAACACACTTGTTTCTGTTCCAAAAGTGATAATTTACATGAAATAGTCATTTGCAGTCAAAAAATTAAACATTAAAAAATTTCCATTTCTGACCATCTGGAGAAATTTCGACAGGTCACGGGTTATCTTTTTCATCAGAAAATTGATTTTTTGGACTGTAGAAAAATTGATTAAAAATGTCATTTGGATTGTGCCTCATGTTGAATAACTACTTTTTAAAGCCTCAATGTGACCAAAATTGCCATTATTACAGACTTTTTCTCCTATTCAGAAGCTTCTATTTCGACCAATTTCAGGCATTAAAGTGACTCTAAACACACTTATTTTTGTTCCAAAAGTGATAATATACATGGAATAGTCATTTACAGTCAAAAAATTAAACATTAAAAAATTTCCATTTCTGACCATCTGGAGAAATTTCGACAGGTCGCGGGTCATCGTTTTTCATCAGAAAATTGATTTTTTATGGACTGTAGAAAAATTGATTAAAAATGTCATTTGGAATGTGCCTCATGTTGAATAACTACTTTTTAAAGCCTCAATGTGACCAAAATTGCCATTTTTACAGCCTATTTCTCCTATTCAGAAGCTTCTATTTTGACCAATTTAAGGCATTAAAGTGACACTAAACACCCTTATTTTTGTTCCAAAAGTGATAATTCACATGGAATAGTCATTTACAGTAGAAATATTAAACATTAAAAAATTTCCATTTCTGACCATCTGGAGAAATTTCGACAGGTCACGGGTCATCGTTTTTCATCAGAAAATAGATTTTTTGGACTGTAGAAAAATTATTAAAAATGTCATTTGGAATGTGCCTCATGTTAAATAACTACTTTTTAAAGCCTCAATGTGACCAAAATTGCCATTTTTAAAGACATTTTCTCCTATTCAGAAGCTCTATTTTGACCAATTTCAGGCATTAAAGGGACTCTAAACACCCTTACTTTTGTTCCAAAAGTGATAATTCACATGGAATAGTCATTTACAGTCAAAAAAATTAAACATTAAAAAAATTCCATTTCTGACCATCTGGAGAAATTTCGACAGGTCACGGGTCATCGTTTTTCATCAGAAAATTGATTTTTTTGGCCTGTAGAAAAATTGATTAAAAATGTCATTTGGAATGTGCCTAATGTTGAATAACTACTTTTTAAAGCCTCAATGTGACCAAAATTGCCATTATTACAGACTTTTTCTCCTATTCAGAAGCTTCTATTTCGACCAATTTCAGGCATTAAAGTGACACTAAACACCCTTATTTTTGTTCCAAAAGTGATAATTCACATGGACATGGAATAGTCATTTACAGTAGAAATATTAAACATTAAAAAATTTCCATTTCTGACCATCTGGATAAATTTCGACAGGTCACGGGTCATCGTTTTTCATCAGAAAATAGATTTTTTGGACTGTAGAAAAATTGATTCAAAATGTCATTTGGAATGTGCCTCATGTTGAATAACTACTTTTTAAAGCACCAATGTGACCAAAATTGCCATTATTACAGACTTTTTCTCCTATTCAGAAGCTTCTATTTCGACCAATTTCAGGCATTAAAGTGACTCTAAACACACTTATTTTTGTTCCAAAAGTGATAATTTACATGGAGTAGTCATTTGCAGTCAAAAAATTAAACATTAAAAAATTTCCATTTCTGACGATCTGGAGAAATTTTGACAGGTCACGGGTCATCGTTTTTCATCAGAAAATTGATTTTTTGGACTGTAGAAAAATTGATTCAAAATGTCATTTGGAATGTGCCTCATGTTGAATAACTACTTTTTAAAGCCTCAATGTGACCAAAATTGCCATTATTACAGACTTTTTATCCTATTCAGAAGCTTCTATTTCGACCACTTTCAGGCATTAAAGTGACACTAAACACCCTTATTTTTGTTCCAAAAGTGATAATTCACATGGAATAGTCATTTACAGTAGAAATATTAAACATTAAAAAATTTCCATTTCTGACCATCTGGAGAAATTTCGACAGGTCACGGGTCAAACCTTTTTCATCAGAAAATAGATTTTTTGGACTGTAGAAAAATTGATTCAAAATGTCATTTGGAATGTGCCTCATGTTGAATAACTACTTTTTAAAGCACCAATGTGACCAAAATTGCCATTATTACAGACTTTTTCTCCTATTCAGAAGCTTCTATTTCGACCAATTTCTGGCATTAAAGTGACTCTAAACACACTTATTTTTGTTCCAAAAGTGATAATTTACATGGAATAGTCATTTGCAGTCAAAAAATTAAACATTAAAAATTTTCCATTTCTGACGATCTGGAGAAATTTTGACAGGTCACGGGTCATCGTTTTTCATCAGAAAATTGATTTTTTGGACTGTAGAAAAATTGATTAAAAATGTCATTTGGAATGTGCCTCATGTTGAATAACTACTTTTTAAAGCCTCAATGTGACCAAAATTGCCATTATTACAGACTTTTTATCCTATTCAAAAGCTTCTATTTCGACCAATTTCAGGCATTAAAGTGACTCTAAACACACTTATTTTTGTTCCAAAAGTGATAATTTACATGGAATAGTCATTTGCAGTCAAAAAACTTAAACAATTAAAAAAATTCCATTTCTGACCATCTGGAGATATTTCGACAAGTCGCGGGTCATCGTTTTTCATCAGAAAATTGATTTTCTTGGACTATAGAAAAATTGATTCAAAATGTCATTTGGATTGTGCCTCATGTTTAATAACTACTTTTTAAAGCCTCAATGTGGCGAAAATTGCCATTTTTAAAGACATTTTCTCCTATTCAGAAGCTCTATTTCGACCAATTTCAGGCATTAAAGGGACTCTAAACACCCTTATTATTGTTCCAAAACTGATAATTCACATGGAATAGTCATTTGCAGTCAAAAAACGTAAACATTAAAAAAATTCCGTTTCTGACCATCTGGAGAAATTTCTACAGGTCACGGGTCATCGTTTTTCATCAGAAAATTGATTTTCTGGACTGTAGAAAAATTGATTCAAAATGTCATTTGGAATGTGCCTCATGTTGAATAACTACTTTTTAAAGCCTCAATGTGACGAAAATTGCCATTTTTAAAGACATTTTCTCCTATTCAGAAGCTCTATTTCGACCAATTTCAGGCATTAAAGGGACTCTAAACACCCTTATTATTGTTCCAAAAGTGATAATTCACATGGAATAGTCATTTACAGTCAAAAAAATTAAACATTAAAAAATTTCCATTTCTGACCATCTGGAGAAATTTCGACAGGTCACGGGTCATCGTTTTTCATCAGAAAATAGATTTTTTGGACTGTAGAAAAATTGATTCAAAATGTCATTTGGAATGTGCCTCATGTTGAATAACTACTTTTTAAAGCCTCAATGTGACCAAAATTGCCATTATTACAGACTTTTTATCCTATTCAGAAGCTTCTATTTCGACCAATTTCAGGCATTAAAGTTACTCTAAACACACTTATTTTTGTTCCAAAAGTGATAATTCACATGGAATAGTCATTTGCAGTAAAAAAACGTAAACAATTAAAAAAATTCCATTTCTGACCATCTGGAGAAATTTCGACAGGTCGCGGGTCATCGTTTTTCATCAGAAAATTGATTTTTTATGGACTGTAGAAAAATTGATTAAAAATGTCATTTGGAATGTGCCTCATGTTGAATAACTACTTTTTAAAGCCTCAATGTGACCAAAATTGCCATTTTTACAGCCTATTTCTCCTATTCAGAAGCTTCTATTTTGACCAATTTAAGGCATTAAAGTGACACTAAACACCCTTATTTTTGTTCCAAAAGTGATAATTCACATGGAATAGTCATTTACAGTAGAAATATTAAACATTAAAAAATTTCCATTTCTGACCATCTGGAGAAATTTCGACAGGTCACGGGTCATCGTTTTTCATCAGAAAATAGATTTTTTGGACTGTAGAAAAATTATTAAAAATGTCATTTGGAATGTGCCTCATGTTAAATAACTACTTTTTAAAGCCTCAATGTGACCAAAATTGCCATTTTTAAAGACATTTTCTCCTATTCAGAAGCTCTATTTTGACCAATTTCAGGCATTAAAGGGACTCTAAACACCCTTACTTTTGTTCCAAAAGTGATAATTCACATGGAATAGTCATTTGCAGTCAAAAAACTTAAACATAAAAAAAAAACAATTTCTGACCATCTGGAGAAATTTCGACAGGTCACGGGTCATCGTTTTTCATCAGAAAATAGATTTTTTGGACTGTAGAAAAATTGATTCAAAATGTCATTTGGAATGTGCCTCATGTTGAATAACTACTTTTTAAAGCCTCAATGTGGCGAAAATTGCCATTTTTAAAGACATTTTCTCCTATTCAGAAGCTCTATTTCGACCAATTTCAGGCATTAAAGGGACTCTAAACACCCTTATTATTGTTCCAAAACTGATAATTCACATGGAATAGTCATTTACAGTCAAAAAAATTAAACATTAAAAAAATTCCATGTCTGACGATCTGGAGAAATTTTGACAGGTCACGGGTCATCGTTTTTCATCAGAAAATTGATTTTTTGGACTGTAGAAAAATTGATTCAAAATGTTATTTGGAATGTGCCTCATGTTGAATAACTACTTTTTAAAGCCTCAATGTGACCAAAATTGCCATTATTACAGACTTTTTATCCTATTCAGAAGCTTCTATTTCGACCAATTTCAGGCATTAAAGTTACTCTAAACACACTTATTTTTGTTCCAAAAGTGATAATTCACATGGAATAGTCATTTACAGTCAAAAAACTTAAACATTAAAAAAAATTCCATTTCTGACCATCTGGAGAAATTTCGACAGGTCACGGGTCATCGTTTTTCATCAGAAAATTGATTTTTTATGGACTGTAGAAAAATTGATTAAAAATGTCATTTGGAATGTGCCTCATGTTGAATAACTACTTTTTAAAGCCTCAATGTGACCAAAATTGCCATTTTTACAGACTATTTCTCCTATTCAGAAGCTTCTATTTTGACCAATTTAAGGCATTAAAGTGACACTAAACACCCTTATTTTTGTTCCAAAAGTGATAATTCACATGGAATAGTCATTTACAGTAGAAATATTAAACATTAAAAAATTTCCATTTCTGACCATCTGGAGAAATTTCGACAGGTCACGGGTCATCGTTTTTCATCAGAAAATAGATTTTTTGGACTGTAGAAAAATTGATTCAAAATGTCATTTGGAATGTGCCTCATGTTGAATAACTACTTTTTAAAGCACCAATGTGACCAAAATTGCCATTATTACAGACTTTTTCTCCTATTCAGAAGCTTCTATTTCGACCAATTTCTGGCATTAAAGTGACTCTAAACACACTTATTTTTGTTCCAAAAGTGATAATTTACATGGAATAGTCATTTGCAGTCAAAAAATTAAACATTAAAAAATTTCCATTTCTGACGATCTGGAGAAATTTTGACAGGTCACGGGTCATCGTTTTTCATCAGAAAATTGATTTTTTGGACTGTAGAAAAATTGATTAAAAATGTCATTTGGAATGTGCCTCATGTTGAATAACTACTTTTTAAAGCCTCAATGTGACCAAAATTGCCATTATTACAGACTTTTTATCCTATTCAGAAGCTTCTATTTCGACCAATTTCATGCATTAAAGTGACTCTAAACACACATATTTTTGTTCCAAAAGTGATAATTTACATGGAATAGTCATTTGCAGTCAAAAAACTCAAACAATTAAAAAATTTCCATTTCTGACCATCTGGAGAAATTTCGACAGGTCGCATGTCATCGTTTTTCATCAGAAAATTGATTTTCTTGGACTATAGCAAAAATTGATTCAAAATGTCATTTGGATTGTGCCTCATGTTTAATAACTACTTTTTAAAGCCTCAATGTGACCAAAATTGCCAGTAATACAGACATTTTCTCCTATTCAGAAGCTTCTATTTCGACCAATTTCAGGCATTAAAGTGTCTCTAAACACACTTGTTTGTGTTCCAAAAGTGATAATTTACATGAAATAGTCATTTGCAGTCAAAAAATTAAACATTAACAAATTTCCATTTCTGACCATCTGGAGAAATTTCGACAGGTCACGGGTTATCTTTTTCATCAGAAAATTGATTTTTTGGACTGTAGAAAAATTGATTAAAAATGTCATTTGGATTGTGCCTCATGTTGAATAACTACTTTTTAAAGCCTCAATGTGACCAAAATTGCCATTATTACAGACTTTTTCTCCTATTCAGAAGCTTCTATTTCGACCAATTTCAGGCGTTAAAGTGACTCTAAACACACTTATTTTTGTTCCAAAAGTGATAATATACATGGAATAGTCATTTACAGTCAAAAAATTAAACATTAAAAAATTTCCATTTCTGACCATCTGGAGAAATTTCGACAGGTCACGGGTCATCGTTTTTCATCAGAAAATTGATTTGTTGGACTGTAGAAAAATTGATTCAAAATGTCATTTGGAATGTGCTTCATGTTGAATAACTACTTTTTAAAGCCTCAATGTGACCAAAATTGCCATTTTTACAGACATTTTCTCCTACTCAGAAGCTTCTTTTTCGACCAATTTTAGGCATTAAAGTTACTCTAAACACACTTATTTTTGTTCCAAAAGTGATAATTTACATGGAATAGTCATTTGCAGTAAAAAAACTTAAACAATTAAAAAAATTCCATTTCTGACCATCTGGAGAAATTTCGACAGGTCGCGGGTCATCGTTTTTCATCAGAAAATTGATTTTTTATGGACTGTAGAAAAATTGATTAAAAATGTCATTTGGAATGTGCCTCATGTTGAATAACTACTTTTTAAAGCCTCAATGTGACCAAAATTGCCATTTTTACAGCCTATTTCTCCTATTCAGAAGCTTCTATTTTGACCAATTTAAGGCATTAAAGTGACACTAAACACCCTTATTTTTGTTCCAAAAGTGATAATTCACATGGAATAGTCATTTACAGTAGAAATATTAAACATTAAAAAATTTCCATTTCTGACCATCTGGAGAAATTTCGACAGGTCACGGGTCATCGTTTTTCATCAGAAAATAGATTTTTTGGACTGTAGAAAAATTATTAAAAATGTCATTTGGAATGTGCCTCATGTTAAATAACTACTTTTTAAAGCCTCAATGTGACCAAAATTGCCATTTTTAAAGACATTTTCTCCTATTCAGAAGCTCTATTTTGACCAATTTCAGGCATTAAAGGGACTCTAAACACCCTTACTTTTGTTCCAAAAGTGATAATTCACATGGAATAGTCATTTGCAGTCAAAAAACTTAAACATTAAAAAAAAACAATTTCTGACCATCTGGAGAAATTTCGACAGGTCACGGGTCATCGTTTTTCATCAGAAAATTGATTTTTTGGACTGTAGAAAAATTGATTCAAAATGTCATTTGGAATGTGCCTCATGTTGAATAACTACTTTTTAAAGTCTCAATGTGGCGAAAATTGCCATTTTTAAAGACATTTTCTCCTGTTCAGAAGCTCTATTTCGACCAATTTCAGGCATTAAAGGGACTCTAAACACCCTTATTATTGTTCCAAAACTGATAATTCACATGGAATAGTCATTTACAGTCAAAAAAATTAAACATTAAAAAAATTCCATTTCTGACCATCTGGAGAAATTTCGACAGGTCACGGGTCATCGTTTTTCATCAGAAAATTGATTTTTTTGGCCTGTAGAAAAATTGATTAAAAATGTCATTTGGAATGTGCCTCATGTTGAATAACTACTTTTTAAAGCCTCAATGTGACCAAAATTGCCATTATTACAGACTTTTTCTCCTATTCAGAAGCTTCTATTTCGACCAATTTCAGGCATTAAAGTGACACTAAACACCCTTATTTTTGTTCCAAAAGTGATAATTCACATGGACATGGAATAGTCATTTACAGTAGAAATATTAAACATTAAAAAATTTCCATTTCTGACCATCTGGATAAATTTCGACAGGTCACGGGTCATCGTTTTTCATCAGAAAATAGATTTTTTGGACTGTAGAAAAATTGATTCAAAATGTCATTTGGAATGTGCCTCATGTTGAATAACTACTTTTTAAAGCACCAATGTGACCAAAATTGCCATTATTACAGACTTTTTCTCCTATTCAGAAGCTTCTATTTCGACCAATTTCAGGCATTAAAGTGACTCTAAACACACTTATTTTTGTTCCAAAAGTGATAATTTACATGGAGTAGTCATTTCCAGTCAAAAAATTAAACATTAAAAAATTTCCATTTCTGACGATCTGGAGAAATTTTGACAGGTCACGGGTCATCGTTTTTCATCAGAAAATTGATTTTTTGGACTGTAGAAAAATTGATTCAAAATGTCATTTGGAATGTGCCTCATGTTGAATAACTACTTTTTAAAGCCTCAATGTGACCAAAATTGCCATTATTACAGACTTTTTATCCTATTCAGAAGCTTCTATTTCGACCACTTTCAGGCATTAAAGTGACACTAAACACCCTTATTTTTGTTCCAAAAGTGATAATTCACATGGAATAGTCATTTACAGTAGAAATATTAAACATTAAAAAATTTCCATTTCTGACCATCTGGAGAAATTTCGACAGGTCACGGGTCATCGTTTTTCATCAGAAAATAGATTTTTTGGACTGTAGAAAAATTGATTCAAAATGTCATTTGGAATGTGCCTCATGTTGAATAACTACTTTTTAAAGCACCAATGTGACCAAAATTGCCATTATTACAGACTTTTTCTCCTATTCAGAAGCTTCTATTTCGACCAATTTCAGGCATTAAAGTGACACTAAACACCCTTATTTTTGTTCCAAAAGTGATAATTCACATGGACATGGAATAGTCATTTACAGTAGAAATATTAAACATTAAAAAAATTCCATTTCTGACCATCTGGATAAATTTCGACAGGTCACGGGTCATCGTTTTTCATCAGAAAATAGATTTTTTGGACTGTAGAAAAATTGATTCAAAATGTCATTTGGAATGTGCCTCATGTTGAATAACTACTTTTTAAAGCACCAATGTGACCAAAATTGCCATTATTACAGACTTTTTCTCCTATTCAGAAGCTTCTATTTCGACCAATTTCAGGCATTAAAGTGACTCTAAACACACTTATTTTTGTTCCAAAAGTGATAATTTACATGGAGTAGTCATTTGCAGTCAAAAAATTAAACATTAAAAAATTTCCATTTCTGACGATCTGGAGAAATTTTGACAGGTCACGGGTCATCGTTTTTCATCAGAAAATTGATTTTTTGGACTGTAGAAAAATTGATTCAAAATGTCATTTGGAATGTGCCTCATGTTGAATAACTACTTTTTAAAGCCTCAATGTGACCAAAATTGCCATTATTACAGACTTTTTATCCTATTCAGAAGCTTCTATTTCGACCACTTTCAGGCATTAAAGTGACACTAAACACCCTTATTTTTGTTCCAAAAGTGATAATTCACATGGAATAGTCATTTACAGTAGAAATATTAAACATTAAAAAATTTCCATTTCTGACCATCTGGAGAAATTTCGACAGGTCACGGGTCATCGTTTTTCATCAGAAAATAGATTTTTTGGACTGTAGAAAAATTGATTCAAAATGTCATTTGGAATGTGCCTCATGTTGAATAACTACTTTTTAAAGCACCAATGTGACCAAAATTGCCATTATTACAGACTTTTTCTCCTATTCAGAAGCTTCTATTTCGACCAATTTCTGGCATTAAAGTGACTCTAAACACACTTATTTTTGTTCCAAAAGTGATAATTTACATGGAATAGTCATTTGCAGTCAAAAAATTAAACATTACAAATTTTCCATTTCTGACGATCTGGAGAAATTTTGACAGGTCACGGGTCATCGTTTTTCATCAGAAAATTGATTTTTTGGACTGTAGAAAAATTGATTAAAAATGTCATTTGGAATGTGCCTCATGTTGAATAACTACTTTTTAAAGCCTCAATGTGACCAAAATTGCCATTATTACAGACTTTTTATCCTATTCAGAAGCTTCTATTTCGACCAATTTCAGGCATTAAAGTGACTCTAAACACACTTATTTTTGTTCCAAAAGTGATAATTTACATGGAATAGTCATTTGCAGTCAAAAAACTTAAACAATTAAAAAAATTCCATTTCTGACCATCTGGAGAAATTTCGACAAGTCGCGGGTCATCGTTTTTCATCAGAAAATTGATTTTTTGGACTGTAGAAAAATTGATTCAAAATGTCATTTGGAATGTGCCTCATGTTGAATAACTACTTTTTAAAGTCTCAATGTGGCGAAAATTGCCATTTTTAAAGACATTTTCTCCTGTTCAGAAGCTCTATTTCGACCAATTTCAGGCATTAAAGGGACTCTAAACACCCTTATTATTGTTCCAAAACTGATAATTCACATGGAATAGTCATTTACAGTCAAAAAAATTAAACATTAAAAAAATTCCATTTCTGACCATCTGGAGAAATTTCGACAGGTCACGGGTCATCGTTTTTCATCAGAAAATTGATTTTTTTGGCCTGTAGAAAAATTGATTAAAAATGTCATTTGGAATGTGCCTCATGTTGAATAACTACTTTTTAAAGCCTCAATGTGACCAAAATTGCCATTATTACAGACTTTTTCTCCTATTCAGAAGCTTCTATTTCGACCAATTTCAGGCATTAAAGTGACACTAAACACCCTTATTTTTGTTCCAAAAGTGATAATTCACATGGACATGGAATAGTCATTTACAGTAGAAATATTAAACATTAAAAAATTTCCATTTCTGACCATCTGGATAAATTTCGACAGGTCACGGGTCATCGTTTTTCATCAGAAAATAGATTTTTTGGACTGTAGAAAAATTGATTCAAAATGTCATTTGGAATGTGCCTCATGTTGAATAACTACTTTTTAAAGCACCAATGTGACCAAAATTGCCATTATTACAGACTTTTTCTCCTATTCAGAAGCTTCTATTTCGACCAATTTCAGGCATTAAAGTGACTCTAAACACACTTATTTTTGTTCCAAAAGTGATAATTTACATGGAGTAGTCATTTCCAGTCAAAAAATTAAACATTAAAAAATTTCCATTTCTGACGATCTGGAGAAATTTTGACAGGTCACGGGTCATCGTTTTTCATCAGAAAATTGATTTTTTGGACTGTAGAAAAATTGATTCAAAATGTCATTTGGAATGTGCCTCATGTTGAATAACTACTTTTTAAAGCCTCAATGTGACCAAAATTGCCATTATTACAGACTTTTTATCCTATTCAGAAGCTTCTATTTCGACCACTTTCAGGCATTAAAGTGACACTAAACACCCTTATTTTTGTTCCAAAAGTGATAATTCACATGGAATAGTAATTTACAGTAGAAATATTAAACATTAAAAAATTTCCATTTCTGACCATCTGGAGAAATTTCGACAGGTCACGGGTCATCGTTTTTCATCAGAAAATAGATTTTTTGGACTGTAGAAAAATTGATTCAAAATGTCATTTGGAATGTGCCTCATGTTGAATAACTACTTTTTAAAGCACCAATGTGACCAAAATTGCCATTATTACAGACTTTTTCTCCTATTCAGAAGCTTCTATTTCGACCAATTTCAGGCATTAAAGTGACACTAAACACCCTTATTTTTGTTCCAAAAGTGATAATTCACATGGACATGGAATAGTCATTTACAGTAGAAATATTAAACATTAAAAAAATTCCATTTCTGACCATCTGGATAAATTTCGACAGGTCACGGGTCATCGTTTTTCATCAGAAAATAGATTTTTTGGACTGTAGAAAAATTGATTCAAAATGTCATTTGGAATGTGCCTCATGTTGAATAACTACTTTTTAAAGCACCAATGTGACCAAAATTGCCATTATTACAGACTTTTTCTCCTATTCAGAAGCTTCTATTTCGACCAATTTCAGGCATTAAAGTGACTCTAAACACACTTATTTTTGTTCCAAAAGTGATAATTTACATGGAGTAGTCATTTGCAGTCAAAAAATTAAACATTAAAAAATTTCCATTTCTGACGATCTGGAGAAATTTTGACAGGTCACGGGTCATCGTTTTTCATCAGAAAATTGATTTTTTGGACTGTAGAAAAATTGATTCAAAATGTCATTTGGAATGTGCCTCATGTTGAATAACTACTTTTTAAAGCCTCAATGTGACCAAAATTGCCATTATTACAGACTTTTTATCCTATTCAGAAGCTTCTATTTCGACCACTTTCAGGCATTAAAGTGACACTAAACACCCTTATTTTTGTTCCAAAAGTGATAATTCACATGGAATAGTCATTTACAGTAGAAATATTAAACATTAAAAAATTTCCATTTCTGACCATCTGGAGAAATTTCGACAGGTCACGGGTCATCGTTTTTCATCAGAAAATAGATTTTTTGGACTGTAGAAAAATTGATTCAAAATGTCATTTGGAATGTGCCTCATGTTGAATAACTACTTTTTAAAGCACCAATGTGACCAAAATTGCCATTATTACAGACTTTTTCTCCTATTCAGAAGCTTCTATTTCGACCAATTTCTGGCATTAAAGTGACTCTAAACACACTTATTTTTGTTCCAAAAGTGATAATTTACATGGAATAGTCATTTGCAGTCAAAAAATTAAACATTAAAAATTTTCCATTTCTGACGATCTGGAGAAATTTTGACAGGTCACGGGTCATCGTTTTTCATCAGAAAATTGATTTTTTGGACTGTAGAAAAATTGATTAAAAATGTCATTTGGAATGTGCCTCATGTTGAATAACTACTTTTTAAAGCCTCAATGTGACCAAAATTGCCATTATTACAGACTTTTTATCCTATTCAGAAGCTTCTATTTCGACCAATTTCAGGCATTAAAGTGACTCTAAACACACTTATTTTTGTTCCAAAAGTGATAATTTACATGGAATAGTCATTTGCAGTCAAAAAACTTAAACAATTAAAAAAATTCCATTTCTGACCATCTGGAGAAATTTCGACAAGTCGCGGGTCATCGTTTTTCATCAGAAAATTGATTTTCTTGGACTATAGAAAAATTGATTCAAAATGTCATTTGGATTGTGCCTCATGTTTAATAACTACTTTTTAAAGCCTCAATGTGACCAAAATTGCCAGTAATACAGACATTTTCTCCTATTCAGAAGCTTCTATTTCAACCAATTTCAGGCATTAAAGGGACTCTAAACACCCTTATTTTTGTTCCAAAAGTGATAATTCACATGGAATAGTCATTTGCAGTCAAAAAACTTAAACATTAAAAAAATTCCGTTTCTGACCATCTGGAGAAATTTCGACAGGTCACGGGTCATCGTTTTTCAACAGAAAATTGATTTTCTGGACTGTAGAAAAATTGATTCAAAATGTCATTTGGAATGTGCCTCATGTTGAATAACTACTTTTTAAAGCCTCAATGTGATGAAAATTGCCATTTTTAAAGACATTTTCTCCTATTCAGAAGCTCTATTTCGACCAATTTCAGGCATTAAAGGGACTCTAAACACCCTTATTATTGTTCCAAAAGTGATAATTCACATGGAATAGTCATTTACAGTCAAAAAAATTAAACATTAAAAAATTTCCATTTCTGACCATCTGGAGAAATTTCGACAGGTCACGGGTCATCGTTTTTCATCAGAAAATAGATTTTTTGGACTGTAGAAAAATTGATCCAAAATGTCATTTGGAATGTGCCTCATGTTGAATAACTACTTTTTAAAGCCTCAATGTGACCAAAATTGCCATTATTACAGACTTTTTATCCTATTCAGAAGCTTCTATTTCGACCAATTTCAGGCATTAAAGTTACTCTAAACACACTTATTTTTGTTCCAAAAGTGATAATTCACATGGAATAGTCATTTACAGTCAAAAAACTTAAACATTAAAAAAATTCCATTTCTGACCATCTGGAGAAATTTCGACAGGTCACGGGTCATCGTTTTTCATCAGAAAATTGATTTTTTATGGACTGTAGAAAAATTGATTAAAAATGTCATTTGGAATGTGCCTCATGTTGAATAACTACTTTTTAAAGCCTCAATGTGACCAAAATTGCCATTTTTACAGACTATTTCTCCTATTCAGAAGCTTCTATTTTGACCAATTTAAGGCATTAAAGTGACACTAAACACCCTTATTTTTGTTCCAAAAGTGATAATTCACATGGAATAGTCATTTACAGTAGAAATATTAAACATTAAAAAATTTCCATTTCTGACCATCTGGAGAAATTTCGACAGGTCACGGGTCATCGTTTTTCATCAGAAAATAGATTTTTTGGACTGTAGAAAAATTGATTCAAAATGTCATTTGGAATGTGCCTCATGTTGAATAACTACTTTTTAAAGCACCAATGTGACCAAAATTGCCAGTAATACAGACATTTTCTCCTATTCAGAAGCTTCTATTTCGACCAATTTCAGGCATTAAAGTGTCTCTAAACACACTTGTTTGTGTTCCAAAAGTGATAATTTACATGAAATAGTCATTTGCAGTCAAAAAATTAAACATTAAAAAATTTCCATTTCTGACCATCTGGAGAAATTTCGACAGGTCACGGGTTATCTTTTTCATCAGAAAATTGATTTTTTGGACTGTAGAAAAATTGATTAAAAATGTCATTTGGATTGTGCCTCATGTTGAATAACTACTTTTTAAAGCCTCAATGTGACCAAAATTGCCATTATTACAGACTTTTTCTCCTATTCAGAAGCTTCTATTTCGACCAATTTCAGGCATTAAAGTGACCCTAAACACACTTATTTTTGTTCCAAAAGTGATAATTTACATGGAATAGTCATTTGCAGTCAAAAAACTTAAACAATTAAAAAAATTCCATTTCTGACCATCTGGAGAAATTTCGACAGGTCACGGGTCATCGTTTTTCATCAGAAAATTGATTTGTTGGACTGTAGAAAAATTGATTCAAAATGTCATTTGGAATGTGCTTCATGTTGAATAACTACTTTTTAAAGCCTCAATGTGACCAAAATTACCATTATTACAGACTTTTTCTCCTATTCAGAAGCTTCTATTTCGACCAATTTAAGGCATTAAAGTGACTCTAAATACACTTATTTTTGTTCCAAAAGTGATAATATACATGGAATAGTCATTTACAGTCAAAAAATTAAACATTAAAAAATTTCCATTTCTGACCATCTGTAAAAATTTCGACAGGTCACGGGTCATCGTTTTTCATCAGAAAATTGATTTTTGGGACTGTAGAAAAATTGATTAAAAATGTCATTTGGAATGTGCCTCATGTTGAATAACTACTTTTTAAAGCCTCAATGTGACCAAAATTGCCATTCTTACAGACTTTTTATCCTATTCAGAAGCTTCTATTTCAACCAATTTCAGACATTAAAGTGACTCTAAACACACTTATTTTTGTTCCAAAAGTGATAATTTACATGGAATAGTCATTTGCAGTCAAAAAACTTAAACAATTAAAAAAATTCCATTTCTGACCATCTGGAGAAATTTCGACAGGTCACGGGTCATCGTTTTTCATCAGAAAATTGATTTGTTGGACTGTAGAAAAATTGATTCAAAATGTCATTTGGAATGTGCCTCATGTTGAATAACTACTTTTTAAAGCCTCAATGTGACCAAAATTGCCATTTTTACAGACATTTTCTCCTACTCAGAAGCTTCTTTTTCGACCAATTTAAGGCATTAAAGTGACTCTAAACACACTTATTTTTGTTCCAAAAGTGATAATTTACATGGAATAGTCATTTGCAGTAAAAAAACTTAAACAATTAAAAAAATTCCATTTCTGACCATCTGGAGAAATTTCGACAGGTCGCGGGTCATCGTTTTTCATCAGAAAATTGATTTTCTCAGACTTTAGAAAAATTGATTCAAAATGTCATTTGGATTGTGCCTCATGTTTAATAACTACTTTTTAAAGCCTCAATGTGACCAAAATTGCCAGTAATACAGACATTTTCTCCTATTCAGAAGCTTCTATTTCAACCAATTTCAGGCATTAAAGTGACTCTAAACACACTTATTTTTGTTCCAAAAGTGATAATTTACATAGAATAGTCATTTGCAGTAAAAAAACTTAAACAATTAAAAAAATTCCATTTCTGACCATCTGGAGAAATTTCGACAGGTCGCGGGTCATCGTTTTTCATCAGAAAATTGATTTTCTTAGACTTTAGAAAAATTGATTCAAAATGTCATTTGGATTGTGCCTCATGTTTAATAACTACTTTTTAAAGCCTCAATGTGACCAAAATTGCCAGTAATACAGACATTTTCTCCTATTCAGAAGCTTCTATTTCAACCAATTTCAGGCATTAAAGTGACTCTAAACACACTTATTTTTGTTCCAAATGTGATAATTTACATGGAATAGTCATTTGCAGTCAAAAAATGAAACATTAAAAAATTTCCATTTCTGACGATCTGGAGAAATTTTGACAGGTCACGGGTCATCGTTTTTCATCAGAAAATTGATTTTTTGGACTGTAGAAAAATTTATTCTAAATGTCATTTGGAATGTGCCTCATGTTGAATAACTAATTTTTAAAGCCTCAATGTGACCAAAACTGCCATTATTACAGACTTTTTATCCTATTCAGAAGCTTCTATTTCGACCAATTTCAGGCATTAAAGTGACTCTAAACACACTTATTTTTGTTCCAAAAGTGATAATTCATATGGAATAGTCATTTACAGTCAAAAAACTGAAACATTAAAAAAATTCCATTTCTGACCATCTGGAGAAATTTCGACAGGTCACGGGTCATCGTTTTTCATCAGAAAATTGATTTTTTTGGACTGTAGAAAAATTGATTCAAAATGTCATTTGGAATGTGCCTCATGTTGAATAACTACTTTTTAAAGCCTCAATGTGACGAAAATTGCCATTTTTAAAGACATTTTCTCCTATTCAGAAGCTCTATTTCGACCAATTTCAGGCATTAAAGGGACTCTAAACACCCTTACTTTTGTTCCAAAAGTGATAATTCACATGGAATAGTCATTTGCAGTCAAAAAATTAAACATTAAAAAAAATCCATTTCTGACCATCTGGAGAAATTTCGACAGGTCACGGGTCATCGTTTTTCATCAGAAAATTGATTTTTTGGACTGTAGAAAAATTGATTCAAAATGTCATTTGGAATGTGCCTCATGTTGAATAACTACTTTTTAAAGCCTCAATGTGGCGAAAATTGCCATTTTTAAAGACATTTTCTCCTATTCAGAAGCTCTATTTTGACCAATTTCAGGCATTAAAGGGACTCTAAACACCCTTATTATTGTTCCAAAACTGATAATTCACATGGAATAGTCATTTACAGTCAAAAAAATTAAACATTGAGGAGCCTAGCGCGCAACCAAGATGGCCGCGTAGGTGCGAGGCTCCCGAGGACCTCCGTAACCTCCTACATAAATCCTGAAAATATCCTGTCCTAGATGAGGGGACTGTGTTGGTGAGCCCGAGCTGAGGTGTCACCCGTTTTCCGCTTCCAAATTGGACCTCGGACACCGGCGGGAGCACCGATTGAGGTTTGCGGCCTTATCCACGCCGGCCCCCCGGATTGGAGTTGAGGGGCGATCCGGAGACAAAGTGATCAACAGCGGCGGGCAGGGCTGGGCGACTCGCGTACCCCGCACTTTCACTTTCGCTTTTGCACCCTCCTTGCTGCGTAGGCGAGGTTGGGTTGCGGGGCGGTGTGCGGTGGTGTGGCCTCGTTGGGGTGCCCTGCTGGCCCGCCGGCTGTGATCCGTCCTGCGGACCTGTGGTTGCCCCCCCCCGGAGCCCGTGAACTGGTTTGTCGGCCTTTTCCGAGGTGATTGGCACGATTTGGGGACTGAAACCATGTCCACAAAGCAAGATGGCGACCGGGCAAAGGTGAAATCGACCCGCCGTGGCGCAGCCCATCAGTCCAACAGCATGGACCGCTACACCCTCCAGAAGGGATCTCCCGAGGTGCCGCGTAGGTCCCCTGAGGGCCCGACTGATGCTCCCGCTCTGCCCGCGGATCTGACCCTGCGGGATGTCATGGGCGCTATCGCCGAGATGAAGGCCTCGGTGGACCAGCGCTTTGACACACTGGTGCAAAAGATTGACTCGGTCCACGTGGATGTGGGCCTGGTGAGGGCCGATTTATCCAAGACCAATGACCGGGTCGATTCTTTGGCCCACACCACCTCGGGCCTCACAGCGGACGTGGCGGCCCTCCAAAAGGAGGTGCGCCGGCTTGGCCAGGCGAGCGCCATGATGGATCGTCGACTGGAGGATTCCGAGGGTCGGGCCCGGAGGAACAATGTCCGCATTGTCGGGGTGCCGGAGGGACGTGAGGAGGCGGCGGCGGACCTGTTTGTGGAGGACCTGATTCTCACCCATCTCCAGCCCCGGGGGCTGAGTAAATTCTTTGCGGTGGAACGTGCCCACAGGGTTCCCGGAGGAAGACCTAAGGCCGGAGCCCCTCCGAGGCCTCTCATTGCCCGGATTTTCAACTTTCGGGACAGAGACGCTATCCTGCAGACTTCTAGGCAACAAGGACCGGTCAGACTTGACAATATGGACGTAAACTTCTATCCTGATTTCACCACAGCGGTCCAGAAGCAGAGACTGAGCTTTCTCGGAGTCAAACGTCGTCTACGGGACCTGAACCTCAAGTATGCGATGCTTTTTCCAGCTAAGTTGCGGGTGGAGGTGGATGGCCGCACGCACTTTTTTGATCGTCCCGAAGCGGCCGGGGACTGGTTGGACTCCTTACCCGGGGATCGGGGCCGGGAGGGTGGGGGGGGCGCGGTTGGAGGGGAGGGCTCGCCGGATCAGGACTGAGGGACTAATAGTAGGCCTCGCTCTGGACAACATTGTCGTCATTTTTGACTGTTCGTTAAGTCTCCCTCCTGTGGAGGTGGTACGGGGTCTCTTGGGGGCTCTCCCTCCTCCTCTGGGGGACTAGTTAGTTTAATCATTCATGGGGCGACAGGCACACTGCACTTTGGGGGGGCTGTTTGGGCTCATGCAGGGGTGCAGGGAGGGGGGAGTTCTGTTGGGATGGGTGGGTTGGGGTGGGGTGTTGTTCGTTTTTACCGCAAGGCAAACCCTTTATTGTATTGGTGTTTTTAAGGTGCTCTCGGGGGGACGAATGATGGCTTCTGTATGTGATGGGGGGTAGGGACTTGACTTTATTGTCCTGGAACGTTAACGGACTGGGGGATAGGATTAAGCGAGGTGTGGTCCTGCAGTATTTGAAACGACTTTCGCCAGATGTGGTCTTTCTGCAGGAGACACACCTTATTGGTAATTCCTCTTGTGCCATGAATCGGCGTGGCTATCGCTTGGTGGCCCACTCGGGCTTCACGTCGGGCTCACGGGGGGTGGGCATCATGGTGAAGAACTCGCTCCCGTTGGAAATAGACAAGGTGCGCCATGATGAGAGGGGACGCTACACTGTCTTAGTGGGGAGAATGGAGGGTAAAATAGTTGTCTTTGTATCAGTGTACGTCCCACCGGGGTTACAGTCTACGACTTTTGCAGACCTAGGGCGCCTCCTCCTTGACCTTCCGGGGGGGCTTCTGGTGGTTGGGGGGGACTTCAATGCGGTGGTTTCTGGGACCGTGGATCGTCACCCCCCTAGGGACCTCCCCCGGGCGCAGGCGTGGCTGTCCGGCTTCTTAGATACACTGGGATTGGTGGACTGCTGGCGCTTAAAACATCCCACGCAGCTGCAGTACACTTTCCACTCGGGTGCCCATGGTAGCCTCTCACGGCTTGATTATGTCCTTGTCCCTGCGGCCTATGTTGGGAGGGTAGGAGAGGTGCGCCATTTGGCGCGGGGTATTTCAGATCACTCCCCACTCCTGTTGCACGTTGATGTCTTCCCGAGGGGGGAGGGCAGGGTAGCTCCAATCAATGCCTGGTACCTGCGCAACCCCACCATTCGCGCTGATTTGATTAAATCCTTGCAGCGGTATTTCGATGAGAATGTGGGGTCCGTCCCTTCGGCTATCTCCCTGTGGGAAGCCTTCAAAACAGTTCTTAGAGGGGAGGCCCTCTCCTTTATCTCCCATGCCCGGAGGCGCGAGCAGGAGGAGGTGACCCGGGTGGAGGCCGAAATCGCTGAATTGGAGGGTGATCTAGAGGGTGGGGTGACGGATGCTGCACTACATGTCCTACAGCTTAAGCAGGCGGCTTCTAGGGCCCTCGTCACGGAGGCGGCCAGGGGCCTCTATAGAGAGCAACAGGGGCGACTGTATGATGTGGGTGATAAGGCTGGTAAACTGCTTGCATGGTTGGATAAAAAGGAGAGAGCGAGTCGTGTGGTCCCGCTGATTGAGAGGATGGATGGTGTGCGTGTCACCGAGCCAGAAGACATTGTCTCTTGTTTCGCGGATCATTTCCGCGAGGTGTATTCCCCGGTTTCTCCCTGCTCGGAGGAGGATTCCCATGCCCTGCTTCGGGATATCGCGCTGCCTTCCCTTTCGGTGGAGGACAGGGTGTCGTTAGATGCCGCTCCTACCTCCGACGAAATTGCCCTCGCCATACGCTCGGTCGCATCCGGCAAGGCCATGGGCCCGAACGGCATCCCTATCGAGTTGTATAAGCTGCGACCGGATGTACTGGCACCCCACCTCCGTGCGATGTTCCTGGCGGCCCACTCGCTGGGCTCCCTCCCGCCGGACCAACGTCTGGCTACAATCGTGGTGATCCACAAGGAAGGGAGACCTCGAGACCGGGTTACATCCTATCGGCCTATCTCACCCTTATTTTTGTTCCATGGAATAGTCATTTACAGTCAAAAAATTAAACATTAAAAAATTTCCATTTCTGACGATCTGGAGAAATTTTGACAAGTCACGGGTCATCGTTTTTCATCAGAAAATTGATTTTTTGGACTGTAGAAAAATTGATTCAAAATGTCATTTGGAATGTGCCTCATGTTGAATAACTACTTTTTAAAGCCTCAATGTGACCAAAATTGCCATTATTACATGGAATAGTCATTTACAGTAGAAATATTAAACATTAAAAAATTTCCATTTCTGACCATCTGGAGAAATTTCGACAGGTCACGGGTCATCGTTTTTCATCAGAAAATAGATTTTTTGGACTGTAGAAAAATTGATTCAAAATGTCATTTGGAATGTGCCTCATGTTGAATAACTACTTTTTAAAGCCTCAATGTGACCAAAATTGCCATTATTACAGACTTTTTCTCCTATTCAGAAGCTTCTATTTCGACCAATTTCAGGCATTAAAGTGACACTAAACACCCTTATTTTTGTTCCAAAAGTGATAATTCACATGGAATAGTCATTTACAGTAGAAATATTAAACATTAAAAAATTTCCATTTCTGACCATCTGGATAAATTTCGACAGGTCATCGTTTTTCATCAGAAAATAGATTTTTTGGACTGTAGAAAAATTGATTCAAAATGTCATTTGGAATGTGCCTCATGTTGAATAACTACTTTTTAAAGCACCAATGTGACCAAAATTGCCATTATTACAGACTTTTTCTCCTATTCAGAAGCTTCTATTTCGACCAATTTCAGGCATTAAAGTGACTCTAAACACACTTATTTTTGTTCCAAAAGTGATAATTTACATGGAGTAGTCATTTGCAGTCAAAAAATTAAACATTAAAAAATTTCCATTTCTGACGATCTGGAGAAATTTTGACAGGTCACGGGTCATCGTTTTTCATCAGAAAATTGATTTTTTGGACTGTAGAAAAATTGATTCAAAATGTCATTTGGAATGTGCCTCATGTTGAATAACTACTTTTTAAAGCCTCAATGTGACCAAAATTGCCATTATTACAGACTTTTTATCCTATTCAGAAGCTTCTATTTCGACCACTTTCAGGCATTAAAGTGACACTAAACACCCTTATTTTTGTTCCAAAAGTGATAATTAACATGGAATAGTCATTTACAGTAGAAATATTAAACATTAAAAATTTTCCATTTCTGACGATCTGGAGAAATTTTGACAGGTCACGGGTCATCGTTTTTCATCAGAAAATTGATTTTTTGGACTGTAGAAAAATTGATTAAAAATGTCATTTGGAATGTGCCTCATGTTGAATAACTACTTTTTAAAGCCTCAATGTGACCAAAATTGCCATTATTACAGACTTTTTATCCTATTCAGAAGCTTCTATTTCGACCAATTTCAGGCATTAAAGTGACTCTAAACACACTTATTTTTGTTCCAAAAGTGATAATTTACATGGAATAGTCATTTGCAGTCAAAAAACTTAAACAATTAAAAAAATTCCATTTCTGACCATCTGGAGAAATTTCGACAAGTCGCGGGTCATCGTTTTTCATCAGAAAATTGATTTTCTTGGACTATAGAAAAATTGATTCAAAATGTCATTTGGATTGTGCCTCATGTTTAATAACTACTTTTTAAAGCCTCAATGTGACCAAAATTGCCAGTAATACAGACATTTTCTCCTATTCAGAAGCTTCTATTTCAACCAATTTCAGGCATTAAAGGGACTCTAAACACCCTTATTTTTGTTCCAAAAGTGATAATTCACATGGAATAGTCATTTGCAGTCAAAAAACTTAAACATTAAAAAAATTCCATTTCTGACCATCTGGAGAAATTTCGACAGGTCACGGGTCATCGTTTTTCATCAGAAAATTGATTTTCTGGACTGTAGAAAAATTGATTCAAAATGTCATTTGGAATGTGCCTCATGTTGAATAACTACTTTTTAAAGCCTCAATGTGAGGAAAATTGCCATTTTTAAAGACATTTTCTCCTATTCAGAAGCTCTATTTCGACCAATTTCAGGCATTAAAGTGACTCTAAACACACTTATTTTTGTTCCAAAAGTGATAATTTACATGGAGTAGTCATTTGCAGTCAAAAAATTAAACATTAAAAAATTTCCATGTCTGACGATCTGGAGAAATTTTGACAGGTCATGGGTCATCGTTTTTCATCAGAAAATTGATTTTTTGGACTGTAGAAAAATTGATTCAAAATGTCATTTGGAATGTGCCTCATGTTGAATAACTACTTTTTAAAGCCTCAATGTGACCAAAATTGCCATTATTACAGACTTTTTATCCTATTCAGAAGCTTCTATTTCGACCAATTTCAGGCATTAAAGTGACTCTAAACACACTTATTTTTGTTCCAAAAGTGATAATTTACATGGAATAGTCATTTGCAGTCAAAAAACTTAAACAATTAAAAAAATTTCATTTCTGACCATCTGGAGAAATTTCGACAAGTCGCGGGTCATCGTTTTTCATCAGAAAATTGATTTTCTTGGACTATAGAAAAATTGATTCAAAATGTCATTTGGATTGTGCCTCATGTTTAATAACTACTTTTTAAAGCCTCAATGTGACCAAAATTGCCAGTAATACAGACATTTTCTCCTATTCAGAAGCTTCTATTTCAACCAATTTCAGGCATTAAAGTTACTCTAAACACACTTATTTTTGTTCCAAAAGTGATAATTCACATGGAATAGTCATTTACAGTAAAAAAACTTCAACATTAAAAAAATTCCATTTCTGACCATCTGGAGAAATTTCGACAGGTCACGGGTCATCGTTTTTCATCAGAAAATTGATTTTTTATGGACTGTAGAAAAATTGATTAAAAATGTCATTTGGGATGTGCCTCATGTTGAATAACTACTTTTTAAAGCCTCAATGTGACCAAAATTGCCATTATTACAGACTTTTTATCCTATTCAGAAGCTTCTATTTTGACCAATTTCAGGCATTAAAGTGACTCTAAACACACATATTTTTGTTCCAAAAGTGATAATTTACATGGAATAGTCATTTGCAGTCAAAAAACTTAAACAATTAAAAAATTTCCATTTCTGACCATCTGGAGAAATTTCGACAGGTCGCATGTCATCGTTTTTCATCAGAAAATTGATTTTCTTGGACTATAGAAAAATTGATTCAAAATGTCATTTGGATTGTGCCTCATGTTTAATAACTACTTTTTAAAGCCTCAATGTGACCAAAATTGCCAGTAATACAGACATTTTCTCCTATTCAGAAGCTTCTATTTCGACCAATTTCAGGCATTAAAGTGTCTCTAAACACACTTGTTTGTGTTCCAAAAGTGATAATTTACATGAAATAGTCATTTGCAGTCAAAAAATTAAACATTAAAAAATTTCCATTTCTGACCATCTGGAGAAATTTCGACAGGTCACGGGTTATCTTTTTCATCAGAAAATTGGTTTTTTGGACTGTAGAAAAATTGATTAAAAATGTCATTTGGATTGTGCCTCATGTTGAATAACTACTTTTTAAAGCCTCAATGTGACCAAAATTGCCATTATTACAGACTTTTTCTCCTATTCAGAAGCTTCTATTTCGACCAATTTCAGGCATTAAAGTGACCCTAAACACACTTATTTTTGTTCCAAAAGTGATAATTTACATGGAATAGTCATTTGCAGTCAAAAAACTTAAACAATTAAAAAAATTCCATTTCTGACCATCTGGAGAAATTTCGACAGGTCACGGGTCATCGTTTTTCATCAGAAAATTGATTTGTTGGACTGTAGAAAAATTGATTCAAAATGTCATTTGGAATGTGCTTCATGTTGAATAACTACTTTTTAAAGCCTCAATGTGACCAAAATTGCCATTATTACAGACTTTTTCTCCTATTCAGAAGCTTCTATTTCGACCAATTTAAGGCATTAAAGTGACTCTAAATACACTTATTTTTGTTCCAAAAGTGATAATATACATGGAATAGTCATTTACAGTCAAAAAATTAAACATTAAAAAATTTCCATTTCTGACCATCTGTAAAAATTTTGACAGGTCACGGGTCATCGTTTTTCATCAGAAAATTGATTTTTTGGACTGTAGAAAAATTGATTAAAAATGTCATTTGGAATGTGCCTCATGTTGAATAACTACTTTTTAAAGCCTCAATGTGACCAAAATTGCCATTCTTACAGACTTTTTATCCTATTCAGAAGCTTCTATTTCGACCAATTTCAGACATTAAAGTGACTCTAAACACACTTATTTTTGTTCCAAAAGTGATAATTTACATGGAATAGTCATTTGCAGTCAAAAAACTTAAACAATTAAAAAAATTCAATTTCTGACCATCTGGAGAAATTTCGACAGGTCGCGGGTCATCGTTTTTCATCAGAAAATTGATTTTCTTAGACTTTAGAAAAATTGATTCAAAATGTCATTTGGATTGTGCCTCATGTTTAATAACTACTTTTTAAAGCCTCAATGTGACCAAAATTGCCAGTAATACAGACATTTTCTCCTATTCAGAAGCTTCTATTTCAACCAATTTCAGGCATTAAAGTGACTCTAAACACACTTATTTTTGTTCCAAATGTGATAATTTACATGGAATAGTCATTTGCAGTCAAAAAATGAAACATTAAAAAATTTCCATTTCTGACGATCTGGAGAAATTTTGACAGGTCACGGGTCATCGTTTTTCATCAGAAAATTGATTTTTTGGACTGTAGAAAAATGTATTCAAAATATCATTTGGAATGTGCCTCATGTTGAATAACTAATTTTTAAAGCCTCAATGTGACCAAAACTGCCATTATTACAGACTTTTTATCCTATTCAGAAGCTTCTATTTCGACCAATTTCAGGCATTAAAGTGACTCTAAACACACTTATTTTTGTTCCAAAAGTGATAATTCATATGGAATAGTCATTTACAGTCAAAAAACTTAAACATTAAAAAAATTCCATTTCTGACCATCTGGAGAAATTTCGACAGGTCACGGGTCATCGTTTTTCCTCAGAAAATTGATTTTTTTGGACTGTAGAAAAATTGATTCAAAATGGTATTTGGAATGTGCCTCATGTTGAATAACTACTTTTTAAAGCCTCAATGTGACGAAAATTGCCATTTTTAAAGACATTTTCTCCTATTCAGAAGCTCTATTTCGACCAATTTCAGGCATTAAAGGGACTCTAAACACCCTTACTTTTGTTCCAAAAGTGATAATTCACATGGAATAGTCATTTGCAGTCAAAAAATTAAACATTAAAAAAAATCAATTTCTGACCATCTGGAGAAATTTCGACAGGTCACGGGTCATCGTTTTTCATCAGAAAATTGATTTTTTGGACTGTAGAAAAATTGATTCAAAATGTCATTTGGAATGTGCCTCATGTTGAATAACTACTTTTTAAAGCCTCAATGTGGCGAAAATTGCCATTTTTAAAGACATTTTCTCCTATTCAGAAGCTCTATTTTGACCAATTTCAGGCATTAAAGGGACTCTAAACACCCTTATTATTGTTCCAAAACTGATAATTCACATGGAATAGTCATTTACAGTCAAAAAAATTAAACATTGAGGAGCCTAGCGCGCAACCAAGATGGCCGCGTAGGTGCGAGGCTCCCGAGGACCTCCGTGACCTCCTATATAAATCCTGAAAATATCCTGTCCTAGATGAGGGGACTGTGTTGGTGAGCCCGAGCTGAGGTGTCACCCGTTTTCCGCTTCCAAATTGGACCTCGGACACCGGCGGGAGCACCGATTGAGGTTTGCGGCCTTTTCCACGCCGGCCCCCCGGATTGGAGTTGAGGGGCGATCCGGAGACAAAGTGATCAACAGCGGCGGGCAGGGCTGGGCGACTCGCGTACCCCGCACTTTCACTTTCGCTTTTGCACCCTCCTTGCTGCGTAGGCGAGGTTGGGTTGCGGGGCGGTGTGCGGTGGTGTGGCCTCGTTGGGGTGCCCTGCTGGCCCGCCGGCTGTGATCCGTCCTGCGGACCTGTGGTTGCCCCCCCCCGGAGCCCGTGAACTGGTTTGTCGGCCTTTTCCGAGGTGATTGGCACGATTTGGGGACTGAAACCATGTCCACAAAGCAAGATGGCGACCGGGCAAAGGTGAAATCGACCCGCCGTGGCGCAGCCCATCAGTCCAACAGCATGGACCGCTACACCCTCCAGAAGGGATCTCCCGAGGTGCCGCGTAGGTCCCCTGAGGGCCCGACTGATGCTCCCGCTCTGCACGCGGATCTGACCCTGCGGGATGTCATGGGCGCTATCGCCGAGATGAAGGCCTCGGTGGACCAGCGCTTTGACACACTGGCGCAAAAGATTGACTCGGTCCACGTGGATGTGGGCCTGGTGAGGGCCGATTTATCCAAGACCAATGACCGGGTCGATTCTTTGGCCCACACCACCTCGGGCCTCACAGCGGACGTGGCGGCCCTCCAAAAGGAGGTGCGCCGGCTTGGCCAGGCGAGCGCCATGATGGATCGTCGACTGGAGGATTCCGAGGGTCGGGCCCGGAGGAACAATGTCCGCATTGTCGAGGTGCCGGAGGGACGTGAGGAGGCGGCGGCGGACCTGTTTGTGGAGGACCTGATTCTCACCCATCTCCAGCCCCGGGGGCTGAGTAAATTCTTTGCGGTGGAACGTGCCCACAGGGTTCCCGGAGGAAGACCTAAGGCCGGAGCCCCTCCGAGGCCTCTCATTGCCCGGATTTTCAACTTTCGGGACAGAGACGCTATCCTGCAGACTTCTAGGCAACAAGGACCGGTCAGACTTGACAATATGGACGTAAACTTCTATCCTGATTTCACCCCAGCGGTCCAGAAGCAGAGACTGAGCTTTCTCGGAGTCAAACGTCGTCTACGGGACCTGAACCTCAAGTATGCGATGCTTTTTCCAGCTAAGTTGCGGGTGGAGGTGGATGGCCGCACGCACTTTTTTGATCGTCCCGAAGCGGCCGGGGACTGGTTGGACTCCTTGCCCGGGGATCGGGGCCGGGGGGGTGGGGGGGGCGCGGTTGGAGGGGAGGGCTCGCCGGATCAGGACTGAGGGACTAATAGTAGGCCTCGCTCTGGACAACATTGTCGTCATTTTTGACTGTTCGTTAAGTCTCCCTCCTGTGGAGGTGGTACGGGGTCTCTTGGGGGCTCTCCCTCCTCCTCTGGGGGACTAGTTAGTTTAATCATTCATGGGGCGACAGGCACACTGCACTTTGGGGGGGCTGTTTGGGCTCATGCAGGGGTGCAGGGAGGGGGGAGTTCTGTTGGGATGGGTGGGTTGGGGTGGGGTGTTGTTCGTTTTTACCGCAAGGCAAACCCTTTATTGTATTGGTGTTTTTAAGGTGCTCTCGGGGGGACGAATGATGGCTTCTGTATGTGATGGGGGGTAGGGACTTGACTTTATTGTCCTGGAACGTTAACGGACTGGGGGATAGGATTAAGCGAGGTGTGGTCCTGCAGTATTTGAAACGACTTTCGCCAGATGTGGTCTTTCTGCAGGAGACACACCTTATTGGTAATTCCTTTTGTGCCATGAATCGGCGTGGCTATCGCTTGGTGGCCCACTCGGGCTTCACGTCGGGCTCACGGGGGGTGGGCATCATGGTGAAGAACTCGCTCCCGTTGGAAATAGACAAGGTGCGCCATGATGAGAGGGGACGCTACACTGTCTTAGTGGGGAGAATGGAGGGTAAAATAGTTGTCTTTGTATCAGTGTACGTCCCACCGGGGTTACAGTCTACGACTTTTGCAGACCTAGGGCGCCTCCTCCTTGACCTTCCGGGGGGGCTTCTGGTGGTTGGGGGGGACTTCAATGCGGTGGTTTCTGGGACCGTGGATCGTCACCCCCCTAGGGACCTCCCCCGGGCGCAGGCGTGGCTGTCCGGCTTCTTAGATACACTGGGATTGGTGGACTGCTGGCGCTTAAAACATCCCACGCAGCTGCAGTACACTTTCCACTCGGGTGCCCATGGTAGCCTCTCACGGCTTGATTATGTCCTTGTCCCTGCGGCCTATGTTGGGAGGGTAGGAGAGGTGCGCCATTTGGCGCGGGGTATTTCAGATCACTCCCCGCTCCTGTTGCACGTTGATGTCTTCCCGAGGGGGGAGGGCAGGGTAGCTCCAATCAATGCCTGGTACCTGCGCGACCCCACCATTCACGCAGATTTGATTAAATCCTTGTAGCGGTATTTCGATGAGAATGTGGGGTCCGTCCCTTCGGCTATCTCCCTGTGGGAAGCCTTCAAAACAGTTCTTAGAGGGGAGGCCCTCTCCTTTATCTCCCATGCCCGGAGGCGCGATCAGGAGGAGGTGACCCGGGTGGAGGCCGAAATCGCTGAATTGGAGGGTGATCTAGAGGGTGGGGTGACGGATGCTGCACTACATGTCCCACAGCTTAAGCAGGCGGCTTATAGGGCCCTCGTCAAGGAGGCGGCCAGGGGCCTCTATAGAGAGCAACAGGGGCGACTGTATGATGTGGGTGATAAGGCTGGTAAACTGCTTGCATGGTTGGATAAAAAGGAGAGAGCGAGTCGTGTGGTCCCGCTGATTGAGAGGATGGATGGTGTGCGTGTCACCGAGCCAGAAGACATTGTCTCTTGTTTCGCGGATCATTTCCGCGAGGTGTATTCCCCGGTTTCTCCCTGCTCGGAGGAGGATTCCCATGCCCTGCTTCGGGATATCGCGCTGCCTTCCCTTTCGGTGGAGGACAGGGTGTCGTTAGATGCCGCTCCTACCTCCGACGAAATTGCCCTCGCCATACGCTCGGTCGCATCCGGCAAGGCCATGGGCCCGAACGGCATCCCTATCGAGTTGTATAAGCTGCGACCGGATGTACTGGCACCCCACCTCCGTGCGATGTTCCTGGCGGCCCACTCGCTGGGCTCCCTCCCGCCGGACCAACGTCTGGCTACAATCGTGGTGATCCACAAGGAAGGGAGACCTCGAGACCGGGTTACATCCTATCGGCCTATCTCGCTCTTGAATGCGGAGCCCAAAATCCTCGCCAAGGTGTTAGCCAACCGGCTGGTCGGCGTGGTGGGCGATCTGGTCCACCAAGACCAGTCCGGCTTTATTCCCCATCGCAACACGGCCCTTAATCTGCGGCGCTTGCACGGGGTGCTCGCGCGTGTCCCGTTTGTGCGGGAGCCGGCCATATTGGCGTCCTTAGACGCCACCATGGCGTTTGACACGCTCGAGTGGCCATACATCTGGGCTATGCTGGCGAAGTTTGGATTTGGCCCGGGGTTCATCAGCTGGGTCAAATTGTTGTATTCGGGCCCATTGGCGCAGGTGGTGGTGAATGGAAGAGTATCGGTCCCGTTTGAGCTGGGACGGGGCACGCGACAGGGTTGTCCCTTGTCGCCGCTCCTGTTCGCGCTGGCCTTGGAACCCCTGGCGGAGTGGCTGCGGTGGCACCCTTCCATCCGTGGTCTCCGTTGGACCCCCGAGTATGAGGACCGCGTGTCCCTATACGCTGACGATATCCTTTTGTACCTAGCCTCCCCGCGTAAATCACTGATTGTCCTGGTTGATGTTTTGCGCTCATTCGTCCGCAACTCAGGCCTTGTCATCAACTGGGCTAAATCATGTGTGTACGTGCTTTCCGGGGAGGCTCCCGTCCTCCCGCGGGGCTGTCTGATCCAGATTGCCTCACAGGGGTTTCGGTACCTGGGGGTCTACATTACTCTGGACCCGGAGGCCCGCTACGAGCGGAATTTGCTTCCCCCCCTCCAGCGCTTGAAGGAGGACTTCGCGCGCTGGCGGCGCCTGCCGCTTTCGCCGCTCAGCCGGGCGGCATTGTTTAAGATGATGTCGTTGCCACGCTTCCTGTACGCTCTCCAGAATACTATGGATTTAGTCCCGGCGCGCTACTTCCGTGAGGTGGAGAGTCTACAGCGCCGCCTGTTCTGGGACGGAAGGCCGCGTATTGCCCTGGCGAAGTTGACGCTCCCATGGTACGACGGGGGGATTGCCCTCCCGGATATTAAACGGTATTACTGGGCCTCCCAGCTAGCTGCAATTAATCATGGCCTTTACGGGCCCGCCTTAAACCCGGCATTTGAAATGGACAAGATGCTCCTGCCTGGTGGCGACTATAATCGAGCGCTCTACTCTGGCGCGCCCGGCCCCCGCCTGACGGGACATACGCGTGTCATGGTGCGAGTATGGCACGCGGCTAACGCAGCTATGGGGTGGAAGGACCGTTTGACCCGGGCATCACCGTTGTACGCGTCTGAGAGATTGGGCTCCCTGTGGACCTCGAAGGGCTTCGAGAAGTGGGACACGATCGGTATCAGTAAAGTGGGGGACCTCTGGACGAGGGGGGGATTTAAAACATTCGAGACGCTGCAGACGGAGTTTCAGCTGCAGGGCAGTGAATACTTTCGGTACTTGCAGGTCCGTCACGCGCTGGGCTCAGTCTTCCCAGACGTCGCCTCCATCCCGGAGTCTTCCCCCCTGGAGGATAGAGTGCTGGATGGCCACGTTCCGGACAGCACGATCTCCCTTATTTCCAAAAAATTGATTAATGACCGCTCGGGCTTGCTGACTGGCCTCCGCGAGGCTTGGGTTGCCGACGGGCTGGAGTTGGACGACGAAGACTGGATCTCCGCGGTGGCCTCTCCGAAGGAGGTGGCCATACCGGCTCGCCTTCGCTTCGTCCAGCTTAAGATACTCCATCGGGTTTACATGACGGGGCCAAGGCTTCTGCGTATGGGCTATGCTGAGGATGGGTTGTGTAAGCGTGGGTGTGGTGCTTTGGCGACTTTTTTGCATATTTTGTGGGAATGCCCGAAGGTGGAGCGATTCTGGCGTGGTGTGCATGAGGTCCTGCGAGTGGTTACACATGTCGCACTGCTGCCTGAAGCGAGGAGATGCCTGCTGAATGTGTGGGAACCAACTGACTACTCGGTTCCGCAGACGCGATGGGTGACTCTGGGATATATGATAGCTAAGCGTGACATTGCTCAGCTGTGGGGATCCCAGAGGCCCCCGGCGGTGTCGGCCTGGAAAGAACACATGGATTGGTGCATGTTCCGAGAAAAGGTGGTGTATGTGGCGAGGGGTAAGCCTGGGGCATGGGTGAAAGTATGGGGCCCCTGGAACGCCTACCGCGGGGGTATCTGCGCGCCACCACTGCTGCCTGCGGCCTCACCAGCCCCGTCCCCTTAGTTGACTCCTTTCCCTAGCCCCGAGCACGGAGTTCCCCCAGTCCTCGATCTGTTCCCCTTCCCCTCTTTAGACTCCTGTGGATGGCTGGGGTCCCCCATTCGGGGAGCACGTGCTGTTACTTTCGATTTCGGGTTGCCTTGCGGGTGTGGTTTTTGTGTTGTTTGTATAAAATGAAACCGTATTGTGGGGTCAGAGTGATGTGGCCCACGACGCTGATACCTCCTGATTTTGCTTCTCTGCAACGCCAAGTGTTTTTGTACGTATGTCATATGCTCCTGTCATTCTAGCGGCCGGCCGGAAGGTTGTAGGCCCATACTTGTATATTCTTGAGATTGCAAAAAAAGGTTTCAACAAAAAAAAAAAAAAAAAATTAAACATTAAAAAAATTCCATTTCTGACCATCTGGAGAAATTTCGACAGGTCACGGGTCATCGTTTTTCATCAGAAAATTGATTTTTTTGGACTGTAGAAAAATTGATTAAAAATGTCATTTGGAATGTGCCTCATGTTGAATAACTACTTTTTAAAGCCTCAATGTGACCAAAATTGCCATTATTACAGACTTTTTCTCCTATTCAGAAGCTTCTATTTCGACCAATTTCAGGCATTAAAGTGACACTAAACACCCTTATTTTTGTTCCAAAAGTGATAATTCACATGGAATAGTCATTTACAGTAGAAATATTAAACATTAAAAAATTTCCATTTCTGACGATCTGGAGAAATTTTGACAGGTCACGGGTCATCGTTTTTCATCAGAAAATTGATTTTTTGGACTGTAGAAAAATTGATTAAAAATGTCATTTGGAATGTGCCTCATGTTGAATAACTACTTTTTAAAGCCTCAATGTGACCAAAATTGCCATTTTTAAAGACATTTTCTCCTATTCAGAAGCTCTATTTCGACCAATTTCAGGCATTAAAGGGACTCTAAACACCCTTACTTTTGTTCCAAAAGTGATAATTCACATGGAATAGTCATTTGCAGTCAAAAAACTTAAACATTAAAAAAAAACAATTTCTGACCATCTGGAGAAATTTCGACAGGTCACGGGTCATCGTTTTTCATCAGAAAATTGATTTTTTGGACTGTAGAAAAATTGATTCAAAATGTCATTTGGAATGTGCCTCATGTTGAATAACAACTTTTTAAAGCCTCAATGTGGCGAAAATTGCCATTTTTAAAGACATTTTCTCCTATTCAGAAGCTCTATTTCGACCAATTTCAGGCATTAAAGGGACTCTAAACACCCTTATTATTGTTCCAAAACTGATAATTCACATGGAATAGTCATTTACAGTCAAAAAAATTAAACATTAAAAAAATTCCATTTCTGACCATCTGGAGAAATTTCGACAGGTCACGGATCATCGTTTTTCATCAGAAAATTGATTTTTTTGGCCTGTAGAAAAATTGATTAAAAATGTCATTTGGAATGTGCCTCATGTTGAATAACTACTTTTTAAAGCCTCAATGTGACCAAAATTGCCATTATTACATACTTTTTCTCCTATTCAGAAGCTTCTTTTTCGACCAATTTCAGGCATTAAAGTGACACTAAACACCCTTATTTTTGTTCCAAAAGTGATAATTCACATGGAATAGTCATTTACAGTAGAAATATTAAACATTAAAAAATTTCCATTTCTGACCATCTGGATAAATTTCGACAGGTCACGGGTCATCGTTTTTCATCAGAAAATAGATTTTTTGGACTGTAGAAAAATTGATTCAAAATGTCATTTGGAATGTGCCTCATGTTGAATAACTACTTTTTAAAGCACCAATGTGACCAAAATTGCCATTATTACAGACTTTTTCTCCTATTCAGAAGCTTCTATTTCGACCAATTTCAGGCATTAAAGTGACTCTAAACACACTTATTTTTGTTCCAAAAGTGATAATTTACATGGAGTAGTCATTTGCAGTCAAAAAATTAAACATTAAAAAATTTCCATTTCTGACGATCTGGAGAAATTTTGACAGGTCACGGGTCATCGTTTTTCATCAGAAAATTGATTTTTTGGACTGTAGAAAAATTGATTCAAAATGTCATTTGGAATGTGCCTCATGTTGAATAACTACTTTTTAAAGCCTCAATGTGACCAAAATTGCCATTATTACAGACTTTTTATCCTATTCAGAAGCTTCTATTTCGACCACTTTCAGGCATTAAAGTGACACTAAACACCCTTATTTTTGTTCCAAAAGTGATAATTCACATGGAATAGTCATTTACAGTAGAAATATTAAACATTAAAAAATTTCCATTTCTGACCATCTGGAGAAATTTCGACAGGTCACGGGTCATCGTTTTTCATCAGAAAATAGATTTTTTGGACTGTAGAAAAATTGATTCAAAATGTCATTTGGAATGTGCCTCATGTTGAATAACTACTTTTTAAAGCCTCAATGTGACCAAAATTGCCATTATTACAGACTTTTTCTCCTATTCAGAAGCTTCTATTTCGACCAATTTCAGGCATTAAAGTGACACTAAACACCCTTATTTTTGTTCCAAAAGTTATAATTCACATGGAATAGTCATTTACAGTAGAAATATTAAACATTAAAAAATTTCCATTTCTGACCATCTGGAGAAATTTCGACAGGTCACGGGTCATCGTTTTTCATCAGAAAATAGATTTTTTGGACTGTAGAAAAATTGATTCAAAATGTCATTTGGAATGTGCCTCATGTTGAATAACTACTTTTTAAAGCACCAATGTGACCAAAATTGCCATTATTACAGACTTTTTCTTCTATTCAGAAGCTTCTGTTTCGACCAATTTCTGGCATTAAAGTGACTCTAAACACACTTATTTTTGTTCCAAAAGTGATAATTTACATGGAATAGTCATTTGCAGTCAAAAAATTAAACATTAAAAATTTTCCATTTCTGACGATCTGGAGAAATTTTGACAGGTCACGGGTCATCGTTTTTCATCAGAAAATTGATTTTTTGGACTGTAGAAAAATTGATTAAAAATGTCATTTGGAATGTGCCTCATGTTGAATAACTACTTTTTAAAGCCTCAATGTGACCAAAATTGCCATTATTACAGACTTTTTATCCTATTCAGAAGCTTCTATTTCGACCAATTTCAGGCATTAAAGTGACTCTAAACACACTTATTTTTGTTCCAAAAGTGATAATTTACATGGAATAGTCATTTGCAGTCAAAAAACTTAAACAATTAAAAAAATTTCATTTCTGACCATCTGGAGAAATTTCGACAAGTCGCGGGTCATCGTTTTTCATCAGAAAATTGATTTTCTTGGACTATAGAAAAATTGATTCAAAATGTCATTTGGATTGTGCCTCATGTTTAATAACTACTTTTTAAAGCCTCAATGTGACCAAAATTGCCAGTAATACAGACATTTTCTCCTATTCAGAAGCTTCTATTTCAACCAATTTCAGGCATTAAAGGGACTCTAAACACCCTTATTTTTGTTCCAAAAGTGATAATTCACATGGAATAGTCATTTGCAGTCAAAAAATTAAACATTAAAAAATTTCCATTTCTGACGATCTGGAGAAATTTTGACAGGTCACGGGTCATCGTTTTTCATCAGAAAATTGATTTTTTGGACTGTAGAAAAATTGATTCAAAATGTCATTTGGAATGTGCCTCATGTTGAATAACTACTTTTTAAAGCCTCAATGTGACCAAAATTGCAATTATTACAGACTTTTTATCCTATTCAGAAGCTTCTATTTCGAACACTTTCAGGCATTAAAGTGACACTAAACACCCTTATTTTTGTTCCAAAAGTGATAATTCACATGGAATAGTCATTTACAGTCAAAAAAATTAAACATTAAAAAATTTCCATTTCTGACCATCTGGAGAAATTTCGACAGGTCACGGGTCATCGTTTTTCATCAGAAAATAGATTTTTTGGACTGTAGAAAAATTGATTCAAAATGTCATTTGGAATGTGCCTCATGTTGAATAACTACTTTTTAAAGCACCAATGTGACCAAAATGTCCATTATTACAGACTTTTTCTCCTATTCAGAAGCTTCTATTTCGACCAATTTCAGGCATTAAAGTGACTCTAAACACACTTATTTTTGTTCCAAAAGTGATAATTTACATGGAGAAGTCATTTGCAGTCAAAAAATTAAACATTAAAAAAATTCCATGTCTGACGATCTGGAGAAATTTTGACAGGTCACGGGTCATCGTTTTTCATCAGAAAATTGATTTTTTGGACTGTAGAAAAATTGATTCAAAATGTCATTTGGAATGTGCCTCATGTTGAATAACTACTTTTTAGGTTTAAAACGTTTTTTATTGAGACAAAAACAAACCATGGGGGAGGGGGATAGGAGGTCAGGATACATGGAATACAGTCAAAGAAAAAGAGTGCAACTCCCGAGGGTTGGCAATAGGTAGCGCAGTGAGTCAGGGGGAAAAACACAGTAAATGAAGGCTAGAAATGCAAGCTATGGAATCCCTACCCGCGTATCCGACACCCCAAATCTAAGCAATGAAATCCATCAACAACTCAACAGAACACAATCCCCCCCCCTCATCCCCCCTCCTCCCAGTAACGAAAAAACCACACACCCCCCCCGTCCTATGGTCCCGCACCTGAGCAATCCTCACCAGGAAGCCCCGCACCCCCCCCCCCTCCCCGGGAGGTCCCCGTCTCACATGTAAACTAGTCCGCCGGGGTCACCGGCGGCGTCAGCCTGAGAAGCCTAAGATACCTCGGGCAGGTGAGCTCCCGGAATTCAGTGGACAGCAGCGCTAGAAAGGGTTGCCACAGCTCTTCAAATTGGTCTATCTCCCCCGCAACCGTAAGCGACAGCTTCTCCATCCCCAGCACGTGCCAAAGCCTATGCAACCAACCGGTGATGGAGGGGACGGCGGCTGTGCGCCAGTGGATTAGAATGTTCTGAACCGCAGACCCCAGCGCAATTGCGATCTGCCTACCCCTACGGGACTTCAGTGGGTACATTAGGTCATTGGGGAGGCCCAACAGGACATACGCCGGGAGTCGCGGCAGCTCTATCCCAAAGTGCTTATCCACCTCGTCCAAAACTTCCTTCCAGTAGGCGGTCAGCACTGGGCAATCCCAAAGAATGTGTGAAAGGGTACCTTCCTGCCCGCAGCTCCGCCAGCACCCCCTGTCAGTGTGTTTATGCATTTCATACAGTCTCTCCGGGGTGTAGTACCAGTATGTGGACACCTTAGTAAAGGTCTCCGTAAGGCCCGTGTGGTATGCAGAGTGCCGCGCCCGATATGCAATTTTGTCCCATTCCTTGTGGCTGAGTGTCCTACCCAATTCCCTGTGCCAGCGCTCCCTCCCGGGGTTGTAATAGTGAAACGGCGGGGGTTGTAGGTATTTGTACAGATCGGTGATTAGCTTAGCGTCGGAGGTCCGAGTAGCCAACCACCTCTCATACGGTGTAATTGGACGGTCGGCGGTGGCACGCACCTGGGGCTGGAGGGCCCAGTGCCGAACCTGCATGTAGCGCAATCTGTCCAGCTCCGTCAGGCCGAACTCCTGGCGGAGTTGCTGAAAAGGTACCACTCCTTCCGGGCCATAGATCTGGAAGAGTGCCCTGCAGCCCGCCTGCACCCAGTGGGAGAAAACCCCCGACTCCATCCCTGGGGAGAAGTCCGGGTTGCCCACAAGGGGCGTGAGCGGCGAAGGGAAGGTGGTAAGGACCCGAGCCTCACAGACCACGTCCCACACACGCAGGGGGACCCGTGTAACAAAGGAAGCGTAAAGATTAGGGGGGCGATGCGCTCGGCGCAGGAATGGAACCTCTTGTAAGGTGCGGCCCGCCACTGCCTGGTCTTGGAAGAGCCAATGCTTGTCGGACTCCCACCTGCTCCACTCCACCAGATAGCGTAGCTGTGCCGCCTGAAAGTACTTACGGAGGTCTGGAATGCCGAGACCCCCCGCCTCCGGAGCAAGCGTGGAGAGGACCCTCTTCATGCGTGGCCTGCGGCCCTGCCAGACAAAGCGGGAGATGTCAGCCTGCATTTGTCGTATCCAGCCCACCGGGGGTTGGAGCGGGAGGGCCCGGAAAAGATATAGTATCTGGGGCAACACCGTCATCTTGACCGCCGCGATTCGCCCCAGCCAGGACAGCAGGCCTTTGTTCCAGCGGCCAAGCTCATCCTTAATCTTCCTGCTGAGGGAGGCATAATTGGCCGTAACCATCTCCGGTAATGTAGGCGCCAGTAGGATCCCCAGGTACGGCACCGTGGACGAGGACCACTGCATGGGGAAGAGCCGCTGAAGATCCCTCCCGGTACCCGCAGCCAGGGACACGTCTAACGCCATCGACTTGCTCATATTCATTTTGAAGCCGGCCACCCCCGCAAAGGCGTCCAGTTCCCGGAGGCAAGCAGGCAGCGACCTCCTAGGGTCGTCCAAGGTCAACAGGACATCGTCCGCGTAGAGACTGACGGTGTGGACGTACTGGCCCATCCGGACCCCAACAGCATCCGGATTATTACGAATCCTCTGAGCAAACGGCTCCATGTAGAGGGCAAACAAGAGCGGCGAAAGAGGGCAGCCCTGCCGCGTGCCGCGCTCGATGGCAAAGCCACCGGAGCTGCACCCGTTGACCCGCACCGACGCTGAAGGATGCTTATAGCAGTTAAATACCATGGTGCGGAACTTATCGCCGATTCCCAATTTCTTGAGGACCAGCTCAAGATACGGCCAGTGGACTCTGTCGAAGGCCTTCTCCGCATCTACGGACAGCAACATCCGCTCCCCCGAGATCCTTGAGGCCTTCTCCAGAACATGCGTCACCCGCTTGGTGTTGTCAACCGTCTGTCTGCCGGGCACAAAGCCAGCCTGGTCCGCCTCCACCAGACCGGGGAGGTGTGGACTCAGCCTGGACGCGAGAATCCCCGTGTACAACTTGAGGTCGACATTTAAAAGCGAGATGGGTCGGTACGAGCCGCAGAGGGCCCGGTCCTTCCCAGGTTTCGGGATTACCACGACCGTCGCCCTCAGGAGATCCGGAGGGATGGCTCCCGGTTCGGAGAAAGAGTTGAATAGCCGAGTAAGGACAGGGGCCACGACCGTGCAAAACGTCTTGTAAAATAGCGACGTGTACCCGTCCAGGCCCGGGGCCTTGCCATGTTTCAGCCGCGCGATAGCTGAAATCACTTCCTCAACATGGATGTCCCGCTCCAGGTGGTCCGCCTGAGCCGGATCCAGTACCGGGAGGGTCACCGACTCCAAATAGCCGTCGGCATCCCGTGGCGAGGAGGGCTCCTCAGCATACAGCGCCTCGTAGAAGCCGCGGAAAGATTCCGCTACCTCCGCGTCCCCGGAGACAACCCCCCCGTCCGTGCCCACCAATTCTTTCACAACGCTACGCTGTTGCGCGACCCGGAGCCGGTGTGCTAGGAGCTTGCCACATCTGTCCCCCCCAGTATAGTAGGCATGTTTCAAGCGTAGGGCGGCATACTCCGCCCTGTCAAGATCCAGAGCCGACAGGAGCTTCCTCGCTGCCTTCAACTGCCTCCACACCCTCGGCGCCCCCGTGCGGCGGTGGACCTGCTCAAGCTCCCGGACCTGTGCTGTCAGCTCATCCCTCTTCCGTTGCCGCTCCTTATTTTCAGCTGCAGAGATAGAGATAAATTCCCCCCGGAGGACTGCCTTCAATGCCGCCCACTGTGTCGCCTGCGAGGTGTCAGTGTTGCTATTGTGGGTGAGATAGTCCTGTATGACCTCCCCGATGCGTTGCACCACCGACTTCTTGTGTAGAAGGGTATCCCGGAGGCGCCACACCCCCCGAGAGGGGGAGGCCGCCGGCCACTGGAAAACGCCGGTGACTGGGGAGTGGTCAGACAGGGTCAGGACCCCGATGTCCGCCGCCGTGGCAGCGGCACGCATCGGTCCACTCACCAGGAGGTAGTCCAGCCGTGAGTAGGTTCGGTGTGCGTGCGAGAAATAAGAGTAGTCCCTATCCGTGGGGTGCATGGAGCGCCAGAGGTCGTGCAAGTCCATTTCCGCAATCCGGGCCCTCCCAGCCTGGGACAGTTCCCCCGTCTGCGGGAAGCGCTGCGCCGATCTGTCCATCCCAGAATTGAAGACAATGTTAAGGTCCCCTCCCAAGATAATGTGGCGGTCGGGGGAAGCAGTGACATCCACCAGCGCGGAGTCTAGGAAGCGCTCTTGGTGATCGTTTGGGCTATAAACGGAGCCGACCGTAAATGCTATGCCTCCCAGGCGCATGCGATACGCAAGGAGCCTCCCCTTCTGTTCAGCACACTTGTGCAAAACCTCCCCCCGAAAGGAGCTCGCTAGGAGAATGGCTACCCCTGCCGTCTTGTTCGCTGCCGAGGAAAAGAACTGGGTAGGGAACTTAGCAGAACGCATCCTATGGCAATCTCGGGGCAATAAGTGTGTCTCCTGCAAAAGGCAAATGTCCGCCTGCGTCCCCTCCAGCAACGATAGGATCGCTCTGCGCTTCACCGGGTTATTCAGACCCTGAACATTAAGGGTCACCACCTTTAGGCCCGGCATTCCTCGCGGGGATCGGGAGCGCCATGCAATGGGCAGGGAATCAGCGGGTGGGGCGCACGGGGCCGCCGCGCAGGACAAGCCAAAACAAAGCGGGCATAGACAACATCGGACGGGACTTTCCCAACCCCAAAACAACCCCCTCCCCCACTCCAAACACCACCCTGGCAACTAGCCACCCACAAACTCAAACACCCCATTGTCTCAGTCAAGCCCCAAGACGGGCAAGTCCGTAGAAAGGAACGAAGTGGACGTTCAGCCACTCACCTCCATCCACCCCCCCCCAACCCCCCCGCCCCGTACCAAGCATGTAAAGAAGCTAAAGACATCTCCCCCCGGAGTGTGTGTTAGGCCGTCAAGGCCACGCCAGAGGAGCCGGTCGAGTCCCCGGCCGCCGCCCTCAGAGCGTCGGCCATGTCCGCCCTGATGGTAGGGGAGTCCGGACGCCCCACGCTGGCCGCTGAGCGCCGCCTCGTTGACCTCCGCCGGTTCCGTCTCTCCGAGGACCTCCACGATGGCGTAGCTCCTTCCTCCTCCGCCGCCGTGAGCCCCAGGACGCCACAAATGTCTTGCAAGGAGCGTAGCTGGTGTAACACCCCATTCCACCGAAAAATCAGGCGGAAGGGGTGACCCCAAGAGTACGGCGTCTCGTGTTCGCGCAAAAAGTCAGTGGCAATCCTAAAGGACCTGCGTTTCTGCAGCGTGATGGAGGAGAGGTCCTGGTAAAGCGCCACCGGCCGATCCCGGAAAGTCAGGGGCTGTTTCCTGCGGGCCTCAGCCATGATGCGTTCCTTCAGTGGAAAGTCGGGCAGGAAGGCCAGAATGTCCGGTGGAGGTGCCGATGACTGGCGCTGCCGGCCGACCCTATGCGCCCTATCAATGCTGATGGGAAAGTCCGCAGCTTCCCCCAGGATCTCTCGGAACAGGGCCTGCAAGTAGCCCCTCAGATCGGACCCCTCATCCGCAGTCGGCACACCACGCACTCGGATGTTGTTCCTCCGAGATCTGTTCTCAAGGTCCTCAGAGTGGGCCTGGAGCTCCACACACTGCTCCCGGAGGCGGAGAACGTCCTGCTGTAGGTGGACTATCTCCTCCGCTCGATGTTGGCCCTCCGTCTCCACCGCTTCAACACGTTCGCCAAGGCCCTCCACCTCCCTGCGCACTTCTCGGACCTCGCTGGCCACCTCCCGCTTCAGTGTCTGGAAGTCCTCCCTGAGGGAGCTAAACAGTTCCTCCATAAAGGCCCTCGTGACGGGTGGCTCCCCCCCAGTCACATCCGCCGGAGCCCGGGAGGACCCCGGCGAGGGCTGCGCCCTGTCCCGCAATTGCTGGGCCCTGCCAAGCATGTCCGGCAGGGTACGGTCCCCTTTCTTCGGGCCGCCTCTTCCAGACATCGCTAACTCCGCAGTCGAGCACAGCTCCGGGCGCCCCAGGGGTGCTCAGCCGCCGGCAAGCACTCGACGTGGGTATCCCCCACGAGCGAAGTCGCTGCGTCACAGGTGACAAAATGGCGGCCCAGTCCGGTCACCGTCAGCCGCGGGGGCCCGTGCGAGACAACCAAGGGGGCCGCAGTGGGGGGGTCCCATCAGCACATCCCTCCGAGAGTCAGCCCGGCAGCAGCGGGGGTCACTTGCATCCAGCAGCCAGGACTCCGGCGAAGGCTGCCACCACTGCTCCTTCGGGGACAAAATGGCGGCAGGGCTGAGCAGGCCAAAATGACCAGGCCCGACGACACCACCGGGCCCCCTGGAGCCCCCCACAGTCAAATAAGTTCCACCACCGGCCTCAGTCCGTCAAGCACAGGGGCCCAGATGGTCCAGCCCCGTCAGGGAGTCCGCTGTACCTCGGCTAGGGGTTAGGGGCCCCCGCAGTGCGAGGTGTCGCCGTCACAAGTCCGAGTGCCGGGGCACCCGTCCCAAGCCATCCGCACCGTCGGGTCCTCTCCCGCAAGGCTCCTTCAATCTCCGTCGAGCGGCGGGCCAGATCCCCTCCAAATCGCAACTTTCAGCACCAGGCCCAGCCGAGGTGCCCGGACAGCACTCCACTGCGCTCCGCCCCTCGGGCTCGCCGTCGTCCCCTGAACTCGATCGAGCTCTTTTGGGGGGGTTCCCCCGAGGCGATCCGAACCAAAACAGCACCAATATGCACCCCTGATGCTCCGCTACTCCCTTCTCCCGCGCTGAGCCTCAGCAGGGGGAGAAAAGCGTAAGAAAAGGGCTCTAGCTTTGCCGGGCCGGAGGAGCTACGGGAGGAAGCGTCCGCTCACCCCGCCATCTTGGCCACGCCCCCGAATAACTACTTTTTAAAGCCTCAATGTGACCAAAATTGCCATTTTTACAGACTATTTCTCCTATTCAGAAGCTTCTATTTTGACCAATTTAAGGCATTAAAGTGACACTAAACACCCTTATTTTTGTTCCAAAAGTGATAATTCACATGGAATAGTCATTTACAGTAGAAATATTAAACATTAAAAAATTTCCATTTCTGACCATCTGGAGAAATTTCGACAGGTCACGGGTCATCGTTTTTCATCAGAAAATAGATTTTTTGGACTGTAGAAAAATTGATTCAAAATGTCATTTGGAATGTGCCTCATGTTGAATAACTACTTTTTAAAGCACCAATGTGACCAAAATTGCCATTATTACAGACTTTTTCTCCTATTCAGAAGCTTCTATTTCGACCAATTTCTGGCATTAAAGTGACTCTAAACACACTTATTTTTGTTCCAAAAGTGATAATTTACATGGAATAGTCATTTGCAGTCAAAAAATTAAACATTAAAAATTTTCCATTTCTGACGATCTGGAGAAATTTTGACAGGTCACGGGTCATCGTTTTTCATCAGAAAATTGATTTTTTGGACTGTAGAAAAATTGATTCAAAATGTCATTTGGAATGTGCCTCATGTTGAATAACTACTTTTTAAAGCCTCAATGTGACCAAAATTGCCATTATTACAGACTTTTTATCCTATTCAGAAGCTTCTATTTCGACCAATTTCAGGCATTAAAGTGACTCTAAACAAACATATTTTTGTTCCAAAAGTGATAATTTACATGGAATAGTCATTTGCAGTCAAAAAAATTAAACAATTAAAAAATTTCCATTTCTGACCATCTGGAGAAATTTCGACAGGTCGCATGTCATCGTTTTTCATCAGAAAATTGATTTTCTTGGACTATAGAAAAATTGATTCAAAATGTCATTTGGATTGTGCCTCATGTTTAATAACTACTTTTTAAAGCCTCAATGTGACCAAAATTGCCATTATTACAGACTTTTTCTCCTATTCAGAAGCTTCTATTTCGACCAATTTAAGGCATTAAAGTGACTCTAAATACACTTATTTTTGTTCCAAAAGTGATAATATACATGGAATAGTCATTTACAGTCAAAAAATTAAACATTAAAAAATTTCCATTTCTGACCATCTGTAAAAATTTCGACAGGTCACGGGTCATCGTTTTTCATCAGAAAATTGATTTTTTGGACTGTAGAAAAATTGATTAAAAATGTCATTTGGAATGTGCCTCATGTTGAATAACTACTTTTTAAAGCCTCAATGTGACCAAAATTGCCATTATTACAGACTTTTTATCCTATTCAGAAGCTTCTATTTCGACCAATTTCAGACATTAAAGTGACTCTAAACACACTTATTTTTGTTCCAAAAGTGATAATTTACATGGAATAGTCATTTGCAGTCAAAAAACTTAAACAATTAAAAAAATTCCATTTCTGACCATCTGGAGAAATTTCGACAGGTCACGGGTCATCGTTTTTCATCAGAAAATTGATTTGTTGGACTGTAGAAAAATTGATTCAAAATGTCATTTGGAATGTGCCTCATGTTGAATAACTACTTTTTAAAGCCTCAATGTGACCAAAATTGCCATTTTTACAGACATTTTCTCCTACTCAGAAGCTTCTTTTTCGACCAATTTTAGGCATTAAAGTTACTCTAAACACACTTATTTTTGTTCCAAAAGTGATAATTTACATGGAATAGTCATTTGCAGTAAAAAAACTTAAACAATTAAAAAAATTCCATTTCTGACCATCTGGAGAAATTTCGACAGGTCGCGGGTCATCGTTTTTCATCAGAAAATTGATTTTCTTAGACTTTAGAAAAATTGATTCAAAATGTCATTTGGATTGTGCCTCATGTTTAATAACTACTTTTTAAAGCCTCAATGTGACCAAAATTGCCAGTAATACACACATTTTCTCCTATTCAGAAGCTTCTATTTCAACCAATTTCAGGCATTAAAGTGACTCTAAACACACTTATTTTTGTTCCAAATGTGATAATTTACATGGAATAGTCATTTGCAGTCAAAAAATGAAACATTAAAAAATTTCCATTTCTGACGATCTGGAGAAATTTTGACAGGTCACGGGTCATCGTTTTTCATCAGAAAATTGATTTTTTGGACTGTAGAAAAATTTATTCAAAATGTCATTTGGAATGTGCCTCATGTTGAATAACTAATTTTTAAAGCCTCAATGTGACCAAAACTGCCATTATTACAGACTTTTTATCCTATTCAGAAGCTTCTATTTCGACCAATTTCAGGCATTAAAGTGACTCTAAACACACTTATTTTTGTTCCAAAAGTGATAATTCACATGGAATAGTCATTTGCAGTCAAAAAACTTAAACATTAAAAAAAACAATTTCTGACCATCTGGAGAAATTTCGACAGGTCACGGGTCATCGTTTTTCATCAGAAAATTGATTTTTTTGGACTGTAGAAAAATTGATTAAAAATGTCATTTGGAATGTGCCTCATGTTGAATAACTACTTTTTAAAGCCTCAATGTGACCAAAATTGCCATTTTTAAAGACATTTTCTCCTATTCAGAAGCTCTATTTCGACCAATTTCAGGCATTAAAGGGACTCTAAACACCCTTACTTTTGTTCCAAAAGTGATAATTCACATGGAATAGTCATTTGCAGTCAAAAAACTTAAACATTAAAAAAAACAATTTCTGACCATCTGGAGAAATTTCGACAGGTCACGGGTCATCGTTTTTCATCAGAAAATTGATTTTTTGGACTGTAGAAAAATTGATTCAAAATGTCATTTGGAATGTGCCTCATGTTGAATAACTACTTTTTAAAGCCTCAATGTGGCGAAAATTGCCATTTTTAAAGACATTTTCTCCTATTCAGAAGCTCTATTTCGACCAATTTCAGGCATTAAAGGGACTCTAAACACCCTTATTATTGTTCCAAAACTGATAATTCACATGGAATAGTCATTTACACTCAAAAAAATTTAACATTAAAAAAATTCCATTTCTGACCATCTGGAGAAATTTCGACAGGTCACGGGTCATCGTTTTTCATCAGAAAATTGATTTTTTGGACTGTAGAAAAATTGATTAAAAATGTCATTTGGAATGTGCCTCATGTTGAATAACTACTTTTTAAAGCCTCAATGTGACCAAAATTGGCATTATTACAGACTTTTTATCCTATTCAGAAGCTTCTATTTCGACCAATTTCAGGCATTAAAGTGACTCTAAACACTCTTATTTTTGTTCCAAAAGTGATAATTTACATGGAATAGTAATTTGCAGTCAAAAAACAAACAATTAAAAAAATTCCATTTCTGACCATCTGGAGAAATTTCGACAAGTCGCGGGTCATCGTTTTTCATCAGAAAATTGATTTTCTTGGACTATAGAAAAATTGATTCAAAATGTCATTTGGATTGTGCCTCATGTTTAATAACTACTTTTTAAAGCCTCAATGTGACCAAAATTGCCAGTAATACAGACATTTTCTCCTATTCAGAAGCTTCTATTTCAACCAATTTCAGGCATTAAAGGGACTCTAAACACCCTTATTTTTGTTCCAAAAGTGATAATTCACATGGAATAGTCATTTGCAGTCAAAAAACTTAAACATTAAAAAAATTCCATTTCTGACCATCTGGAGAAATTTCGACAGGTCACGGGTCATCGTTTTTCATCAGAAAATTGATTTTCTGGACTGTAGAAAAATTGATTCAAAATGTCATTTGGAATGTGCCTCATGTTGAATAACTACTTTTTAAAGCCTCAATGTGACGAAAATTGCCATTTTTAAAGACATTTTCTCCTATTCAGAAGCTCTATTTCGACCAATTTCAGGCATTAAAGGGACTCTAAACACCCTTATTATTGTTCCAAAAGTGATAATTCACATGGAATAGTCATTTACAGTCAAAAAAATTAAACATTAAAAAATTTCCATTTCTGACCATCTGGAGAAATTTCGACAGGTCACGGGTCATCGTTTTTCATCAGAAAATAGATTTTTTGGACTGTAGAAAAATTGATTCAAAATGTCATTTGGAATGTGCCTCATGTTGAATAACTACTTTTTAAAGCACCAATGTGACCAAAATGTCCATTATTACAGACTTTTTCTCCTATTCAGAAGCTTCTATTTCGACCAATTTCAGGCATTAAAGTGACTCTAAACACACTTATTTTTGTTCCAAAAGTGATAATTTACATGGAGTAGTCATTTGCAGTCAAAAAATTAAACATTAAAAAATTTCCATGTCTGACGATGTGGAGAAATTTTGACAGGTCACGGGTCATCGTTTTTCATCAGAAAATTGATTTTTTGGACTGTAGAAAAATTGATTCAAAATGTCATTTGGAATGTGCCTCATGTTGAATAACTACTTTTTAAAGCCTCAATGTGACCAAAATTGCCATTATTACAGACTTTTTATCCTATTCAGAAGCTTCTATTTCGACCAATTTCAGGCATTAAAGTTACTCTAAACACACTTATTTTTGTTCCAAAAGTGATAATTCACATGGAATAGTCATTTACAGTCAAAAAACTTAAACATTAAAAAAATTCCATTTCTGACCATCTGGAGAAATTTCGACAGGTCACGGGTCATCGTTTTTCATCAGAAAATTGATTTTTTATGGACTGTAGAAAAATTGATTAAAAATGTCATTTGGAATGTGCCTCATGTTGAATAACTACTTTTTAAAGCCTCAATGTGACCAAAATTGCCATTTTTACAGACTATTTCTCCTATTCAGAAGCTTCTATTTTGACCAATTTAAGGCATTAAAGTGACACTAAACACCCTTATTTTTGTTCCAAAAGTGATAATTCACATGGAATAGTCATTTACAGTAGAAATATTAAACATTAAAAAATTTCCATTTCTGACCATCTGGAGAAATTTCGACAGGTCACGGGTCATCGTTTTTCATCAGAAAATTGATTTTTTGGACTGTAGAAAAATTGATTCAAAATGTCATTTGGAATGTGCCTCATGTTGAATAACTACTTTTTAAAGCCTCAATGTGACCAAAATTGCCATTTTTAAAGACATTTTCTCCTATTCAGAAGCTCTATTTCGACCAATTTCAGGCATTAAAGTGACTCTAAACACACTTATTTTTGTTCCAAAAGTGATAATTTACATGGAATAGTCATTTGCAGTCAAAAAACTTAAACAATTAAAAAAATTCCATTTCTGACCATCTGGAGAAATTTCGACAGGTCGCGGGTCATCGTTTTTCATCAGAAAATTGATTTTCTTAGACTTTAGAAAAATTGATTCAAAATGTCATTTGGATTGTGCCTCATGTTTAATAACTACTTTTTAAAGCCTCAATGTGACCAAAATTGCCAGTAATACAGACATTTTCTACTATTCAGAAGCTTCTATTTCAACCAATTTCAGGCATTAAAGTGACTCTAAACACACTTATTTTTGTTCCAAATGTGATAATTTACATGGAATAGTCATTTGCAGTCAAAAAATGAAACATTAAAAAATTTCCATTTCTGACAATCTGGAGAAATTTTGACAGGTCACGGGTCATCGTTTTTCATCAGAAAATTGATTTTTTGGACTGTAGAAAAATTTATTCAAAATGTCATTTGGAATGTGCCTCATGTTGAATAACTAATTTTTAAAGCCTCAATGTGACCAAAACTGCCATTATTACAGACTTTTTATCCTATTCAGAAGCTTCTATTTCGACCAATTTCAGGCATTAAAGTGACTCTAAACACACTTATTTTTGTTCCAAAAGTGATAATTCATATGGAATAGTCATTTACAGTCAAAAAACTTAAACATTAAAAAAATTCCATTTCTGACCATCTGGAGAAATTTTGACAGGTCACGGGTCATCGTTTTTCATCAGAAAATTGATTTTTTTGGACTGTAGAAAAATTGATTCAAAATGTCATTTGGAATGTGCCTCATGTTGAATAACTACTTTTTAAAGCCTCAATGTGACGAAAATTGCCATTTTTAAAGACATTTTCTCCTATTCAGAAGCTCTATTTCGACCAATTTCAGGCATTAAAGGGACTCTAAACACCCTTACTTTTGTTCCAAAAGTGATAATTCACATGGAATAGTCATTTGCAGTCAAAAAACTTAAACATTAAAAAAAACAATTTCTGACCATCTGGAGAAATTTCGACAGGTCACGGGTCATCGTTTTTCATCAGAAAATTGATTTTTTGGACTGTAGAAAAATTGATTCAAAATGTCATTTGGAATGTGCCTCATGTTGAATAACTACTTTTTAAAGCCTCAATGTGGCGAAAATTGACATTTTTAAAGACATTTTCTCCTATTCAGAAGCTCTATTTCGACCAATTTCAGGCATTAAAGGGACTCTAAACACCCTTATTATTGTTCCAAAACTGATAATTCACATGGAATAGTCATTTACAGTCAAAAAAATTAAACATTAAAAAAATTCCATTTCTGACCATCTGGAGAAATTTCGACAGGTCACGGGTCATCGTTTTTCATCAGAAAATTGATTTTTTGGACTGTAGAAAAATTGATTAAAAATGTCATTTGGAATGTGCCTCATGTTGAATAACTACTTTTTAAAGCCTCAATGTGACCAAAATTGGCATTATTACAGACTTTTTATCCTATTCAGAAGCTTCTATTTCGACCAATTTCAGGCATTAAAGTGACTCTAAACACTCTTATTTTTGTTCCAAAAGTGATAATTTACATGGAATAGTAATTTGCAGTCAAAAAACAAACAATTAAAAAAATTCCATTTCTGACCATCTGGAGAAATTTCGACAAGTCGCGGGTCATCGTTTTTCATCAGAAAATTGATTTTCTTGGACTATAGAAAAATTGATTCAAAATGTCATTTGGATTGTGCCTCATGTTTAATAACTACTTTTTAAAGCCTCAATGTGACCAAAATTGCCAGTAATACAGACATTTTCTCCTATTCAGAAGCTTCTATTTCAACCAATTTCAGGCATTAAAGGGACTCTAAACACCCTTATTTTTGTTCCAAAAGTGATAATTCACATGGAATAGTCATTTGCAGTCAAAAAACTTAAACATTAAAAAAATTCCATTTCTGACCATCTGGAGAAATTTCGACAGGTCACGGGTCATCGTTTTTCATCAGAAAATTGATTTTCTGGACTGTAGAAAAATTGATTCAAAATGTCATTTGGAATGTGCCTCATGTTGAATAACTACTTTTTAAAGCCTCAATGTGACGAAAATTGCCATTTTTAAAGACATTTTCTCCTATTCAGAAGCTCTATTTCGACCAATTTCAGGCATTAAAGGGACTCTAAACACCCTTATTATTGTTCCAAAAGTGATAATTCACATGGAATAGTCATTTACAGTCAAAAAAATTAAACATTAAAAAATTTCCATTTCTGACCATCTGGAGAAATTTCGACAGGTCACGGGTCATCGTTTTTCATCAGAAAATAGATTTTTTGGACTGTAGAAAAATTGATTCAAAATGTCATTTGGAATGTGCCTCATGTTGAATAACTACTTTTTAAAGCACCAATGTGACCAAAATGTCCATTATTACAGACTTTTTCTCCTATTCAGAAGCTTCTATTTCGACCAATTTCAGGCATTAAAGTGACACTAAACACCCTTATTTTTGTTCCAAAAGTGATAATTCACATGGAATAGTCATTTACAGTCAAAAAATTTAAACATTAAAAAAATTCCATTTCTGACCATCTGGAGAAATTTCAACAGGTCACGGGTCATCGTTTTTCATCAGAAAATTGATTTTTTATGGACTGTAGAAAAATTGATTAAAAATGTCATTTGGAATGTGCCTCATGTTGAATAACTACTTTTTAAAGCCTCAATGTGACCAAAATTGCCATTTTTAAAGACATTTTCTCCTATTCAGAAGCTCTATTTCGACCAATTTCAGGCATTAAAGGGACTCTAAACACCCTTACTTTTGTTCCAAAAGTGATAATTCACATGGAATAGTCATTTGCAGTCAAAAAACTTAAACATTAAAAAAAACAATTTCTGACCATCTGGAGAAATTTCGACAGGTCACGGGTCATCGTTTTTCATCAGAAAATTGATTTTTTGGACTGTAGAAAAATTGATTCAAAATGTCATTTGGAATGTGCCTCATGTTGAATAACTACTTTTTAAAGCCTCAATGTGGCGAAAATTGCCATTTTTAAAGACATTTTCTCCTATTCAGAAGCTCTATTTTGACCAATTTCAGGCATTAAAGTGACACTAAACACCCTTATTTTTGTTCCAAAAGTGATAATTCACATGGAATAGTCATTTACAGTTGAAATATTAAACATTAAAAAATTTCCATTTCTGACCATCTGGAGAAATTTCGACAGGTCACGGGTCATCGTTTTTCATCAGAAAATAGATTTTTGGGACTGTAGAAAAATTGATTCAAAATGTCATTTGGAATGTGCCTCATGTTGAATAACTACTTTTTAAAGCACCAATGTGACCAAAATTGCCATTATTACAGACTTTTTCTCCTATTCAGAAGCTTCTATTTCGACCAATTTCTGGCATTAAAGTGACTCCAAACACACTTATTTTTGTTCCAAAAGTGATAATTTACATGGAGTAGTCATTTGCAGTCAAAAAATTAAACATTAAAAAATTTCCATTTCTGACGATCTGGAGAAATTTTGACAGGTCACGGGTCATCGTTTTTCATCAGAAAATTGATTTTTTGGACTGTAGAAATATTGATTCAAAATGTCATTTGGAATGTGCCTCATGTTGAATAACTACTTTTTAAAGCCTCAATGTGACCAAAATTGCCATTATTACAGACTTTTTATCCTATTCAGAAGCTTCTATTTCGACCACTTTCAGGCATTAAAGTGACACTAAACACCCTTATTTTTGTTCCAAAAGTGATAATTCACATGGAATAGTCATTTACAGTAGAAATATTAAACATTAAAAAAATTCCATTTCTGACCATCTGGAGAAATTTCGACAGGTCACGGGTCATCGTTTTTCATCAGAAAATAGATTTTTTGGACTGTAGAAAAATTGATTCAAAATGTCATTTGGAATGTGCCTCATGTTGAATAACTACTTTTTAAAGCACCAATGTGACCAAAATTGCCATTATTACAGACTTTTTCTCCTATTCAGAAGCTTCTATTTCGACCAATTTCAGGCATTAAAGTGACTCTAAACACACTTATTTTTGTTCCAAAAGTGATAATTTACATGGAATAGTCATTTGCAGTCAAAAAACTTAAACAATTAAAAAAATTCCATTTCTGACCATCTGGAGAAATTTCGACAAGTCGCGGGTCATCGTTTTTCATCAGAAAATTGATTTTCTTGGACTGTAGAAAAATGTATTAAAAATGTCATTTGGATTGTGCCTCATGTTGAATAACTACTTTTTAAAGCCTCAATGTGACCAAAATTGCCAGTAATACAGACATTTTCTCCTATTCAGAAGCTTCTATTTCAACCAATTTCAGGCATTAAAGGGACTCTAAACACACTTATTTTTGTTCCAAAAGTGATAATTTACATGGAATAGTCATTTGCAGTAAAAAAACTTAAACAATTAAAAAAATTCCATTTCTGACCATCTGGAGAAATTTCGACAGGTCGCGGGTCATCGTTTTTCATCAGAAAATTGATTTTCTTGGACTGTAGAAAAATTGATTCAAAATGTCATTTGGATTGTGCCTCATGTTTAATAACTACTTTTTAAAGCCTCATTGTGACCAAAATTGCCAGTAATACAGACATTTTCTCCTATTCAGAAGCTTCTATTTCGACCAATTTCAGGCATTAAAGTGACTCTAAACACACTTATTTTTGTTCCAAAAGTGATAATTTACATGGAATAGTCATTTGCAGTAAAAAAACTTAAACATTAAAAAATTTCCATTTCTGACCATCTGGAGAAATTTCGACAGGTCGCGGGTCATCGTTTTTCATCAGAAAATTGATTTTTTCTGGACTGTAGAAAAATTGATTAAAAATGTCATTTGGAATGTGCTTCATGTTGAATAACTACTTTTTAAAGCCTCAATGTGACCAAAATTGCCATTTTTACAGACTATTTCTCCTATTCAGAAGCTTCTATTTTGACAAATTTAAGGCATTTAAGTGACACTAAACACCCTTATTTTTGTTCCAAAAGTGATAATTCACATGGAATAGTCATTTACAGTCAAAAAATTAAACATTAAAAAATGTCCATTTCTGACCATCTGTAGAAATTTCGACAGGTCACGGGTCATCGTTTTTCATCAGAAAATTGATTTGTTGGACTGTAGAAAAATTGATTCAAAATGTCATTTGGAATGTGCCTCATGTTGAATAACTACTTTTAAAAACCTCAATGTGACCAAAATTGCCATTTTTACAGACATTTTCTCCTACTCAGAAGCTTCTTTTTCGACCAATTTCAGGCATTAAAGTGACTCTAAACACACTTATTTTTGTTCCAAAAGTGATAATTTACATGGAATAGTCATTTGCAGTAAAAAATATTAAACAATTAAAAAAATTCCATTTCTGACCATCTGGAGAAATTTCGACAGGTCACGACGGGTCATCGTTTTTCATCAGAAAATTGATTTTTTGGACTGTAGAAAAATTGATTAAAAATGTCATTTGGAATGTGCCTCATGTTGAATAACTACTTTTTAAAGCCTCAATGTGACCAAAATTGCCATTATTACAGACTTTTTATCCTATTCAGAAGCTTCTATTTCGACCAATTTCAGACATTAAAGTGACTCTAAACACACTTATTTTTGTTCCAAAAGTGATAATTTACATGGAATAGTCATTTGCAGTCAAAAAACTTAAACATTTAAAAAATTCCATTTCTGACCATCTGGAGAAATTTCGACAGGTCACGGGTCATCGTTTTTCATCAGAAAATTGATTTGTTGGACTGTAGAAAAATTGATTCAAAATGTCATTTGGAATGTGCCTCATGTTGAATAACTACTTTTTAAAGCCTCAATGTGACCAAAATTGCCATTTTTACAGACATTTTCTCCTACTCGGAAGCTTCTTTTTCTACCAATTTTAGGCATTAAAGTGACTCTAAACACACTTATTTTTGTTCCAAAAGTGATAATTTACATGGAATAGTCATTTGCAGTAAAAAAACTTAAACAATTAAAAAAATTCCATTTCTGACCATCTGGAGAAATTTCGACAGGTCGCGGGTCATCGTTTTTCATCAGAAAATTGATTTTCTTAGACTTTAGAAAAATTGATTCAAAATGTCATTTGGATTGTGCCTCATGTTTAATAACTACTTTTTAAAGCCTCAATGTGACCAAAATTGCCAGTAATACAGACATTTTCTACTATTCAGAAGCTTCTATTTCAACCAATTTCAGGCATTAAAGTGACTCTAAACACACTTATTTTTGTTCCAAATGTGATAATTTACATGGAATAGTCATTTGCAGTCAAAAAATGAAACATTAAAAAATTTCCATTTCTGACAATCTGGAGAAATTTTGACAGGTCACGGGTCATCGTTTTTCATCAGAAAATTGATTTTTTGGACTGTAGAAAAATTTATTCAAAATGTCATTTGGAATGTGCCTCATGTTGAATAACTAATTTTTAAAGCCTCAATGTGACCAAAACTGCCATTATTACAGACTTTTTATCCTATTCAGAAGCTTCTATTTCGACCAATTTCAGGCATTAAAGTGACTCTAAACACACTTATTTTTGTTCCAAAAGTGATAATTCATATGGAATAGTCATTTACAGTCAAAAAACTTAAACATTAAAAAAATTCCATTTCTGACCATCTGGAGAAATTTTGACAGGTCACGGGTCATCGTTTTTCATCAGAAAATTGATTTTTTTGGACTGTAGAAAAATTGATTCAAAATGTCATTTGGAATGTGCCTCATGTTGAATAACTACTTTTTAAAGCCTCAATGTGACGAAAATTGCCATTTTTAAAGACATTTTCTCCTATTCAGAAGCTCTATTTCGACCAATTTCAGGCATTAAAGGGACTCTAAACACCCTTACTTTTGTTCCAAAAGTGATAATTCACATGGAATAGTCATTTCCAGTCAAAAAATTAAACATTAAAAAAAATCCATTTCTGACCATCTGGAGAAATTTCGACAGGTCACGGGTCATCGTTTTTCATCAGAAAATTGATTTTTTGGACTGTAGAAAAATTGATTCAAAATGTCATTTGGAATGTGCCTCATGTTGAATAACTACTTTTTAAAGCCTCAATGTGGCGAAAATTGCCATTTTTAAAGACATTTTCTCCTATTCAGAAGCTCTATTTTGACCAATTTCAGGCATTAAAGGGACTCTAAACACCCTTATTATTGTTCCAAAACTGATAATTCACATGGAATAGTCATTTACAGTCAAAAAAATTAAACATTAAAAAAATTCCATTTCTGACCATCTGGAGAAATTTCGACAGGTCACGGGTCATCGTTTTTCATCAGAAAATTGATTTTTTTGGACTGTAGAAAAATTGATTAAAAATGTCATTTGGAATGTGCCTCATGTTGAATAACTACTTTTTAAAGCCTCAATGTGACCAAAATTGCCATTATTACAGACTTTTTCTCCTATTCAGAAGCTTCTATTTCGACCAATTTCAGGCATTAAAGTGACACTAAACACCCTTATTTTTGTTCCAAAAGTGATAATTCACATGGAATAGTCATTTACAGTAGAAATATTAAACATTAAAAAATTTCCATTTCTGACCATCTGGAGAAATTTCGACAGGTCACGGGTCATCGTTTTTCATCAGAAAATAGATTTTTTGGACTGTAGAAAAATTGATTCAAAATGTCATTTGGAATGTGCCTCATGTTGAATAACTACTTTTTAAAGCACCAATGTGACCAAAATTGCCATTATTACAGACTTTTTCTCCTATTCAGAAGCTTCTATTTCGACCAATTTCTGGCATTAAAGTGACTCTAAACACACTTATTTTTGTTCCAAAAGTGATAATTTACATGGAATAGTCATTTGCAGTCAAAAAATTAAACATTAAAAATTTTCCATTTCTGACGATCTGGAGAAATTTTGACAGGTCACGGGTCATCGTTTTTCATCAGAAAATTGATTTTTTGGACTGTAGAAAAATTGATTCAATGTGACCAAAATTGCCATTATTACAGACTTTTTATCCTATTCAGAAGCTTCTATTTCGACCAATTTCAGGCATTAAAGTGACTCTAAACACACATATTTTTGTTCCAAAAGTGATAATTTACATGGAATAGTCATTTGCAGTCAAAAAACTTAAACAATTAAAAAATTTCCATTTCTGACCATCTGGAGAAATTTCGACAGGTCGCATGTCATCGTTTTTCATCAGAAAATTGATTTTCTTGGACTATAGAAAAATTGATTCAAAATGTCATTTGGATTGTGCCTCATGTTTAATAACTACTTTTTAAAGCCTCAATGTGACCAAAATTGCCAGTAATACAGACATTTTCTCCTATTCAGAAGCTTCTATTTCGACCAATTTCAGGCATTAAAGTGTCTCTAAACACACTTGTTTGTGTTCCAAAAGTGATAATTTACATGAAATAGTCATTTGCAGTCAAAAAATTAAACATTAAAAAATTTCCATTTCTGACCATCTGGAGAAATTTCGACAGGTCACGGGTTATCTTTTTCATCAGAAAATTGATTTTTTGGACTGTAGAAAAATTGATTCAAAATGTCATTTGGAATGTGCCTCATGTTGAATAACTACTTTTTAAAGCACCAATGTGACCAAAATTGCCATTATTACAGACTTTTTCTCCTATTCAGAAGCTTCTATTTCGACCAATTTCTGGCATTAAAGTGACTCTAAACACACTTATTTTTGTTCCAAAAGTGATAATTTACATGGAATAGTCATTTGCAGTCAAAAAATTAAACATTAAAAATTTTCCATTTCTGACGATCTGGAGAAATTTTGACAGGTCACGGGTCATCGTTTTTCATCAGAAAATTGATTTTTTGGACTGTAGAAAAATTGATTCAATGTGACCAAAATTGCCATTATTACAGACTTTTTATCCTATTCAGAAGCTTCTATTTCGACCAATTTCAGGCATTAAAGTGACTCTAAACACACATATTTTTGTTCCAAAAGTGATAATTTACATGGAATAGACATTTGCAGTCAAAAAACTTAAACAATTAAAAAATTTCCATTTCTGACCATCTGGAGAAATTTCGACAGGTCGCATGTCATCGTTTTTCATCAGAAAATTGATTTTCTTGGACTATAGAAAAATTGATTCAAAATGTCATTTGGATTGTGCCTCATGTTTAATAACTACTTTTTAAAGCCTCAATGTGACCAAAATTGCCAGTAATACAGACATTTTCTCCTATTCAGAAGCTTCTATTTCGACCAATTTCAGGCATTAAAGTGTCTCTAAACACACTTGTTTGTGTTCCAAAAGTGATAATTTACATGAAATAGTCATTTGCAGTCAAAAAATTAAACATTAAAAAATTTCCATTTCTGACCATCTGGAGAAATTTCGACAGGTCACGGGTCATCGTTTTTCATCAGAAAATTGATTTTTTGGACTGTAGAAAAATTGATTCAAAATGTCATTTGGAATGTGCCTCATGTTGAATAACTACTTTTTAAAGCACCAATGTGACCAAAATTGCCATTATTACAGACTTTTTCTCCTATTCAGAAGCTTCTATTTCGACCAATTTCTGGCATTAAAGTGACTCTAAACACACTTATTTTTGTTCCAAAAGTGATAATTTACATGGAATAGTCATTTGCAGTCAAAAAATTAAACATTAAAAATTTTCCATTTCTGACGATCTGGAGAAATTTTGACAGGTCACGGGTCATCGTTTTTCATCAGAAAATTGATTTTTTGGACTGTAGAAAAATTGATTCAATGTGACCAAAATTGCCATTATTACAGACTTTTTATCCTATTCAGAAGCTTCTATTTCGACCAATTTCAGGCATTAAAGTGACTCTAAACACACATATTTTTGTTCCAAAAGTGATAATTTACATGGAATAGACATTTGCAGTCAAAAAACTTAAACAATTAAAAAATTTCCATTTCTGACCATCTGGAGAAATTTCGACAGGTCGCATGTCATCGTTTTTCATCAGAAAATTGATTTTCTTGGACTATAGAAAAATTGATTCAAAATGTCATTTGGATTGTGCCTCATGTTTAATAACTACTTTTTAAAGCCTCAATGTGACCAAAATTGCCAGTAATACAGACATTTTCTCCTATTCAGAAGCTTCTATTTCGACCAATTTCAGGCATTAAAGTGTCTCTAAACACACTTGTTTGTGTTCCAAAAGTGATAATTTACATGAAATAGTCATTTGCAGTCAAAAAATTAAACATTAAAAAATTTCCATTTCTGACCATCTGGAGAAATTTCGACAGGTCACGGGTCATCGTTTTTCATCAGAAAATTGATTTTTTGGACTGTAGAAAAATTGATTCAAAATGTCATTTGGAATGTGCCTCATGTTGAATAACTACTTTTTAAAGCACCAATGTGACCAAAATTGCCATTATTACAGACTTTTTCTCCTATTCAGAAGCTTCTATTTCGACCAATTTCTGGCATTAAAGTGACTCTAAACACACTTATTTTTGTTCCAAAAGTGATAATTTACATGGAATAGTCATTTGCAGTCAAAAAATTAAACATTAAAAATTTTCCATTTCTGACGATCTGGAGAAATTTTGACAGGTCACGGGTCATCGTTTTTCATCAGAAAATTGATTTTTTGGACTGTAGAAAAATTGATTCAAAATGTCATTTGGAATGTGCCTCATGTTGAATAACTACTTTTTAAAGCACCAATGTGACCAAAATTGCCATTATTACAGACTTTTTCTCCTATTCAGAAGCTTCTATTTCGACCAATTTCAGGCATTAAAGTGACTCTAAACACACTTATTTTTGTTCCAAAAGTGATAATTTACATGGAATAGTCATTTGCAGTCAAAAAATTAAACATTAAAAATTTTCCATTTCTGACGATCTGGAGAAATTTTGACAGGTCACGGGTCATCGTTTTTCATCAGAAAATTGATTTTTTGGACTGTAGAAAAATTGATTAAAAATGTCATTTGGAATGTGCCTCATGTTGAATAACTACTTTTTAAAGCCTCAATGTGACGAAAATTGCCATTTTTAAAGACATTTTCTCCTATTCAGAAGCTCTATTTCGACCAATTTCAGGCATTAAAGGGACTCTAAACACCCTTACTTTTGTTCCAAAAGTGATAATTCACATGGAATAGTCATTTGCAGTCAAAAAATTAAACATTAAAAAAAATCCATTTCTGACCATCTGGAGAAATTTCGACAGGTCACGGGTCATCGTTTTTCATCAGAAAATTGATTTTTTGGACTGTAGAAAAATTGATTCAAAATGTCATTTGGAATGTGCCTCATGTTGAATAACTACTTTTTAAAGCCTCAATGTGGCGAAAATTGCCATTTTTAAAGACATTTTCTCCTATTCAGAAGCTCTATTTTGACCAATTTCAGGCATTAAAGTGACACTAAACACCCTTATTTTTGTTCCAAAAGTGATAATTCACATGGAATAGTCATTTACAGTTGAAATATTAAACATTAAAAAATTTCCATTTCTGACCATCTGGAGAAATTTCGACAGGTCACGGGTCATCGTTTTTATCAGAAAATAGATTTTTGGGACTGTAGAAAAATTGATTCAAAATGTCATTTGGAATGTGCCTCATGTTGAATAACTACTTTTTAAAGCACCAATGTGACCAAAATTGCCATTATTACAGACTTTTTCTCCTATTCAGAAGCTTCTATTTCGACCAATTTCTGGCATTAAAGTGACTCCAAACACACTTATTTTTGTTCCAAAAGTGATAATTTACATGGAGTAGTCATTTGCAGTCAAAAAATTAAACATTAAAAAATTTCCATTTCTGACGATCTGGAGAAATTTTGACAGGTCACGGGTCATCGTTTTTCATCAGAAAATTGATTTTTTGGACTGTAGAAAAATTGATTCAAAATGTCATTTGGAATGTGCCTCATGTTGAATAACTACTTTTTAAAGCCTCAATGTGACCAAAATTGCCATTATTACAGACTTTTTATCCTATTCAGAAGCTTCTATTTCGACCACTTTCAGGCATTAAAGTGACACTAAACACCCTTATTTTTGTTCCAAAAGTGATAATTCACATGGAATAGTCATTTACAGTAGAAATATTAAACATTAAAAAAATTCCATTTCTGACCATCTGGAGAAATTTCGACAGGTCACGGGTCATCGTTTTTCATCAGAAAATAGATTTTTTGGACTGTAGAAAAATTGATTCAAAATGTCATTTGGAATGTGCCTCATGTTGAATAACTACTTTTTAAAGCACCAATGTGACCAAAATTGCCATTATTACAGACTTTTTCTCCTATTCAGAAGCTTCTATTTCGACCAATTTCAGGCATTAAAGTGACTCTAAACACACCTATTTTTGTTCCAAAAGTGATAATTTACATGGACTAGTCATTTGCAGTCAAAAAACTTAAACAATTAAAAAAATTCCATTTCTGACCATCTGGAGAAATTTCGACAAGTCGCGGGTCATCGTTTTTCATCAGAAAATTGATTTTCTTGGACTGTAGAAAAATGTATTAAAAATGTCATTTGGATTGTGCCTCATGTTGAATAACTACTTTTTAAAGCCTCAATGTGACCAAAATTGCCAGCAATACAGACATTTTCTCCTATTCAGAAGCTTCTATTTCAACCAATTTCAGGCATTAAAGGGACTCTAAACACCCTTATTTTTGTTCCAAAAGTGATAATTCACATGGAATAGTCATTTGCAGTCAAAAAACTTAAACATTAAAAAAATTCCATTTCTGACCATCTGGAGAAATTTTGACAGGTCACGGGTCATCGTTTTTCATCAGAAAATTGATTTTTTGGACTGTAGAAAAATTGATTCAAAATGTCATTTGGAATGTGCCTCATGTTGAATAACTACTTTTTAAAGCCTCAATGTGACCAAAATTGCCATTATTACAGACTCTTTATCCTATTCAGAAGCTTCTATTTCGACCAATTTCAGGCATTAAAGTTACTCTAAACACACTTATTTTTGTTCCAAAAGTGATAATTCACATGGAATAGTCATTTACAGTCAAAAAACTTAAACATTAAAAAAATTCCATTTCTGACCATCTGGAGAAATTTCGACAGGTCACGGGTCATCGTTTTTCATCAGAAAATTGATTTTTTCTGGACTGTAGAAAAATTGATTAAAAATGTCATTTGGAATGTGCCTCATGTTGAATAACTACTTTTTAAAGCACCAATGTGACCAAAATTGCCATTATTACAGACTTTTTCTCCTATTCAGAAGCTTCTATTTCGACCAATTTCTGGCATTAAAGTGACTCTAAACACACTTATTTTTGTTCCAAAAGTGATAATTTACATGGAATAGTCATTTGCAGTCAAAAAATTAAACATTAAAAATTTTCCATTTCTGACGATCTGGAGAAATTTTGACAGGTCACGGGTCAACGTTTTTCATCAGAAAATTGATTTTTTGGACTGTAGAAAAATTGATTCAATGTGACCAAAATTGCCATTATTACAGACTTTTTATCCTATTCAGAAGCTTCTATTTCGACCAATTTCAGGCATTAAAGTGACTCTAAACACACATATTTTTGTTCCAAAAGTGATAATTTACATGGAATAGTCATTTGCAGTCAAAAAACTTAAACAATTAAAAAATTTCCATTTCTGACCATCTGGAGAAATTTCGACAGGTCGCATGTCATCGTTTTTCATCAGAAAATTGATTTTCTTGGACTATAGAAAAATTGATTCAAAATGTCATTTGGATTGTGCCTCATGTTTAATAACTACTTTAAAGCCTCAATGTGACCAAAATTGCCAGTAATACAGACATTTTCTCCTATTCAGAAGCTTCTATTTCGACCAATTTCAGGCATTAAAGTGTCTCTAAACACACTTGTTTGTGTTCCAAAAGTGATAATTTACATGAAATAGTCATTTGCAGTCAAAAAATTAAACATTAAAAAATTTCCATTTCTGACCATCTGGAGAAATTTCGACAGGTCACGGGTTATCTTTTTCATCAGAAAATTGATTTTTTGGACTGTAGAAAAATTGATTAAAAATGTCATTTGGATTGTGCCTCATGTTGAATAACTACTTTTTAAAGCCTCAATGTGACCAAAATTGCCATTATTACAGACTTTTTATCCTATTCAGAAGCTTCTATTTCGACCAATTTCAGGCATTAAAGTGACTCTAAACACACTTATTTTTGTTCCAAAAGTGATAATATACATGGAATAGTCATTTACAGTCAAAAAATTAAACATTAAAAAATTCCATTTCTGACCATCTGGAGAAATTTCGACAGGTCACGGGTCATCGTTTTTCATCAGAAAATTGATTTTTTGGACTGTAGAAAAATTGATTCAAAATGTCATTTGGAATGTGCCTCATGTTGAATAACTACTTTTTAAAGCACCAATGTGACCAAAATTGCCATTATTACAGACTTTTTCTCCTATTCAGAAGCTTCTATTTCGACCAATTTCTGGCATTAAAGTGACTCTAAACACACTTAATTTTGTTCCAAAAGTGATAATTTACATGGAATAGTCATTTGCAGTCAAAAAATTAAACATTAAAAATTTTCCATTTCTGACGATCTGGAGAAATTTTGACAGGTCACGGGTCATCGTTTTTCATCAGAAAATTGATTTTTTGGACTGTAGAAAAATTGACTCAAAATGTCATTTGGAATGTGCCTCATGTTGAATAACTACTTTTTAAAGCACCAATGTGACCAAAATTGCCATTATTACAGACTTTTTCTCCTATTCAGAAGCTTCTATTTCGACCAATTTCAGGCATTAAAGTGACTCTAAACACACTTATTTTTGTTCCAAAAGTGATAATTTACATGGAATAGTCATTTGCAGTCAAAAAATTAAACATTAAAAATTTTCCATTTCTGACGATCTGGAGAAATTTTGACAGGTCACGGGTCATCGTTTTTCATCAGAAAATTGATTTTTTGGAATGTAGAAAAATTGATTAAAAATGTCATTTGGAATGTGCCTCATGTTGAATAACTACTTTTTAAAGCCTCAATGTGACCAAAATTGCCATTTTTAAAGACATTTTCTCCTATTCAGAAGCTCTATTTCGACCAATTTCAGGCATTAAAGGGACTCTAAACACCCTTACTTTTGTTCCAAAAGTGATAATTCACATGGAATAGTCATTTGCAGTCAAAAAATTAAACATTAAAAAAAATCCATTTCTGACCATCTGGAGAAATTTCGACAGGTCATGGGTCATCGTTTTTCATCAGAAAATTGATTTTTTGGACTGTAGAAAAATTGATTCAAAATGTCATTTGGAATGTGCCTCATGTTGAATAACTACTTTTTAAAGCCTCAATGTAATACAGACATTTTCTCCTATTCAGAAGCTTCTATTTCGACCAATTTCAGGCATTAAAGTGACTCTAAACACACTTATTTTTGTTCCAAAAGTGATAATTTACATGGAATAGTCATTTGCAGTCAAAAAACTTAAACAATTAAAAAAATTCCATTTCTGACCATCTGGAGAAATTTCGACAGGTCGCGGGTCATCGTTTTTCATCAGAAAATTGATTTTCTTGGACTGTAGAAAAATTGATTCAAAATGTCATTTGGATTGTGCCTCATGTTTAATAACTACTTTTTAAAGCCTCAATGTGACCAAAATTGCCAGTAATACAGACATTTTCTCCTATTCAGAAGCTTCTATTTCGACCAATTTCAGGCATTAAAGTGACTCTAAACACACTTATTTTTGTTCCAAAAGTGATAATTTACATGGAATAGTCATTTGCAGTAAAAAAACTTAAACATTAAAAAATTTCCATTTCTGACCATCTGGAGAAATTTCGACAGGTCGCGGGTCATCGTTTTTCATCAGAAAATTGATTTTTTCTGGACTGTAGAAAAATTGATTAAAAATGTCATTTGGAATGTGCTTCATGTTGAATAACTACTTTTTAAAGCCTCAATGTGACCAAAATTGCCATTTTTACAGACTATTTCTCCTATTCAGAAGCTTCTATTTTGACAAATTTAAGGCATTTAAGTGACACTAAACACCCTTATTTTTGTTCCAAAAGTGATAATTCACATGGAATAGTCATTTACAGTCAAAAAATTAAACATTAAAAAATGTCCATTTCTGACCATCTGTAGAAATTTCGACAGGTCACGGGTCATCGTTTTTCATCAGAAAATTGATTTGTTGGACTGTAGAAAAATTGATTCAAAATGTCATTTGGAATGTGCCTCATGTTGAATAACTACTTTTAAAAACCTCAATGTGACCAAAATTGCCATTTTTACAGACATTTTCTCCTACTCAGAAGCTTCTTTTTCGACCAATTTCAGGCATTAAAGTGACTCTAAACACACTTATTTTTGTTCCAAAAGTGATAATTTACATGGAATAGTCATTTGCAGTAAAAAATATTAAACAATTAAAAAAATTCCATTTCTGACCATCTGGAGAAATTTCGACAGGTCGCGGGTCATCGTTTTTCATCAGAAAATTGATTTTCTTGGACTGTAGAAAAATTGATTCAAAATGTCATTTGGATTGTGCCTCATGTTTAATAACTACTTTTTAAAGCCTCAATGTGACCAAAATTGCCATTTTTACAGACATTTTCTCCTATTCAGAAGCTTCTATTTCGACCAATTTAAGGCATTAAAGTGACTCTAAATACACTTATTTTTGTTCCAAAAGTGATAATATACATGGAATAGTCATTTACAGTCAAAAAATTAAACATTAAAAAATTTCCATTTCTGACCATCTGTAAAAATTTCGACAGGTCACGACGGGTCATCGTTTTTCATCAGAAAATTGATTTTTTGGACTGTAGAAAAATTGATTAAAAATGTCATTTGGAATGTGCCTCATGTTGAATAACTACTTTTTAAAGCCTCAATGTGACCAAAATTGCCATTATTACAGACTTTTTATCCTATTCAGAAGCTTCTATTTCGACCAATTTCAGACATTAAAGTGACTCTAAACACACTTATTTTTGTTCCAAAAGTGATAATTTACATGGAATAGTCATTTGCAGTCAAAAAACTTAAACATTTAAAAAATTCCATTTCTGACCATCTGGAGAAATTTCGACAGGTCACGGGTCATCGTTTTTCATCAGAAAATTGATTTGTTGGACTGTAGAAAAATTGATTCAAAATGTCATTTGGAATGTGCCTCATGTTGAATAACTACTTTTTAAAGCCTCAATGTGACCAAAATTGCCATTTTTACAGACATTTTCTCCTACTCAGAAGCTTCTTTTTCTACCAATTTTAGGCATTAAAGTGACTCTAAACACACTTATTTTTGTTCCAAAAGTGATAATTTACATGGAATAGTCATTTGCAGTCAAAAAACTTAAACAATTAAAAAAATTCCATTTCTGACCATCTGGAGAAATTTCGACAAGTCGCGGGTCATCGTTTTTCATCAGAAAATTGATTTTCTTGGACTGTAGAAAAATGTATTAAAAATGTCATTTGGATTGTGCCTCATGTTGAATAACTACTTTTTAAAGCCTCAATGTGACCAAAATTGCCAGTAATACAGACATTTTCTCCTATTCAGAAGCTTCTATTTCAACCAATTTCAGGCATTAAAGGGACTCTAAACACACTTATTTTTGTTCCAAAAGTGATAATTTACATGGAATAGTCATTTGCAGTAAAAAAACTTAAACAATTAAAAAAATTCCATTTCTGACCATCTGGAGAAATTTCGACAGGTCGCGGGTCATCGTTTTTCATCAGAAAATTGATTTTCTTGGACTGTAGAAAAATTGATTCAAAATGTCATTTGGATTGTGCCTCATGTTTAATAACTACTTTTTAAAGCCTCAATGTGACCAAAATTGCCAGTAATACAGACATTTTCTCCTATTCAGAAGCTTCTATTTCGACCAATTTCAGGCATTAAAGTGACTCTAAACACACTTATTTTTGTTCCAAAAGTGATAATTTACATGGAATAGTCATTTGCAGTAAAAAAACTTAAACATTAAAAAATTTCCATTTCTGACCATCTGGAGAAATTTCGACAGGTCGCGGGTCATCGTTTTTCATCAGAAAATTGATTTTTTCTGGACTGTAGAAAAATTGATTAAAAATGTCATTTGGAATGTGCTTCATGTTGAATAACTAATTTTTAAAGCCTCAATGTGACCAAAATTGCCATTTTTACAGACTATTTCTCCTATTCAGAAGCTTCTATTTTGACAAATTTAAGGCATTTAAGTGACACTAAACACCCTTATTTCTGTTCCAAAAGTGATAATTCACATGGAATAGTCATTTACAGTCAAAAAATTAAACATTAAAAAATGTCCATTTCTGACCATCTGTAGAAATTTCGACAGGTCACGACGGGTCATCGTTTTTCATCAGAAAATTGATTTGTTGGACTGTAGAAAAATTGATTCAAAATGTCATTTGGAATGTGCCTCATGTTGAATAACTACTTTTAAAAACCTCAATGTGACCAAAATTGCCATTTTTACAGACATTTTCTCCTACTCAGAAGCTTCTTTTTCGACCAATTTCAGGCATTAAAGTGACTCTAAACACACTTATTTTTGTTCCAAAAGTGATAATTTACATGGAATAGTCATTTGCAGTAAAAAATATTAAACAATTAAAAAAATTCCATTTCTGACCATCTGGAGAAATTTCGACAGGTCGCGGGTCATCGTTTTTCATCAGAAAATTGATTTTCTTGGACTGTAGAAAAATTGATTCAAAATGTCATTTGGATTGTGCCTCATGTTTAATAACTACTTTTTAAAGCCTCAATGTGACCAAAATTGCCATTTTTACAGACATTTTCTCCTATTCAGAAGCTTCTATTTCGACCAATTTAAGGCATTAAAGTGACTCTAAATACACTTATTTTTGTTCCAAAAGTGATAATATACATGGAATAGTCATTTACAGTCAAAAAATTAAACATTAAAAAATTTCCATTTCTGACCATCTGTAAAAATTTCGACAGGTCACGACGGGTCATCGTTTTTCATCAGAAAATTGATTTTTTGGACTGTAGAAAAATTGATTAAAAATGTCATTTGGAATGTGCCTCATGTTGAATAACTACTTTTTAAAGCCTCAATGTGACCAAAATTGCCATTATTACAGACTTTTTATCCTATTCAGAAGCTTCTATTTCGACCAATTTCAGACATTAAAGTGACTCTAAACACACTTATTTTTGTTCCAAAAGTGATAATTTACATGGAATAGTCATTTGCAGTCAAAAAACTTAAACATTTAAAAAATTCCATTTCTGACCATCTGGAGAAATTTCGACAGGTCACGGGTCATCGTTTTTCATCAGAAAATTGATTTGTTGGACTGTAGAAAAATTGATTCAAAATGTCATTTGGAATGTGCCTCATGTTGAATAACTACTTTTTAAAGCCTCAATGTGACCAAAATTGCCATTTTTACAGACATTTTCTCCTACTCAGAAGCTTCTTTTTCTACCAATTTTAGGCATTAAAGTGACTCTAAACACACTTATTTTTGTTCCAAAAGTGATAATTTACATGGAATAGTCATTTGCAGTAAAAAAACTTAAACAATTAAAAAAATTCCATTTCTGACCATCTGGAGAAATTTCGACAGGTCGCGGGTCATCGTTTTTCATCAGAAAATTGATTTTCTTAGACTTTAGAAAAATTGATTCAAAATGTCATTTGGATTGTGCCTCATGTTTAATAACTACTTTTTAAAGCCTCAATGTGACCAAAATTGCCAGTAATACAGACATTTTCTACTATTCAGAAGCTTCTATTTCAACCAATTTCAGGCATTAAAGTGACTCTAAACACACTTATTTTTGTTCCAAATGTGATAATTTACATGGAATAGTCATTTGCAGTCAAAAAATGAAACATTAAAAAATTTCCATTTCTGACAATCTGGAGAAATTTTGACAGGTCACGGGTCATCGTTTTTCATCAGAAAATTGATTTTTTGGACTGTAGAAAAATTTATTCAAAATGTCATTTGGAATGTGCCTCATGTTGAATAACTAATTTTTAAAGCCTCAATGTGACCAAAACTGCCATTATTACAGACTTTTTATCCTATTCAGAAGCTTCTATTTCGACCAATTTCAGGCATTAAAGTGACTCTAAACACACTTATTTTTGTTCCAAAAGTGATAATTCATATGGAATAGTCATTTACAGTCAAAAAACTTAAACATTAAAAAAATTCCATTTCTGACCATCTGGAGAAATTTTGATAGGTCACGGGTCATCGTTTTTCATCAGAAAATTGATTTTTTTGGACTGTAGAAAAATTGATTCAAAATGTCATTTGGAATGTGCCTCATGTTGAATAACTACTTTTTAAAGCGTCAATGTGACGAAAATTGCCATTTTTAAAGACATTTTCTCCTATTCAGAAGCTCTATTTCGACCAATTTCAGGCATTAAAGGGACTCTAAACACCCTTACTTTTGTTCCAAAAGTGATAATTCACATGGAATAGTCATTTCCAGTCAAAAAATTAAACATTAAAAAAAATCCATTTCTGACCATCTGGAGAAATTTCGACAGGTCACGGGTCATCGTTTTTCATCAGAAAATTGATTTTTTGGACTGTAGAAAAATTGATTCAAAATGTCATTTGGAATGTGCCTCATGTTGAATAACTACTTTTTAAAGCCTCAATGTGGCGAAAATTGCCATTTTTAAAGACATTTTCTCCTATTCAGAAGCTCTATTTTGACCAATTTCAGGCATTAAAGGGACTCTAAACACCCCTATTATTGTTCCAAAACTGATAATTCACATGGAATAGTCATTTACAGTCAAAAAAATTAAACATTAAAAAAATTCCATTTCTGACCATCTGGAGAAATTTCGACAGGTCACGGGTCATCGTTTTTCATCAGAAAATTGATTTTTTTGGACTGTAGAAAAATTGATTAAAAATGTCATTTGGAATGTGCCTCATGTTGAATAACTACTTTTTAAAGCCTCAATGTGACCAAAATTGCCATTATTACAGACTTTTTCTCCTATTCAGAAGCTTCTATTTCGACCAATTTCAGGCATTAAAGTGACACTAAACACCCTTATTTTTGTTCCAAAAGTGATAATTCACATGGAATAGTCATTTACAGTAGAAATATTAAACATTAAAAAATTTCCATTTCTGACCATCTGGAGAAATTTCGACAGGTCACGGGTCATCGTTTTTCATCAGAAAATAGATTTTTTGGACTGTAGAAAAATTGATTCAAAATGTCATTTGGAATGTGCCTCATGTTGAATAACTACTTTTTAAAGCACCAATGTGACCAAAATTGCCATTATTACAGACTTTTTCTCCTATTCAGAAGCTTCTATTTCGACCAATTTCTGGCATTAAAGTGACTCTAAACACACTTATTTTTGTTCCAAAAGTGATAATTTACATGGAATAGTCATTTGCAGTCAAAAAATTAAACATTAAAAATTTTCCATTTCTGACGATCTGGAGAAATTTTGACAGGTCACGGGTCATCGTTTTTCATCAGAAAATTGATTTTTTGGACTGTAGAAAAATTGATTCAATGTGACCAAAATTGCCATTATTACAGACTTTTTATCCTATTCAGAAGCTTCTATTTCGACCAATTTCAGGCATTAAAGTGACTCTAAACACACATATTTTTGTTCCAAAAGTGATAATTTACATGGAATAGTCATTTGCAGTCAAAAAACTTAAACAATTAAAAAATTTCCATTTCTGACCATCTGGAGAAATTTCGACAGGTCGCATGTCATCGTTTTTCATCAGAAAATTGATTTTCTTGGACTATAGAAAAATTGATTCAAAATGTCATTTGGATTGTGCCTCATGTTTAATAACTACTTTTTAAAGCCTCAATGTGACCAAAATTGCCAGTAATACAGACATTTTCTCCTATTCAGAAGCTTCTATTTCGACCAATTTCAGGCATTAAAGTGTCTCTAAACACACTTGTTTGTGTTCCAAAAGTGATAATTTACATGAAATAGTCATTTGCAGTCAAAAAATTAAACATTAAAAAATTTCCATTTCTGACCATCTGGAGAAATTTCGACAGGTCACGGGTTATCTTTTTCATCAGAAAATTGATTTTTTGGACTGTAGAAAAATTGATTAAAAATGTCATTTGGATTGTGCCTCATGTTGAATAACTACTTTTTAAAGCCTCAATGTGACCAAAATTGCCATTATTACAGACTTTTTCTCCTATTCAGAAGCTTCTATTTCGACCAATTTCAGGCATTAAAGTGACTCTAAACACACTTATTTTTGTTCCAAAAGTGATAATATACATGGAATAGTCATTTACAGTCAAAAAATTAAACATTAAAAAATCTCCATTTCTGACCATCTGTAAAAATTTCGACAGGTCACGGGTCATCGTTTTTCATCAGAAAATTGATTTTTTGGACTGTAGAAAAATTGATTCAAAATGTCATTTGGAATGTGCCTCATGTTGAATAACTACTTTTTAAAGCACCAATGTGACCAAAATTGCCATTATTACAGACTTTTTCTCCTATTCAGAAGCTTCTATTTCGACCAATTTCTGGCATTAAAGTGACTCTAAACACACTTATTTTTGTTCCAAAAGTGATAATTTACATGGAATAGTCATTTGCAGTCAAAAAATTAAACATTAAAAATTTTCCATTTCTGACGATCTGGAGAAATTTTGACAGGTCACGGGTCATCGTTTTTCATCAGAAAATTGATTTTTTGGACTGTAGAAAAATTGATTCAATGTGACCAAAATTGCCATTATTACAGACTTTTTATCCTATTCAGAAGCTTCTATTTCGACCAATTTCAGGTATTAAAGTGACTCTAAACACACATATTTTTGTTCCAAAAGTGATAATTTACATGGAATAGACATTTGCAGTCAAAAAACTTAAACAATTAAAAAATTTCCATTTCTGACCATCTGGAGAAATTTCGACAGGTCGCATGTCATCGTTTTTCATCAGAAAATTGATTTTCTTGGACTATAGAAAAATTGATTCAAAATGTCATTTGGATTGTGCCTCATGTTTAATAACTACTTTTTAAAGCCTCAATGTGACCAAAATTGCCAGTAATACAGACATTTTCTCCTATTCAGAAGCTTCTATTTCGACCAATTTCAGGCATTAAAGTGTCTCTAAACACACTTGTTTGTGTTCCAAAAGTGATAATTTACATGAAATAGTCATTTGCAGTCAAAAAATTAAACATTAAAAAATTTCCATTTCTGACCATCTGGAGAAATTTCGACAGGTCACGGGTCATCGTTTTTCATCAGAAAATTGATTTTTTGGACTGTAGAAAAATTGATTCAAAATGTCATTTGGAATGTGCCTCATGTTGAATAACTACTTTTTAAAGCACCAATGTGACCAAAATTGCCATTATTACAGACTTTTTCTCCTATTCAGAAGCTTCTATTTCGACCAATTTCTGGCATTAAAGTGACTCTAAACACACTTATTTTTGTTCCAAAAGTGATAATTTACATGGAATAGTCATTTGCAGTCAAAAAATTAAACATTAAAAATTTTCCATTTCTGACGATCTGGAGAAATTTTGACAGGTCACGGGTCATCGTTTTTCATCAGAAAATTGATTTTTTGGACTGTAGAAAAATTGATTCAAAATGTCATTTGGAATGTGCCTCATGTTGAATAACTACTTTTTAAAGCACCAATGTGACCAAAATTGCCATTATTACAGACTTTTTCTCCTATTCAGAAGCTTCTATTTCGACCAATTTCAGGCATTAAAGTGACTCTAAACACACTTATTTTTGTTCCAAAAGTGATAATTTACATGGAATAGTCATTTGCAGTCAAAAAATTAAACATTAAAAATTTTCCATTTCTGACGATCTGGAGAAATTTTGACAGGTCACGGGTCATCGTTTTTCATCAGAAAATTGATTTTTTGGACTGTAGAAAAATTGATTAAAAATGTCATTTGGAATGTGCCTCATGTTGAATAACTACTTTTTAAAGCCTCAATGTGACGAAAATTGCCATTTTTAAAGACATTTTCTCCTATTCAGAAGCTCTATTTCGACCAATTTCAGGCATTAAAGGGACTCTAAACACCCTTACTTTTGTTCCAAAAGTGATAATTCACATGGAATAGTCATTTGCAGTCAAAAAATTAAACATTAAAAAAAATCCATTTCTGACCATCTGGAGAAATTTCGACAGGTCACGGGTCATCGTTTTTCATCAGAAAATTGATTTTTTGGACTGTAGAAAAATTGATTCAAAATGTCATTTGGAATGTGCCTCATGTTGAATAACTACTTTTTAAAGCCTCAATGTGGCGAAAATTGCCATTTTTAAAGACATTTTCTCCTATTCAGAAGCTCTATTTTGACCAATTTCAGGCATTAAAGTGACACTAAACACCCTTATTTTTGTTCCAAAAGTGATAATTCACATGGAATAGTCATTTACAGTAGAAATATTAAACATTAAAAAATTTCCATTTCTGACCATCTGGAGAAATTTCGACAGGTCACGGGTCATCGTTTTTCATCAGAAAATAGATTTTTGGGACTGTAGAAAAATTGATTCAAAATGTCATTTGGAATGTGCCTCATGTTGAATAACTACTTTTTAAAGCACCAATGTGACCAAAATTGCCATTATTACAGACTTTTTCTCCTATTCAGAAGCTTCTATTTCGACCAATTTCTGGCATTAAAGTGACTCCAAACACACTTATTTTTGTTCCAAAAGTGATAATTTACATGGAGTAGTCATTTGCAGTCAAAAAATTAAACATTAAAAAATTTCCATTTCTGACGATCTAGAGAAATTTTGACAGGTCACGGGTCATCGTTTTTCATCAGAAAATTGATTTGTTGGACTGTAGAAAAATTGATTCAAAATGTCATTTGGAATGTGCCTCATGTTGAATAACTACTTTTTAAAGCCTCAATGTGACCAAAATTGCCATTTTTACAGACATTTTCTCCTACTCAGAAGCTTCTTTTTCTACCAATTTTAGGCATTAAAGTGACTCTAAACACACTTATTTTTGTTCCAAAAGTGATAATTTACATGGAATAGTCATTTGCAGTAAAAAAACTTAAACAATTAAAAAAATTCCATTTCTGACCATCTGGAGAAATTTCGACAGGTCGCGGGTCATCGTTTTTCATCAGAAAATTGATTTTCCTAGACTTTAGAAAAATTGATTCAAAATGTCATTTGGATTGTGCCTCATGTTTAATAACTCCTTTTTAAAGCCTCAATGTGACCAAAATTGCCAGTAATACAGACATTTTCTACTATTCAGAAGCTTCTATTTCAACCAATTTCAGGCATTAAAGTGACTCTAAACACACTTATTTTTGTTCCAAATGTGATAATTTACATGGAATAGTCATTTGCAGTCAAAAAATGAAACATTACAAAATTTCCATTTCTGACAATCTGGAGAAATTTTGACAGGTCACGGGTCATCGTTTTTCATCAGAAAATTGATTTTTTGGACTGTAGAAAAATTTATTCAAAATGTCATTTGGAATGTGCCTCATGTTGAATAACTAATTTTTAAAGCCTCAATGTGACCAAAACTGCCATTATTACAGACTTTTTATCCTATTCAGAAGCTTCTATTTCGACCAATTTCAGGCATTAAAGTGACTCTAAACACACTTATTTTTGTTCCAAAAGTGATAATTCATATGGAATAGTCATTTACAGTCAAAAAACTTAAACATTAAAAAAATTCCATTTCTGACCATCTGGAGAAATTTTGAAAGGTCACGGGTCATCGTTTTTCATCAGAAAATTGATTTTTTTGGACTGTAGAAAAATTGATTCAAAATGTCATTTGGACTGTGCCTCATGTTGAATAACTACTTTTTAAAGCCTCAATGTGACGAAAATTGCCATTTTTAAAGACATTTTCTCCTATTCAGAAGCTCTATTTCGACCAATTTCAGGCATTAAAGGGACTCTAAACACCCTTACTTTTGTTCCAAAAGTGATAATTCACATGGAATAGTCATTTCCAGTCAAAAAATTAAACATTAAAAAAAATCCATTTCTGACCATCTGGAGAAATTTCGACAGGTCACGGGTCATCGTTTTTCATCAGAAAATTGATTTTTTGGACTGTAGAAAAATTGATTCAAAATGTCATTTGGAATGTGCCTCATGTTGAATAACTACTTTTTAAAGCCTCAATGTGGCGAAAATTGCCATTTTTAAAGACATTTTCTCCTATTCAGAAGCTCTATTTTGACCAATTTCAGGCATTAAAGGGACTCTAAACACCCCTATTATTGTTCCAAAACTGATAATTCACATGGAATAGTCATTTACAGTCAAAAAAATTAAACATTAAAAAAATTCCATTTCTGACCATCTGGAGAAATTTCGACAGGTCACGGGTCATCGTTTTTCATCAGAAAATTGATTTTTTTGGACTGTAGAAAAATTGATTAAAAATGTCATTTGGAATGTGCCTCATGTTGAATAACTACTTTTTAAAGCCTCAATGTGACCAAAATTGCCATTATTACAGACTTTTTCTCCTATTCAGAAGCTTCTATTTCGACCAATTTCAGGCATTAAAGTGACACTAAACACCCTTATTTTTGTTCCAAAAGTGATAATTCACATGGAATAGTCATTTACAGTAGAAATATTAAACATTAAAAAATTTCCATTTCTGACCATCTGGAGAAATTTCGACAGGTCACGGGTCATCGTTTTTCATCAGAAAATAGATTTTTTGGACTGTAGAAAAATTGATTCAAAATGTCATTTGGAATGTGCCTCATGTTGAATAACTACTTTTTAAAGCACCAATGTGACCAAAATTGCCATTATTACAGACTTTTTCTCCTATTCAGAAGCTTCTATTTCGACCAATTTCTGGCATTAAAGTGACTCTAAACACACTTATTTTTGTTCCAAAAGTGATAATTTACATGGAATAGTCATTTGCAGTCAAAAAATTAAACATTAAAAATTTTCCATTTCTGACGATCTGGAGAAATTTTGACAGGTCACGGGTCATCGTTTTTCATCAGAAAATTGATTTTTTGGACTGTAGAAAAATTGATTCAATGTGACCAAAATTGCCATTATTACAGACTTTTTATCCTATTCAGAAGCTTCTATTTCGACCAATTTCAGGCATTAAAGTGACTCTAAACACACATATTTTTGTTCCAAAAGTGATAATTTACATGGAATAGTCATTTGCAGTCAAAAAACTTAAACAATTAAAAAATTTCCATTTCTGACCATCTGGAGAAATTTCGACAGGTCGCATGTCATCGTTTTTCATCAGAAAATTGATTTTCTTGGACTATAGAAAAATTGATTCAAAATGTCATTTGGATTGTGCCTCATGTTTAATAACTACTTTTTAAAGCCTCAATGTGACCAAAATTGCCAGTAATACAGACATTTTCTCCTATTCAGAAGCTTCTATTTCGACCAATTTCAGGCATTAAAGTGTCTCTAAACACACTTGTTTGTGTTCCAAAAGTGATAATTTACATGAAATAGTCATTTGCAGTCAAAAAATTAAACATTAAAAAATTTCCATTTCTGACCATCTGGAGAAATTTCGACAGGTCACGGGTTATCTTTTTCATCAGAAAATTGATTTTTTGGACTGTAGAAAAATTGATTAAAAATGTCATTTGGATTGTGCCTCATGTTGAATAACTACTTTTTAAAGCCTCAATGTGACCAAAATTGCCATTATTACAGACTTTTTCTCCTATTCAGAAGCTTCTATTTCGACCAATTTCAGGCATTAAAGTGACTCTAAACACACTTATTTTTGTTCCAAAAGTGATAATATACATGGAATAGTCATTTACAGTCAAAAAATTAAACATTAAAAAATCTCCATTTCTGACCATCTGTAAAAATTTCGACAGGTCACGGGTCATCGTTTTTCATCAGAAAATTGATTTTTTGGACTGTAGAAAAATTGATTCAAAATGTCATTTGGAATGTGCCTCATGTTGAATAACTACTTTTTAAAGCACCAATGTGACCAAAATTGCCATTATTACAGACTTTTTCTCCTATTCAGAAGCTTCTATTTCGACCAATTTCTGGCATTAAAGTGACTCTAAACACACTTATTTTTGTTCCAAAAGTGATAATTTACATGGAATAGTCATTTGCAGTCAAAAAATTAAACATTAAAAATTTTCCATTTCTGACGATCTGGAGAAATTTTGACAGGTCACGGGTCATCGTTTTTCATCAGAAAATTGATTTTTTGGACTGTAGAAAAATTGATTCAATGTGACCAAAATTGCCATTATTACAGACTTTTTATCCTATTCAGAAGCTTCTATTTCGACCAATTTCAGGTATTAAAGTGACTCTAAACACACATATTTTTGTTCCAAAAGTGATAATTTACATGGAATAGACATTTGCAGTCAAAAAACTTAAACAATTAAAAAATTTCCATTTCTGACCATCTGGAGAAATTTCGACAGGTCGCATGTCATCGTTTTTCATCAGAAAATTGATTTTCTTGGACTATAGAAAAATTGATTCAAAATGTCATTTGGATTGTGCCTCATGTTTAATAACTACTTTTTAAAGCCTCAATGTGACCAAAATTGCCAGTAATACAGACATTTTCTCCTATTCAGAAGCTTCTATTTCGACCAATTTCAGGCATTAAAGTGTCTCTAAACACACTTGTTTGTGTTCCAAAAGTGATAATTTACATGAAATAGTCATTTGCAGTCAAAAAATTAAACATTAAAAAATTTCCATTTCTGACCATCTGGAGAAATTTCGACAGGTCACGGGTCATCGTTTTTCATCAGAAAATTGATTTTTTGGACTGTAGAAAAATTGATTCAAAATGTCATTTGGAATGTGCCTCATGTTGAATAACTACTTTTTAAAGCACCAATGTGACCAAAATTGCCATTATTACAGACTTTTTCTCCTATTCAGAAGCTTCTATTTCGACCAATTTCTGGCATTAAAGTGACTCTAAACACACTTATTTTTGTTCCAAAAGTGATAATTTACATGGAATAGTCATTTGCAGTCAAAAAATTAAACATTAAAAATTTTCCATTTCTGACGATCTGGAGAAATTTTGACAGGTCACGGGTCATCGTTTTTCATCAGAAAATTGATTTTTTGGACTGTAGAAAAATTGATTCAAAATGTCATTTGGAATGTGCCTCATGTTGAATAACTACTTTTTAAAGCACCAATGTGACCAAAATTGCCATTATTACAGACTTTTTCTCCTATTCAGAAGCTTCTATTTCGACCAATTTCAGGCATTAAAGTGACTCTAAACACACTTATTTTTGTTCCAAAAGTGATAATTTACATGGAATAGTCATTTGCAGTCAAAAAATTAAACATTAAAAATTTTCCATTTCTGACGATCTGGAGAAATTTTGACAGGTCACGGGTCATCGTTTTTCATCAGAAAATTGATTTTTTGGACTGTAGAAAAATTGATTAAAAATGTCATTTGGAATGTGCCTCATGTTGAATAACTACTTTTTAAAGCCTCAATGTGACGAAAATTGCCATTTTTAAAGACATTTTCTCCTATTCAGAAGCTCTATTTCGACCAATTTCAGGCATTAAAGGGACTCTAAACACCCTTACTTTTGTTCCAAAAGTGATAATTCACATGGAATAGTCATTTGCAGTCAAAAAATTAAACATTAAAAAAAATCCATTTCTGACCATCTGGAGAAATTTCGACAGGTCACGGGTCATCGTTTTTCATCAGAAAATTGATTTTTTGGACTGTAGAAAAATTGATTCAAAATGTCATTTGGAATGTGCCTCATGTTGAATAACTACTTTTTAAAGCCTCAATGTGGCGAAAATTGCCATTTTTAAAGACATTTTCTCCTATTCAGAAGCTCTATTTTGACCAATTTCAGGCATTAAAGTGACACTAAACACCCTTATTTTTGTTCCAAAAGTGATAATTCACATGGAATAGTCATTTACAGTAGAAATATTAAACATTAAAAAATTTCCATTTCTGACCATCTGGAGAAATTTCGACAGGTCACGGGTCATCGTTTTTCATCAGAAAATAGATTTTTGGGACTGTAGAAAAATTGATTCAAAATGTCATTTGGAATGTGCCTCATGTTGAATAACTACTTTTTAAAGCACCAATGTGACCAAAATTGCCATTATTACAGACTTTTTCTCCTATTCAGAAGCTTCTATTTCGACCAATTTCTGGCATTAAAGTGACTCCAAACACACTTATTTTTGTTCCAAAAGTGATAATTTACATGGAGTAGTCATTTGCAGTCAAAAAATTAAACATTAAAAAATTTCCATTTCTGACGATCTAGAGAAATTTTGACAGGTCACGGGTCATCGTTTTTCATCAGAAAATTGATTTGTTGGACTGTAGAAAAATTGATTCAAAATGTCATTTGGAATGTGCCTCATGTTGAATAACTACTTTTTAAAGCCTCAATGTGACCAAAATTGCCATTTTTACAGACATTTTCTCCTACTCAGAAGCTTCTTTTTCTACCAATTTTAGGCATTAAAGTGACTCTAAACACACTTATTTTTGTTCCAAAAGTGATAATTTACATGGAATAGTCATTTGCAGTAAAAAAACTTAAACAATTAAAAAAATTCCATTTCTGACCATCTGGAGAAATTTCGACAGGTCGCGGGTCATCGTTTTTCATCAGAAAATTGATTTTCCTAGACTTTAGAAAAATTGATTCAAAATGTCATTTGGATTGTGCCTCATGTTTAATAACTCCTTTTTAAAGCCTCAATGTGACCAAAATTGCCAGTAATACAGACATTTTCTACTATTCAGAAGCTTCTATTTCAACCAATTTCAGGCATTAAAGTGACTCTAAACACACTTATTTTTGTTCCAAATGTGATAATTTACATGGAATAGTCATTTGCAGTCAAAAAATGAAACATTACAAAATTTCCATTTCTGACAATCTGGAGAAATTTTGACAGGTCACGGGTCATCGTTTTTCATCAGAAAATTGATTTTTTGGACTGTAGAAAAATTTATTCAAAATGTCATTTGGAATGTGCCTCATGTTGAATAACTAATTTTTAAAGCCTCAATGTGACCAAAACTGCCATTATTACAGACTTTTTATCCTATTCAGAAGCTTCTATTTCGACCAATTTCAGGCATTAAAGTGACTCTAAACACACTTATTTTTGTTCCAAAAGTGATAATTCATATGGAATAGTCATTTACAGTCAAAAAACTTAAACATTAAAAAAATTCCATTTCTGACCATCTGGAGAAATTTTGAAAGGTCACGGGTCATCGTTTTTCATCAGAAAATTGATTTTTTTGGACTGTAGAAAAATTGATTCAAAATGTCATTTGGACTGTGCCTCATGTTGAATAACTACTTTTTAAAGCCTCAATGTGACGAAAATTGCCATTTTTAAAGACATTTTCTCCTATTCAGAAGCTCTATTTCGACCAATTTCAGGCATTAAAGGGACTCTAAACACCCTTACTTTTGTTCCAAAAGTGATAATTCACATGGAATAGTCATTTCCAGTCAAAAAATTAAACATTAAAAAAAATCCATTTCTGACCATCTGGAGAAATTTCGACAGGTCACGGGTCATCGTTTTTCATCAGAAAATTGATTTTTTGGACTGTAGAAAAATTGATTCAAAATGTCATTTGGAATGTGCCTCATGTTGAATAACTACTTTTTAAAGCCTCAATGTGGCGAAAATTGCCATTTTTAAAGACATTTTCTCCTATTCAGAAGCTCTATTTTGACCAATTTCAGGCATTAAAGGGACTCTAAACACCCCTATTATTGTTCCAAAACTGATAATTCACATGGAATAGTCATTTACAGTCAAAAAAATTAAACATTAAAAAAATTCCATTTCTGACCATCTGGAGAAATTTCGACAGGTCACGGGTCATCGTTTTTCATCAGAAAATTGATTTTTTTGGACTGTAGAAAAATTGATTAAAAATGTCATTTGGAATGTGCCTCATGTTGAATAACTACTTTTTAAAGCCTCAATGTGACCAAAATTGCCATTATTACAGACTTTTTCTCCTATTCAGAAGCTTCTATTTCGACCAATTTCTGGCATTAAAGTGACTCTAAACACACTTATTTTTGTTCCAAAAGTGATAATTTACATGGAATAGTCATTTGCAGTCAAAAAATTAAACATTAAAAATTTTCCATTTCTGACGATCTGGAGAAATTTTGACAGGTCACGGGTCATCGTTTTTCATCAGAAAATTGATTTTTTGGACTGTAGAAAAATTGATTCAAAATGTCATTTGGAATGTGCCTCATGTTGAATAACTACTTTTTAAAGCACCAATGTGACCAAAATTGCCATTATTACAGACTTTTTCTCCTATTCAGAAGCTTCTATTTCGACCAATTTCAGGCATTAAAGTGACTCTAAACACACTTATTTTTGTTCCAAAAGTGATAATTTACATGGAATAGTCATTTGCAGTCAAAAAACTTAAACAATTAAAAAAATTCCATTTCTGACCATCTGGAGAAATTTCGACAGGTCGCGGGTCATCGTTTTTCATCAGAAAATTGATTTTCTTGGACTGTAGAAAAATTGATTCAAAATGTCATTTGGATTGTGCCTCATGTTTAATAACTACTTTTTAAAGCCTCAATGTGACCAAAATTGCCAGTAATACAGACATTTTCTCCTATTCAGAAGCTTCTATTTCGACCAATTTCAGGCATTAAAGTGACTCTAAACACACTTATTTTTGTTCCAAAAGTGATAATTTACATGGAATAGTCATTTGCAGTAAAAAAACTTAAACATTAAAAAATTTCCATTTCTGACCATCTGGAGAAATTTCGACAGGTCGCGGGTCATCGTTTTTCATCAGAAAATTGATTTTTTCTGGACTGTAGAAAAATTGATTAAAAATGTCATTTGGAATGTGCTTCATGTTGAATAACTACTTTTTAAAGCCTCAATGTGACCAAAATTGCCATTTTTACAGACTATTTCTCCTATTCAGAAGCTTCTATTTTGACAAATTTAAGGCATTTAAGTGACACTAAACACCCTTATTTTTGTTCCAAAAGTGATAATTCACATGGAATAGTCATTTACAGTCAAAAAATTAAACATTAAAAAATGTCCATTTCTGACCATCTGTAGAAATTTCGACAGGTCACGGGTCATCGTTTTTCATCAGAAAATTGATTTGTTGGACTGTAGAAAAATTGATTCAAAATGTCATTTGGAATGTGCCTCATGTTGAATAACTACTTTTAAAAACCTCAATGTGACCAAAATTGCCATTTTTACAGACATTTTCTCCTACTCAGAAGCTTCTTTTTCGACCAATTTCAGGCATTAAAGTGACTCTAAACACACTTATTTTTGTTCCAAAAGTGATAATTTACATGGAATAGTCATTTGCAGTAAAAAATATTAAACAATTAAAAAAATTCCATTTCTGACCATCTGGAGAAATTTCGACAGGTCGCGGGTCATCGTTTTTCATCAGAAAATTGATTTTCTTGGACTGTAGAAAAATTGATTCAAAATGTCATTTGGATTGTGCCTCATGTTTAATAACTACTTTTTAAAGCCTCAATGTGACCAAAATTGCCATTTTTACAGACATTTTCTCCTATTCAGAAGCTTCTATTTCGACCAATTTAAGGCATTAAAGTGACTCTAAATACACTTATTTTTGTTCCAAAAGTGATAATATACATGGAATAGTCATTTACAGTCAAAAAATTAAACATTAAAAAATTTCCATTTCTGACCATCTGTAAAAATTTCGACAGGTCACGACGGGTCATCGTTTTTCATCAGAAAATTGATTTTTTGGACTGTAGAAAAATTGATTAAAAATGTCATTTGGAATGTGCCTCATGTTGAATAACTACTTTTTAAAGCCTCAATGTGACCAAAATTGCCATTATTACAGACTTTTTATCCTATTCAGAAGCTTCTATTTCGACCAATTTCAGACATTAAAGTGACTCTAAACACACTTATTTTTGTTCCAAAAGTGATAATTTACATGGAATAGTCATTTGCAGTCAAAAAACTTAAACATTTAAAAAATTCCATTTCTGACCATCTGGAGAAATTTCGACAGGTCACGGGTCATCGTTTTTCATCAGAAAATTGATTTGTTGGACTGTAGAAAAATTGATTCAAAATGTCATTTGGAATGTGCCTCATGTTGAATAACTACTTTTTAAAGCCTCAATGTGACCAAAATTGCCATTTTTACAGACATTTTCTCCTACTCAGAAGCTTCTTTTTCTACCAATTTTAGGCATTAAAGTGACTCTAAACACACTTATTTTTGTTCCAAAAGTGATAATTTACATGGAATAGTCATTTGCAGTCAAAAAACTTAAACAATTAAAAAAATTCCATTTCTGACCATCTGGAGAAATTTCGACAAGTCGCGGGTCATCGTTTTTCATCAGAAAATTGATTTTCTTGGACTGTAGAAAAATGTATTAAAAATGTCATTTGGATTGTGCCTCATGTTGAATAACTACTTTTTAAAGCCTCAATGTGACCAAAATTGCCAGTAATACAGAAATTTTCTCCTATTCAGAAGCTTCTATTTCAACCAATTTCAGGCATTAAAGGGACTCTAAACACACTTATTTTTGTTCCAAAAGTGATAATTTACATGGAATAGTCATTTGCAGTAAAAAAACTTAAACAATTAAAAAAATTCCATTTCTGACCATCTGGAGAAATTTCGACAGGTCGCGGGTCATCGTTTTTCATCAGAAAATTGATTTTCTTGGACTGTAGAAAAATTGATTCAAAATGTCATTTGGATTGTGCCTCATGTTTAATAACTACTTTTTAAAGCCTCGATGTGACCAAAATTGCCAGTAATACAGACATTTTCTCCTATTCAGAAGCTTCTATTTCGACCAATTTCAGGCATTAAAGTGACTCTAAACACACTTATTTTTGTTCCAAAAGTGATAATTTACATGGAATAGTCATTTGCAGTAAAAAAACTTAAACATTAAAAAATTTCCATTTCTGACCATCTGGAGAAATTTCGACAGGTCGCGGGTCATCGTTTTTCATCAGAAAATTGATTTTTTCTGGACTGTAGAAAAATTGATTAAAAATGTCATTTGGAATGTGCTTCATGTTGAATAACTAATTTTTAAAGCCTCAATGTGACCAAAATTGCCATTTTTACAGACTATTTCTCCTATTCAGAAGCTTCTATTTTGACAAATTTAAGGCATTTAAGTGACACTAAACACCCTTATTTCTGTTCCAAAAGTGATAATTCACATGGAATAGTCATTTACAGTCAAAAAATTAAACATTAAAAAATGTCCATTTCTGACCATCTGTAGAAATTTCGACAGGTCACGACGGGTCATCGTTTTTCATCAGAAAATTGATTTGTTGGACTGTAGAAAAATTGATTCAAAATGTCATTTGGAATGTGCCTCATGTTGAATAACTACTTTTAAAAACCTCAATGTGACCAAAATTGCCATTTTTACAGACATTTTCTCCTACTCAGAAGCTTCTTTTTCGACCAATTTCAGGCATTAAAGTGACTCTAAACACACTTATTTTTGTTCCAAAAGTGATAATTTACATGGAATAGTCATTTGCAGTAAAAAATATTAAACAATTAAAAAAATTCCATTTCTGACCATCTGGAGAAATTTCGACAGGTCGCGGGTCATCGTTTTTCATCAGAAAATTGATTTTCTTGGACTGTAGAAAAATTGATTCAAAATGTCATTTGGATTGTGCCTCATGTTTAATAACTACTTTTTAAAGCCTCAATGTGACCAAAATTGCCATTTTTACAGACATTTTCTCCTATTCAGAAGCTTCTATTTCGACCAATTTAAGGCATTAAAGTGACTCTAAATACACTTATTTTTGTTCCAAAAGTGATAATATACATGGAATAGTCATTTACAGTCAAAAAATTAAACATTAAAAAATTTCCATTTCTGACCATCTGTAAAAATTTCGACAGGTCACGACGGGTCATCGTTTTTCATCAGAAAATTGATTTTTTGGACTGTAGAAAAATTGATTAAAAATGTCATTTGGAATGTGCCTCATGTTGAATAACTACTTTTTAAAGCCTCAATGTGACCAAAATTGCCATTATTACAGACTTTTTATCCTATTCAGAAGCTTCTATTTCGACCAATTTCAGACATTAAAGTGACTCTAAACACACTTATTTTTGTTCCAAAAGTGATAATTTACATGGAATAGTCATTTGCAGTCAAAAAACTTAAACATTTAAAAAATTCCATTTCTGACCATCTGGAGAAATTTCGACAGGTCACGGGTCATCGTTTTTCATCAGAAAATTGATTTGTTGGACTGTAGAAAAATTGATTCAAAATGTCATTTGGAATGTGCCTCATGTTGAATAACTACTTTTTAAAGCCTCAATGTGACCAAAATTGCCATTTTTACAGACATTTTCTCCTACTCAGAAGCTTCTTTTTCTACCAATTTTAGGCATTAAAGTGACTCTAAACACACTTATTTTTGTTCCAAAAGTGATAATTTACATGGAATAGTCATTTGCAGTAAAAAAACTTAAACAATTAAAAAAATTCCATTTCTGACCATCTGGAGAAATTTCGACAGGTCGCGGGTCATCGTTTTTCATCAGAAAATTGATTTTCTTAGACTTTAGAAAAATTGATTCAAAATGTCATTTGGATTGTGCCTCATGTTTAATAACTACTTTTTAAAGCCTCAATGTGACCAAAATTGCCAGTAATACAGACATTTTCTACTATTCAGAAGCTTCTATTTCAACCAATTTCAGGCATTAAAGTGACTCTAAACACACTTATTTTTGTTCCAAATGTGATAATTTACATGGAATAGTCATTTGCAGTCAAAAAATGAAACATTAAAAAATTTCCATTTCTGACAATCTGGAGAAATTTTGACAGGTCACGGGTCATCGTTTTTCATCAGAAAATTGATTTTTTGGACTGTAGAAAAATTTATTCAAAATGTCATTTGGAATGTGCCTCATGTTGAATAACTAATTTTTAAAGCCTCAATGTGACCAAAACTGCCATTATTACAGACTTTTTATCCTATTCAGAAGCTTCTATTTCGACCAATTTCAGGCATTAAAGTGACTCTAAACACACTTATTTTTGTTCCAAAAGTGATAATTCATATGGAATAGTCATTTACAGTCAAAAAACTTAAACATTAAAAAAATTCCATTTCTGACCATCTGGAGAAATTTTGATAGGTCACGGGTCATCGTTTTTCATCAGAAAATTGATTTTTTTGGACTGTAGAAAAATTGATTCAAAATGTCATTTGGAATGTGCCTCATGTTGAATAACTACTTTTTAAAGCGTCAATGTGACGAAAATTGCCATTTTTAAAGACATTTTCTCCTATTCAGAAGCTCTATTTCGACCAATTTCAGGCATTAAAGGGACTCTAAACACCCTTACTTTTGTTCCAAAAGTGATAATTCACATGGAATAGTCATTTCCAGTCAAAAAATTAAACATTAAAAAAAATCCATTTCTGACCATCTGGAGAAATTTCGACAGGTCACGGGTCATCGTTTTTCATCAGAAAATTGATTTTTTGGACTGTAGAAAAATTGATTCAAAATGTCATTTGGAATGTGCCTCATGTTGAATAACTACTTTTTAAAGCCTCAATGTGGCGAAAATTGCCATTTTTAAAGACATTTTCTCCTATTCAGAAGCTCTATTTTGACCAATTTCAGGCATTAAAGGGACTCTAAACACCCCTATTATTGTTCCAAAACTGATAATTCACATGGAATAGTCATTTACAGTCAAAAAAATTAAACATTAAAAAAATTCCATTTCTGACCATCTGGAGAAATTTCGACAGGTCACGGGTCATCGTTTTTCATCAGAAAATTGATTTTTTTGGACTGTAGAAAAATTGATTAAAAATGTCATTTGGAATGTGCCTCATGTTGAATAACTACTTTTTAAAGCCTCAATGTGACCAAAATTGCCATTATTACAGACTTTTTCTCCTATTCAGAAGCTTCTATTTCGACCAATTTCAGGCATTAAAGTGACACTAAACACCCTTATTTTTGTTCCAAAAGTGATAATTCACATGGAATAGTCATTTACAGTAGAAATATTAAACATTAAAAAATTTCCATTTCTGACCATCTGGAGAAATTTCGACAGGTCACGGGTCATCGTTTTTCATCAGAAAATAGATTTTTTGGACTGTAGAAAAATTGATTCAAAATGTCATTTGGAATGTGCCTCATGTTGAATAACTACTTTTTAAAGCACCAATGTGACCAAAATTGCCATTATTACAGACTTTTTCTCCTATTCAGAAGCTTCTATTTCGACCAATTTCTGGCATTAAAGTGACTCTAAACACACTTATTTTTGTTCCAAAAGTGATAATTTACATGGAATAGTCATTTGCAGTCAAAAAATTAAACATTAAAAATTTTCCATTTCTGACGATCTGGAGAAATTTTGACAGGTCACGGGTCATCGTTTTTCATCAGAAAATTGATTTTTTGGACTGTAGAAAAATTGATTCAATGTGACCAAAATTGCCATTATTACAGACTTTTTATCCTATTCAGAAGCTTCTATTTCGACCAATTTCAGGCATTAAAGTGACTCTAAACACACATATTTTTGTTCCAAAAGTGATAATTTACATGGAATAGTCATTTGCAGTCAAAAAACTTAAACAATTAAAAAATTTCCATTTCTGACCATCTGGAGAAATTTCGACAGGTCGCATGTCATCGTTTTTCATCAGAAAATTGATTTTCTTGGACTATAGAAAAATTGATTCAAAATGTCATTTGGATTGTGCCTCATGTTTAATAACTACTTTTTAAAGCCTCAATGTGACCAAAATTGCCAGTAATACAGACATTTTCTCCTATTCAGAAGCTTCTATTTCGACCAATTTCAGGCATTAAAGTGTCTCTAAACACACTTGTTTGTGTTCCAAAAGTGATAATTTACATGAAATAGTCATTTGCAGTCAAAAAATTAAACATTAAAAAATTTCCATTTCTGACCATCTGGAGAAATTTCGACAGGTCACGGGTTATCTTTTTCATCAGAAAATTGATTTTTTGGACTGTAGAAAAATTGATTAAAAATGTCATTTGGATTGTGCCTCATGTTGAATAACTACTTTTTAAAGCCTCAATGTGACCAAAATTGCCATTATTACAGACTTTTTCTCCTATTCAGAAGCTTCTATTTCGACCAATTTCAGGCATTAAAGTGACTCTAAACACACTTATTTTTGTTCCAAAAGTGATAATATACATGGAATAGTCATTTACAGTCAAAAAATTAAACATTAAAAAATCTCCATTTCTGACCATCTGTAAAAATTTCGACAGGTCACGGGTCATCGTTTTTCATCAGAAAATTGATTTTTTGGACTGTAGAAAAATTGATTCAAAATGTCATTTGGAATGTGCCTCATGTTGAATAACTACTTTTTAAAGCACCAATGTGACCAAAATTGCCATTATTACAGACTTTTTCTCCTATTCAGAAGCTTCTATTTCGACCAATTTCTGGCATTAAAGTGACTCTAAACACACTTATTTTTGTTCCAAAAGTGATAATTTACATGGAATAGTCATTTGCAGTCAAAAAATTAAACATTAAAAATTTTCCATTTCTGACGATCTGGAGAAATTTTGACAGGTCACGGGTCATCGTTTTTCATCAGAAAATTGATTTTTTGGACTGTAGAAAAATTGATTCAATGTGACCAAAATTGCCATTATTACAGACTTTTTATCCTATTCAGAAGCTTCTATTTCGACCAATTTCAGGTATTAAAGTGACTCTAAACACACATATTTTTGTTCCAAAAGTGATAATTTACATGGAATAGACATTTGCAGTCAAAAAACTTAAACAATTAAAAAATTTCCATTTCTGACCATCTGGAGAAATTTCGACAGGTCGCATGTCATCGTTTTTCATCAGAAAATTGATTTTCTTGGACTATAGAAAAATTGATTCAAAATGTCATTTGGATTGTGCCTCATGTTTAATAACTACTTTTTAAAGCCTCAATGTGACCAAAATTGCCAGTAATACAGACATTTTCTCCTATTCAGAAGCTTCTATTTCGACCAATTTCAGGCATTAAAGTGTCTCTAAACACACTTGTTTGTGTTCCAAAAGTGATAATTTACATGAAATAGTCATTTGCAGTCAAAAAATTAAACATTAAAAAATTTCCATTTCTGACCATCTGGAGAAATTTCGACAGGTCACGGGTCATCGTTTTTCATCAGAAAATTGATTTTTTGGACTGTAGAAAAATTGATTCAAAATGTCATTTGGAATGTGCCTCATGTTGAATAACTACTTTTTAAAGCACCAATGTGACCAAAATTGCCATTATTACAGACTTTTTCTCCTATTCAGAAGCTTCTATTTCGACCAATTTCTGGCATTAAAGTGACTCTAAACACACTTATTTTTGTTCCAAAAGTGATAATTTACATAGAATAGTCATTTGCAGTCAAAAAATTAAACATTAAAAATTTTCCATTTCTGACGATCTGGAGAAATTTTGACAGGTCACGGGTCATCGTTTTTCATCAGAAAATTGATTTTTTGGACTGTAGAAAAATTGATTCAAAATGTCATTTGGAATGTGCCTCATGTTGAATAACTACTTTTTAAAGCACCAATGTGACCAAAATTGCCATTATTACAGACTTTTTCTCCTATTCAGAAGCTTCTATTTCGACCAATTTCAGGCATTAAAGTGACTCTAAACACACTTATTTTTGTTCCAAAAGTGATAATTTACATGGAATAGTCATTTGCAGTCAAAAAATTAAACATTAAAAATTTTCCATTTCTGACGATCTGGAGAAATTTTGACAGGTCACGGGTCATCGTTTTTCATCAGAAAATTGATTTTTTGGACTGTAGAAAAATTGATTAAAAATGTCATTTGGAATGTGCCTCATGTTGAATAACTACTTTTTAAAGCCTCAATGTGACGAAAATTGCCATTTTTAAAGACATTTTCTCCTATTCAGAAGCTCTATTTCGACCAATTTCAGGCATTAAAGGGACTCTAAACACCCTTACTTTTGTTCCAAAAGTGATAATTCACATGGAATAGTCATTTGCAGTCAAAAAATTAAACATTAAAAAAAATCCATTTCTGACCATCTGGAGAAATTTCGACAGGTCACGGGTCATCGTTTTTCATCAGAAAATTGATTTTTTGGACTGTAGAAAAATTGATTCAAAATGTCATTTGGAATGTGCCTCATGTTGAATAACTACTTTTTAAAGCCTCAATGTGGCGAAAATTGCCATTTTTAAAGACATTTTCTCCTATTCAGAAGCTCTATTTTGACCAATTTCAGGCATTAAAGTGACACTAAACACCCTTATTTTTGTTCCAAAAGTGATAATTCACATGGAATAGTCATTTACAGTAGAAATATTAAACATTAAAAAATTTCCATTTCTGACCATCTGGAGAAATTTCGACAGGTCACGGGTCATCGTTTTTCATCAGAAAATAGATTTTTGGGACTGTAGAAAAATTGATTCAAAATGTCATTTGGAATGTGCCTCATGTTGAATAACTACTTTTTAAAGCACCAATGTGACCAAAATTGCCATTATTACAGACTTTTTCTCCTATTCAGAAGCTTCTATTTCGACCAATTTCTGGCATTAAAGTGACTCCAAACACACTTATTTTTGTTCCAAAAGTGATAATTTACATGGAGTAGTCATTTGCAGTCAAAAAATTAAACATTAAAAAATTTCCATTTCTGACGATCTAGAGAAATTTTGACAGGTCACGGGTCATCGTTTTTCATCAGAAAATTGATTTGTTGGACTGTAGAAAAATTGATTCAAAATGTCATTTGGAATGTGCCTCATGTTGAATAACTACTTTTTAAAGCCTCAATGTGACCAAAATTGCCATTTTTACAGACATTTTCTCCTACTCAGAAGCTTCTTTTTCTACCAATTTTAGGCATTAAAGTGACTCTAAACACACTTATTTTTGTTCCAAAAGTGATAATTTACATGGAATAGTCATTTGCAGTAAAAAAACTTAAACAATTAAAAAAATTCCATTTCTGACCATCTGGAGAAATTTCGACAGGTCGCGGGTCATCGTTTTTCATCAGAAAATTGATTTTCTTAGACTTTAGAAAAATTGATTCAAAATGTCATTTGGATTGTGCCTCATGTTTAATAACTACTTTTTAAAGCCTCAATGTGACCAAAATTGCCAGTAATACAGACATTTTCTACTATTCAGAAGCTTCTATTTCAACCAATTTCAGGCATTAAAGTGACTCTAAACACACTTATTTTTGTTCCAAATGTGATAATTTACATGGAATAGTCATTTGCAGTCAAAAAATGAAACATTAAAAAATTTCCATTTCTGACAATCTGGAGAAATTTTGACAGGTCACGGGTCATCGTTTTTCATCAGAAAATTGATTTTTTGGACTGTAGAAAAATTTATTCAAAATGTCATTTGGAATGTGCCTCATGTTGAATAACTAATTTTTAAAGCCTCAATGTGACCAAAACTGCCATTATTACAGACTTTTTATCCTATTCAGAAGCTTCTATTTCGACCAATTTCAGGCATTAAAGTGACTCTAAACACACTTATTTTTGTTCCAAAAGTGATAATTCATATGGAATAGTCATTTACAGTCAAAAAACTTAAACATTAAAAAAATTCCATTTCTGACCATCTGGAGAAATTTTGATAGGTCACGGGTCATCGTTTTTCATCAGAAAATTGATTTTTTTGGACTGTAGAAAAATTGATTCAAAATGTCATTTGGAATGTGCCTCATGTTGAATAACTACTTTTTAAAGCGTCAATGTGACGAAAATTGCCATTTTTAAAGACATTTTCTCCTATTCAGAAGCTCTATTTCGACCAATTTCAGGCATTAAAGGGACTCTAAACACCCTTACTTTTGTTCCAAAAGTGATAATTCACATGGAATAGTCATTTCCAGTCAAAAAATTAAACATTAAAAAAAATCCATTTCTGACCATCTGGAGAAATTTCGACAGGTCACGGGTCATCGTTTTTCATCAGAAAATTGATTTTTTGGACTGTAGAAAAATTGATTCAAAATGTCATTTGGAATGTGCCTCATGTTGAATAACTACTTTTTAAAGCCTCAATGTGGCGAAAATTGCCATTTTTAAAGACATTTTCTCCTATTCAGAAGCTCTATTTTGACCAATTTCAGGCATTAAAGGGACTCTAAACACCCCTATTATTGTTCCAAAACTGATAATTCACATGGAATAGTCATTTACAGTCAAAAAAATTAAACATTAAAAAAATTCCATTTCTGACCATCTGGAGAAATTTCGACAGGTCACGGGTCATCGTTTTTCATCAGAAAATTGATTTTTTTGGACTGTAGAAAAATTGATTAAAAATGTCATTTGGAATGTGCCTCATGTTGAATAACTACTTTTTAAAGCCTCAATGTGACCAAAATTGCCATTATTACAGACTTTTTCTCCTATTCAGAAGCTTCTATTTCGACCAATTTCAGGCATTAAAGTGACACTAAACACCCTTATTTTTGTTCCAAAAGTGATAATTCACATGGAATAGTCATTTACAGTAGAAATATTAAACATTAAAAAATTTCCATTTCTGACCATCTGGAGAAATTTCGACAGGTCACGGGTCATCGTTTTTCATCAGAAAATAGATTTTTTGGACTGTAGAAAAATTGATTCAAAATGTCATTTGGAATGTGCCTCATGTTGAATAACTACTTTTTAAAGCACCAATGTGACCAAAATTGCCATTATTACAGACTTTTTCTCCTATTCAGAAGCTTCTATTTCGACCAATTTCTGGCATTAAAGTGACTCTAAACACACTTATTTTTGTTCCAAAAGTGATAATTTACATGGAATAGTCATTTGCAGTCAAAAAATTAAACATTAAAAATTTTCCATTTCTGACGATCTGGAGAAATTTTGACAGGTCACGGGTCATCGTTTTTCATCAGAAAATTGATTTTTTGGACTGTAGAAAAATTGATTCAATGTGACCAAAATTGCCATTATTACAGACTTTTTATCCTATTCAGAAGCTTCTATTTCGACCAATTTCAGGCATTAAAGTGACTCTAAACACACATATTTTTGTTCCAAAAGTGATAATTTACATGGAATAGTCATTTGCAGTCAAAAAACTTAAACAATTAAAAAATTTCCATTTCTGACCATCTGGAGAAATTTCGACAGGTCGCATGTCATCGTTTTTCATCAGAAAATTGATTTTCTTGGACTATAGAAAAATTGATTCAAAATGTCATTTGGATTGTGCCTCATGTTTAATAACTACTTTTTAAAGCCTCAATGTGACCAAAATTGCCAGTAATACAGACATTTTCTCCTATTCAGAAGCTTCTATTTCGACCAATTTCAGGCATTAAAGTGTCTCTAAACACACTTGTTTGTGTTCCAAAAGTGATAATTTACATGAAATAGTCATTTGCAGTCAAAAAATTAAACATTAAAAAATTTCCATTTCTGACCATCTGGAGAAATTTCGACAGGTCACGGGTTATCTTTTTCATCAGAAAATTGATTTTTTGGACTGTAGAAAAATTGATTAAAAATGTCATTTGGATTGTGCCTCATGTTGAATAACTACTTTTTAAAGCCTCAATGTGACCAAAATTGCCATTATTACAGACTTTTTCTCCTATTCAGAAGCTTCTATTTCGACCAATTTCAGGCATTAAAGTGACTCTAAACACACTTATTTTTGTTCCAAAAGTGATAATATACATGGAATAGTCATTTACAGTCAAAAAATTAAACATTAAAAAATCTCCATTTCTGACCATCTGTAAAAATTTCGACAGGTCACGGGTCATCGTTTTTCATCAGAAAATTGATTTTTTGGACTGTAGAAAAATTGATTCAAAATGTCATTTGGAATGTGCCTCATGTTGAATAACTACTTTTTAAAGCACCAATGTGACCAAAATTGCCATTATTACAGACTTTTTCTCCTATTCAGAAGCTTCTATTTCGACCAATTTCTGGCATTAAAGTGACTCTAAACACACTTATTTTTGTTCCAAAAGTGATAATTTACATGGAATAGTCATTTGCAGTCAAAAAATTAAACATTAAAAATTTTCCATTTCTGACGATCTGGAGAAATTTTGACAGGTCACGGGTCATCGTTTTTCATCAGAAAATTGATTTTTTGGACTGTAGAAAAATTGATTCAATGTGACCAAAATTGCCATTATTACAGACTTTTTATCCTATTCAGAAGCTTCTATTTCGACCAATTTCAGGTATTAAAGTGACTCTAAACACACATATTTTTGTTCCAAAAGTGATAATTTACATGGAATAGACATTTGCAGTCAAAAAACTTAAACAATTAAAAAATTTCCATTTCTGACCATCTGGAGAAATTTCGACAGGTCGCATGTCATCGTTTTTCATCAGAAAATTGATTTTCTTGGACTATAGAAAAATTGATTCAAAATGTCATTTGGATTGTGCCTCATGTTTAATAACTACTTTTTAAAGCCTCAATGTGACCAAAATTGCCAGTAATACAGACATTTTCTCCTATTCAGAAGCTTCTATTTCGACCAATTTCAGGCATTAAAGTGTCTCTAAACACACTTGTTTGTGTTCCAAAAGTGATAATTTACATGAAATAGTCATTTGCAGTCAAAAAATTAAACATTAAAAAATTTCCATTTCTGACCATCTGGAGAAATTTCGACAGGTCACGGGTCATCGTTTTTCATCAGAAAATTGATTTTTTGGACTGTAGAAAAATTGATTCAAAATGTCATTTGGAATGTGCCTCATGTTGAATAACTACTTTTTAAAGCACCAATGTGACCAAAATTGCCATTATTACAGACTTTTTCTCCTATTCAGAAGCTTCTATTTCGACCAATTTCTGGCATTAAAGTGACTCTAAACACACTTATTTTTGTTCCAAAAGTGATAATTTACATAGAATAGTCATTTGCAGTCAAAAAATTAAACATTAAAAATTTTCCATTTCTGACGATCTGGAGAAATTTTGACAGGTCACGGGTCATCGTTTTTCATCAGAAAATTGATTTTTTGGACTGTAGAAAAATTGATTCAAAATGTCATTTGGAATGTGCCTCATGTTGAATAACTACTTTTTAAAGCACCAATGTGACCAAAATTGCCATTATTACAGACTTTTTCTCCTATTCAGAAGCTTCTATTTCGACCAATTTCAGGCATTAAAGTGACTCTAAACACACTTATTTTTGTTCCAAAAGTGATAATTTACATGGAATAGTCATTTGCAGTCAAAAAATTAAACATTAAAAATTTTCCATTTCTGACGATCTGGAGAAATTTTGACAGGTCACGGGTCATCGTTTTTCATCAGAAAATTGATTTTTTGGACTGTAGAAAAATTGATTAAAAATGTCATTTGGAATGTGCCTCATGTTGAATAACTACTTTTTAAAGCCTCAATGTGACGAAAATTGCCATTTTTAAAGACATTTTCTCCTATTCAGAAGCTCTATTTCGACCAATTTCAGGCATTAAAGGGACTCTAAACACCCTTACTTTTGTTCCAAAAGTGATAATTCACATGGAATAGTCATTTGCAGTCAAAAAATTAAACATTAAAAAAAATCCATTTCTGACCATCTGGAGAAATTTCGACAGGTCACGGGTCATCGTTTTTCATCAGAAAATTGATTTTTTGGACTGTAGAAAAATTGATTCAAAATGTCATTTGGAATGTGCCTCATGTTGAATAACTACTTTTTAAAGCCTCAATGTGGCGAAAATTGCCATTTTTAAAGACATTTTCTCCTATTCAGAAGCTCTATTTTGACCAATTTCAGGCATTAAAGTGACACTAAACACCCTTATTTTTGTTCCAAAAGTGATAATTCACATGGAATAGTCATTTACAGTAGAAATATTAAACATTAAAAAATTTCCATTTCTGACCATCTGGAGAAATTTCGACAGGTCACGGGTCATCGTTTTTCATCAGAAAATAGATTTTTGGGACTGTAGAAAAATTGATTCAAAATGTCATTTGGAATGTGCCTCATGTTGAATAACTACTTTTTAAAGCACCAATGTGACCAAAATTGCCATTATTACAGACTTTTTCTCCTATTCAGAAGCTTCTATTTCGACCAATTTCTGGCATTAAAGTGACTCCAAACACACTTATTTTTGTTCCAAAAGTGATAATTTACATGGAGTAGTCATTTGCAGTCAAAAAATTAAACATTAAAAAATTTCCATTTCTGACGATCTAGAGAAATTTTGACAGGTCACGGGTCATCGTTTTTCATCAGAAAATTGATTTGTTGGACTGTAGAAAAATTGATTCAAAATGTCATTTGGAATGTGCCTCATGTTGAATAACTACTTTTTAAAGCCTCAATGTGACCAAAATTGCCATTTTTACAGACATTTTCTCCTACTCAGAAGCTTCTTTTTCTACCAATTTTAGGCATTAAAGTGACTCTAAACACACTTATTTTTGTTCCAAAAGTGATAATTTACATGGAATAGTCATTTGCAGTAAAAAAACTTAAACAATTAAAAAAATTCCATTTCTGACCATCTGGAGAAATTTCGACAGGTCGCGGGTCATCGTTTTTCATCAGAAAATTGATTTTCCTAGACTTTAGAAAAATTGATTCAAAATGTCATTTGGATTGTGCCTCATGTTTAATAACTCCTTTTTAAAGCCTCAATGTGACCAAAATTGCCAGTAATACAGACATTTTCTACTATTCAGAAGCTTCTATTTCAACCAATTTCAGGCATTAAAGTGACTCTAAACACACTTATTTTTGTTCCAAATGTGATAATTTACATGGAATAGTCATTTGCAGTCAAAAAATGAAACATTAAAAAATTTCCATTTCTGACAATCTGGAGAAATTTTGACAGGTCACGGGTCATCGTTTTTCATCAGAAAATTGATTTTTTGGACTGTAGAAAAATTTATTCAAAATGTCATTTGGAATGTGCCTCATGTTGAATAACTAATTTTTAAAGCCTCAATGTGACCAAAACTGCCATTATTACAGACTTTTTATCCTATTCAGAAGCTTCTATTTCGACCAATTTCAGGCATTAAAGTGACTCTAAACACACTTATTTTTGTTCCAAAAGTGATAATTCATATGGAATAGTCATTTACAGTCAAAAAACTTAAACATTAAAAAAATTCCATTTCTGACCATCTGGAGAAATTTTGAAAGGTCACGGGTCATCGTTTTTCATCAGAAAATTGATTTTTTTGGACTGTAGAAAAATTGATTCAAAATGTCATTTGGACTGTGCCTCATGTTGAATAACTACTTTTTAAAGCCTCAATGTGACGAAAATTGCCATTTTTAAAGACATTTTCTCCTATTCAGAAGCTCTATTTCGACCAATTTCAGGCATTAAAGGGACTCTAAACACCCTTACTTTTGTTCCAAAAGTGATAATTCACATGGAATAGTCATTTCCAGTCAAAAAATTAAACATTAAAAAAAATCCATTTCTGACCATCTGGAGAAATTTCGACAGGTCACGGGTCATCGTTTTTCATCAGAAAATTGATTTTTTGGACTGTAGAAAAATTGATTCAAAATGTCATTTGGAATGTGCCTCATGTTGAATAACTACTTTTTAAAGCCTCAATGTGGCGAAAATTGCCATTTTTAAAGACATTTTCTCCTATTCAGAAGCTCTATTTTGACCAATTTCAGGCATTAAAGGGACTCTAAACACCCCTATTATTGTTCCAAAACTGATAATTCACATGGAATAGTCATTTACAGTCAAAAAAATTAAACATTAAAAAAATTCCATTTCTGACCATCTGGAGAAATTTCGACAGGTCACGGGTCATCGTTTTTCATCAGAAAATTGATTTTTTTGGACTGTAGAAAAATTGATTAAAAATGTCATTTGGAATGTGCCTCATGTTGAATAACTACTTTTTAAAGCCTCAATGTGACCAAAATTGCCATTATTACAGACTTTTTCTCCTATTCAGAAGCTTCTATTTCGACCAATTTCAGGCATTAAAGTGACACTAAACACCCTTATTTTTGTTCCAAAAGTGATAATTCACATGGAATAGTCATTTACAGTAGAAATATTAAACATTAAAAAATTTCCATTTCTGACCATCTGGAGAAATTTCGACAGGTCACGGGTCATCGTTTTTCATCAGAAAATAGATTTTTTGGACTGTAGAAAAATTGATTCAAAATGTCATTTGGAATGTGCCTCATGTTGAATAACTACTTTTTAAAGCACCAATGTGACCAAAATTGCCATTATTACAGACTTTTTCTCCTATTCAGAAGCTTCTATTTCGACCAATTTCAGGCATTAAAGTGACTCTAAACACACATATTTTTGTTCCAAAAGTGATAATTTACATGGAATAGTCATTTGCAGTCAAAAAACTTAAACAATTAAAAAATTTCCATTTCTGACCATCTGGAGAAATTTCGACAGGTCGCATGTCATCGTTTTTCATCAGAAAATTGATTTTCTTGGACTATAGAAAAATTGATTCAAAATGTCATTTGGATTGTGCCTCATGTTTAATAACTACTTTTTAAAGCCTCAATGTGACCAAAATTGCCAGTAATACAGACATTTTCTCCTATTCAGAAGCTTCTATTTCGACCAATTTCAGGCATTAAAGTGTCTCTAAACACACTTGTTTGTGTTCCAAAAGTGATAATTTACATGAAATAGTCATTTGCAGTCAAAAAATTAAACATTAAAAAATTTCCATTTCTGACCATCTGGAGAAATTTCGACAGGTCACGGGTTATCTTTTTCATCAGAAAATTGATTTTTTGGACTGTAGAAAAATTGATTAAAAATGTCATTTGGATTGTGCCTCATGTTGAATAACTACTTTTTAAAGCCTCAATGTGACCAAAATTGCCATTATTACAGACTTTTTCTCCTATTCAGAAGCTTCTATTTCGACCAATTTCAGGCATTAAAGTGACTCTAAACACACTTATTTTTGTTCCAAAAGTGATAATATACATGGAATAGTCATTTACAGTCAAAAAATTAAACATTAAAAAATCTCCATTTCTGACCATCTGTAAAAATTTCGACAGGTCACGGGTCATCGTTTTTCATCAGAAAATTGATTTTTTGGACTGTAGAAAAATTGATTCAAAATGTCATTTGGAATGTGCCTCATGTTGAATAACTACTTTTTAAAGCACCAATGTGACCAAAATTGCCATTATTACAGACTTTTTCTCCTATTCAGAAGCTTCTATTTCGACCAATTTCTGGCATTAAAGTGACTCTAAACACACTTATTTTTGTTCCAAAAGTGATAATTTACATGGAATAGTCATTTGCAGTCAAAAAATTAAACATTAAAAATTTTCCATTTCTGACGATCTGGAGAAATTTTGACAGGTCACGGGTCATCGTTTTTCATCAGAAAATTGATTTTTTGGACTGTAGAAAAATTGATTCAATGTGACCAAAATTGCCATTATTACAGACTTTTTATCCTATTCAGAAGCTTCTATTTCGACCAATTTCAGGCATTAAAGTGACTCTAAACACACATATTTTTGTTCCAAAAGTGATAATTTACATGGAATAGTCATTTGCAGTCAAAAAACTTAAACAATTAAAAAATTTCCATTTCTGACCATCTGGAGAAATTTCGACAGGTCGCATGTCATCGTTTTTCATCAGAAAATTGATTTTCTTGGACTATAGAAAAATTGATTCAAAATGTCATTTGGATTGTGCCTCATGTTTAATAACTACTTTTTAAAGCCTCAATGTGACCAAAATTGCCAGTAATACAGACATTTTCTCCTATTCAGAAGCTTCTATTTCGACCAATTTCAGGCATTAAAGTGTCTCTAAACACACTTGTTTGTGTTCCAAAAGTGATAATTTACATGAAATAGTCATTTGCAGTCAAAAAATTAAACATTAAAAAATTTCCATTTCTGACCATCTGGAGAAATTTCGACAGGTCACGGGTCATCGTTTTTCATCAGAAAATTGATTTTTTGGACTGTAGAAAAATTGATTCAAAATGTCATTTGGAATGTGCCTCATGTTGAATAACTACTTTTTAAAGCACCAATGTGACCAAAATTGCCATTATTACAGACTTTTTCTCCTATTCAGAAGCTTCTATTTCGACCAATTTCTGGCATTAAAGTGACTCTAAACACACTTATTTTTGTTCCAAAAGTGATAATTTACATGGAATAGTCATTTGCAGTCAAAAAATTAAACATTAAAAATTTTCCATTTCTGACGATCTGGAGAAATTTTGACAGGTCACGGGTCATCGTTTTTCATCAGAAAATTGATTTTTTGGACTGTAGAAAAATTGATTCAAAATGTCATTTGGAATGTGCCTCATGTTGAATAACTACTTTTTAAAGCACCAATGTGACCAAAATTGCCATTATTACAGACTTTTTCTCCTATTCAGAAGCTTCTATTTCGACCAATTTCAGGCATTAAAGTGACTCTAAACACACTTATTTTTGTTCCAAAAGTGATCATTTACATGGAATAGTCATTTGCAGTCAAAAAATTAAACATTAAAAATTTTCCATTTCTGACGATCTGGAGAAATTTTGACAGGTCACGGGTCATCGTTTTTCATCAGAAAATTGATTTTTTGGACTGTAGAAAAATTGATTAAAAATGTCATTTGGAATGTGCCTCATGTTGAATAACTACTTTTTAAAGCCTCAATGTGACGAAAATTGCCATTTTTAAAGACATTTTCTCCTATTCAGAAGCTCTATTTCGACCAATTTCAGGCATTAAAGGGACTCTAAACACCCTTACTTTTGTTCCAAAAGTGATAATTCACATGGAATAGTCATTTGCAGTCAAAAAATTAAACATTAAAAAAAATCCATTTCTGACCATCTGGAGAAATTTCGACAGGTCACGGGTCATCGTTTTTCATCAGAAAATTGATTTTTTGGACTGTAGAAAAATTGATTCAAAATGTCATTTGGAATGTGCCTCATGTTGAATAACTACTTTTTAAAGCCTCAATGTGGCAAAAATTGCCATTTTTAAAGACATTTTCTCCTATTCAGAAGCTCTATTTTGACCAATTTCAGGCATTAAAGTGACACTAAACACCCTTATTTTTGTTCCAAAAGTGATAATTCACATGGAATAGTCATTTACAGTAGAAATATTAAACATTAAAAAATTTCCATTTCTGACCATCTGGAGAAATTTCGACAGGTCACGGGTCATCGTTTTTCATCAGAAAATAGATTTTTGGGACTGTAGAAAAATTGATTCAAAATGTCATTTGGAATGTGCCTCATGTTGAATAACTACTTTTTAAAGCACCAATGTGACCAAAATTGCCATTATTACAGACTTTTTCTCCTATTCAGAAGCTTCTATTTCGACCAATTTCTGGCATTAAAGTGACTCCAAACACACTTATTTTTGTTCCAAAAGTGATAATTTACATGGAGTAGTCATTTGCAGTCAAAAAATTAAACATTAAAAAATTTCCATTTCTGACGATCTAGAGAAATTTTGACAGGTCACGGGTCATCGTTTTTCATCAGAAAATTGATTTGTTGGACTGTAGAAAAATTGATTCAAAATGTCATTTGGAATGTGCCTCATGTTGAATAACTACTTTTTAAAGCCTCAATGTGACCAAAATTGCCATTTTTACAGACATTTTCTCCTACTCAGAAGCTTCTTTTTCTACCAATTTTAGGCATTAAAGTGACTCTAAACACACTTATTTTTGTTCCAAAAGTGATAATTTACATGGAATAGTCATTTGCAGTAAAAAAACTTAAACAATTAAAAAAATTCCATTTCTGACCATCTGGAGAAATTTCGACAGGTCGCGGGTCATCGTTTTTCATCAGAAAATTGATTTTCCTAGACTTTAGAAAAATTGATTCAAAATGTCATTTGGATTGTGCCTCATGTTTAATAACTACTTTTTAAAGCCTCAATGTGACCAAAATTGCCAGTAATACAGACATTTTCTCCTATTCAGAAGCTTCTATTTCGACCAATTTCAGGCATTAAAGTGTCTCTAAACACACTTGTTTGTGTTCCAAAAGTGATAATTTACATGAAATAGTCATTTGCAGTCAAAAAATTAAACATTAAAAAATTTCCATTTCTGACCATCTGGAGAAATTTCGACAGGTCACGGGTTATCTTTTTCATCAGAAAATTGATTTTTTGGACTGTAGAAAAATTGATTAAAAATGTCATTTGGATTGTGCCTCATGTTGAATAACTACTTTTTAAAGCCTCAATGTGACCAAAATTGCCATTATTACAGACTTTTTCTCCTATTCAGAAGCTTCTATTTCGACCAATTTCAGGCATTAAAGTGACTCTAAACACACTTATTTTTGTTCCAAAAGTGATAATATACATGGAATAGTCATTTACAGTCAAAAAATTAAACATTAAAAAATCTCCATTTCTGACCATCTGTAAAAATTTCGACAGGTCACGGGTCATCGTTTTTCATCAGAAAATTGATTTTTTGGACTGTAGAAAAATTGATTCAAAATGTCATTTGGAATGTGCCTCATGTTGAATAACTACTTTTTAAAGCACCAATGTGACCAAAATTGCCATTATTACAGACTTTTTCTCCTATTCAGAAGCTTCTATTTCGACCAATTTCTGGCATTAAAGTGACTCTAAACACACTTATTTTTGTTCCAAAAGTGATAATTTACATGGAATAGTCATTTGCAGTCAAAAAATTAAACATTAAAAATTTTCCATTTCTGACGATCTGGAGAAATTTTGACAGGTCACGGGTCATCGTTTTTCATCAGAAAATTGATTTTTTGGACTGTAGAAAAATTGATTCAATGTGACCAAAATTGCCATTATTACAGACTTTTTATCCTATTCAGAAGCTTCTATTTCGACCAATTTCAGGTATTAAAGTGACTCTAAACACACATATTTTTGTTCCAAAAGTGATAATTTACATGGAATAGACATTTGCAGTCAAAAAACTTAAACAATTAAAAAATTTCCATTTCTGACCATCTGGAGAAATTTCGACAGGTCGCATGTCATCGTTTTTCATCAGAAAATTGATTTTCTTGGACTATAGAAAAATTGATTCAAAATGTCATTTGGATTGTGCCTCATGTTTAATAACTACTTTTTAAAGCCTCAATGTGACCAAAATTGCCAGTAATACAGACATTTTCTCCTATTCAGAAGCTTCTATTTCGACCAATTTCAGGCATTAAAGTGTCTCTAAACACACTTGTTTGTGTTCCAAAAGTGATAATTTACATGAAATAGTCATTTGCAGTCAAAAAATTAAACATTAAAAAATTTCCATTTCTGACCATCTGGAGAAATTTCGACAGGTCACGGGTCATCGTTTTTCATCAGAAAATTGATTTTTTGGACTGTAGAAAAATTGATTCAAAATGTCATTTGGAATGTGCCTCATGTTGAATAACTACTTTTTAAAGCACCAATGTGACCAAAATTGCCATTATTACAGACTTTTTCTCCTATTCAGAAGCTTCTATTTCGACCAATTTCTGGCATTAAAGTGACTCTAAACACACTTATTTTTGTTCCAAAAGTGATAATTTACATAGAATAGTCATTTGCAGTCAAAAAATTAAACATTAAAAATTTTCCATTTCTGACGATCTGGAGAAATTTTGACAGGTCACGGGTCATCGTTTTTCATCAGAAAATTGATTTTTTGGACTGTAGAAAAATTGATTCAAAATGTCATTTGGAATGTGCCTCATGTTGAATAACTACTTTTTAAAGCACCAATGTGACCAAAATTGCCATTATTACAGACTTTTTCTCCTATTCAGAAGCTTCTATTTCGACCAATTTCAGGCATTAAAGTGACTCTAAACACACTTATTTTTGTTCCAAAAGTGATAATTTACATGGAATAGTCATTTGCAGTCAAAAAATTAAACATTAAAAATTTTCCATTTCTGACGATCTGGAGAAATTTTGACAGGTCACGGGTCATCGTTTTTCATCAGAAAATTGATTTTTTGGACTGTAGAAAAATTGATTAAAAATGTCATTTGGAATGTGCCTCATGTTGAATAACTACTTTTTAAAGCCTCAATGTGACGAAAATTGCCATTTTTAAAGACATTTTCTCCTATTCAGAAGCTCTATTTCGACCAATTTCAGGCATTAAAGGGACTCTAAACACCCTTACTTTTGTTCCAAAAGTGATAATTCACATGGAATAGTCATTTGCAGTCAAAAAATTAAACATTAAAAAAAATCCATTTCTGACCATCTGGAGAAATTTCGACAGGTCACGGGTCATCGTTTTTCATCAGAAAATTGATTTTTTGGACTGTAGAAAAATTGATTCAAAATGTCATTTGGAATGTGCCTCATGTTGAATAACTACTTTTTAAAGCCTCAATGTGGCGAAAATTGCCATTTTTAAAGACATTTTCTCCTATTCAGAAGCTCTATTTTGACCAATTTCAGGCATTAAAGTGACACTAAACACCCTTATTTTTGTTCCAAAAGTGATAATTCACATGGAATAGTCATTTACAGTAGAAATATTAAACATTAAAAAATTTCCATTTCTGACCATCTGGAGAAATTTCGACAGGTCACGGGTCATCGTTTTTCATCAGAAAATAGATTTTTGGGACTGTAGAAAAATTGATTCAAAATGTCATTTGGAATGTGCCTCATGTTGAATAACTACTTTTTAAAGCACCAATGTGACCAAAATTGCCATTATTACAGACTTTTTCTCCTATTCAGAAGCTTCTATTTCGACCAATTTCTGGCATTAAAGTGACTCCAAACACACTTATTTTTGTTCCAAAAGTGATAATTTACATGGAGTAGTCATTTGCAGTCAAAAAATTAAACATTAAAAAATTTCCATTTCTGACGATCTAGAGAAATTTTGACAGGTCACGGGTCATCGTTTTTCATCAGAAAATTGATTTGTTGGACTGTAGAAAAATTGATTCAAAATGTCATTTGGAATGTGCCTCATGTTGAATAACTACTTTTTAAAGCCTCAATGTGACCAAAATTGCCATTTTTACAGACATTTTCTCCTACTCAGAAGCTTCTTTTTCTACCAATTTTAGGCATTAAAGTGACTCTAAACACACTTATTTTTGTTCCAAAAGTGATAATTTACATGGAATAGTCATTTGCAGTAAAAAAACTTAAACAATTAAAAAAATTCCATTTCTGACCATCTGGAGAAATTTCGACAGGTCGCGGGTCATCGTTTTTCATCAGAAAATTGATTTTCCTAGACTTTAGAAAAATTGATTCAAAATGTCATTTGGATTGTGCCTCATGTTTAATAACTCCTTTTTAAAGCCTCAATGTGACCAAAATTGCCAGTAATACAGACATTTTCTACTATTCAGAAGCTTCTATTTCAACCAATTTCAGGCATTAAAGTGACTCTAAACACACTTATTTTTGTTCCAAATGTGATAATTTACATGGAATAGTCATTTGCAGTCAAAAAATGAAACATTAAAAAATTTCCATTTCTGACAATCTGGAGAAATTTTGACAGGTCACGGGTCATCGTTTTTCATCAGAAAATTGATTTTTTGGACTGTAGAAAAATTTATTCAAAATGTCATTTGGAATGTGCCTCATGTTGAATAACTAATTTTTAAAGCCTCAATGTGACCAAAACTGCCATTATTACAGACTTTTTATCCTATTCAGAAGCTTCTATTTCGACCAATTTCAGGCATTAAAGTGACTCTAAACACACTTATTTTTGTTCCAAAAGTGATAATTCATATGGAATAGTCATTTACAGTCAAAAAACTTAAACATTAAAAAAATTCCATTTCTGACCATCTGGAGAAATTTTGAAAGGTCACGGGTCATCGTTTTTCATCAGAAAATTGATTTTTTTGGACTGTAGAAAAATTGATTCAAAATGTCATTTGGACTGTGCCTCATGTTGAATAACTACTTTTTAAAGCCTCAATGTGACGAAAATTGCCATTTTTAAAGACATTTTCTCCTATTCAGAAGCTCTATTTCGACCAATTTCAGGCATTAAAGGGACTCTAAACACCCTTACTTTTGTTCCAAAAGTGATAATTCACATGGAATAGTCATTTCCAGTCAAAAAATTAAACATTAAAAAAAATCCATTTCTGACCATCTGGAGAAATTTCGACAGGTCACGGGTCATCGTTTTTCATCAGAAAATTGATTTTTTGGACTGTAGAAAAATTGATTCAAAATGTCATTTGGAATGTGCCTCATGTTGAATAACTACTTTTTAAAGCCTCAATGTGGCGAAAATTGCCATTTTTAAAGACATTTTCTCCTATTCAGAAGCTCTATTTTGACCAATTTCAGGCATTAAAGGGACTCTAAACACCCCTATTATTGTTCCAAAACTGATAATTCACATGGAATAGTCATTTACAGTCAAAAAAATTAAACATTAAAAAAATTCCATTTCTGACCATCTGGAGAAATTTCGACAGGTCACGGGTCATCGTTTTTCATCAGAAAATTGATTTTTTTGGACTGTAGAAAAATTGATTAAAAATGTCATTTGGAATGTGCCTCATGTTGAATAACTACTTTTTAAAGCCTCAATGTGACCAAAATTGCCATTATTACAGACTTTTTCTCCTATTCAGAAGCTTCTATTTCGACCAATTTCAGGCATTAAAGTGACACTAAACACCCTTATTTTTGTTCCAAAAGTGATAATTCACATGGAATAGTCATTTACAGTAGAAATATTAAACATTAAAAAATTTCCATTTCTGACCATCTGGAGAAATTTCGACAGGTCACGGGTCATCGTTTTTCATCAGAAAATAGATTTTTTGGACTGTAGAAAAATTGATTCAAAATGTCATTTGGAATGTGCCTCATGTTGAATAACTACTTTTTAAAGCACCAATGTGACCAAAATTGCCATTATTACAGACTTTTTCTCCTATTCAGAAGCTTCTATTTCGACCAATTTCAGGCATTAAAGTGACTCTAAACACACATATTTTTGTTCCAAAAGTGATAATTTACATGGAATAGTCATTTGCAGTCAAAAAACTTAAACAATTAAAAAATTTCCATTTCTGACCATCTGGAGAAATTTCGACAGGTCGCATGTCATCGTTTTTCATCAGAAAATTGATTTTCTTGGACTATAGAAAAATTGATTCAAAATGTCATTTGGATTGTGCCTCATGTTTAATAACTACTTTTTAAAGCCTCAATGTGACCAAAATTGCCAGTAATACAGACATTTTCTCCTATTCAGAAGCTTCTATTTCGACCAATTTCAGGCATTAAAGTGTCTCTAAACACACTTGTTTGTGTTCCAAAAGTGATAATTTACATGAAATAGTCATTTGCAGTCAAAAAATTAAACATTAAAAAATTTCCATTTCTGACCATCTGGAGAAATTTCGACAGGTCACGGGTTATCTTTTTCATCAGAAAATTGATTTTTTGGACTGTAGAAAAATTGATTAAAAATGTCATTTGGATTGTGCCTCATGTTGAATAACTACTTTTTAAAGCCTCAATGTGACCAAAATTGCCATTATTACAGACTTTTTCTCCTATTCAGAAGCTTCTATTTCGACCAATTTCAGGCATTAAAGTGACTCTAAACACACTTATTTTTGTTCCAAAAGTGATAATATACATGGAATAGTCATTTACAGTCAAAAAATTAAACATTAAAAAATCTCCATTTCTGACCATCTGTAAAAATTTCGACAGGTCACGGGTCATCGTTTTTCATCAGAAAATTGATTTTTTGGACTGTAGAAAAATTGATTCAAAATGTCATTTGGAATGTGCCTCATGTTGAATAACTACTTTTTAAAGCACCAATGTGACCAAAATTGCCATTATTACAGACTTTTTCTCCTATTCAGAAGCTTCTATTTCGACCAATTTCTGGCATTAAAGTGACTCTAAACACACTTATTTTTGTTCCAAAAGTGATAATTTACATGGAATAGTCATTTGCAGTCAAAAAATTAAACATTAAAAATTTTCCATTTCTGACGATCTGGAGAAATTTTGACAGGTCACGGGTCATCGTTTTTCATCAGAAAATTGATTTTTTGGACTGTAGAAAAATTGATTCAATGTGACCAAAATTGCCATTATTACAGACTTTTTATCCTATTCAGAAGCTTCTATTTCGACCAATTTCAGGCATTAAAGTGACTCTAAACACACATATTTTTGTTCCAAAAGTGATAATTTACATGGAATAGTCATTTGCAGTCAAAAAACTTAAACAATTAAAAAATTTCCATTTCTGACCATCTGGAGAAATTTCGACAGGTCGCATGTCATCGTTTTTCATCAGAAAATTGATTTTCTTGGACTATAGAAAAATTGATTCAAAATGTCATTTGGATTGTGCCTCATGTTTAATAACTACTTTTTAAAGCCTCAATGTGACCAAAATTGCCAGTAATACAGACATTTTCTCCTATTCAGAAGCTTCTATTTCGACCAATTTCAGGCATTAAAGTGTCTCTAAACACACTTGTTTGTGTTCCAAAAGTGATAATTTACATGAAATAGTCATTTGCAGTCAAAAAATTAAACATTAAAAAATTTCCATTTCTGACCATCTGGAGAAATTTCGACAGGTCACGGGTCATCGTTTTTCATCAGAAAATTGATTTTTTGGACTGTAGAAAAATTGATTCAAAATGTCATTTGGAATGTGCCTCATGTTGAATAACTACTTTTTAAAGCACCAATGTGACCAAAATTGCCATTATTACAGACTTTTTCTCCTATTCAGAAGCTTCTATTTCGACCAATTTCTGGCATTAAAGTGACTCTAAACACACTTATTTTTGTTCCAAAAGTGATAATTTACATGGAATAGTCATTTGCAGTCAAAAAATTAAACATTAAAAATTTTCCATTTCTGACGATCTGGAGAAATTTTGACAGGTCACGGGTCATCGTTTTTCATCAGAAAATTGATTTTTTGGACTGTAGAAAAATTGATTCAAAATGTCATTTGGAATGTGCCTCATGTTGAATAACTACTTTTTAAAGCACCAATGTGACCAAAATTGCCATTATTACAGACTTTTTCTCCTATTCAGAAGCTTCTATTTCGACCAATTTCAGGCATTAAAGTGACTCTAAACACACTTATTTTTGTTCCAAAAGTGATCATTTACATGGAATAGTCATTTGCAGTCAAAAAATTAAACATTAAAAATTTTCCATTTCTGACGATCTGGAGAAATTTTGACAGGTCACGGGTCATCGTTTTTCATCAGAAAATTGATTTTTTGGACTGTAGAAAAATTGATTAAAAATGTCATTTGGAATGTGCCTCATGTTGAATAACTACTTTTTAAAGCCTCAATGTGACGAAAATTGCCATTTTTAAAGACATTTTCTCCTATTCAGAAGCTCTATTTCGACCAATTTCAGGCATTAAAGGGACTCTAAACACCCTTACTTTTGTTCCAAAAGTGATAATTCACATGGAATAGTCATTTGCAGTCAAAAAATTAAACATTAAAAAAAATCCATTTCTGACCATCTGGAGAAATTTCGACAGGTCACGGGTCATCGTTTTTCATCAGAAAATTGATTTTTTGGACTGTAGAAAAATTGATTCAAAATGTCATTTGGAATGTGCCTCATGTTGAATAACTACTTTTTAAAGCCTCAATGTGGCAAAAATTGCCATTTTTAAAGACATTTTCTCCTATTCAGAAGCTCTATTTTGACCAATTTCAGGCATTAAAGTGACACTAAACACCCTTATTTTTGTTCCAAAAGTGATAATTCACATGGAATAGTCATTTACAGTAGAAATATTAAACATTAAAAAATTTCCATTTCTGACCATCTGGAGAAATTTCGACAGGTCACGGGTCATCGTTTTTCATCAGAAAATAGATTTTTGGGACTGTAGAAAAATTGATTCAAAATGTCATTTGGAATGTGCCTCATGTTGAATAACTACTTTTTAAAGCACCAATGTGACCAAAATTGCCATTATTACAGACTTTTTCTCCTATTCAGAAGCTTCTATTTCGACCAATTTCTGGCATTAAAGTGACTCCAAACACACTTATTTTTGTTCCAAAAGTGATAATTTACATGGAGTAGTCATTTGCAGTCAAAAAATTAAACATTAAAAAATTTCCATTTCTGACGATCTAGAGAAATTTTGACAGGTCACGGGTCATCGTTTTTCATCAGAAAATTGATTTTTTGGACTGTAGAAAAATTGATTCAAAATGTCATTTGGAATGTGCCTCATGTTGAATAACTACTTTTTAAAGCCTCAATGTGACCAAAATTGCCATTATTACAGACTTTTTATCCTATTCAGAAGCTTCTATTTCGACCACTTTCAGGCATTAAAGTGACACTAAACACCCTTATTTTTGTTCCAAAAGTGATAATTCACATGGAATAGTCATTTACAGTAGAAATATTAAACATTAAAAAAATTCCATTTCTGACCATCTGGAGAAATTTCGACAGGTCACGGGTCATCGTTTTTCATCAGAAAATAGATTTTTTGGACTGTAGAAAAATTGATTCAAAATGTCATTTGGAATGTGCCTCATGTTGAATAACTACTTTTTAAAGCACCAATGTGACCAAAATTGCCATTATTACAGACTTTTTCTCCTATTCAGAAGCTTCTATTTCGACCAATTTCAGGCATTAAAGTGACTCTAAACACACTTATTTTTGTTCCAAAAGTGATAATTTACATGGAATAGTCATTTGCAGTCAAAAAACTTAAACAATTAAAAAAATTCCATTTCTGACCATCTGGAGAAATTTCGACAAGTCGCGGGTCATCGTTTTTCATCAGAAAATTGATTTTCTTGGACTGTAGAAAAATGTATTAAAAATGTCATTTGGATTGTGCCTCATGTTGAATAACTACTTTTTAAAGCCTCAATGTGACCAAAATTGCCAGTAATACAGACATTTTCTCCTATTCAGAAGCTTCTATTTCAACCAATTTCAGGCATTAAAGGGACTCTAAACACCCTTATTTTTGTTCCAAAAGTGATAATTCACATGGAATAGTCATTTGCAGTCAAAAAACTTAAACCTTAAAAAAAATCCATTTCTGACCATCTGGAGAAATTTTGACAGGTCACGGGTCATCGTTTTTCATCAGAAAATTGATTTTTTGGACTGTAGAAAAATTGATTAAAAATGTCATTTGGAATGTGCCTCATGTTGAATAACTACTTTTTAAAGCCTCAATGTGACCAAAATTGCCATTATTACAGACTCTTTATCCTATTCAGAAGCTTCTATTTCGACCAATTTCAGGCATTAAAGTTACTCTAAACACACTTATTTTTGTTCCAAAAGTGATAATTCACATGGAATAGTCATTTACAGTCAAAAAACTTAAACATTAAAAAAATTCCATTTCTGACCATCTGGAGAAATTTCGACAGGTCACGGGTCATCGTTTTTCATCAGAAAATTGATTTTTTCTGGACTGTAGAAAAATTGATTAAAAATGTCATTTGGAATGTGCCTCATGTTGAATAACTACTTTTTAAAGCACCAATGTGACCAAAATTGCCATTATTACAGACTTTTTCTCCTATTCAGAAGCTTCTATTTCGACCAATTTCTGGCATTAAAGTGACTCTAAACACACTTATTTTTGTTCCAAAAGTGATAATTTACATGGAATAGTCATTTGCAGTCAAAAAATTAAACATTAAAAATTTTCCATTTCTGACGATCTGGAGAAATTTTGACAGGTCACGGGTCATCGTTTTTCATCAGAAAATTGATTTTTTGGACTGTAGAAAAATTGATTCAATGTGACCAAAATTGCCATTATTACAGACTTTTTATCCTATTCAGAAGCTTCTATTTCGACCAATTTCAGGCATTAAAGTGACTCTAAACACACATATTTTTGTTCCAAAAGTGATAATTTACATGGAATAGTCATTTGCAGTCAAAAAACTTAAACAATTAAAAAATTTCCATTTCTGACCATCTGGAGAAATTTCGACAGGTCGCATGTCATCGTTTTTCATCAGAAAATTGATTTTCTTGGACTATAGAAAAATTGATTCAAAATGTCATTTGGATTGTGCCTCATGTTTAATAACTACTTTTTAAAGCCTCAATGTGACCAAAATTGCCAGTAATACAGACATTTTCTCCTATTCAGAAGCTTCTATTTCGACCAATTTCAGGCATTAAAGTGTCTCTAAACACACTTGTTTGTGTTCCAAAAGTGATAATTTACATGAAATAGTCATTTGCAGTCAAAAAATTAAACATTAAAAAATTTCCATTTCTGACCATCTGGAGAAATTTCGACAGGTCACGGGTCATCGTTTTTCATCAGAATATTGATTTTTTGGACTGTAGAAAAATTGATTCAAAATGTCATTTGGAATGTGCCTCATGTTGAATAACTACTTTTTAAAGCACCAATGTGACCAAAATTGCCATTATTACAGACTTTTTCTCCTATTCAGAAGCTTCTATTTCGACCAATTTCTGGCATTAAAGTGACTCTAAACACACTTAATTTTGTTCCAAAAGTGATAATTTACATGGAATAGTCATTTGCAGTCAAAAAATTAAACATTAAAAATTTTCCATTTCTGACGATCTGGAGAAATTTTGACAGGTCACGGGTCATCGTTTTTCATCAGAAAATTGATTTTTTGGACTGTAGAAAAATTGATTCAAAATGTCATTTGGAATGTGCCTCATGTTGAATAACTACTTTTTAAAGCACCAATGTGACCAAAATTGCCATTATTACAGACTTTTTCTCCTATTCAGAAGCTTCTATTTCGACCAATTTCAGGCATTAAAGTGACTCTAAACACACTTATTTTTGTTCCAAAAGTGATAATTTACATGGAATAGTCATTTGCAGTCAAAAAATTAAACATTAAAAATTTTCCATTTCTGACGATCTGGAGAAATTTTGACAGGTCACGGGTCATCGTTTTTCATCAGAAAATTGATTTTTTGGACTGTAGAAAAATTGATTAAAAATGTCATTTGGAATGTGCCTCATGTTGAATAACTACTTTTTAAAGCCTCAATGTGACGAAAATTGCCATTTTTAAAGACATTTTCTCCTATTCAGAAGCTCTATTTCGACCAATTTCAGGCATTAAAGGGACTCTAAACACCATTACTTTTGTTCCAAAAGTGATAATTCACATGGAATAGTCATTTGCAGTCAAAAAATTAAACATTAAAAAAAATCCATTTCTGACCATCTGGAGAAATTTCGACAGGTCACGGGTCATCGTTTTTCATCAGAAAATAGATTTTTTGGACTGTAGAAAAATTGATTCAAAATGTCATTTGGAATGTGCCTCATGTTGAATAACTACTTTTTAAAGCCTCAATGTGGCGAAAATTGCCATTTTTAAAGACATTTTCTCCTATTCAGAAGCTCTATTTTGACCAATTTCAGGCATTAAAGTGACACTAAACACCCTTATTTTTGTTCCAAAAGTGATAATTCACATGGAATAGTCATTTACAGTAGAAATATTAAACATTAAAAAATTTCCATTTCTGACCATCTGGAGAAATTTCGACAGGTCACGGGTCATCGTTTTTCATCAGAAAATAGATTTTTGGGACTGTAGAAAAATTGATTCAAAATGTCATTTGGAATGTGCCTCATGTTGAATAACTACTTTTTAAAGCACCAATGTGACCAAAATTGCCATTATTACAGACTTTTTCTACTATTCAGAAGCTTCTATTTCGACCAATTTCTGGCATTAAAGTGACTCCAAACACACTTATTTTTGTTCCAAAAGTGATAATTTACATGGAGTAGTCATTTGCAGTCAAAAAATTAAACATTAAAAAATTTCCATTTCTGACGATCTGGAGAAATTTTGACAGGTCACGGGTCATCGTTTTTCATCAGAAAATTGATTTTTTGGACTGTAGAAAAATTGATTCAAAATGTCATTTGGAATGTGCCTCATGTTGAATAACTACTTTTTAAAGCCTCAATGTGACCAAAATTGCCATTATTACAGACTTTTTATCCTATTCAGAAGCTTCTATTTCGACCACTTTCAGGCATTAAAGTGACACTAAACACCCTTATTTTTGTTCCAAAAGTGATAATTCACATGGAATAGTCATTTACAGTAGAAATATTAAACATTAAAAAAATTCCATTTCTGACCATCTGGAGAAATTTCGACAGGTCACGGGTCATCGTTTTTCATCAGAAAATAGATTTTTTGGACTGTAGAAAAATTGATTCAAAATGTCATTTGGAATGTGCCTCATGTTGAATAACTACTTTTTAAAGCACCAATGTGACCAAAATTGCCATTATTACAGACTTTTTCTCCTATTCAGAAGCTTCTATTTCGACCAATTTCAGGCATTAAAGTGACTCTAAACACACTTATTTTTGTTCCAAAAGTGATAATTTACATGGAATAGTCATTTGCAGTCAAAAAACTTAAACAATTAAAAAAATTCCATTTCTGACCATCTGGAGAAATTTCGACAAGTCGCAGGTCATCGTTTTTCATCAGAAAATTGATTTTCTTGGACTGTAGAAAAATGTATTAAAAATGTCATTTGGATTGTGCCTCATGTTGAATAACTACTTTTTAAAGCCTCAATGTGACCAAAATTGCCAGTAATACAGACATTTTCTCCTATTCAGAAGCTTCTATTTCAACCAATTTCAGGCATTAAAGGGACTCTAAACACCCTTATTTTTGTTCCAAAAGTGATAATTCACATGGAATAGTCATTTGCAGTCAAAAAACTTAAACATTAAAAAAATTCCATTTCTGACCATCTGGAGAAATTTTGACAGGTCACGGGTCATCGTTTTTCATCAGAAAATTGATTTTTTGGACTGTAGAAAAATTGATTCAAAATGTCATTTGGAATGTGCCTCATGTTGAATAACTACTTTTTAAAGCCTCAATGTGACCAAAATTGCCATTATTACAGACTCTTTATCCTATTCAGAAGCTTCTATTTCGACCAATTTCAGGCATTAAAGTTACTCTAAACACACTTATTTTTGTTCCAAAAGTGATAATTCACATGGAATAGTCATTTACAGTCAAAAAACTTAAACATTAAAAAAATTCCATTTCTGACCATCTGGAGAAATTTCGACAGGTCACGGGTCATCGTTTTTCATCAGAAAATTGATTTTTTCTGGACTGTAGAAAAATTGATTAAAAATGTCATTTGGAATGTGCCTCATGTTGAATAACTACTTTTTAAAGCACCAATGTGACCAAAATTGCCATTATTACAGACTTTTTCTCCTATTCAGAAGCTTCTATTTCGACCAATTTCTGGCATTAAAGTGACTCTAAACACACTTATTTTTGTTCCAAAAGTGATAATTTACATGGAATAGTCATTTGCAGTCAAAAAATTAAACATTAAAAATTTTCCATTTCTGACGATCTGGAGAAATTTTGACAGGTCACGGGTCATCGTTTTTCATCAGAAAATTGATTTTTTGGACTGTAGAAAAATTGATTCAATGTGACCAAAATTGCCATTATTACAGACTTTTTATCCTATTCAGAAGCTTCTATTTCGACCAATTTCAGGCATTAAAGTGACTCTAAACACACATATTTTTGTTCCAAAAGTGATAATTTACATGGAATAGTCATTTGCAGTCAAAAAACTTAAACAATTAAAACATTTCCATTTCTGACCATCTGGAGAAATTTCGACAGGTCGCATGTCATCGTTTTTCATCAGAAAATTGATTTTCTTGGACTATAGAAAAATTGATTCAAAATGTCATTTGGATTGTGCCTCATGTTTAATAACTACTTTTTAAAGCCTCAATGTGACCAAAATTGCCAGTAATACAGACATTTTCTCCTATTCAGAAGCTTCTATTTCGACCAATTTCAGGCATTAAAGTGTCTCTAAACACACTTGTTTGTGTTCCAAAAGTGATAATTTACATGAAATAGTCATTTGCAGTCAAAAAATTAAACATTAAAAAATTTCCATTTCTGACCATCTGGAGAAATTTCGACAGGTCACGGGTCATCGTTTTTCATCAGAAAATTGATTTTTTGGACTGTAGAAAAATTGATTCAAAATGTCATTTGGAATGTGCCTCATGTTGAATAACTACTTTTTAAAGCACCAATGTGACCAAAATTGCCATTATTACAGACTTTTTCTCCTATTCAGAAGCTTCTATTTCGACCAATTTCAGGCATTAAAGTGACTCTAAACACACTTATTTTTGTTCCAAAAGTGATAATTTACATGGAATAGTCATTTGCAGTCAAAAAATTAAACATTAAAAATTTTCCATTTCTGACGATCTGGAGAAATTTTGACAGGTCACGGGTCATCGTTTTTCATCAGAAAATTGATTTTTTGGACTGTAGAAAAATTGATTAAAAATGTCATTTGGAATGTGCCTCATGTTGAATAACTACTTTTTAAAGCCTCAATGTGACGAAAATTGCCATTTTTAAAGACATTTTCTCCTATTCAGAAGCTCTATTTCGACCAATTTCAGGCATTAAAGGGACTCTAAACACCCTTACTTTTGTTCCAAAAGTGATAATTCACATGGAATAGTCATTTGCAGTCAAAAAATTAAACATTAAAAAAAATCCATTTCTGACCATCTGGAGAATCATCACGGGTCATCGTTTTTCATCAGAAAATAGATTTTTGGGACTGTAGAAAAATTGATTCAAAATGTCATTTGGAATGTGCCTCATGTTGAATAACTACTTTTTAAAGCACCAATGTGACCAAAATTGCCATTATTACAGACTTTTTCTACTATTCAGAAGCTTCTATTTCGACCAATTTCTGGCATTAAAGTGACTCCAAACACACTTATTTTTGTTCCAAAAGTGATAATTTACATGGAGTAGTCATTTGCAGTCAAAAAATTAAACATTAAAAAATTTCCATTTCTGACGATCTGGAGAAATTTTGACAGGTCACGGGTCATCGTTTTTCATCAGAAAATTGATTTTTTGGACTGTAGAAAAATTGATTCAAAATGTCATTTGGAATGTGCCTCATGTTGAATAACTACTTTTTAAAGCCTCAATGTGACCAAAATTGCCATTATTACAGACTTTTTATCCTATTCAGAAGCTTCTATTTCGACCACTTTCAGGCATTAAAGTGACACTAAACACCCTTATTTTTGTTCCAAAAGTGATAATTCACATGGAATAGTCATTTACAGTAGAAATATTAAACATTAAAAAAATTCCATTTCTGACCATCTGGAGAAATTTCGACAGGTCACGGGTCATCGTTTTTCATCAGAAAATAGATTTTTTGGACTGTAGAAAAATTGATTCAAAATGTCATTTGGAATGTGCCTCATGTTGAATAACTACTTTTTAAAGCACCAATGTGACCAAAATTGCCATTATTACAGACTTTTTCTCCTATTCAGAAGCTTCTATTTCGACCAATTTCAGGCATTAAAGTGACTCTAAACACACTTATTTTTGTTCCAAAAGTGATAATTTACATGGAATAGTCATTTGCAGTCAAAAAACTTAAACAATTAAAAAAATTCCATTTCTGACCATCTGGAGAAATTTCGACAAGTCGCAGGTCATCGTTTTTCATCAGAAAATTGATTTTCTTGGACTGTAGAAAAATGTATTAAAAATGTCATTTGGATTGTGCCTCATGTTGAATAACTACTTTTTAAAGCCTCAATGTGACCAAAATTGCCAGTAATACAGACATTTTCTCCTATTCAGAAGCTTCTATTTCAACCAATTTCAGGCATTAAAGGGACTCTAAACACCCTTATTTTTGTTCCAAAAGTGATAATTCACATGGAATAGTCATTTGCAGTCAAAAAACTTAAACATTAAAAAAATTCCATTTCTGACCATCTGGAGAAATTTTGACAGGTCACGGGTCATCGTTTTTCATCAGAAAATTGATTTTTTGGACTGTAGAAAAATTGATTCAAAATGTCATTTGGAATGTGCCTCATGTTGAATAACTACTTTTTAAAGCCTCAATGTGACCAAAATTGCCATTATTACAGACTCTTTATCCTATTCAGAAGCTTCTATTTCGACCAATTTCAGGCATTAAAGTTACTCTAAACACACTTATTTTTGTTCCAAAAGTGATAATTCACATGGAATAGTCATTTACAGTCAAAAAACTTAAACATTAAAAAAATTCCATTTCTGACCATCTGGAGAAATTTCGACAGGTCACGGGTCATCGTTTTTCATCAGAAAATTGATTTTTTCTGGACTGTAGAAAAATTGATTAAAAATGTCATTTGGAATGTGCCTCATGTTGAATAACTACTTTTTAAAGCACCAATGTGACCAAAATTGCCATTATTACAGACTTTTTCTCCTATTCAGAAGCTTCTATTTCGACCAATTTCTGGCATTAAAGTGACTCTAAACACACTTATTTTTGTTCCAAAAGTGATAATTTACATGGAATAGTCATTTGCAGTCAAAAAATTAAACATTAAAAATTTTCCATTTCTGACGATCTGGAGAAATTTTGACAGGTCACGGGTCATCGTTTTTCATCAGAAAATTGATTTTTTGGACTGTAGAAAAATTGATTCAATGTGACCAAAATTGCCATTATTACAGACTTTTTATCCTATTCAGAAGCTTCTATTTCGACCAATTTCAGGCATTAAAGTGACTCTAAACACACATATTTTTGTTCCAAAAGTGATAATTTACATGGAATAGTCATTTGCAGTCAAAAAACTTAAACAATTAAAACATTTCCATTTCTGACCATCTGGAGAAATTTCGACAGGTCGCATGTCATCGTTTTTCATCAGAAAATTGATTTTCTTGGACTATAGAAAAATTGATTCAAAATGTCATTTGGATTGTGCCTCATGTTTAATAACTACTTTTTAAAGCCTCAATGTGACCAAAATTGCCAGTAATACAGACATTTTCTCCTATTCAGAAGCTTCTATTTCGACCAATTTCAGGCATTAAAGTGTCTCTAAACACACTTGTTTGTGTTCCAAAAGTGATAATTTACATGAAATAGTCATTTGCAGTCAAAAAATTAAACATTAAAAAATTTCCATTTCTGACCATCTGGAGAAATTTCGACAGGTCACGGGTCATCGTTTTTCATCAGAAAATTGATTTTTTGGACTGTAGAAAAATTGATTCAAAATGTCATTTGGAATGTGCCTCATGTTGAATAACTACTTTTTAAAGCACCAATGTGACCAAAATTGCCATTATTACAGACTTTTTCTCCTATTCAGAAGCTTCTATTTCGACCAATTTCTGGCATTAAAGTGACTCTAAACACACTTATTTTTGTTCCAAAAGTGATAATTTACATGGAATAGTCATTTGCAGTCAAAAAATTAAACATTAAAAATTTTCCATTTCTGACGATCTGGAGAAATTTTGACAGGTCACGGGTCATCGTTTTTCATCAGAAAATTGATTTTTTGGACTGTAGAAAAATTGATTCAAAATGTCATTTGGAATGTGCCTCATGTTGAATAACTACTTTTTAAAGCACCAATGTGACCAAAATTGCCATTATTACAGACTTTTTCTCCTATTCAGAAGCTTCTATTTCGACCAATTTCAGGCATTAAAGTGACTCTAAACACACTTATTTTTGTTCCAAAAGTGATAATTTACATGGAATAGTCATTTGCAGTCAAAAAATTAAACATTAAAAATTTTCCATTTCTGACGATCTGGAGAAATTTTGACAGGTCACGGGTCATCGTTTTTCATCAGAAAATTGATTTTTTGGACTGTAGAAAAATTGATTAAAAATGTCATTTGGAATGTGCCTCATGTTGAATAACTACTTTTTAAAGCCTCAATGTGACGAAAATTGCCATTTTTAAAGACATTTTCTCCTATTCAGAAGCTCTATTTCGACCAATTTCAGGCATTAAAGGGACTCTAAACACCCTTACTTTTGTTCCAAAAGTGATAATTCACATGGAATAGTCATTTGCAGTCAAAAAATTAAACATTAAAAAAAATCCATTTCTGACCATCTGGAGAAATTTCGACAGGTCACGGGTCATCGTTTTTCATCAGAAAATTGATTTTTTGGACTGTAGAAAAATTGATTCAAAATGTCATTTGGAATGTGCCTCATGTTGAATAACTACTTTTTAAAGCCTCAATGTGGCGAAAATTGCCATTTTTAAAGACATTTTCTCCTATTCAGAAGCTCTATTTTGACCAATTTCAGGCATTAAAGTGACACTAAACACCCTTATTTTTGTTCCAAAAGTGATAATTCACATGGAATAGTCATTTACAGTAGAAATATTAAACATTAAAAAATTTCCATTTCTGACCATCTGGAGAAATTTCGACAGGTCACGGGTCATCGTTTTTCATCAGAAAATAGATTTTTGGGACTGTAGAAAAATTGATTCAAAATGTCATTTGGAATGTGCCTCATGTTGAATAACTACTTTTTAAAGCACCAATGTGACCAAAATTGCCATTATTACAGACTTTTTCTCCTATTCAGAAGCTTCTATTTCGACCAATTTCTGGCATTAAAGTGACTCCAAACACACTTATTTTTGTTCCAAACGTGATAATTTACATGGAGTAGTCATTTGCAGTCAAAAAATTAAACATTAAAAAATTTCCATTTCTGACGATCTAGAGAAATTTTGACAGGTCACGGGTCATCGTTTTTCATCAGAAAATTGATTTTTTGGACTGTAGAAAAATTGATTCAAAATGTCATTTGGAATGTGCCTCATGTTGAATAACTACTTTTTAAAGCCTCAATGTGACCAAAATTGCCATTATTACAGACTTTTTATCCTATTCAGAAGCTTCTATTTCGACCACTTTCAGGCATTAAAGTGACACTAAACACCCTTATTTTTGTTCCAAAAGTGATAATTCACATGGAATAGTCATTTACAGTAGAAATATTAAACATTAAAAAAATTCCATTTCTGACCATCTGGAGAAATTTCGACAGGTCACGGGTCATCGTTTTTCATCAGAAAATAGATTTTTTGGACTGTAGAAAAATTGATTCAAAATGTCATTTGGAATGTGCCTCATGTTGAATAACTACTTTTTAAAGCACCAATGTGACCAAAATTGCCATTATTACAGACTTTTTCTCCTATTCAGAAGCTTCTATTTCGACCAATTTCAGGCATTAAAGTGACTCTAAACACACTTATTTTTGTTCCAAAAGTGATAATTTACATGGAATAGTCATTTGCAGTCAAAAAACTTAAACAATTAAAAAAATTCCATTTCTGACCATCTGGAGAAATTTCGACAAGTCGCGGGTCATCGTTTTTCATCAGAAAATTGATTTTCTTGGACTGTAGAAAAATGTATTAAAAATGTCATTTGGATTGTGCCTCATGTTGAATAACTACTTTTTAAAGCCTCAATGTGACCAAAATTGCCAGTAATACAGACATTTTCTCCTATTCAGAAGCTTCTATTTCAACCAATTTCAGGCATTAAAGGGACTCTAAACACCCTTATTTTTGTTCCAAAAGTGATAATTCACATGGAATAGTCATTTGCAGTCAAAAAACTTAAACCTTAAAAAAAATCCATTTCTGACCATCTGGAGAAATTTTGACAGGTCACGGGTCATCGTTTTTCATCAGAAAATTGATTTTTTGGACTGTAGAAAAATTGATTAAAAATGTCATTTGGAATGTGCCTCATGTTGAATAACTACTTTTTAAAGCCTCAATGTGACCAAAATTGCCATTATTACAGACTCTTTATCCTATTCAGAAGCTTCTATTTCGACCAATTTCAGGCATTAAAGTTACTCTAAACACACTTATTTTTGTTCCAAAAGTGATAATTCACATGGAATAGTCATTTACAGTCAAAAAACTTAAACATTAAAAAAATTCCATTTCTGACCATCTGGAGAAATTTCGACAGGTCACGGGTCATCGTTTTTCATCAGAAAATTGATTTTTTCTGGACTGTAGAAAAATTGATTAAAAATGTCATTTGGAATGTGCCTCATGTTGAATAACTACTTTTTAAAGCACCAATGTGACCAAAATTGCCATTATTACAGACTTTTTCTCCTATTCAGAAGCTTCTATTTCGACCAATTTCTGGCATTAAAGTGACTCTAAACACACTTATTTTTGTTCCAAAAGTGATAATTTACATGGAATAGTCATTTGCAGTCAAAAAATTAAACATTAAAAATTTTCCATTTCTGACGATCTGGAGAAATTTTGACAGGTCACGGGTCATCGTTTTTCATCAGAAAATTGATTTTTTGGACTGTAGAAAAATTGATTCAATGTGACCAAAATTGCCATTATTACAGACTTTTTATCCTATTCAGAAGCTTCTATTTCGACCAATTTCAGGCATTAAAGTGACTCTAAACACACATATTTTTGTTCCAAAAGTGATAATTTACATGGAATAGTCATTTGCAGTCAAAAAACTTAAACAATTAAAAAATTTCCATTTCTGACCATCTGGAGAAATTTCGACAGGTCGCATGTCATCGTTTTTCATCAGAAAATTGATTTTCTTGGACTATAGAAAAATTGATTCAAAATGTCATTTGGATTGTGCCTCATGTTTAATAACTACTTTTTAAAGCCTCAATGTGACCAAAATTGCCAGTAATACAGACATTTTCTCCTATTCAGAAGCTTCTATTTCGACCAATTTCAGGCATTAAAGTGTCTCTAAACACACTTGTTTGTGTTCCAAAAGTGATAATTTACATGAAATAGTCATTTGCAGTCAAAAAATTAAACATTAAAAAATTTCCATTTCTGACCATCTGGAGAAATTTCGACAGGTCACGGGTCATCGTTTTTCATCAGAAAATTGATTTTTTGGACTGTAGAAAAATTGATTCAAAATGTCATTTGGAATGTGCCTCATGTTGAATAACTACTTTTTAAAGCACCAATGTGACCAAAATTGCCATTATTACAGACTTTTTCTCCTATTCAGAAGCTTCTATTTCGACCAATTTCTGGCATTAAAGTGACTCTAAACACACTTAATTTTGTTCCAAAAGTGATAATTTACATGGAATAGTCATTTGCAGTCAAAAAATTAAACATTAAAAATTTTCCATTTCTGACGATCTGGAGAAATTTTGACAGGTCACGGGTCATCGTTTTTCATCAGAAAATTGATTTTTTGGACTGTAGAAAAATTGATTCAAAATGTCATTTGGAATGTGCCTCATGTTGAATAACTACTTTTTAAAGCACCAATGTGACCAAAATTGCCATTATTACAGACTTTTTCTCCTATTCAGAAGCTTCTATTTCGACCAATTTCAGGCATTAAAGTGACTCTAAACACACTTATTTTTGTTCCAAAAGTGATAATTTACATGGAATAGTCATTTGCAGTCAAAAAATTAAACATTAAAAATTTTCCATTTCTGACGATCTGGAGAAATTTTGACAGGTCACGGGTCATCGTTTTTCATCAGAAAATTGATTTTTTGGACTGTAGAAAAATTGATTAAAAATGTCATTTGGAATGTGCCTCATGTTGAATAACTACTTTTTAAAGCCTCAATGTGACGAAAATTGCCATTTTTAAAGACATTTTCTCCTATTCAGAAGCTCTATTTCGACCAATTTCAGGCATTAAAGGGACTCTAAACACCATTACTTTTGTTCCAAAAGTGATAATTCACATGGAATAGTCATTTGCAGTCAAAAAATTAAACATTAAAAAAAATCCATTTCTGACCATCTGGAGAAATTTCGACAGGTCACGGGTCATCGTTTTTCATCAGAAAATAGATTTTTTGGACTGTAGAAAAATTGATTCAAAATGTCATTTGGAATGTGCCTCATGTTGAATAACTACTTTTTAAAGCCTCAATGTGGCGAAAATTGCCATTTTTAAAGACATTTTCTCCTATTCAGAAGCTCTATTTTGACCAATTTCAGGCATTAAAGTGACACTAAACACCCTTATTTTTGTTCCAAAAGTGATAATTCACATGGAATAGTCATTTACAGTAGAAATATTAAACATTAAAAAATTTCCATTTCTGACCATCTGGAGAAATTTCGACAGGTCACGGGTCATCGTTTTTCATCAGAAAATAGATTTTTGGGACTGTAGAAAAATTGATTCAAAATGTCATTTGGAATGTGCCTCATGTTGAATAACTACTTTTTAAAGCACCAATGTGACCAAAATTGCCATTATTACAGACTTTTTCTCCTATTCAGAAGCTTCTATTTCGACCAATTTCTGGCATTAAAGTGACTCCAAACACACTTATTTTTGTTCCAAAAGTGATAATTTACATGGAGTAGTCATTTGCAGTCAAAAAATTAAACATTAAAAAATTTCCATTTCTGACGATCTGGAGAAATTTTGACAGGTCACGGGTCATCGTTTTTCATCAGAAAATTGATTTTTTGGACTGTAGAAAAATTGATTCAAAATGTAATTTGGAATGTGCCTCATGTTGAATAACTACTTTTTAAAGCCTCAATGTGACCAAAATTGCCATTATTACAGACTTTTTATCCTATTCAGAAGCTTCTATTTCGACCACTTTCAGGCATTAAAGTGACACTAAACACCCTTATTTTTGTTCCAAAAGTGATAATTCACATGGAATAGTCATTTACAGTAGAAATATTAAACATTAAAAAAATTCCATTTCTGACCATCTGGAGAAATTTCGACAGGTCACGGGTCATCGTTTTTCATCAGAAAATAGATTTTTTGGACTGTAGAAAAATTGATTCAAAATGTCATTTGGAATGTGCCTCATGTTGAATAACTACTTTTTAAAGCACCAATGTGACCAAAATTGCCATTATTACAGACTTTTTCTCCTATTCAGAAGCTTCTATTTCGACCAATTTCAGGCATTAAAGTGACTCTAAACACACTTATTTTTGTTCCAAAAGTGATAATTTACATGGAATAGTCATTTGCAGTCAAAAAACTTAAACAATTAAAAAAATTCCATTTCTGACCATCTGGAGAAATTTCGACAAGTCGCGGGTCATCGTTTTTCATCAGAAAATTGATTTTCTTGGACTGTAGAAAAATGTATTAAAAATGTCATTTGGATTGTGCCTCATGTTGAATAACTACTTTTTAAAGCCTCAATGTGACCAAAATTGCCAGTAATACAGACATTTTCTCCTATTCAGAAGCTTCTATTTCAACCAATTTCAGGCATTAAAGGGACTCTAAACACCCTTATTTTTGTTCCAAAAGTGATAATTCACAAGGAATAGTCATTTGCAGTCAAAAAACTTAAACATTAAAAAAATTCCATTTCTGACCATCTGGAGAAATTTTGACAGGTCACGGGTCATCGTTTTTCATCAGAAAATTGATTTTTTGGACTGTAGAAAAATTGATTCAAAATGTCATTTGGAATGTGCCTCATGTTGAATAACTACTTTTTAAAGCCTCAATGTGACCAAAATTGCCATTATTACAGACTCTTTATCCTATTCAGAAGCTTCTATTTCGACCAATTTCAGGCATTAAAGTTACTCTAAACACACTTATTTTTGTTCCAAAAGTGATAATTCACATGGAATAGTCATTTACAGTCAAAAAACTTAAACATTAAAAAAATTCCATTTCTGACCATCTGGAGAAATTTCGACAGGTCACGGGTCATCGTTTTTCATCAGAAAATTGATTTTTTCTGGACTGTAGAAAAATTGATTAAAAATGTCATTTGGAATGTGCCTCATGTTGAATAACTACTTTTTAAAGCACCAATGTGACCAAAATTGCCATTATTACAGACTTTTTCTCCTATTCAGAAGCTTCTATTTCGACCAATTTCTGGCATTAAAGTGACTCTAAACACACTTATTTTTGTTCCAAAAGTGATAATTTACATGGAATAGTCATTTGCAGTCAAAAAATTAAACATTAAAAATTTTCCATTTCTGACGATCTGGAGAAATTTTGACAGGTCACGGGTCATCGTTTTTCATCAGAAAATTGATTTTTTGGACTGTAGAAAAATTGATTCAATGTGACCAAAATTGCCATTATTACAGACTTTTTATCCTATTCAGAAGCTTCTATTTCGACCAATTTCAGGCATTAAAGTGACTCTAAACACACATATTTTTGTTCCAAAAGTGATAATTTACATGGAATAGTCATTTGCAGTCAAAAAACTTAAACAATTAAAACATTTCCATTTCTGACCATCTGGAGAAATTTCGACAGGTCGCATGTCATCGTTTTTCATCAGAAAATTGATTTTCTTGGACTATAGAAAAATTGATTCAAAATGTCATTTGGATTGTGCCTCATGTTTAATAACTACTTTTTAAAGCCTCAATGTGACCAAAATTGCCAGTAATACAGACATTTTCTCCTATTCAGAAGCTTCTATTTCGACCAATTTCAGGCATTAAAGTGTCTCTAAACACACTTGTTTGTGTTCCAAAAGTGATAATTTACATGAAATAGTCATTTGCAGTCAAAAAATTAAACATTAAAAAATTTCCATTTCTGACCATCTGGAGAAATTTCGACAGGTCACGGGTTATCTTTTTCATCAGAAAATTGATTTTTTGGACTGTAGAAAAATTGATTCAAAATGTCATTTGGAATGTGCCTCATGTTGAATAACTACTTTTTAAAGCCTCAATGTGGCGAAAATTGCCATTTTTAAGGACATTTTCTCCTATTCAGAAGCTCTATTTTGACCAATTTCAGGCATTAAAGTGACACTAAACACCCTTATTTTTGTTCCAAAAGTGATAATTCACATGGAATAGTCATTTACAGTAGAAATATTAAACATTAAAAAATTTCCATTTCTGACCATCTGGAGAAATTTCGACAGGTCACGGGTCATCGTTTTTCATCAGAAAATAGATTTTTGGGACTGTAGAAAAATTGATTCAAAATGTCATTTGGAATGTGCCTCATGTTGAATAACTACTTTTTAAAGCACCAATGTGACCAAAATTGCCATTATTACAGACTTTTTCTCCTATTCAGAAGCTTCTATTTCGACCAATTTCTGGCATTAAAGTGACTCCAAACACACTTATTTTTGTTCCAAAAGTGATAATTTACATGGAGTAGTCATTTGCAGTCAAAAAATTAAACATTAAAAAATTTCCATTTCTGACGATCTAGAGAAATTTTGACAGGTCACGGGTCATCGTTTTTCATCAGAAAATTGATTTGTTGGACTGTAGAAAAATTGATTCAAAATGTCATTTGGAATGTGCCTCATGTTGAATAACTACTTTTTAAAGCCTCAATGTGACCAAAATTGCCATTTTTACAGACATTTTCTCCTACTCAGAAGCTTCTTTTTCTACCAATTTTAGGCATTAAAGTGACTCTAAACACACTTATTTTTGTTCCAAAAGTGATAATTTACATGGAATAGTCATTTGCAGTAAAAAAACTTAAACAATTAAAAAAATTCCATTTCTGACCATCTGGAGAAATTTCGACAGGTCGCGGGTCATCGTTTTTCATCAGAAAATTGATTTTCTTAGACTTTAGAAAAATTGATTCAAAATGTCATTTGGATTGTGCCTCATGTTTAATAACTCCTTTTTAAAGCCTCAATGTGACCAAAATTGCCAGTAATACAGACATTTTCTACTATTCAGAAGCTTCTATTTCAACCAATTTCAGGCATTAAAGTGACTCTAAACACACTTATTTTTGTTCCAAATGTGATAATTTACATGGAATAGTCATTTGCAGTCAAAAAATGAAACATTAAAAAATTTCCATTTCTGACAATCTGGAGAAATTTTGACAGGTCACGGGTCATCGTTTTTCATCAGAAAATTGATTTGTTGGACTGTAGAAAAATTGATTCAAAATGTCATTTGGAATGTGCCTCATGTCATCGTTTTTCATCAGAAAATTGATTTTTTGGACTGTAGAAAAATTTATTCAAAATGTCATTTGGAATGTGCCTCATGTTGAATAACTAATTTTTAAAGCCTCAATGTGACCAAAACTGCCATTATTACAGACTTTTTATCCTATTCAGAAGCTTCTATTTCGACCAATTTCAGGCATTAAAGTGACTCTAAACACACTTATTTTTGTTCCAAAAGTGATAATTCATATGGAATAGTCATTTACAGTCAAAAAACTTAAACATTAAAAAAATTCCATTTCTGACCATCTGGAGAAATTTTGACAGGTCACGGGTCATCGTTTTTCATCAGAAAATTGATTTTTTTGGACTGTAGAAAAATTGATTCAAAATGTCATTTGGACTGTGCCTCATGTTGAATAACTACTTTTTAAAGCCTCAATGTGACGAAAATTGCCATTTTTAAAGACATTTTCTCCTATTCAGAAGCTCTATTTCGACCAATTTCAGGCATTAAAGGGACTCTAAACACCCTTACTTTTGTTCCAAAAGTGATAATTCACATGGAATAGTCATTTCCAGTCAAAAAATTAAACATTAAAAAAAATCCATTTCTGACCATCTGGAGAAATTTCGACAGGTCACGGGTCATCGTTTTTCATCAGAAAATTGATTTTTTGGACTGTAGAAAAATTGATTCAAAATGTCATTTGGAATGTGCCTCATGTTGAATAACTACTTTTTAAAGCCTCAATGTGGCGAAAATTGCAATTTTTAAAGACATTTTCTCCTATTCAGAAGCTCTATTTTGACCAATTTCAGGCATTAAAGGGACTCTAAACACCCCTATTATTGTTCCAAAACTGATAATTCACATGGAATAGTCATTTACAGTCAAAAAAATTAAACATTAAAAAAATTCCATTTCTGACCATCTGGAGAAATTTCGACAGGTCACGGGTCATCGTTTTTCATCAGAAAATTGATTTTTTTGGACTGTAGAAAAATTGATTAAAAATGTCATTTGGAATGTGCCTCATGTTGAATAACTACTTTTTAAAGCCTCAATGTGACCAAAATTGCCATTATTACAGACTTTTTCTCCTATTCAGAAGCTTCTATTTCGACCAATTTCAGGCATTAAAGTGACACTAAACACCCTTATTTTTGTTCCAAAAGTGATAATTCACATGGAATAGTCATTTACAGTAGAAATATTAAACATTAAAAAATTTCCATTTCTGACCATCTGGAGAAATTTCGACAGGTCACGGGTCATCGTTTTTCATCAGAAAATAGATTTTTTGGACTGTAGAAAAATTGATTCAAAATGTCATTTGGAATGTGCCTCATGTTGAATAACTACTTTTTAAAGCACCAATGTGACCAAAATTGCCATTATTACAGACTTTTTCTCCTATTCAGAAGCTTCTATTTCGACCAATTTCTGGCATTAAAGTGACTCTAAACACACTTATTTTTGTTCCAAAAGTGATAATTTACATGGAATAGTCATTTGCAGTCAAAAAATTAAACATTAAAAATTTTCCATTTCTGACGATCTGGAGAAATTTTGACAGGTCACGGGTCATCGTTTTTCATCAGAAAATTGATTTTTTGGACTGTAGAAAAATTGATTCAATGTGACCAAAATTGCCATTATTACAGACTTTTTATCCTATTCAGAAGCTTCTATTTCGACCAATTTCAGGCATTAAAGTGACTCTAAACACACATATTTTTGTTCCAAAAGTGATAATTTACATGGAATAGTCATTTGCAGTCAAAAAACTTAAACAATTAAAAAATTTCCATTTCTGACCATCTGGAGAAATTTCGACAGGTCGCATGTCATCGTTTTTCATCAGAAAATTGATTTTCTTGGACTATAGAAAAATTGATTCAAAATGTCATTTGGATTGTGCCTCATGTTTAATAACTACTTTTTAAAGCCTCAATGTGACCAAAATTGCCAGTAATACAGACATTTTCTCCTATTCAGAAGCTTCTATTTCGACCAATTTCAGGCATTAAAGTGTCTCTAAACACACTTGTTTGTGTTCCAAAAGTGATAATTTACATGAAATAGTCATTTGCAGTCAAAAAATTAAACATTAAAAAATTTCCATTTCTGACCATCTGGAGAAATTTCGACAGGTCACGGGTTATCTTTTTCATCAGAAAATTGATTTTTTGGACTGTAGAAAAATTGATTAAAAATGTCATTTGGATTGTGCCTCATGTTGAATAACTACTTTTTAAAGCCTCAATGTGACCAAAATTGCCATTATTACAGACTTTTTCTCCTATTCAGAAGCTTCTATTTCGACCAATTTCAGGCATTAAAGTGACTCTAAACACACTTATTTTTGTTCCAAAAGTGATAATATACATGGAATAGTCATTTACAGTCAAAAAATTAAACATTAAAAAATCTCCATTTCTGACCATCTGTAAAAATTTCGACAGGTCACGGGTCATCGTTTTTCATCAGAAAATTGATTTTTTGGACTGTAGAAAAATTGATTCAAAATGTCATTTGGAATGTGCCTCATGTTGAATAACTACTTTTTAAAGCACCAATGTGACCAAAATTGCCATTATTACAGACTTTTTCTCCTATTCAGAAGCTTCTATTTCGACCAATTTCTGGCATTAAAGTGACTCTAAACACACTTATTTTTGTTCCAAAAGTGATAATTTACATGGAATAGTCATTTGCAGTAGAAAAATTAAACATTAAAAATTTTCCATTTCTGACGATCTGGAGAAATTTTGACAGGTCACGGGTCATCGTTTTTCATCAGAAAATTGATTTTTTGGACTGTAGAAAAATTGATTCAATGTGACCAAAATTGCCATTATTACAGACTTTTTATCCTATTCAGAAGCTTCTATTTCGACCAATTTCAGGCATTAAAGTGACTCTAAACACACATATTTTTGTTCCAAAAGTGATAATTTACATGGAATAGTCATTTGCAGTCAAAAAACTTAAACAATTAAAAAATTTCCATTTCTGACCATCTGGAGAAATTTCGACAGGTCGCATGTCATCGTTTTTCATCAGAAAATTGATTTTCTTGGACTATAGAAAAATTGATTCAAAATGTCATTTGGATTGTGCCTCATGTTTAATAACTACTTTTTAAAGCCTCAATGTGACCAAAATTGCCAGTAATACAGACATTTTCTCCTATTCAGAAGCTTCTATTTCGACCAATTTCAGGCATTAAAGTGTCTCTAAACACACTTGTTTGTGTTCCAAAAGTGATAATTTACATGAAATAGTCATTTGCAGTCAAAAAATTAAACATTAAAAAATTTCCATTTCTGACCATCTGGAGAAATTTCGACAGGTCACGGGTCATCGTTTTTCATCAGAAAATTGATTTTTTGGACTGTAGAAAAATTGATTCAAAATGTCATTTGGAATGTGCCTCATGTTGAATAACTACTTTTTAAAGCACCAATGTGACCAAAATTGCCATTATTACAGACTTTTTCTCCTATTCAGAAGCTTCTATTTCGACCAATTTCTGGCATTAAAGTGACTCTAAACACACTTATTTTTGTTCCAAAAGTGATAATTTACATGGAATAGTCATTTGCAGTCAAAAAATTAAACATTAAAAATTTTCCATTTCTGACGATCTGGAGAAATTTTGACAGGTCACGGGTCATCGTTTTTCATCAGAAAATTGATTTTTTGGACTGTAGAAAAATTGATTCAAAATGTCATTTGGAATGTGCCTCATGTTGAATAACTACTTTTTAAAGCACCAATGTGACCAAAATTGCCATTATTACAGACTTTTTCTCCTATTCAGAAGCTTCTATTTCGACCAATTTCAGGCATTAAAGTGACTCTAAACACACTTATTTTTGTTCCAAAAGTGATAATTTACATGGAATAGTCATTTGCAGTCAAAAAATTAAACATTAAAAATTTTCCATTTCTGACGATCTGGAGAAATTTTGACAGGTCACGGGTCATCGTTTTTCATCAGAAAATTGATTTTTTGGACTGTAGAAAAATTGATTAAAAATGTCATTTGGAATGTGCCTCATGTTGAATAACTACTTTTTAAAGCCTCAATGTGACGAAAATTGCCATTTTTAAAGACATTTTCTCCTATTCAGAAGCTCTATTTCGACCAATTTCAGGCATTAAAGGGACTCTAAACACCCTTACTTTTGTTCCAAAAGTGATAATTCACATGGAATAGTCATTTGCAGTCAAAAAATTAAACATTAAAAAAAATCCATTTCTGACCATCTGGAGAAATTTCGACAGGTCACGGGTCATCGTTTTTCATCAGAAAATTGATTTTTTGGACTGTAGAAAAATTGATTCAAAATGTCATTTGGAATGTGCCTCATGTTGAATAACTACTTTTTAAAGCCTCAATGTGGCGAAAATTGCCATTTTTAAAGACATTTTCTCCTATTCAGAAGCTCTATTTTGACCAATTTCAGGCATTAAAGTGACACTAAACACCCTTATTTTTGTTCCAAAAGTGATAATTCACATGGAATAGTCATTTACAGTAGAAATATTAAACATTAAAAAATTTCCATTTCTGACCATCTGGAGAAATTTCGACAGGTCACGGGTCATCGTTTTTCATCAGAAAATAGATTTTTGGGACTGTAGAAAAATTGATTCAAAATGTCATTTGGAATGTGCCTCATGTTGAATAACTACTTTTTAAAGCACCAATGTGACCAAAATTGCCATTATTACAGACTTTTTCTCCTATTCAGAAGCTTCTATTTCGACCAATTTCTGGCATTAAAGTGACTCCAAACACACTTATTTTTGTTCCAAAAGTGATAATTTACATGGAGTAGTCATTTGCAGTCAAAAAATTAAACATTAAAAAATTTCCATTTCTGACGATCTAGAGAAATTTTGACAGGTCACGGGTCATCGTTTTTCATCAGAAAATTGATTTTTTGGACTGTAGAAAAATTGATTCAAAATGTCATTTGGAATGTGCCTCATGTTGAATAACTACTTTTTAAAGCCTCAATGTGACCAAAATTGCCATTATTACAGACTTTTTATCCTATTCAGAAGCTTCTATTTCGACCACTTTCAGGCATTAAAGTGACACTAAACACCCTTATTTTTGTTCCAAAAGTGATAATTCACATGGAATAGTCATTTACAGTAGAAATATTAAACATTAAAAAAATTCCATTTCTGACCATCTGGAGAAATTTCGACAGGTCACGGGTTATCGTTTTTCATCAGAAAATAGATTTTTTGGACTGTAGAAAAATTGATTCAAAATGTCATTTGGAATGTGCCTCATGTTGAATAACTACTTTTTAAAGCACCAATGTGACCAAAATTGCCATTATTACAGACTTTTTCTCCTATTCAGAAGCTTCTATTTCGACCAATTTCAGGCATTAAAGTGACTCTAAACACACTTATTTTTGTTCCAAAAGTGATAATTTACATGGAATAGTCATTTGCAGTCAAAAAACTTAAACAATTAAAAAAATTCCATTTCTGACCATCTGGAGAAATTTCGACAAGTCGCGGGTCATCGTTTTTCATCAGAAAATTGATTTTCTTGGACTGTAGAAAAATGTATTAAAAATGTCATTTGGATTGTGCCTCATGTTGAATAACTACTTTTTAAAGCCTCAATGTGACCAAAATTGCCAGTAATACAGACATTTTCTCCTATTCAGAAGCTTCTATTTCAACCAATTTCAGGCATTAAAGGGACTCTAAACACCCTTATTTTTGTTCCAAAAGTGATAATTCACATGGAATAGTCATTTGCAGTCAAAAAACTTAAACCTTAAAAAAAATCCATTTCTGACCATCTGGAGAAATTTTGACAGGTCACGGGTCATCGTTTTTCATCAGAAAATTGATTTTTTGGACTGTAGAAAAATTGATTAAAAATGTCATTTGGAATGTGCCTCATGTTGAATAACTACTTTTTAAAGCCTCAATGTGACCAAAATTGCCATTATTACAGACTCTTTATCCTATTCAGAAGCTTCTATTTCGACCAATTTCAGGCATTAAAGTTACTCTAAACACACTTATTTTTGTTCCAAAAGTGATAATTCACATGGAATAGTCATTTACAGTCAAAAAACTTAAACATTAAAAAAATTCCATTTCTGACCATCTGGAGAAATTTCGACAGGTCACGGGTCATCGTTTTTCATCAGAAAATTGATTTTTTCTGGACTGTAGAAAAATTGATTAAAAATGTCATTTGGAATGTGCCTCATGTTGAATAACTACTTTTTAAAGCACCAATGTGACCAAAATTGCCATTATTACAGACTTTTTCTCCTATTCAGAAGCTTCTATTTCGACCAATTTCTGGCATTAAAGTGACTCTAAACACACTTATTTTTGTTCCAAAAGTGATAATTTACATGGAATAGTCATTTGCAGTCAAAAAATTAAACATTAAAAATTTTCCATTTCTGACGATCTGGAGAAATTTTGACAGGTCACGGGTCATCGTTTTTCATCAGAAAATTGATTTTTTGGACTGTAGAAAAATTGATTCAATGTGACCAAAATTGCCATTATTACAGACTTTTTATCCTATTCAGAAGCTTCTATTTCGACCAATTTCAGGCATTAAAGTGACTCTAAACACACATATTTTTGTTCCAAAAGTGATAATTTACATGGAATAGTCATTTGCAGTCAAAAAACTTAAACAATTAAAAAATTTCCATTTCTGACCATCTGGAGAAATTTCGACAGGTCGCATGTCATCGTTTTTCATCAGAAAATTGATTTTCTTGGACTATAGAAAAATTGATTCAAAATGTCATTTGGATTGTGCCTCATGTTTAATAACTACTTTTTAAAGCCTCAATGTGACCAAAATTGCCAGTAATACAGACATTTTCTCCTATTCAGAAGCTTCTATTTCGACCAATTTCAGGCATTAAAGTGTCTCTAAACACACTTGTTTGTGTTCCAAAAGTGATAATTTACATGAAATAGTCATTTGCAGTCAAAAAATTAAACATTAAAAAATTTCCATTTCTGACCATCTGGAGAAATTTCGACAGGTCACGGGTTATCTTTTTCATCAGAAAATTGATTTTTTGGACTGTAGAAAAATTGATTAAAAATGTCATTTGGATTGTGCCTCATGTTGAATAACTACTTTTTAAAGCCTCAATGTGACCAAAATTGCCATTATTACAGACTTTTTCTCCTATTCAGAAGCTTCTATTTCGACCAATTTCAGGCATTAAAGTGACTCTAAACACACTTATTTTTGTTCCAAAAGTGATAATATACATGGAATAGTCATTTACAGTCAAAAAATTAAACATTAAAAAATCTCCATTTCTGACCATCTGTAAAAATTTCGACAGGTCACGGGTCATCGTTTTTCATCAGAAAATTGATTTTTTGGACTGTAGAAAAATTGATTCAAAATGTCATTTGGAATGTGCCTCATGTTGAATAACTACTTTTTAAAGCACCAATGTGACCAAAATTGCCATTATTACAGACTTTTTCTCCTATTCAGAAGCTTCTATTTCGACCAATTTCTGGCATTAAAGTGACTCTAAACACACTTATTTTTGTTCCAAAAGTGATAATTTACATGGAATAGTCATTTGCAGTCAAAAAATTAAACATTAAAAATTTTCCATTTCTGACGATCTGGAGAAATTTTGACAGGTCACGGGTCATCGTTTTTCATCAGAAAATTGATTTTTTGGACTGTAGAAAAATTGATTCAATGTGACCAAAATTGCCATTATTACAGACTTTTTATCCTATTCAGAAGCTTCTATTTCGACCAATTTCAGGCATTAAAGTGACTCTAAACACACATATTTTTGTTCCAAAAGTGATAATTTACATGGAATAGTCATTTGCAGTCAAAAAACTTAAACAATTAAAAAATTTCCATTTCTGACCATCTGGAGAAATTTCGACAGGTCGCATGTCATCGTTTTTCATCAGAAAATTGATTTTCTTGGACTATAGAAAAATTGATTCAAAATGTCATTTGGATTGTGCCTCATGTTTAATAACTACTTTTTAAAGCCTCAATGTGACCAAAATTGCCAGTAATACAGACATTTTCTCCTATTCAGAAGCTTCTATTTCGACCAATTTCAGGCATTAAAGTGTCTCTAAACACACTTGTTTGTGTTCCAAAAGTGATAATTTACATGAAATAGTCATTTGCAGTCAAAAAATTAAACATTAAAAAATTTCCATTTCTGACCATCTGGAGAAATTTCGACAGGTCACGGGTCATCGTTTTTCATCAGAAAATTGATTTTTTGGACTGTAGAAAAATTGATTCAAAATGTCATTTGGAATGTGCCTCATGTTGAATAACTACTTTTTAAAGCACTAATGTGACCAAAATTGCCATTATTACAGACTTTTTCTCCTATTCAGAAGCTTCTATTTCGACCAATTTCTGGCATTAAAGTGACTCTAAACACACTTATTTTTGTTCCAAAAGTGATAATTTACATGGAATAGTCATTTGCAGTCAAAAAATTAAACATTACAAATTTTCCATTTCTGACGATCTGGAGAAATTTTGACAGGTCACGGGTCATCGTTTTTCATCAGAAAATTGATTTTTTGGACTGTAGAAAAATTGATTCAAAATGTCATTTGGAATGTGCCTCATGTTGAATAACTACTTTTTAAAGCACCAATGTGACCAAAATTGCCATTATTACAGACTTTTTCTCCTATTCAGAAGCTTCTATTTCGACCAATTTCAGGCATTAAAGTGACTCTAAACACACTTATTTTTGTTCCAAAAGTGATAATTTACATGGAATAGTCATTTGCAGTCAAAAAATTAAACATTAAAAATTTTCCATTTCTGACGATCTGGAGAAATTTTGACAGGTCACGGGTCATCGTTTTTCATCAGAAAATTGATTTTTTGGACTGTAGAAAAATTGATTAAAAATGTCATTTGGAATGTGCCTCATGTTGAATAACTACTTTTTAAAGCCTCAATGTGACGAAAATTGCCATTTTTAAAGACATTTTCTCCTATTCAGAAGCTCTATTTCGACCAATTTCAGGCATTAAAGGGACTCTAAACACCCTTACTTTTGTTCCAAAAGTGATAATTCACATGGAATAGTCATTTGCAGTCAAAAAATTAAACATTAAAAAAAATCCATTTCTGACCATCTGGAGAAATTTCGACAGGTCACGGGTCATCGTTTTTCATCAGAAAATTGATTTTTTGGACTGTAGAAAAATTGATTCAAAATGTCATTTGGAATGTGCCTCATGTTGAATAACTACTTTTTAAAGCCTCAATGTGGCGAAAATTGCCATTTTTAAAGACATTTTCTCCTATTCAGAAGCTCTATTTTGACCAATTTCAGGCATTAAAGTGACACTAAACACCCTTATTTTTGTTCCAAAAGTGATAATTCACATGGAATAGTCATTTACAGTAGAAATATTAAACATTAAAAAATTTCCATTTCTGACCATCTGGAGAAATTTCGACAGGTCACGGGTCATCGTTTTTCATCAGAAAATAGATTTTTGGGACTGTAGAAAAATTGATTCAAAATGTCATTTGGAATGTGCCTCATGTTGAATAACTACTTTTTAAAGCACCAATGTGACCAAAATTGCCATTATTACAGACTTTTTCTCCTATTCAGAAGCTTCTATTTCGACCAATTTCTGGCATTAAAGTGACTCCAAACACACTTATTTTTGTTCCAAAAGTGATAATTTACATGGAGTAGTCATTTGCAGTCAAAAAATTAAACATTAAAAAATTTCCATTTCTGACGATCTAGAGAAATTTTGACAGGTCACGGGTCATCGTTTTTCATCAGAAAATTGATTTTTTGGACTGTAGAAAAATTGATTCAAAATGTCATTTGGAATGTGCCTCATGTTGAATAACTACTTTTTAAAGCCTCAATGTGACCAAAATTGCCATTATTACAGACTTTTTATCCTATTCAGAAGCTTCTATTTCGACCACTTTCAGGCATTAAAGTGACACTAAACACCCTTATTTTTGTTCCAAAAGTGATAATTCACATGGAATAGTCATTTACAGTAGAAATATTAAACATTAAAAAAATTCCATTTCTGACCATCTGGAGAAATTTCGACAGGTCACGGGTCATCGTTTTTCATCAGAAAATAGATTTTTTGGACTGTAGAAAAATTGATTCAAAATGTCATTTGGAATGTGCCTCATGTTGAATAACTACTTTTTAAAGCACCAATGTGACCAAAATTGCCATTATTACAGACTTTTTCTCCTATTCAGAAGCTTCTATTTCGACCAATTTCAGGCATTAAAGTGACTCTAAACACACTTATTTTTGTTCCAAAAGTGATAATTTACATGGAATAGTCATTTGCAGTCAAAAAACTTAAACAATTAAAAAAATTCCATTTCTGACCATCTGGAGAAATTTCGACAAGTCGCGGGTCATCGTTTTTCATCAGAAAATTGATTTTCTTGGACTGTAGAAAAATGTATTAAAAATGTCATTTGGATTGTGCCTCATGTTGAATAACTACTTTTTAAAGCCTCAATGTGACCAAAATTGCCAGTAATACAGACATTTTCTCCTATTCAGAAGCTTCTATTTCAACCAATTTCAGGCATTAAAGGGACTCTAAACACCCTTATTTTTGTTCCAAAAGTGATAATTCACATGGAATAGTCATTTGCAGTCAAAAAACTTAAACCTTAAAAAAAATCCATTTCTGACCATCTGGAGAAATTTTGACAGGTCACGGGTCATCGTTTTTCATCAGAAAATTGATTTTTTGGACTGTAGAAAAATTGATTAAAAATGTCATTTGGAATGTGCCTCATGTTGAATAACTACTTTTTAAAGCCTCAATGTGACCAAAATTGCCATTATTACAGACTCTTTATCCTATTCAGAAGCTTCTATTTCGACCAATTTCAGGCATTAAAGTTACTCTAAACACACTTATTTTTGTTCCAAAAGTGATAATTCACATGGAATAGTCATTTACAGTCAAAAAACTTAAACATTAAAAAAATTCCATTTCTGACCATCTGGAGAAATTTCGACAGGTCACGGGTCATCGTTTTTCATCAGAAAATTGATTTTTTCTGGACTGTAGAAAAATTGATTAAAAATGTCATTTGGAATGTGCCTCATGTTGAATAACTACTTTTTAAAGCACCAATGTGACCAAAATTGCCATTATTACAGACTTTTTCTCCTATTCAGAAGCTTCTATTTCGACCAATTTCTGGCATTAAAGTGACTCTAAACACACTTATTTTTGTTCCAAAAGTGATAATTTACATGGAATAGTCATTTGCAGTCAAAAAATTAAACATTAAAAATTTTCCATTTCTGACGATCTGGAGAAATTTTGACAGGTCACGGGTCATCGTTTTTCATCAGAAAATTGATTTTTTGGACTGTAGAAAAATTGATTCAATGTGACCAAAATTGCCATTATTACAGACTTTTTATCCTATTCAGAAGCTTCTATTTCGACCAATTTCAGGCATTAAAGTGACTCTAAACACACATATTTTTGTTCCAAAAGTGATAATTTACATGGAATAGTCATTTGCAGTCAAAAAACTTAAACAATTAAAAAATTTCCATTTCTGACCATCTGGAGAAATTTCGACAGGTCGCATGTCATCGTTTTTCATCAGAAAATTGATTTTCTTGGACTATAGAAAAATTGATTCAAAATGTCATTTGGATTGTGCCTCATGTTTAATAACTACTTTTTAAAGCCTCAATGTGACCAAAATTGCCAGTAATACAGACATTTTCTCCTATTCAGAAGCTTCTATTTCGACCAATTTCAGGCATTAAAGTGTCTCTAAACACACTTGTTTGTGTTCCAAAAGTGATAATTTACATGAAATAGTCATTTGCAGTCAAAAAATTAAACATTAAAAAATTTCCATTTCTGACCATCTGGAGAAATTTCGACAGGTCACGGGTTATCTTTTTCATCAGAAAATTGATTTTTTGGACTGTAGAAAAATTGATTAAAAATGTCATTTGGATTGTGCCTCATGTTGAATAACTACTTTTTAAAGCCTCAATGTGACCAAAATTGCCATTATTACAGACTTTTTCTCCTATTCAGAAGCTTCTATTTCGACCAATTTCAGGCATTAAAGTGACTCTAAACACACTTATTTTTGTTCCAAAAGTGATAATATACATGGAATAGTCATTTACAGTCAAAAAATTAAACATTAAAAAATCTCCATTTCTGACCATCTGTAAAAATTTCGACAGGTCACGGGTCATCGTTTTTCATCAGAAAATTGATTTTTTGGACTGTAGAAAAATTGATTCAAAATGTCATTTGGAATGTGCCTCATGTTGAATAACTACTTTTTAAAGCACCAATGTGACCAAAATTGCCATTATTACAGACTTTTTCTCCTATTCAGAAGCTTCTATTTCGACCAATTTCTGGCATTAAAGTGACTCTAAACACACTTATTTTTGTTCCAAAAGTGATTTACATGGAATAGTCATTTGCAGTCAAAAAATTAAACATTAAAAATTTTCCATTTCTGACGATCTGGAGAAATTTTGACAGGTCACGGGTCATCGTTTTTCATCAGAAAATTGATTTTTTGGACTGTAGAAAAATTGATTCAATGTGACCAAAATTGCCATTATTACAGACTTTTTATCCTATTCAGAAGCTTCTATTTCGACCAATTTCAGGCATTAAAGTGACTCTAAACACACATATTTTTGTTCCAAAAGTGATAATTTACATGGAATAGTCATTTGCAGTCAAAAAACTTAAACAATTAAAAAATTTCCATTTCTGACCATCTGGAGAAATTTCGACAGGTCGCATGTCATCGTTTTTCATCAGAAAATTGATTTTCTTGGACTATAGAAAAATTGATTCAAAATGTCATTTGGATTGTGCCTCATGTTTAATAACTACTTTTTAAAGCCTCAATGTGACCAAAATTGCCAGTAATACAGACATTTTCTCCTATTCAGAAGCTTCTATTTCGACCAATTTCAGGCATTAAAGTGTCTCTAAACACACTTGTTTGTGTTCCAAAAGTGATAATTTACATGAAATAGTCATTTGCAGTCAAAAAATTAAACATTAAAAAATTTCCATTTCTGACCATCTGGAGAAATTTCGACAGGTCACGGGTCATCGTTTTTCATCAGAAAATTGATTTTTTGGACTGTAGAAAAATTGATTCAAAATGTCATTTGGAATGTGCCTCATGTTGAATAACTACTTTTTAAAGCACCAATGTGACCAAAATTGCCATTATTACAGACTTTTTCTCCTATTCAGAAGCTTCTATTTCGACCAATTTCTGGCATTAAAGTGACTCTAAACACACTTATTTTTGTTCCAAAAGTGATAATTTACATGGAATAGTCATTTGCAGTCAAAAAATTAAACATTAAAAATTTTCCATTTCTGACGATCTGGAGAAATTTTGACAGGTCACGGGTCATCGTTTTTCATCAGAAAATTGATTTTTTGGACTGTAGAAAAATTGATTCAAAATGTCATTTGGAATGTGCCTCATGTTGAATAACTACTTTTTAAAGCACCAATGTGACCAAAATTGCCATTATTACAGACTTTTTCTCCTATTCAGAAGCTTCTATTTCGACCAATTTCAGGCATTAAAGTGACTCTAAACACACTTATTTTTGTTCCAAAAGTGATAATTTACATGGAATAGTCATTTGCAGTCAAAAAATTAAACATTAAAAATTTTCCATTTCTGACGATCTGGAGAAATTTTGACAGGTCACGGGTCATCGTTTTTCATCAGAAAATTGATTTTTTGGACTGTAGAAAAATTGATTAAAAATGTCATTTGGAATGTGCCTCATGTTGAATAACTACTTTTTAAAGCCTCAATGTGACGAAAATTGCCATTTTTAAAGACATTTTCTCCTATTCAGAAGCTCTATTTCGACCAATTTCTGGCATTAAAGGGACTCTAAACACCCTTACTTTTGTTCCAAAAGTGATAATTCACATGGAATAGTCATTTGCAGTCAAAAAATTAAACATTAAAAAAAATCCATTTCTGACCATCTGGAGAAATTTCGACAGGTCACGGGTCATCGTTTTTCATCAGAAAATTGATTTTTTGGACTGTAGAAAAATTGATTCAAAATGTCATTTGGAATGTGCCTCATGTTGAATAACTACTTTTTAAAGCCTCAATGTGGCGAAAATTGCCATTTTTAAAGACATTTTCTCCTATTCAGAAGCTCTATTTTGACCAATTTCAGGCATTAAAGTGACACTAAACACCCTTATTTTTGTTCCAAAAGTGATAATTCACATGGAATAGTCATTTACAGTAGAAATATTAAACATTAAAAAATTTCCATTTCTGACCATCTGGAGAAATTTCGACAGGTCACGGGTCATCGTTTTTCATCAGAAAATAGATTTTTGGGACTGTAGAAAAATTGATTCAAAATGTCATTTGGAATGTGCCTCATGTTGAATAACTACTTTTTAAAGCACCAATGTGACCAAAATTGCCATTATTACAGACTTTTTCTCCTATTCAGAAGCTTCTATTTCGACCAATTTCTGGCATTAAAGTGACTCCAAACACACTTATTTTTGTTCCAAAAGTGATAATTTACATGGAGTAGTCATTTGCAGTCAAAAAATTAAACATTAAAAAATTTCCATTTCTGACGATCTAGAGAAATTTTGACAGGTCACGGGTCATCGTTTTTCATCAGAAAATTGATTTTTTGGACTGTAGAAAAATTGATTCAAAATGTCATTTGGAATGTGCCTCATGTTGAATAACTACTTTTTAAAGCCTCAATGTGACCAAAATTGCCATTATTACAGACTTTTTATCCTATTCAGAAGCTTCTATTTCGACCACTTTCAGGCATTAAAGTGACACTAAACACCCTTATTTTTGTTCCAAAAGTGATAATTCACATGGAATAGTCATTTACAGTAGAAATATTAAACATTAAAAAAATTCCATTTCTGACCATCTGGAGAAATTTCGACAGGTCACGGGTCATCGTTTTTCATCAGAAAATAGATTTTTTGGACTGTAGAAAAATTGATTCAAAATGTCATTTGGAATGTGCCTCATGTTGAATAACTACTTTTTAAAGCACCAATGTGACCAAAATTGCCATTATTACAGACTTTTTCTCCTATTCAGAAGCTTCTATTTCGACCAATTTCAGGCATTAAAGTGACTCTAAACACACTTATTTTTGTTCCAAAAGTGATAATTTACATGGAATAGTCATTTGCAGTCAAAAAACTTAAACAATTAAAAAAATTCCATTTCTGACCATCTGGAGAAATTTCGACAAGTCGCGGGTCATCGTTTTTCATCAGAAAATTGATTTTCTTGGACTGTAGAAAAATGTATTAAAAATGTCATTTGGATTGTGCCTCATGTTGAATAACTACTTTTTAAAGCCTCAATGTGACCAAAATTGCCAGTAATACAGACATTTTCTCCTATTCAGAAGCTTCTATTTCAACCAATTTCAGGCATTAAAGGGACTCTAAACACCCTTATTTTTGTTCCAAAAGTGATAATTCACATGGAATAGTCATTTGCAGTCAAAAAACTTAAACCTTAAAAAAAATCCATTTCTGACCATCTGGAGAAATTTTGACAGGTCACGGGTCATCGTTTTTCATCAGAAAATTGATTTTTTGGACTGTAGAAAAATTGATTAAAAATGTCATTTGGAATGTGCCTCATGTTGAATAACTACTTTTTAAAGCCTCAATGTGACCAAAATTGCCATTATTACAGACTCTTTATCCTATTCAGAAGCTTCTATTTCAACCAATTTCAGGCATTAAAGTTACTCTAAACACACTTATTTTTGTTCCAAAAGTGATAATTCACATGGAATAGTCATTTACAGTCAAAAAACTTAAACATTAAAAAAATTCCATTTCTGACCATCTGGAGAAATTTCGACAGGTCACGGGTCATCGTTTTTCATCAGAAAATTGATTTTTTCTGGACTGTAGAAAAATTGATTAAAAATGTCATTTGGAATGTGCCTCATGTTGAATAACTACTTTTTAAAGCACCAATGTGACCAAAATTGCCATTATTACAGACTTTTTCTCCTATTCAGAAGCTTCTATTTCGACCAATTTCTGGCATTAAAGTGACTCTAAACACACTTATTTTTGTTCCAAAAGTGATAATTTACATGGAATAGTCATTTGCAGTCAAAAAATTAAACATTAAAAATTTTCCATTTCTGACGATCTGGAGAAATTTTGACAGGTCACGGGTCATCGTTTTTCATCAGAAAATTGATTTTTTGGACTGTAGAAAAATTGATTCAATGTGACCAAAATTGCCATTATTACAGACTTTTTATCCTATTCAGAAGCTTCTATTTCGACCAATTTCAGGCATTAAAGTGACTCTAAACACACATATTTTTGTTCCAAAAGTGATAATTTACATGGAATAGTCATTTGCAGTCAAAAAACTTAAACAATTAAAAAATTTCCATTTCTGACCATCTGGAGAAATTTCGACAGGTCGCATGTCATCGTTTTTCATCAGAAAATTGATTTTCTTGGACTATAGAAAAATTGATTCAAAATGTCATTTGGATTGTGCCTCGTGTTTAATAACTACTTTTTAAAGCCTCAATGTGACCAAAATTGCCAGTAATACAGACATTTTCTCCTATTCAGAAGCTTCTATTTCGACCAATTTCAGGCATTAAAGTGTCTCTAAACACACTTGTTTGTGTTCCAAAAGTGATAATTTACATGAAATAGTCATTTGCAGTCAAAAAATTAAACATTAAAAAATTTCCATTTCTGACCATCTGGAGAAATTTCAACAGGTCACGGGTCATCGTTTTTCATCAGAAAATTGATTTTTTGGACTGTAGAAAAATTGATTCAAAATGTCATTTGGAATGTGCCTCATGTTGAATAACTACTTTTTAAAGCACCAATGTGACCAAAATTGCCATTATTACAGACTTTTTCTCCTATTCAGAAGCTTCTATTTCGACCAATTTCTGGCATTAAAGTGACTCTAAACACACTTAATTTTGTTCCAAAAGTGATAATTTACATGGAATAGTCATTTGCAGTCAAAAAATTAAACATTAAAAATTTTCCATTTCTGACGATCTGGAGAAATTTTGACAGGTCACGGGTCATCGTTTTTCATCAGAAAATTGATTTTTTGGACTGTAGAAAAATTGATTCAAAATGTCATTTGGAATGTGCCTCATGTTGAATAACTACTTTTTAAAGCACCAATGTGACCAAAATTGCCATTATTACAGACTTTTTCTCCTATTCAGAAGCTTCTATTTCGACCAATTTCTGGCATTAAAGTGACTCTAAACACACTTATTTTTGTTCCAAAAGTGATTTACATGGAATAGTCATTTGCAGTCAAAAAATTAAACATTAAAAATTTTCCATTTCTGACGATCTGGAGAAATTTTGACAGGTCACGGGTCATCGTTTTTCATCAGAAAATTGATTTTTTGGACTGTAGAAAAATTGATTCAATGTGACCAAAATTGCCATTATTACAGACTTTTTATCCTATTCAGAAGCTTCTATTTCGACCAATTTCAGGCATTAAAGTGACTCTAAACACACATATTTTTGTTCCAAAAGTGATAATTTACATGGAATAGTCATTTGCAGTCAAAAAACTTAAACAATTAAAAAATTTCCATTTCTGACCATCTGGAGAAATTTCGACAGGTCGCATGTCATCGTTTTTCATCAGAAAATTGATTTTCTTGGACTATAGAAAAATTGATTCAAAATGTCATTTGGATTGTGCCTCATGTTTAATAACTACTTTTTAAAGCCTCAATGTGACCAAAATTGCCAGTAATACAGACATTTTCTCCTATTCAGAAGCTTCTATTTCGACCAATTTCAGGCATTAAAGTGTCTCTAAACACACTTGTTTGTGTTCCAAAAGTGATAATTTACATGAAATAGTCATTTGCAGTCAAAAAATTAAACATTAAAAAATTTCCATTTCTGACCATCTGGAGAAATTTCGACAGGTCACGGGTCATCGTTTTTCATCAGAAAATTGATTTTTTGGACTGTAGAAAAATTGATTCAAAATGTCATTTGGAATGTGCCTCATGTTGAATAACTACTTTTTAAAGCACCAATGTGACCAAAATTGCCATTATTACAGACTTTTTCTCCTATTCAGAAGCTTCTATTTCGACCAATTTCTGGCATTAAAGTGACTCTAAACACACTTATTTTTGTTCCAAAAGTGATAATTTACATGGAATAGTCATTTGCAGTCAAAAAATTAAACATTAAAAATTTTCCATTTCTGACGATCTGGAGAAATTTTGACAGGTCACGGGTCATCGTTTTTCATCAGAAAATTGATTTTTTGGACTGTAGAAAAATTGATTCAAAATGTCATTTGGAATGTGCCTCATGTTGAATAACTACTTTTTAAAGCACCAATGTGACCAAAATTGCCATTATTACAGACTTTTTCTCCTATTCAGAAGCTTCTATTTCGACCAATTTCAGGCATTAAAGTGACTCTAAACACACTTATTTTTGTTCCAAAAGTGATAATTTACATGGAATAGTCATTTGCAGTCAAAAAATTAAACATTAAAAATTTTCCATTTCTGACGATCTGGAGAAATTTTGACAGGTCACGGGTCATCGTTTTTCATCAGAAAATTGATTTTTTGGACTGTAGAAAAATTGATTAAAAATGTCATTTGGAATGTGCCTCATGTTGAATAACTACTTTTTAAAGCCTCAATGTGACGAAAATTGCCATTTTTAAAGACATTTTCTCCTATTCAGAAGCTCTATTTCGACCAATTTCTGGCATTAAAGGGACTCTAAACACCCTTACTTTTGTTCCAAAAGTGATAATTCACATGGAATAGTCATTTGCAGTCAAAAAATTAAACATTAAAAAAAATCCATTTCTGACCATCTGGAGAAATTTCGACAGGTCACGGGTCATCGTTTTTCATCAGAAAATTGATTTTTTGGACTGTAGAAAAATTGATTCAAAATGTCATTTGGAATGTGCCTCATGTTGAATAACTACTTTTTAAAGCCTCAATGTGGCGAAAATTGCCATTTTTAAAGACATTTTCTCCTATTCAGAAGCTCTATTTTGACCAATTTCAGGCATTAAAGTGACACTAAACACCCTTATTTTTGTTCCAAAAGTGATAATTCACATGGAATAGTCATTTACAGTAGAAATATTAAACATTAAAAAATTTCCATTTCTGACCATCTGGAGAAATTTCGACAGGTCACGGGTCATCGTTTTTCATCAGAAAATAGATTTTTGGGACTGTAGAAAAATTGATTCAAAATGTCATTTGGAATGTGCCTCATGTTGAATAACTACTTTTTAAAGCACCAATGTGACCAAAATTGCCATTATTACAGACTTTTTCTCCTATTCAGAAGCTTCTATTTCGACCAATTTCTGGCATTAAAGTGACTCCAAACACACTTATTTTTGTTCCAAAAGTGATAATTTACATGGAGTAGTCATTTGCAGTCAAAAAATTAAACATTAAAAAATTTCCATTTCTGACGATCTAGAGAAATTTTGACAGGTCACGGGTCATCGTTTTTCATCAGAAAATTGATTTTTTGGACTGTAGAAAAATTGATTCAAAATGTCATTTGGAATGTGCCTCATGTTGAATAACTACTTTTTAAAGCCTCAATGTGACCAAAATTGCCATTATTACAGACTTTTTATCCTATTCAGAAGCTTCTATTTCGACCACTTTCAGGCATTAAAGTGACACTAAACACCCTTATTTTTGTTCCAAAAGTGATAATTCACATGGAATAGTCATTTACAGTAGAAATATTAAACATTAAAAAAATTCCATTTCTGACCATCTGGAGAAATTTCGACAGGTCACGGGTCATCGTTTTTCATCAGAAAATAGATTTTTTGGACTGTAGAAAAATTGATTCAAAATGTCATTTGGAATGTGCCTCATGTTGAATAACTACTTTTTAAAGCACCAATGTGACCAAAATTGCCATTATTACAGACTTTTTCTCCTATTCAGAAGCTTCTATTTCGACCAATTTCAGGCATTAAAGTGACTCTAAACACACTTATTTTTGTTCCAAAAGTGATAATTTACATGGAATAGTCATTTGCAGTCAAAAAACTTAAACAATTAAAAAAATTCCATTTCTGACCATCTGGAGAAATTTCGACAAGTCGCGGGTCATCGTTTTTCATCAGAAAATTGATTTTCTTGGACTGTAGAAAAATGTATTAAAAATGTCATTTGGATTGTGCCTCATGTTGAATAACTACTTTTTAAAGCCTCAATGTGACCAAAATTGCCAGTAATACAGACATTTTCTCCTATTCAGAAGCTTCTATTTCAACCAATTTCAGGCATTAAAGGGACTCTAAACACCCTTATTTTTGTTCCAAAAGTGATAATTCACATGGAATAGTCATTTGCAGTCAAAAAACTTAAACCTTAAAAAAAATCCATTTCTGACCATCTGGAGAAATTTTGACAGGTCACGGGTCATCGTTTTTCATCAGAAAATTGATTTTTTGGACTGTAGAAAAATTGATTAAAAATGTCATTTGGAATGTGCCTCATGTTGAATAACTACTTTTTAAAGCCTCAATGTGACCAAAATTGCCATTATTACAGACTCTTTATCCTATTCAGAAGCTTCTATTTCAACCAATTTCAGGCATTAAAGTTACTCTAAACACACTTATTTTTGTTCCAAAAGTGATAATTCACATGGAATAGTCATTTACAGTCAAAAAACTTAAACATTAAAAAAATTCCATTTCTGACCATCTGGAGAAATTTCGACAGGTCACGGGTCATCGTTTTTCATCAGAAAATTGATTTTTTCTGGACTGTAGAAAAATTGATTAAAAATGTCATTTGGAATGTGCCTCATGTTGAATAACTACTTTTTAAAGCACCAATGTGACCAAAATTGCCATTATTACAGACTTTTTCTCCTATTCAGAAGCTTCTATTTCGACCAATTTCTGGCATTAAAGTGACTCTAAACACACTTATTTTTGTTCCAAAAGTGATAATTTACATGGAATAGTCATTTGCAGTCAAAAAATTAAACATTAAAAATTTTCCATTTCTGACGATCTGGAGAAATTTTGACAGGTCACGGGTCATCGTTTTTCATCAGAAAATTGATTTTTTGGACTGTAGAAAAATTGATTCAATGTGACCAAAATTGCCATTATTACAGACTTTTTATCCTATTCAGAAGCTTCTATTTCGACCAATTTCAGGCATTAAAGTGACTCTAAACACACATATTTTTGTTCCAAAAGTGATAATTTACATGGAATAGTCATTTGCAGTCAAAAAACTTAAACAATTAAAAAATTTCCATTTCTGACCATCTGGAGAAATTTCGACAGGTCGCATGTCATCGTTTTTCATCAGAAAATTGATTTTCTTGGACTATAGAAAAATTGATTCAAAATGTCATTTGGATTGTGCCTCGTGTTTAATAACTACTTTTTAAAGCCTCAATGTGACCAAAATTGCCAGTAATACAGACATTTTCTCCTATTCAGAAGCTTCTATTTCGACCAATTTCAGGCATTAAAGTGTCTCTAAACACACTTGTTTGTGTTCCAAAAGTGATAATTTACATGAAATAGTCATTTGCAGTCAAAAAATTAAACATTAAAAAATTTCCATTTCTGACCATCTGGAGAAATTTCAACAGGTCACGGGTCATCGTTTTTCATCAGAAAATTGATTTTTTGGACTGTAGAAAAATTGATTCAAAATGTCATTTGGAATGTGCCTCATGTTGAATAACTACTTTTTAAAGCACCAATGTGACCAAAATTGCCATTATTACAGACTTTTTCTCCTATTCAGAAGCTTCTATTTCGACCAATTTCTGGCATTAAAGTGACTCTAAACACACTTAATTTTGTTCCAAAAGTGATAATTTACATGGAATAGTCATTTGCAGTCAAAAAATTAAACATTAAAAATTTTCCATTTCTGACGATCTGGAGAAATTTTGACAGGTCACGGGTCATCGTTTTTCATCAGAAAATTGATTTTTTGGACTGTAGAAAATTTGATTCAAAATGTCATTTGGAATGTGCCTCATGTTGAATAACTACTTTTTAAAGCACCAATGTGACCAAAATTGCCATTATTACAGACTTTTTCTCCTATTCAGAAGCTTCTATTTCGACCAATTTCAGGCATTAAAGTGACTCTAAACACACTTATTTTTGTTCCAAAAGTGATAATTTACATGGAATAGTCATTTGCAGTCAAAAAATTAAACATTAAAAATTTTCCATTTCTGACGATCTGGAGAAATTTTGACAGGTCACGGGTCATCGTTTTTCATCAGAAAATTGATTTTTTGGACTGTAGAAAAATTGATTAAAAATGTCATTTGGAATGTGCCTCATGTTGAATAACTACTTTTTAAAGCCTCAATGTGACGAAAATTGCCATTTTTAAAGACATTTTCTCCTATTCAGAAGCTCTATTTCGACCAATTTCAGGCATTAAAGGGACTCTAAACACCATTACTTTTGTTCCAAAAGTGATAATTCACATGGAATAGTCATTTGCAGTCAAAAAATTAAACATTAAAAAAAATCCATTTCTGACCATCTGGAGAAATTTCGACAGGTCACGGGTCATCGTTTTTCATCAGAAAATAGATTTTTTGGACTGTAGAAAAATTGATTCAAAATGTCATTTGGAATGTGCCTCATGTTGAATAACTACTTTTTAAAGCCTCAATGTGGCGAAAATTGCCATTTTTAAAGACATTTTCTCCTATTCAGAAGCTCTATTTTGACCAATTTCAGGCATTAAAGTGACACTAAACACCCTTATTTTTGTTCCAAAAGTGATAATTCACATGGAATAGTCATTTACAGTAGAAATATTAAACATTAAAAAATTTCCATTTCTGACCATCTGGAGAAATTTCGACAGGTCACGGGTCATCGTTTTTCATCAGAAAATAGATTTTTGGGACTGTAGAAAAATTGATTCAAAATGTCATTTGGAATGTGCCTCATGTTGAATAACTACTTTTTAAAGCACCAATGTGACCAAAATTGCCATTATTACAGACTTTTTCTCCTATTCAGAAGCTTCTATTTCGACCAATTTCTGGCATTAAAGTGACTCCAAACACACTTATTTTTGTTCCAAAAGTGATAATTTACATGGAGTAGTCATTTGCAGTCAAAAAATTAAACATTAAAAAATTTCCATTTCTGACGATCTGGAGAAATTTTGACAGGTCACGGGTCATCGTTTTTCATCAGAAAATTGATTTTTTGGACTGTAGAAAAATTGATTCAAAATGTCATTTGGAATGTGCCTCATGTTGAATAACTACTTTTTAAAGCCTCAATGTGACCAAAATTGCCATTATTACAGACTTTTTATCCTATTCAGAAGCTTCTATTTCGACCACTTTCAGGCATTAAAGTGACACTAAACACCCTTATTTTTGTTCCAAAAGTGATAATTCACATGGAATAGTCATTTACAGTAGAAATATTAAACATTAAAAAAATTCCATTTCTGACCATCTGGAGAAATTTCGACAGGTCACGGGTCATCGTTTTTCATCAGAAAATAGATTTTTTGGACTGTAGAAAAATTGATTCAAAATGTCATTTGGAATGTGCCTCATGTTGAATAACTACTTTTTAAAGCACCAATGTGACCAAAATTGCCATTATTACAGACTTTTTCTCCTATTCAGAAGCTTCTATTTCGACCAATTTCAGGCATTAAAGTGACTCTAAACACACTTATTTTTGTTCCAAAAGTGATAATTTACATGGAATAGTCATTTGCAGTCAAAAAACTTAAACAATTAAAAAAATTCCATTTCTGACCATCTGGAGAAATTTCGACAAGTCGCGGGTCATCGTTTTTCATCAGAAAATTGATTTTCTTGGACTGTAGAAAAATGTATTAAAAATGTCATTTGGATTGTGCCTCATGTTGAATAACTACTTTTTAAAGCCTCAATGTGACCAAAATTGCCAGTAATACAGACATTTTCTCCTATTCAGAAGCTTCTATTTCAACCAATTTCAGGCATTAAAGGGACTCTAAACACCCTTATTTTTGTTCCAAAAGTGATAATTCACATGGAATAGTCATTTGCAGTCAAAAAACTTAAACATTAAAAAAATTCCATTTCTGACCATCTGGAGAAATTTTGACAGGTCACGGGTCATCGTTTTTCATCAGAAAATTGATTTTTTGGACTGTAGAAAAATTGATTCAAAATGTCATTTGGAATGTGCCTCATGTTGAATAACTACTTTTTAAAGCCTCAATGTGACCAAAATTGCCATTATTACAGACTCTTTATCCTATTCAGAAGCTTCTATTTCGACCAATTTCAGGCATTAAAGTTACTCTAAACACACTTATTTTTGTTCCAAAAGTGATAATTCACATGGAATAGTCATTTACAGTCAAAAAACTTAAACATTAAAAAAATTCCATTTCTGACCATCTGGAGAAATTTCGACAGGTCACGGGTCATCGTTTTTCATCAGAAAATTGATTTTTTCTGGACTGTAGAAAAATTGATTAAAAATGTCATTTGGAATGTGCCTCATGTTGAATAACTACTTTTTAAAGCACCAATGTGACCAAAATTGCCATTATTACAGATTTTTTCTCCTATTCAGAAGCTTCTATTTCGACCAATTTCTGGCATTAAAGTGACTCTAAACACACTTATTTTTGTTCCAAAAGTGATAATTTACATGGAATAGTCATTTGCAGTCAAAAAATTAAACATTAAAAATTTTCCATTTCTGACGATCTGGAGAAATTTTGACAGGTCACGGGTCATCGTTTTTCATCAGAAAATTGATTTTTTGGACTGTAGAAAAATTGATTCAATGTGACCAAAATTGCCATTATTACAGACTTTTTATCCTATTCAGAAGCTTCTATTTCGACCAATTTCAGGCATTAAAGTGACTCTAAACACACATATTTTTGTTCCAAAAGTGATAATTTACATGGAATAGTCATTTGCAGTCAAAAAACTTAAACAATTAAAACATTTCCATTTCTGACCATCTGGAGAAATTTCGACAGGTCGCATGTCATCGTTTTTCATCAGAAAATTGATTTTCTTGGACTATAGAAAAATTGATTCAAAATGTCATTTGGATTGTGCCTCATGTTTAATAACTACTTTTTAAAGCCTCAATGTGACCAAAATTGCCAGTAATACAGACATTTTCTCCTATTCAGAAGCTTCTATTTCGACCAATTTCAGGCATTAAAGTGTCTCTAAACACACTTGTTTGTGTTCCAAAAGTGATAATTTACATGAAATAGTCATTTGCAGTCAAAAAATTAAACATTAAAAAATTTCCATTTCTGACCATCTGGAGAAATTTCGACAGGTCACGGGTTATCTTTTTCATCAGAAAATTGATTTTTTGGACTGTAGAAAAATTGATTAAAAATGTCATTTGGATTGTGCCTCATGTTGAATAACTACTTTTTAAAGCCTCAATGTGACCAAAATTGCCATTATTACAGACTTTTTCTCCTATTCAGAAGCTTCTATTTCGACCAATTTCAGGCATTAAAGTGACTCTAAACACACTTATTTTTGTTCCAAAAGTGATAATATACATGGAATAGTCATTTACAGTCAAAAAATTAAACATTAAAAAATTTCCATTTCTGACCATCTGTAAAAATTTCGACAGGTCACGGGTCATCGTTTTTCATCAGAAAATTGATTTTTTGGACTGTAGAAAAATTGATTCAAAATGTCATTTGGAATGTGCCTCATGTTGAATAACTACTTTTTAAAGCACCAATGTGACCAAAATTGCCATTATTACAGACTTTTTCTCCTATTCAGAAGCTTCTATTTCGACCAATTTCTGGCATTAAAGTGACTCTAAACACACTTATTTTGTTCCAAAAGTGATAATTTACATGGAATAGTCATTTGCAGTCAAAAAATTAAACATTAAAAATTTTCCATTTCTGACGATCTGGAGAAATTTTGACAGGTCACGGGTCATCGTTTTTCATCAGAAAATTGATTTTTTGGACTGTAGAAAAATTGATTCAAAATGTCATTTGGAATGTGCCTCATGTTGAATAACTACTTTTTAAAGCACCAATGTGACCAAAATTGCCATTATTACAGACTTTTTCTCCTATTCAGAAGCTTCTATTTCGACCAATTTCAGGCATTAAAGTGACTCTAAACACACTTATTTTGGTTCCAAAAGTGATAATTTACATGGAATAGTCATTTGCAGTCAAAAAATTAAACATTAAAAATTTTCCATTTCTGACGATCTGGAGAAATTTTGACAGGTCACGGGTCATCGTTTTTCATCAGAAAATTGATTTTTTGGACTGTAGAAAAATTGATTAAAAATGTCATTTGGAATGTGCCTCATGTTGAATAACTACTTTTTAAAGCCTCAATGTGACGAAAATTGCCATTTTTAAAGACATTTTCTCCTATTCAGAAGCTCTATTTCGACCAATTTCAGGCATTAAAGGGACTCTAAACACCCTTACTTTTGTTCCAAAAGTGATAATTCACATGGAATAGTCATTTGCAGTCAAAAAATTAAACATTAAAAAAAATCCATTTCTGACCATCTGGAGAAATTTCGACAGGTCACGGGTCATCGTTTTTCATCAGAAAATTGATTTTTTGGACTGTAGAAAAATTGATTCAAAATGTCATTTGGAATGTGCCTCATGTTGAATAACTACTTTTTAAAGCCTCAATGTAGCGAAAATTGCCATTTTTAAAGACATTTTCTCCTATTCAGAAGCTCTATTTTGACCAATTTCAGGCATTAAAGTGACACTAAACACCCTTATTTTTGTTCCAAAAGTGATAATTCACATGGAATAGTCATTTACAGTTGAAATATTAAACATTAAAAAATTTCCATTTCTGACCATCTGGAGAAATTTCGACAGGTCACGGGTCATCGTTTTTCATCAGAAAATAGATTTTTGGGACTGTAGAAAAATTGATTCAAAATGTCATTTGGAATGTGCCTCATGTTGAATAACTACTTTTTAAAGCACCAATGTGACCAAAATTGCCATTATTACAGACTTTTTCTCCTATTCAGAAGCTTCTATTTCGACCAATTTCTGGCATTAAAGTGACTCCAAACACACTTATTTTTGTTCCAAAAGTGATAATTTACATGGAGTAGTCATTTGCAGTCAAAAAATTAAACATTCAAAAATTTCCATTTCTGACGATCTGGAGAAATTTTGACAGGTCACGGGTCATCGTTTTTCATCAGAAAATTGATTTTTTGGACTGTAGAAAAATTGATTCAAAATGTCATTTGGAATGTGCCTCATGTTGAATAACTACTTTTTAAAGCCTCAATGTGACCAAAATTGCCATTATTACAGACTTTTTATCCTATTCAGAAGCTTCTATTTCGACCACTTTCAGGCATTAAAGTGACACTAAACACCCTTATTTTTGTTCCAAAAGTGATAATTCACATGGAATAGTCATTTACAGTAGAAATATTAAACATTAAAAAAATTCCATTTCTGACCATCTGGAGAAATTTCGACAGGTCACGGGTCATCGTTTTTCATCAGAAAATAGATTTTTTGGACTGTAGAAAAATTGATTCAAAATGTCATTTGGAATGTGCCTCATGTTGAATAACTACTTTTTAAAGCACCAATGTGACCAAAATTGCCATTATTACAGACTTTTTCTCCTATTCAGAAGCTTCTATTTCGACCAATTTCAGGCATTAAAGTGACTCTAAACACACTTATTTTTGTTCCAAAAGTGATAATTTACATGGAATAGTCATTTGCAGTAAAAAAACTTAAACAATTAAAAAAATTCCATTTCTGACCATCTGGAGAAATTTCGACAGGTCGCGGGTCATCGTTTTTCATCAGAAAATTGATTTTCTTGGACTGTAGAAAAATTGATTCAAAATGTCATTTGGATTGTGCCTCATGTTTAATAACTACTTTTTAAAGCCTCAATGTGACCAAAATTGCCAGTAATACAGACATTTTCTCCTATTCAGAAGCTTCTATTTCGACCAATTTCAGGCATTAAAGTGACTCTAAACACACTTATTTTTGTTCCAAAAGTGATAATTTACATGGAATAGTCATTTGCAGTAAAAAAAACTTAAACATTAAAAAATTTCCATTTCTGACCATCTGGAGAAATTTCGACAGGTCGCGGGTCATCGTTTTTCATCAGAAAATTGATTTTTTCTGGACTGTAGAAAAATTGATTAAAAATGTCATTTGGAATGTGCTTCATGTTGAATAACTACTTTTTAAAGCCTCAATGTGACCAAAATTGCCATTTTTACAGACTATTTCTCCTATTCAGAAGCTTCTATTTTGACAAATTTAAGGCATTTAAGTGACACTAAACACCCTTATTTTTGTTCCAAAAGTGATAATTCACATGGAATAGTCATTTACAGTCAAAAAATTAAACATTAAAAAATGTCCATTTCTGACCATCTGTAGAAATTTCGACAGGTCACGGGTCATCGTTTTTCATCAGAAAATTGATTTGTTGGACTGTAGAAAAATTGATTCAAAATGTCATTTGGAATGTGCCTCATGTTGAATAACTACTTTTAAAAACCCCAATGTGACCAAAATTGCCATTTTTACAGACATTTTCTCCTACTCAGAAGCTTCTTTTTCGACCAATTTCAGGCATTAAAGTGACTCTAAACACACTTATTTTTGTTCCAAAAGTGATAATTTACATGGAATAGTCATTTGCAGTAAAAAAACTTAAACAATTAAAAAAATTCCATTTCTGACCATCTGGAGAAATTTCGACAGGTCGCGGGTCATCGTTTTTCATCAGAAAATTGATTTTCTTGGACTGTAGAAAAATGGATTCAAAATGTCATTTGGATTGTGCCTCATGTTTAATAACTACTTTTTAAAGCCTCAATATGACCAAAATTGCCAGTAATACAGACATTTTCTCCTATTCAGAAGCTTCTATTTCGACCAATTTCAGGCATTAAAGTGACTCTAAACACACTTATTTTTGTTCCAAAAGTGATAATTTACATGGAATAGTCATTTGCAGTAAAAAAACTTAAACATTAAAAAATTTCCATTTCTGACCATCTGGAGAAATTTCGACAGCTCACGGGTCATCGTTCTTCATCAGAAAATTGATTTTTTGGACTGTAGAAAAATTGATTAAAAATGTCATTTGGGGGGAGGAGCCTAGCGCGCAACCAAGATGGCCGCGTAGGCTTACGGCTCTCGAGGGCCTCCGCAACCTCCCACGTCTATCCTGACTTAATCCTGGTTTATTTGACGGGCTTTTGCAGATGAACTTGCGCTGAGGTGTCACCCGTTTTCCAAATTCAGATCGTTCGCCGGGACCCGGAATGGTTGCACTCCGAAGTTTGTGGCCTGCTCTTGCCTTGGTCCCGATTTCGAGCTGGTGAAGTGCCCGGGTACGAAGTGAACAACAGCGGCTGGCTGGGCTTGCCCTGCCACGGACCCTGCACTTTCACTTTCGTTTTCAAGCTTGCTCTCTAATATCGGTCGAGAGACTCTGGTGTTTCAGAGGGGAGCGGACGGCGAAGTGTCTGGCCTGACTCTCGGATTCTACATGGGCTGACTGTCGGCGACGGCTGTGTTCAATTGAATTAACTACCTGGTCCCCTTTTTTCCTGGTGCGGGCGGGTGCCGGCCTTGGTGGCCTCCGGACGATGGCGGCGAGACTAGACGGAGACAAGTCGAAACCCAAGTCAACCCGGAGGGGTGCCTATACCCAGGTCAATAACATGGATCGATATGCGCAGGCAAAGGGATCCCCTGGTGGCTCGCATAAATTGCCTGAGAGGTCTAAGGAGGTCTCCGGCCCATCGTCGGAATTGACCCTGCTGGACGTCATGGGCGCCATTGAGGAGATGAAGACCGCAGTGGGTCAGCAGTTTAATACCCTGGCTCATAAACTGGACGCGGTCCTGATTGATGTGAATTTGGTCAGGGCAGACCTGTCCAAAACTAACGAGCGGGTCGACTCCTTGAGTCAAGCGGCGTCGAGTCTAACTGTGGACGTGGCCGCCCTGCAGACGGAGGTCCGTAGGTTGCGGCTAGCCAGTGATCTGACGGACCGTCGACTTGAGGACTCTGAAAGCAGGGCTAGACGGAACAATGTTCGTATCATTGGAGTGCCGGGAAGATCGGAGGAATCTGCTGCGGATCTCTTTGTTGAGGACCTGGAGACCAATCGTCTCGCGCCTAAGGGACTGAGCAAGTTCTTTGCGGTGGAGCGGGCCCACAGGATTCCGGGTGGTGCGCCCAAGGTGGGTGCTCCCCCGCGGCCTATAATCGCCCGACTGTTTAACTTTCGGGATAGGGATGCTATCCTTCAGGCGTCGAGGGTTCCCGGGCCGCTGAAGTTTGAGAACTCCAATGTCAGCTTTTACCCAGACTTCACGCAAGCGGTCCAGAAACAACGGCTGGGATTTTTGGGTGTCAAACGGCGCTTGAGGGACATGGAGCTGAAATATGCGATGTTATTCCCGGCGAGGCTGCGGGTTGAGTTCCAGGGTCGTTCCCACTTTTTCGACCGGCCGGAGGCGGTTGGAGACTGGTTGGATGCCCTGCCTCAGGGACAGGATCGAGACAGTCGGATGGCGGAGAGCGGACGGGATTTGGTGGAGCAGGATTAGAACTTGGTTCCTGGTGATGGACTGAACTGGTGACGTTTTGTACCTTGGCTCAACTGGACCCTAGATTGGCACAATATGCCCTCCAAATGCCCGGGGGTTGTGGGGAGCTTATTGGGGTCCTTTCCTCCTTCTGGGGTTCTTTTTGTGGTACGTGTTAGGGCGACAGGCACACTGCGAGTTGGGGGGGCTGTTTGGGCTCAAGCAGGGGTGCAGGGAGGGGGGAGTTGTGGTTTGGGGATTGTGGGGGAGGGGGGTTGTTGGGGATTGTTTGTTTGTTTCGCAAGGCAATGTGAAGTTCTCTGCTGACTTATCCGGGTTGTGCTTTCCGGGATGTGGGTATCATGCACGGGAGTGGGATGGGGGGTAGGGGATTGAGAATCCTTTCGTGGAATGTGAATGGACTTGGGGACAGGATCAAGCGCGGGGTGGTGTTGCAGTTCTTGAAGCGGATTTCGCCCGACATTGTTTTCCTGCAGGAGACACATTTGATTGGGAACTCCTTCCATGCCCTAAATAGGAGGGGCTATCGCCTTGCCGCTCACTCTGGTTTCAATTCTGGCTCTAGGGGAGTGGGCATTTTGGTTAGGGCCTCTCTCCCATTGGAAGTTGATGAGGTGCTTCACGATGATAGGGGGCGCTATGTGGCACTGGTGGGGAGGACTATCTCGCTCGTCGCTGTGTATGTGCCTCCGGGGTTACAGACGGCTACCTTTGCTGATTTGGGGCGTTTGGTCCTGGGACTCCCTGGGGGGGTTTTGGTGTTGGGGGGTGACTTTAATGCCGTTGTCTCCGGGTTGGAGGACCGTCACCCCCCCAGGGATCTCCCTAGGGCTCAGGCCTGGTTGGGTGGCTTTTTGGACACTTTGGGACTTGTAGATTGCTGGAGATTGATGCACCCGGGTCAGGCGCAATATACCTTTCACTCGGGGGCCCATGGGAGTCTCTCGAGACTTGATTACATGCTTATGCCAGCGATCCAGGCTGGGATGATTGGGGAGGTGCGTCATTTAGCCCGAGGTATTTCTGATCATTCCCCTATGTGGTTGCAACTGAAGGTTGTCCCTGGGGCAGAGGGGAGAGCACCCATTAGCCCCTGGTATCTACGTAACCCTAAGATCCGCGTGGAGCTGGTCAAGTCCACTGATCACTACTTCAATGATAATGTGGGGTCGGTGCCGTCGGCCGTCTCCCTATGGGAGGCTTATAAAGTGGTGATCAGGGGGCAGGCCCTGTCCCTTATCTCCCATGCTAAGAGGTGCGAGAGAGCAGAGGTGGTTCGCCTGGAAACTGAAATAGCTGAAATGGAGGAGGACTTGGAGCGGGGAGTTACTGATGAGAAAGTGCATGTTCTCAGCCTCAAACAATCAGATTATAGAGCGCTAGTCACGGAAGCCGCTAAAGGGATGAGTAGAGAGCAGCAAGGACGACTGTATGATGTGGGGGATAAGGCCGGAAAGTTGATTGCTTGGTTGGATAAGAAGGAGAGAGCGAGCAGGGTGGTGCCCGTTGTGGAGAGAATGGATGGAGTGCGTGTGACTGACCCGGTGGAGATCATTGACTGCTTCGCGGCTCATTTCCGCGGGGTATACTCTCCGGTTTCTGTGCGTTCGGAGGAGGATTCTCATTTGTTGCTTAGAGACATTGCATTGCCAACCCTATCGGAGGCTGATGCAGTATTGATGGAGGCGAAGTTGTCGTCAGATGAGATCGCTCTGGCCACTCGCTCGATCGCATCGGGTAAAGCGGTGGGTCCTAATGGTCTTCCCATCGAACTATATAAGTTGCGTCCCGATAAGATAGCGCCGCATCTTCGGGACATGTTTTTCGCGGCATGTGCGGCGGGCTTCCTCCCCCCTGACCAACGCCTCGCCAACATAGTTGTGATACACAAAGAGGGGAAGCCGCGAGATCGCTGCGCCTCCTATAGGCCCATTTCGCTACTGAACGCAGAACCCAAAATTCTGGCTAAGGTATTGGCTAATCGACTGGCTCGGGTCGTGGGCGACTTGATTCATCAGGATCAGTCCGGTTTCATACCTCATCGGAACACCGCTCTAAATTTGAGGCAGTTGCACGGCGTGCTGGCTAGGGCGGAATTTATACGTGAGCCGGCCATCTTGGCATCTTTAGATGCTACTATGGCGTTCGACACTTTGGAGTGGCGATATATTTGGGCCGTGTTGGCGAAATTTGGGTTCGGCCCTGAATTTATTGGTTGGGTAAAATTACTATATGCTGACCCTCTGGCTCAGGTGGTGGTGAATGGTAGGGTGTCGGCTCCCTTCGCACTGGGGAGAGGTACGCGGCAGGGATGTCCGTTATCACCCCTTCTCTTTGCACTTTCTTTGGAGCCTCTCGCCGCCTGGTTGCGCTGGGAGCCGTCGTTGCGAGGCATTAGATGGACGCCGGAGTTTGAAGACCGTGTCTCCCTTTACGCGGATGACATCCTTCTGTATCTCACCTCTCCCCGACAGTCGCTGATTGTATTGGTGGACGTACTGAATTCCTTTGGTCGCAACTCCGGCCTGGTCATCAACTGGGCCAAGTCGTGTGTTTACGTCCTCTCGGGTGAGGCCCCCCTCCTGCCACGGGATTGCCCTATCCAGATTGCTACCCTGGGGTTCAAATATTTGGGAATCTTTATCTCACTGGATCCCGCGGCCCGCTATGAGCGAAACCTTCTCCCTCCCCTCCAGCGATTGAAGGCCGACGTCGCGAGGTGGCGACGACTTCCGCTCTCGCCACTCGGACGGGCGGCATTGTTTAAAATGATGTCACTACCCCGCTTCTTGTACGCTTTGCAAAATACTCTAGATGTCGTGCCAGCCCGTTATTTCCGGGAGGTGGAGGGTCTTCAGCGCCAACTGTTTTGGGACGGGCGGCTGCGGATTGCTCTCACCAAGTTAACGCTCCCTTGGTACGATGGCGGGGTCGCCCTCCCCGATATTAAACGATACTATTGGGCGTCTCAGTTGGCGGCGGTGAACCACGGGACATACGGTCCTGCCTTGAATCCGGCCTTCGAGATGGATACATTTCTGCTCCCGGGTGGGGACTATAATAGGGCGCTGTACTCGGTGACTCCGGGCACGCGGTTGACAGGACCCACGCAGGTTGCGGTACGTGTGTGGCACGCGGCGAATGCTGCGATGGGGTGGAGCGATCGCTTGACTCGGACGACGCCGTTGTATGCCTCTGAGCGGTTGGGCTGTTTGTGGAGATCGAAAGGCATTGAGAAATGGGATATGATTGGTATATGTAAGGTGGGTGATCTTTGGGCGAAGGGGTCTTTCAAAACGTTTGAAATGCTTAAAACTGAATATAAATTAAACGATAGAGAGTACTTCCGGTATGCTCAAGTCTACCATGCGCTGTGTTCGGTTTTTCCAGACGTTGCTGCTATCCCCGAGTACTCCCCACTGGAGGATAGAGTGTTGGATGGCTACGTGCCCGACAGCACTATTTCTCTGATTTATAAGAAACTCATTAATGATCGCGCGGACTTGCTGCTCCATCTGCGGGACGCATGGACAGGCGATGGCTTGGAATTGGACGATGAGGACTGGGTATCGGCGGTGGCCTCCCCGAAAGAGGTGGCGATCCCGGCCCGCTTACGATTCGGACAGCTGAAGATCCTTCATAGAGTGTATGTCACGGGGCCCGGTTTGCTGCGTATGGGTTACTCGATGGATGGACAGTGTAAGCGTGGATGTGGCCTGTCGGGTACCTTTCTCCATATCTTATGGGAATGTTCGGAGGTTGTGCGATTTTGGAACGGTATCCACACCGTAATGGAGGAGGTCACGCACGTTGCTCTGTTGCCAGAGGCTAGGAGGTGCTTGTTGAATGTCTGGGAACCGAATGATTGTAATGCGGCACAGACGCAGTGGGTGACCTTGGGGTACATGGTGGCTAAGCGTAACATTGCACAGCTGTGGGCCTCCCCGAGGCCGCCCACGATCGAGGTATGGAAGGAGAATATGGACTGGTGTATGTTTAGGGAAAAGACGGTGTATGTGGCGAGAGGCAAGCCAGGGAAATGGGCTAAGGTATGGGGTCCATGGAATTTATATCGAGGACGTATCTGCACCCCGCCTCTGCCATTAGAGACCGATATTGCTTTGTCCCCCTAGCCACGCATTCCGCGGGATGGTGTGAGGTGTGTTCCATGCTTTGTTCTCCCGTTGCCCCCCTCTACCGCTTCCAGACAAGACCTGCTTTGGACACTGTACGTTGTCCCCCGTCCTGGGAAGAGCACGCTGCTATTTCAGACTCTCATTGCCTTGAGTGTGTTTTATATTTAATAAAAAATGAAACTGTTTATTCCAAATGCTCCTGGCCTATGGCCACGGCCTGTTACATGTGCTCACGAACTGCCGGGAGCTTTGCCTCTGGATCATTTGAATGTGTGGCGTTGCACTGCGGGCCCTCGGGCTCTATAGCGGCCGGCCCTGGTGGTTGTAGGCCCTTGTCTGTATTTTATTGTGTACCAACGGTTTCTAATAAAAATTTTACCAAAAAAAAAAAAAAATGTCATTTGGAATGTGCCTCATGTTGAATAACTACTTTTTAAAGCCTCAATGTGACCAAAATTGCCATTATTACAGACTTTTTCTCCTATTCAGAAGCTTCTATTTCAACCAATTTCAGGCATTAAAGTGACTCTAAACACACTTATTTAAATTCCAAAAGTGATAATTTACATGGAATAGTCATTTGCAGTCAAAAAATTAAACATTAAAAAATTTCCATTTCTGACTATCGGAGAAATTTCGACAGGTCACGGGTCATCGTTTTTCATCAGAAAATTGATTTTTTGGACTGTAGAAAAATTGATTCAAAATGTCATTTGGAATGTGCCTCATGTTGAATAACTACTTTTTAAAGCCTCAATGTGACGAAAATTGCCATTTTTAAAGACATTTTCTCCTATTCAGAAGCTCCATTTCGACCAATTTCAGGCATTAAAGGGACTCTAAACACCCTTATCTTTGTTCCAAAAGTGATAATTCACATGGAATAGTCATTTACAGTCAAAAAAATTAAACATTAAAAAAATTCCATTTCTGACCATCTGGAGAAATTTCGACAGGTCACGGGTCATCGTTTTTCATCAGAAAATTGATTTTTTTGGACTGTAGAAAAATTGACTAAAAATGTCATTTGGAATGTGCCTCATGTTGAATAACTACTTTTTAAAGCCTCAATGTGACCAAAATTGCCATTATTACAGACTTTTTCTCCTATTCAGAAGCTTCTATTTCGACCAATTTCAGGCATTAAAGTGTCTCTAAACACACTTGTTTGTGTTCCAAAAGTGATAATTCACATGGAATAATCATTTACAGTAGAAATATTAAACATTAAAAAATTTCCATTTCTGACCATCTGGAGAAATTTCGACAGGTCACGGGTCATCGTTTTTCATCAGAAAATAGATTTTTTGGACTGTAGAAAAATTGATTCAAAATGTCATTTGGAATGTGCCTCATGTTGAATAACTACTTTTTAAAGCACCAATGTGACCAAAATTGCCATTATTACAGACTTTTTATCCTATTCAGAAGCTTCTATTTTGACCAATTTCAGGCATTAAAGTGTCTCTAAACACACTTGTTTGTGTTCCAAAAGTGATAATTTACATGGAATAGTCATTTGCAGTCAAAAAATTAAACATTAAAAAAATTCCATTTCTGACCATCTGGAGAAATTTCGACAGGTCACGGGTCATCGTTTTTCATCAGAAAATTGATTTTTTGGACTGTAGAAAAATTGATTAAAAATGTCATTTGGAATGTGCCTCATGTTGAATAACTACTTTTTAAAGCCTTAATGTGACTAAAATTGCCATTTTTACAGACTTTTTCTCCTATTCAGAAGGTTCTATTTCGACCAATTTCAGGCATTAAAGTGACTCTAAACACACTTATTTTTGTTCCAAAAGTGATAATTTACATGAGATAGTCATTTACAGTCAAAAAATTAAACATTAAAAAATTTCTATTTCTGGCCATCTGGAGAAATTTCGACAGGTCACGGGTCATCTTTTTCATCAGAAAATTGATTTTTTGGACTGTAGAAAAATTGATTAAAAATGTCATTTGGATTGTGCCTCATGTTGAATAACTACTTTTTAAAGCCTCAATGTGACCAAAATTGCCATTATTACAGACTTTTTCTCCTATTCAGAAGCTTCTATTTCGACCAATGAGGGGGCGTGGCCTCCGGCGCGATGCCATTCTTTTATTTATTTTATTTTTTTAAGAAGGAGGGCTGTGTGGCCCCCCTTCTTTTTCTAATTTACTGGCCCTGGGGACCCCATCCCCAGGGCCTGCACCCTAATTTATTTTGTTGAAAAAAATAAATTTGGCCCTCTCAAGGCCTTAATCGGCCCCAGGGACCCCAACCCACGAGTCATGACCTTTTTAAAAAAAAAATCTTTAGGAGGGGGCTGCGTTGCCCCCCTCCTCAGGCCACTTATGGCCCGGGGACCCCATCCCCCGGGGCTGGCCTTTGTTTTTTATTATTTTAAAAAAATATATATATTTATAGTAACACCTAGGACATGCTGGACAAACCGTATGTACCTATCACCATGACGATTTACGTGATATTCATTAAAAGGTGACTATGCATAGAATGAATCCACGTGGAATGTATTTACACCGCTAGTGAAGCTCTGACGTGTCTGATGCCCTACCGTGCCTAATCTCGGCACCCCCGCCGGTGGGTACTCTCCAAGTAGACACCCTTGTCGTTTATTTATACAAACATGGGTAGCTATTGACACGCACATTTAATATACACGCACACCAAGCCATTCAAAGGGGAATCGACAAAAATTCGACCAAACTATGCAAGAAATCCCCCTCACGGTTAATAAAACACACATCCACCGCCGGATGTGTAATACTTTTTATTTTACTCTCTGGAAAGGAGACAAACCTCACTTGAGAGTCACAGCGTGCTCCTGGCTGAGCCCAATGCTATGTTACACCCACCAGTGCCCGCCGAGTGCCTCACACCTCTGTGTTGTATTCCACCAGCTAGTGCGTATGCTATGACACTCTCTAGCCCATGTGCACTGTAACACCACCCTGTGAATATGTCATGCCACACTTGCCTTCGCACGGGTTATATTGCCCCATCTAACGTGCCTTCCTCGATGCCTATGTTATAACGCACAGCGCTATGCCATACATATTACAATCTGGGATCCATATCTTTGTCACAGTGCATATGCAACGTTACACTCCCCAGCACATATTTTATATTACAACTTTAGAGACTAGTTAGGTTACACAACACTGCCCTGTGCATATTACACTCCAAGGCGCATATCGCATAGCACGCGCTAGTGCCTGTGCTATCTCGCGCTCTCCAATGAATCTGTCATTGCGCACAATGTATTGCATATTATATTTCACGCCCCAGTTCATCTTATATCATACTTTTTGGTGCATAGTTTATACCATATACTTTATCTAGTTTTGATTTTCAATCGTGCTCTCAGGACTATGTTCTAAATAACACTGCGTCCACCTACCCTTTTCATTTTGCGATGGGGGGTGGAGGGTCAGGGGGTGTTTCTGCCAAGTGAGCCCGGAGTCACAGTCACAAACGTCCTCTTCTTCCTGAATAAAAGTGAGATTATGCTGCATACTTGTTCATATTTTAAGTAGTTTGCACAGACACACATTTTAAAAACAATAAAGTTCCTAATACCCACCTTCTCTGAACAGTTAGCTTGCTGCCCCATCCACCTCCTCCCTATCCTCTGTTGTCTGAATCCATGGACTAGCCTCCTCCCTCCTGCCATGCATGGTCTGATGTGCTGCTGCTGGAGCGGGTTATGCAAAATTTTTGTATATCCATCCCATTTTGCATGTCGTTTTATTAATTAGATTAATTAATTAATCATAATCGTACTAATGATTTGGAGTGATGTGGAAATAACGAATCAACCTTATTAATGACCGAAATACACGTGGGATTTGCATCTGCATGGCCTAATTAATGACGTGAACTAAATTTTGTACGCAGATTAATGATAGATAATTAGAACATTGCATGATATATGTCCCTTTGGTGATGAAATTGTGATTCGTGCTTTATTTAGTAAGTATAAACCGCATTGAGTGTTGCTTTTGGCTAGATAAATACACACACATATGGGTATTAGCGAGGGAATAACATTTAATTAGTCATTTCTATGTATTAATTACGTTTTTGTGTTTCTTTTCTTAAGTTGACTATTCTGGCCTATCAAATGATTGCTGCTTTTGGTGCCTAACCCAACAGACGACGCTGAACCAGGCTTGGGTGAAGTGCGCCTGCGCTAAAAGATGAGCAACAATGGCCCTGTCTTGACCCCAGGCAAGCTGTACTTATCAAGGCCACTGGGAAAGGTGCCAGCGCTACAGACAAAAGGCTTTATTAAAGAACCGGAACCAGCAAGTATGCTGACAACATGGACTAAACCTTATGGGAACGGAGAGGTTGACCCCTGATCAGCCAATCAGAACAGTTTAAAACTCAATATTGTTACATTTTGCTATTGAAATTATTATAAAACCCATAGAATAGAGAGGTTGGAGGGTCGCTCCTTCGATTTCCTGATGATATGCTGACGAAGAGGACGGTGACACTGCAGGACAGCTGTTAGCCTGAATCTTTGACGGACTGAATTAATGCCCAAAATCCTTATGAACTTAACCTGCTAAATTGATGGGCATAGATTTGCCAGATTGCCAGATTTGACATAGAGGAAGACTTGGTAAATATGAATGGCAACTTGATCAAATGAATGATTTAATCTGCAATATTAATATAAATTTGGATTTGAACACCTACAGAAATGAGTTGGGTTGTTTATTCATTGAAATGTGTTAATGAAAAGGTTAATTAGAGTATTAGAAATTCACTTAAATCTACAACTAACAGATCCATCCCGGTCATGAGGGGAATACCAAATGTAGAATCTAGGGCTTAATGAGTATAAGAAGGGTTTGTAGGTTTGTGCTCATTAGGGTAAAGTGGTATCTTCCTCCCTCATTATCCAGCACTTGGAAGGATAATCGCCTCTCGTACGGACTGATGGTGAGTGTGTGTTGGTGTTATGGGCCCCACCAGCGAATGTATGGATAGTGTGCGTGTGTGAGATCTTTTGGTCAGCAACGGTAGGGAGGGATTTTGCACTCCGCGCTGGAGCACTGCCACTGCCCTCCATTTAGCATGATGTACCAGTCCACTCCTCCTGCCCTCCATTGCCCAATTCTATGGCCCATCATTGACCTCCTGATTAGCCTCTGTGCTTAGCTTGATGCCCCTATTCTCCTTCCCCCTGCTCTCCGATGTCTTTGTGCATGCCCCTGCTCCATCCTTTTTGCCCACCATGTTCCATGGACCTGCCACTCCTATCTACTCTGAGTGTTCTGTTGAGCTGCCACTCCCCTACCACCTGCCTAGCATTGTCAGATGACTGTAACCTGTCCCTGCCGCCTCAACCCTGCCTGTCCACATGCCATGCCCCTATCCCCTTCCTCCTGTCCTCCATGGTCCATTTTACTACCACACCCTTCTGCCCTCCCTGGTCTGTTGTGCTGCAACTGCTCCTCCTTCCTGCCCGCGCGGTCTGTTGTGAGGCCCCTTCCCCTGAACTCTCTGGTCTGTGCCCAGGTCCTGACCCTCCCTTCTATCCTCCATGGTCCTTTGTGCATGCCTCTGCACCCTCCTTCTTGCCCATCATAGCCATTGTGCTGCCACTAACCCTCCTGCTTGCCATGCATGGTCTTCTGTGCTGCCATGGCCCCTCCCACCTTCACTGTGTAGTCAGCTAGCTGTCCCTGACCCCCTCCCACCTTCCCTCCATGGTCTGTGTGTATGCCATCATAGTCTCATTGTTGCTCTTCATGGTGTGTTTTGTTTCTAGTGCCCAACCTGCCTGACCTCCAAGGTCATCTTGCTGCTCCTGCCTTGCCCCCTTGCCCCCAGCCCTCTGTTTCCATGTGCAGACCCCTATTCACTCCCTCCTGGCTTGTCTGTTCCATTGTAATGCCCCTGATCCGTCCCTCCTGCCCTTTATGGTCTGTTATGCTGCAGCTTTCTCTCCTGTCTGCCCATTATGGTCGGCTAGTTACCATTGCCTTTTTCCCCTCTGTTCTCTGTTGTCCATGTACATGGTCCTGTCCCCTCCCTATTGCTTTCTATGGATTGTTGTGCTGCACTCCTGTCCCGCATGCGCTGTGTGGTGTATTGTGCTGCTGCAAACCCTGATGCCTGCCCTGTAGGGTCAGTTTGGTGCACCTCTCCATGTCCCTCCTGTCCTCTGTTATCCGAGTCCATGTCCCTACCCCAATTCCTCCTGCCTACCATGATCCAATGTACCATACTTGCGAACATTTTGAACTTGGTAAGAGGGAGATTTAAAAAAAAAAAAAGGGGTATTGAATTTCCCCTTTGAGTTACATTGAAAAAGAGGAGATTGTAGACAGGAGAGAGATCAAATAAAGCCCATTTGAGCTTAAAAACATTGGACGTTTCCTGGCTGAAACGGGTCTGTTGGCATGTATGGTTGTACTACCACTGCCTCTTCCTTCTGCCCACAATGGTGTATTATATTGCCACAGCCTCTCTTGCCAGTCCTGTATTGTTGGTTTGTTTCCCCTGCCCCCCTTTCCACTGCCCTCCATAGTCTGTTGTGCTGCCACTGCCCTTCCTGCCTGCCCAGTGTGGTCAAATTGTTGCATCTGCACTCTCCTACCTGCCTTCAATTTTCAGAGTCCGTGCCCCTGGCCTCTGCCTCTCAACAGTATCCCAATGAACAACTAGATTGCTAACATTCTATATTTATTACAAAAGTGTGGAACGCCTGACGTCATCTTGATGTAATCAAAACTGTAATACCTAGAGTATTTCCTTTAGAAATTACATATATGAGAGGGTCTTATTTGCATCAAAATTATGGTTAGTGCTCTAAAAAACTAAAATGAGGACATATTTTCTGAGTTTTCAAATAGCGACAAAGAACTTTTACATTATTTGTATTCTTTATGTTTTTTTATCCAGTTGACCACTTGATTAAATGTTGCACCTAGGGGAGAGGATGTGGTGTTACTTGCAGAGCTGCAGACTTTGCAATTGGGGAACCAGGTTGGAGTTTCTGCTTCAACTCAACATTCTGTGATTCTGGTCAAATCACTTAATCTCCCCATGTCTACAACCAAAACGAATTTGGTCTTGTGTGATGTAACCAATGCTCATGTAAAGCACTCCAATACCTGAAAAGTCTGCACTATATAAAACTGCAAATACTCAAAAATTAAGTGTTTTGCACACTTCTGTCATTGGGCTACATGTGGGCTACATCTGGGTGATATTTGTGCTGCATTTGGTCTCTTTTGTCTCTGGTGGCCATCTTGGGAGATTTATTTGTTATGAAGTTTCCTAATTTCCTCATTTACTGCAGTCTCCTCAGTAGGAAATGCTTTCAGTTTTTTACTTTGAATCCATCAAGAAGGTATTCAGATATGTCACACATTTGCCATAAATTCTGAATGTTAGCACTCTAGTTGCTCATTAGATCACTGTAGTAAAGCTACTGCTCACCACGGAAGTCTGCTGCTGGTATTAAAAGTGTATGTTTCAGTCTGCATATCAGAAGTTTTTAATGAAATAGAAGAGGATTTGAGAAGTCACTCAAAATGTGCCCTAATTTTTCTTTCATCAGCACTAATCATAATCTCTATGGCAAAATGAACCCCCTCATTGTGTTCCTTTTTAAATTAAATGTTTTAAGTGTTACCAGTTTTTTCCAATCAAGATGGCTTCAGGTGTGCCATACTTTTGTCATAAGTAAGACAGTAAGCGCTCTAGTTGTTCTTAAGAACACTCTGGGACATTCTGTCATTGGGCTATACTTGGGCTACATCTGGGTGATATTTGGGCTACATCTGGGCTCTTTTGTCTCTGGTGGCCGTCTTGGGAGATTTATTTGTTATGAAGTTTCCTAATTTCCTGCAGTCTCCTCAGTAGGAAATACTTTCAGTTTTTTACTTTGGTTCCATCAAGAAGGCATTCAGATGTGTCACACATTTGCTATAAATTCTGAATGTTAGCACTCTAGTTGCTCACTCACCAGGGAAGTCTGCTGCTGGTATTCAAAGTGCATGTTTCAGTCTGCATGTCAGAATTTTTTTATGAAATAGAAGAGGATTTGAGAAGTCAAAATGTGCCCTAATTTTTCTTTCTACAGCACTAATCATAATTTCTATGACAAAATGAACCCCCTCATTTTGTTCCTTTGTAAATTAAATGTTTTAAGTGTTACCACTTTATTTCAATCAAGATGGCTTCAGGTGTGCCATACTTTTGTCATAAGTAAGACTGTTAGCACTCTAGTTGTTCGTTAGAACACTCTGGGACATTCTGTCATTGGGCTATACTTGGGCTACATCTGGGTGATATTTGGGCTACATTTGGGCTCTTTTGTCTCTGGTGGCCATTTTGGGAGACTTATTTGTTATGATGTTTCCTAATTTCCTCATTTACTACAGTCTCCTCAGTAGGAAATACTTTCAGTTTTTTACTTTGATTCCATCAAGAAGGCATTCAGATGTGTCACACATTTGCCATAAATTCAGAATGTTAGCGCTCTAGTTGCTTATTAGATCACTGCAGTAAAGCTACTGCTCACCAGGGAAGTCTGCTGCTGGTATTGAAAGTGCATGTTTCAGTCTGCATGTCAGAATTTTTTAATGAAATAGAAGAGGATTTGAGAAGTCACTCAAAATGTGCCCTAATTTTTCTTTCTGCAGCACTAATCATACTTTCTATGGCAAAATGAACCCCCTCATTTTGTTCCTTTTTAAATTAAATGTTTTAAGAGTTACCACTTTATGCCAACCAAGATGGCTTCAGGTGTGCTATACATTTGTCATAAGTAGGACTGTTAGCGCTCTAGTTGTTCTTTAGAACACTCTGGGAAGCTGCAGTAGAACACAAAGGAATCAACTGACAGTCTCTGCCCTTGTTGGATGTACATGTTTTACTGAGAATGTCAGACATCATTCTCACATGACTGAGAAAGATAATGTGAATTTACAGAAAATATGCTCTCAGTTTAGCTTATAGATCAACTTCCAAACCTCTGTGGGAAAAGCATGAGAAAATAGTTTTCTCTCAAACATGATTCATGATATCACAGCAGAAGGTTTTTTCACATGGTAAAATCACCTTAGAACACACCACAATTCCTAAAATGAGTATGGTACCATCAACAAATGATTTATAATGTAACTAAAGTCTTAAAACCTTCTATTAACTGCAATGCTTTTTAATGAGGTGCTATCATGTATATTGGTCCCAAGATGGCTGCCAACACTTCTTGGATGAAGTGCTGACAGCCAATCAGATCTCACGATGAGATGTGTGGTTAGGCTCCGCCCAGATATATATGTGAATTTACTTTTGATTTTCTCAGGAACTACTGAACAGATTTACACCATTTAAGCAAAAGGCACATGCCTGACCTGAGGACTACCTCTTTGCCAAATTTCAAGTAATTCTGTTGAGCCGTTCGGGCTGTACCTTCGACTAAAGGTCCTATGGGAAAATGCATGGGGATATATTATCTACTGGCGGTCGCCAGTAGATAGTTATAGTTAGGACCGAGTTCCTGTAGGACATCTCAAAATTCTATTTTGAATAACTTTGGCGCCGGTTGACAAATCCTCGCGAAATTTTCAAAACTAATGGGGCGCTCCGCTCAGCTCCTACCATGAAAGTCTCGGGGTGATTCGTCAAGCAGGGGCCGAGAAAAAAGGGGGGTCCCAAAACGCGTTTTCCCCATGCATTTTCCCATAGGACATTTAGTCGAAGGTACAGCCCGAACGGCTGAACAGAATTACTTGAAATTTGGCAAAGAGGTAGTCCTCAGGTCAGGGATGTGCCTTTTGCATATATGGTGTCAATCTGTTCAGTAGTTCCTGAGAAAATTGCATTTAAAAGCACATAAATATCTATAGCCGTGCGCGCACGGTGCCGTGCGCGAGCGTAATTCTGATTGGTGGATTCATGTCAGTCAACATTCGAATCGGTCAAAATCAGGAAGTGTCGACCGCCATTTTGTGTGTTGTGTGTGTGACAGGGAAAAAGAAAGGTGGAGAACGTGAAAAGGGGGCAGGGTAGAGAGTTCCTGACCCCCTAGCCTTTGTCAGGGGGTCCCTGAAGGACCCCGAAGGGTGAAAAAAACATTATTTTTTTTTCAAAAAATCGCGGGATGCGCGCACGGTGCGCGCACCCCCAGCCGCCATTTTGAGTTTTAGAGGCAGAAGAGAGCTAAAAACACAAGTGGAGAACGTGAAAAGGGGGCAGGGTAGAGAGTCCCTGATCCCCTAGGCCTTCTCAGGGGACCATGAAAGACCCCTTAGGTCACACAAAAAAATAAAAAATTTAAAAAAATATCGCGGGGTGCGCGCACGGTGCATGGCAGCAAAAAAAACATTAAAAAAATAGAATTAAAAATCAAGTTTAAGTGTTTAGATGTTGGTTGGCTCTAAAAAGAGCCGTTGTGTTCATTGAGTGTTTTTTTGTACCTACAAGTAAGTACCGATGCAGAGTCTAAAGTTCAAGAGGAAGACTCTGTTGCCTTCATCTGTGAAATGTACACCGTCTCCTCTATAAATGCCTTGCATGTTGTAACGCAAGTTGTTGTGGTATATAGAACCCATACCATAGTCTCTGAGGAAAGCAGAAACAGACTTATTGACGTGCTTTCTTGCTTTGTCAATCTGCGGACAATATTGGTTGGACCAGTTCCACTTTTGCCTTTGGCATATATTAGAATATACAAAGGTAGTTTGTGGAAAAAGTGACATCAATTGCACAAAGGTGTCCTTAACAAGCATTTCCAGACCTACCCAGTTAAAGTGCCTAAGTCATTTCCACCACAGTGCACAATTATAAGGTCAGGCTGTGGGAGATGTAGAAAGGATTTCACCAAAGGCATTAATTGGTGCCACTTTAACCCTCTCTGACCAATCCATTTAATGTCTACATTTGGCAAAGCAAGGTCTTTCACAATACCTCTTTTTTTCTGCGTACTTTTCACTCCAGAAGACATAGCTATGACCTACAATCCACACTGTGAACATCTTTCAAGGAGATCTGGATGCACTCAGAAGGGGTCTTTCAGTAGAATGGCAATATAAAAAGAATGATAGTTGTAAAATGGAGGCTTACATACTTTTTTTTAAATAAAAAGAACTCATTGGCTGTTTCAGACCACTCAACACTAAAAACTAGACTGTATGTTTAAATTTTTTAAAGCATGTTTTGTATTGGTTCAGAAAAATGTGTTCCCACAAAACATTACTTTGGATTTGCTGTTAGGTTTGAAAAGTCAAGCACTCTTGCTCTTTGAATTAGAAACATTGTGTGCTGAACTTCTGACCTCTCTGCTCACACCAGTGTTCCATGACCTGTTGCTATGGTAGCAGGCAGAAGTCATGTTGGGGGTAGGGATCATTTGGAAAAGGTTGAAATTTGCAACCAATAGAAATGTGTGTTTCCATTTGAAAAAATGTGGGAAGCACTGTGATTTGAAGTTAACATGTATATGTGTGAAAAAAGAGAGGGAAAGATTGCCATTTACTGGTTCTGCTGAGAGGTGTACAGTTCAGAGATTCTGGCTCTGATAATCTGCTGTGTGAGTGCCACATTTCTTTCTCAACTAACTACTTTTGAAGGTGAGTTATGAATTTGAGAGGGGGTGTATGTGGTGTATTTTGATATAAAAAATAGAAATGTGATTCTTGTTTTAAAGTTGTGTTTTACATTTTATGTTTTGGAAGATATTTAACTGCCTTGAACTTGTAAGATATTATGGAGTATGTCTTCACCATAAGTTAAGGTGTACTGGTATCACCCAGGAATACTGTTTTCTGCCTAGAATCACACCATGAGTCTGTGTCCACAAAGGAATTGTTGTCAGAGATTTAATTCGTGTTGGTCTGGTTCTGTAAGACTTGCATTCGTAGGAAAGGGGCAGCTTGTTTTCTTGAAGTGTGATGGCTAGCATTCAGCACAAATCAATATCTCACAAATGAGAGGCAAATGCTAACACATTTGAAATCAACATGGTAGATGTTCCTTCCACTCCTGCAATGGGTGAGGTAGTTCCTACATGTTACAAACTCCAATTAAAACTTACCACACATGTACTCTTACATACATCTGTGCAGTCTTCATGCAGTTGTGCAAGTGCCCATGCAGATCTCTCTTGCACCTGACAATACACAGTCTCCAGAAGTACGCTCTTAGCACACAGGCAGCTGCTTCTCCTGCACTCCCATGCTAAGTATTCAGCACTGTGTGGTATTTTAGATAGTAGTGTGTAACGCTACCACATTCAACATCACCAAGGCTCATTTCCTTTGCTCTAGTCTAATCACTCACTCAGGTTCCACATGTTCATGGTCTCAAGTAGCTGTTAGGACATGTGCTCTTTTCTGCTTCTCTAAACTATAAGGAAAATGTGTCAGGCTGTTACAGTAATTATCACTTGCAAAGCCACAGTAGTAAATGTGCTTTGAAATTGCCAATCAAATATCGTTTTCTGCCTAGAATCACAGCATGAGTCTGTGTGCACAAAGGAATTGTTGCCAGAGATTTAATTTGTGTTGATCTGGTTTTGTAAGACTTGCATTCGTAGGAAAGGGGCAGCTTGTTTTCTTGAAGTGTGATGGCTAGCATTCAGCACAAATCAATATCTCACAAATGAGAGGCAAATGCTAACACATTTGAAATCAACATGGTAGATTTTCCTTCCACTCCTGCAATGGGTGAGGTAGTTCCTACATGTTACAAACTCCAATTAAAACTTACCACACATGTACTCTTACATACATCTGTGCAGTCTTCATGCAGTTGTGCAAGTGTCCATGCAGATCTCTCTTGCACCTGACAATACACAGTCTCCAGAAGCACGCTCTTAGCACACAGGCAGCTGCTTCTCCTGCACTCCCATGCTAAGTATTCAGCACTGTGTGGTATTTTAGATAGTAGTGTGTAACGCTACCACATTCAACATCACCAAGGCTCATTTCCTTTGCTCTAGTCTAATCACTCACTCAGGTTCCACATGTTCATGGTCTCAAGTAGCTGTTAGGACATGTGCTCTTTGCTGCCTCTCTAAACTATAAGGAAAATGTGTCAGGCTGTTACAGTAATTATCACTTGCAAAACCACAGTAGTAAATGTGCTTTGAAATTGCCAATCAAATATCGTTTTCTGCCTAGAATCACACCATGAGTCTGTGTGCAGAAAGGAATTGTTGTCAGAGATTTAATTTGTGGTGGTCTAGTTCTGTAAGACTTGCATTCGTAGGAAAGGGGCAGCTTGTTTTCTTGAACTGTGATGGCTAGCATTCAGCACAAATCAATATCTCACAAATGAGCGGCAAATGCTAACACATTTGAAAACAACATGGTAGATTTTCCTTACACTCCTGCAATGGGTGAGGTAGATCATACATGTTCAAAACTCCAATTAACCCTTACCCCACATGTACTCTTACAAACATCTCTGCAGTCTTCATGCAGTTGTGCAAGCATCCATGCAGATCTCTCTTGCACCTGACAATACACAGTCTCCAGAAGCATGCTCTTAGCACACAGGCAGCTGCTTCTCCTACACTCCCATGCTAAGTATTCAGTACTGTGTGGTATTTTAGATAGTAGTGTGTAACGCTACCACATTCAACATCACCAAGGCTCATTTCCTTTGCTGTAGTCTAATCACTCACCCAGGTTACACATGCTCATAGTCTCAAGTAGCTGGTAGGACATGTGTTCTTTTCTGCTTCTCTAAACTATAAGGAACATGTGTCAGGCTGTTACAGTAATTATCACTTGCTCTACCACAGTAGTAAATGTGCTTTGAAATTGCCAATCAAATTTCGTTTTCTGCCTAGAATCACACCATGAGTCTGTGTGCACACAGGAATTGTTGTCAGAGATTTAATTTGTGTTGCTGTGCTTCTGTAAGACTAGCACTCGTAGGAAAGGGGCAGCTTGTTTTCTTGAACTGTGATAGTTAGCATACAGCACACATCACTATCTCACAGATGAAAGGCAAATGCAAGCACATTTGAAAACAACAGGGTAGATTTTCCTTCCACTCCTGCCATGGGTCAGGTAGTTCCTACATGTTCAAAACTCCAATTAACCCTTACCATACATGTACTCTTACATACATCTCTGCAGTCTTCATGCAGTCGTGCAAGCGTCCCTGCAGATCTCTCTTGCAGCTGACAATACACAGTCTCCAGAAACACACTCTTAGCACACAGGCAGCTGCTTCTCCTGCACTCCCATGCTTACTATTCAGCACTGTGTGGTATTTTAGATAGTAGTGTGTAACGCTACCACATTCAACATCACCAAGGCTCATTTCCTTTGCTCTAGTCTAATCACTCACCCAGGTTCCACATGCTCATGCTCTCAAGTAGCTGTTAGGACATGTGCTCTTTTCTGCCTCTCTAAACTATAAGGAAAATGTGTCAGGCTGTTACAGTAATTATCACTCGCAAAACCACAGTAGTAAATGTGCTTTGAAATTGCCAATCAAATATCGTTTTCTGCCTAGAATCACACCATGAGTCTGTGTGTACACAGGAATTGTTGTCAGAGATTTAATTTGTGTTGGTCTGGTTCTGTAAGACTTGCATTCGTAGGAAAGGGGCAGCTTGTTTTCTTGAACTGTGATGGCTAGCATTCAGCACAAATCAATATCTCACAAATGAGAGGCAAATGCTAACACATTTGAAAACAGCAGGGTAGATTTTCCTTACACTCCTGCAATGGGTGAGGTAGATCCTACATGTTCAAAACTCCAATTAACCCTTACCCCACATGTACTCTTACATACATCTGTACAGTCTTCATGCAGTTGTGCAAGCGTCCATGCAGATCTCTCTTGCACCTGACAATACAGTCTCCAGAAGTACGCTCTTAGCACACAGCCAGCTGCTTCTCCTGCACTCTCATGCTTACTATTCAGCACTGTGTGGTATTTCAGATAGCAGTGAGTAACGCTAACACAATCAATATCACTAAGGCTCATTTCCTTTGCTGTAGTCTAATCACTCACCCAGGTTACACATGCTCATAGTCTCAAGTAGCTGGTAGGACATGTGTTATTTTCTGCTTCTCCAAACTATAAGGAAAATGTGTCAGGCTGTTACAGTAATTATCACTTGCTCTACTACAGTAGTAAATGTGCTTTGAAATTGCCAATCAAATATCGTTTTCTGCCTAGAATCACACCATGAGTCTGTGTGCACACAGGAATTGTTGTCAGAGATTTAATTTGTGTTGCTGTGCTTCTGTAAGACTAGCACTCGTAGGAAAGGGACAGCTTGTTTTCTTGAACTGTGATGGTTAGCATACAGCACACATCACTATCTCACAGATGAAAGGCAAATGCAAGCACATTTGAAAACAACAGGGTAGATTTTCCTTCCACTCCTGCCATGGGTCAGGTAGTTCCTACATGTTCAAAACTCCAATTAACCCTTACCATACATGTACTCTTACATACATCTCTGCAGTCGTCATGCAGTTGTGCAAGCGTCCATGCAGATCTCTCTTGCACCTGACAATACACAGTCTCCAGAAACACACTCTTAGCACACAGGCAGCTGCTTCTCCTGCACTCCCATGCCTACTATTCAGCACTGTGTGGTATTTTAGATAGTAGTGTGTAACGCTACCACATTCAATATCACCAAGGCTCATTTCCTTTGCTCTAGTCTAATCACTCACCCAGGTTCCACATGCTCATGCTCTCAAGTAGCTGTTAGGACATGTGCTCTTTTCTGCCTCTCTAAACTATAAGGAAAATGTGTCAGGCTGTTACAGTAATTATCACTTGCTCTACCACAGTAGTAAATGTGCTTTGAAATTGCCAATCAAATATCGTTTTCTGCCTAGAATCACACCATGAGTCTGTGTGCACACAGGAATTGTTGTCAGAGATTTAATTTGTGTAGCTTTTATTGTGTAAGACTTGCAGTCGTAGGAAAGGGACAGCTCATATGATAGGATTTAAAAGCTCATAAAAAATATAGTAATATATTTAAATTACATAAAGGTATTTTTTTTTAGTTTCTTTCAGGTATTGCTGAGCAACACTGAAATAAATTAAAGATGCCTATAAAATCAAGAAAGAGAAAAGAACAGCAACAACATCTATATTTGAAGACAACTGGACAACAAAAATTAGTTGAAGAACCTCATGTTGGAAAAAAGAAAAAGCCTTCTGGTAAGCAGACTAAGGATTTTATAAAAAAATATCCTCAAGTAAAGAAAAAATGTAAAAAATATATCCACTGGAAATAGTGTTTCAAGTAGAAAACAACAAGACAATCGACAGAATATACTAAATGCTAATGTACAATCAGAAGTAAGAAAGAATGACTTAAAAAGAAAAATAGATTTTAAAAACATTCGTAGAAAAATGTTTCAGAGACGAGTGAAGTTCAATTTGCTAAAGGATGTGAAAAAATATAGGAAGAAAGCCAAATTTTATAAGAAAAAGAAACATATTGAATCAATTGTTGCAAAGGCTTTGGAATTAGAAAAAGAAAACTATTCATTTTAATTTTGAACAGGATCCGTACATTAGATAAATTAGTGAATGTAATGAAGTCAAAAAGAAAAAGAAAAAGAGAAGTGAAAAAAAAAAAACTTTTGTAAAGTGTTCTTAGGAGAATGGAAGCATAGTCCAAGTACTGAACCATTTTTTAATGAAGAGAGTTATCTTCAAAGTAATAGTTTGCTGCATGCAGTTGACACCAGTGGTCGAGCATATGAAGTTAAAGATGGTTGTGTAATGGAAAAGGAGAAAATGGTTTCAAGAAATGAGGAAGAAGTGTTAGCTGATGAGGTTATGGGGAGACGTCCTAAAGCCCCAGTGTACACTTGGAATTGTAGTACTATTTGTACTGTACGACAGGAATCTATTGATAAATTTCGTGACTTTCTAAGAGAATATAGTAAAACAAGTGTTAATCAGAAGATTAAGGTGCTTCAAAGACTAGATCCATGCAGAGTGAGAGAGAATACTGGTTTGCAAGGACATTATCTGGCTTGTCTTTCTAGGAAAGTTTGTCAAAGTGTTTTTCACCATTTTAGGATGCTGGCAGTTCATCATACTGAAATGAGAAAGTTTGTGAGAAGATTGTATTTTGCTAAAAATCCAGCACTAAAGTTACATGAGTTGAATAGTGCTCTGTTCCGTGGATCTGTATCAGATGTGAAGAAGGTTTGTGAGGATATTGAGTTTTGTTACTTTGGTCCAGAGCAAGAAAGTGCAGGAAATGACACAGTTATTGAAAAAAATGTGGAAGAGAATGTAGAACCCACTGTTAGTAAAACATTTGAAGATCAAATGACAAAATTTACTATCATCTCTAATGAAAGACCAAATATTACTTGTATTTGTTGCCGGAGAAGCCATTATAAAACTCAAAAAAGGAATGTTGATCTCTATAAAAAAAGTGAAAAAGAAAATAATTCTAAGTGGAAGGATTTTGCTACATATTTATTTCTGGAAAATTGTTTTGATTTGGGTGAAGATCAGCGTATTTGTAAATACTGTTATAACAAGTTAGAAGAAAATAAAATGCCAGCTAGAGCTGTACATAATAATTTAGAATTGGTTGATATTCCTGCAGAACTTAGTGATTTAAATACGTATGAGTCTATACTCATTCAATGTGTCCATCCGTTTCAGACTATAGTTCGTATGGAGCCCAAAACAGGTAAATTACCTCCTTCAAATTTACAAAGAGGTTTAAAAGGAAGAGTTGTCTATTTGCCATTAGATTTGAAAAAAAACATTGAAACAATTGATGCAGATAGTTTGGAAACTGAACCATTAGTTATTCTGGTTAATGGTGTACCTACAAAGATTAAGAAAATTTGGCAGGAGCTGGTAGATGTACGAAAAGTACAAAGAGCAAATTTATATTTGAAAAGAAATAATAAATGGTATGAATCAATTTATATGGATGAAGATGAAGAAGTTTTACTAGCAGACACAGGAATACCAACTGGGCAAATTGAAAAAGTGGATAAGTCAAAAGAAGAAGAAATTTATGAACATTTCAGCATACATCCTCTTCATTCTAAAGAAGTTACGGGAAGCACTATTGATCTGTTTCAGATGAAAAAAGCAAAAGGAACTCCCGTGAGTGTATGGGAGGAGAGCTTGGAAGCTCGTTGTTTTCCCCAGCTGTTTCCTACAGGAAAAGGTGGACGATATGATGAACGTCCAGTACAGATTCCTGCTTCTGAGTATCGGACTACAAGATTATATGCAGAAGATCCAAGATTTCGTCAAAGTATTCCTTATTTGTTCCATCTTTTATTTGAAAGTGACTTGTCTGCACTATCTTATGCAGTAAATCACATTTTAAAAACTGGAGTACATCTACATAATGCGTCTGCAAAGGATTTTCTGAAAAAAGTGCAACAGCGAGATGATCATTTGGAATCTCAATTGATTAATCTGATGGCTTGTCAGTGTGGGACTAATGAATATTGGTACCGACGCCATGGAGAATTGAAATATATGTTACGGAATTTAGGAACTCCTACATGGTTCCTTACCCTAAGCTGTGCTGAGTACGCTTGGGATGATTTACTGGATTTTCTTCGAGAGGCAAATTCAAATATTGAAAACATCCAATACAAGACAGCAGGAGAATTGTGCTCATTGGATCCGGTTAATGTTTGCAGATATTTCAATCATAGATTTGAGGCTATGATGTCCTTCATCTGCAATAAAAAAAATCCACCTCTTGGAGAAGTTGTGTATTTCTTTTGGAGAAAAGAGTACCAAGCAAGAGGTGCTCCTCATATTCATATGCTGTTGTGGATCAAGGATGCCCCAAAATTTGGAACAGATTCTGATGATGCAGTTTTATCTTTCATTGAAGGATATGCAACATGTGCTATACCTAAAATCACAGAAGAAAAAAACTTAAAAGAGCAAGTTTTACGTTTCCAAAGTCATCGGTGTGGAAAATACTGTCGACGAAAGTACAAGAGTAAAGATAAATTCTACACAAAATGTCGATTTGGATTTCCACGACCTGTTCTTTCAAAAGGAAGAGTAAACAGTTTTATGTCAGCTGTGCGACATACTATTACAAGAAAATTGCCTAAAAATACCTACAACCTAAGAAGAAAAGAAGAGTCAAAATATATAAATGACTACAACCCAGTCATTTTATCCATCTGGAATGCTAACATGGATATTCAGTATGTAGCTGACAATTCTATTGCTGTTGCTCGGTATGTCACATCTTACATCACTAAATCTGAGAAAACGGAATTGAAAGAAATGTGGGAAGAGATTTCTCACGAGAAGACTGTCAGTAAAAAGCTATACAGTTTCAGTTTGAAGATGTTATCGCATCGAGAAATTGGGTCATACGAATGCTCAGATAGGTTATCATCTGCAAGTCTGTACTCCAAATCCAGAAGAATAATTTGGGTAAGTTTAGGCCTTGCAGGAATGCGAAATCGGGTATTGAAAACTATTCGAGAAATTGAATATTTAGCAGAGTACGAACCAGAAAGTACAGACATTTCAAGAACAAACATGTTGGACACATATTACCCAAAGAGAAGTCATCATCTTGAGAACATGTGCTCTATGAAGTGCCGCAGAACCACATTTTTAAACGGAGTACCACAGAAGACATCAACAATGGAAAATATAAAGTCATTGGTGAGGAAGGATGTTTGGTAAAACAAACAAAAGGAAGTTTGATTAATCACAGAAAGCTGAGTTGCGACACTACTGACAAGAAGGAATTTTACTACTTAGCACTTTTACAGTTGTTTCAACCATGGCGTTCAGAGGATGAATTACTTGGACATTTTCAAAGCTATAAAGATTCCTTTAATGCATGTAAAGATACCATAGAATGCAGTACTTTCACAACTTATGTACAAATGTTAAATGAAGAAATTGAACAAGAAGCAACAATTGCAGCTGAAGTAGCTAGAGACAGTTCTCAAGACAGTCAAAGTTCTGGGACGCTCAGTCAAGATCCTCTAGGACAACCAATCGTAGAAAATGAAGCTGCAATAGCCATGACTGAAGTGGAAACAGCTATGAATCGAGCTCAGGAAGATTTAATAGGCTTACCAAATTTGGAACAACAACTGAATGATGAGCAACAACAAATTTATAAGGAAGTCACAAAACAAATTGATCATGGATTACTACATGAAAATAAAGAGTGCTCATGCACATCATTTGAACCAATCAGAATGTATGTGAGTGGACAAGCTGGAACTGGAAAAAGTTTCTTAATTAAAGTAATTAGAAGCTACCTACAGAAAAAAAAACTGATTCAACTTTGTCTTGTGTTGTTACTGCTCCAACTGGGTTAGCAGCATATAACATAAAAGGAATTACCCTCCATCGTTTGCTAATGTTACCAGTAGAGCATGAGAACAAAATACAATACCACAAGCTAACAGGAGAAGCAGGTTTTGAAGTTTCAAGAGTATTGAAAAAAATGAAAGTTCTCATTATTGATGAGGTAAGCATGGTATCAAACTTAATGCTTGCCTTTGTGCATTTAAGAATGCAGCAAATTCTAAAGACAAACTATGACGTGCTATTTGGAGGAAAACATGTTATAGTTTTTGGGGATCTACTGCAGCTCACTCCAGTTAAAGGACAACCAGTATTTTATACTCTTACACATGAAGACACGAAAAAGTCGTTAGGAAGTATAGGAAATGTGAATATTTGGACATACTTTGAGTACAAAGAACTCATTACCAATATGCGGCAAGCAAATGATGATGATTATGCAAGTATTCTCAAAGATATCAGAAATGGACTACTCACAGAACATGGCAGAAAAGCTTTACAGAGTCGATTGCTATGTAATTTGTTTCCAACAGAACAAATAGTTCCAGAGAAAATATACAAGAAAATTGCTGGAAAAAATACTGTAATCTGCTTAATGCCAACACTACATGAATGCTCTATATTCAATCAAGAACTTTTGAAATTGGAAAATGAAGAGATTATAAAACTGGAAGCTGTGGATAAAATACAGTATGAAGGAATAACTATTATATTGACAAGCAAATTGACAACTAAATTGGATTCTCTAGAGAAAAACATATCGAAAACAGCTGGTTTAGAAAAGAATCTTTATGTATGTATGAACTGTCGAGTAATTTTAAGACGTAATTTGGATGTAGAAAAAGGTTTAGTGAATGGAGCTATGGGTAAAGTTGTGGGTTTTGTTAATTACCAGAAAAAAGATGGAATTGAATTTTTAAAAATAAAATTTGATCAGATTGAAGAGGTTAAAGACATTAGTCGTTGTTCAGTTCGTTTCTTGCTTGTGAAAGACTTATATGTACGTAGGAAGCAGTTTCCGTTTTCTCTAGCATATGCTGTAAACTATTCACAAATCTCAAGGATTAACTGTAGATAGTGCTTTTGTAAACATTGGATCTAGTGTGTTTAAAGATGGTATGGCATACGTTGCTTTGTCACGCGTGAAAAAAATATCTGGTTTATTCATGATAGACTTTGATGAGTCAAAAGTTAGTGCTGATGCAAACTTTGTAAAGGAGTATAATAGATTAAGAAGAAGCTATGCTCCTCATTTAGGTCAGTATCCTGTGTTTGAAAAACGTATTGTTTGTCGGAAAAGGAGAATTGAGAATATCTGTAATGAGGATGTACAGAAGAGTAAACAAATAGAGACTGATGTGATTGCAAGCAAAAAGAAAAAGGACAATGCTGAAGAGGTTGTTGGTTGTCATTTTGAAAATAGCTCTGGTGTCAACTGCTACGCTAATGTAGTGCTGAATGTTGTATTTTATCTTGAAAGTTTGAAAGAGCAGATAATACTAAATCATGAAAAAAGATTCTGTTCTCTGCTGAGTTTCCTTTATGAGAAGCTGAGTAATGATAAAACTAAAATAGAAAGTGCTTCTGATGTTAGAAATCTTTTAGATGTATGTTCTGGATGTACACAGTTTACTCAAAATGTCCAGCAAGATGCACAGGAATTCTTAATGTATATGCTTATGGTACTGGAAGATGATGGGGTAGAAATAGAAAATATGTTTGGTCTCTCTTATAAATGGGAACATAGTTGTGAAAACTGTTTGAACACATGCAGCTCTAATGTTGATTCTGAAAGGTTCATATATTTAACATTACCAGAGAGTAAATCAGTGACTTTTAGTACATTAGTTAAAGATGCAAATCACAACATGGAATGTTCTCAATGTAAAACAGAAATGTTATCAACGTTATTTTTAAAGAAATATGGACAGTATGTAATTTTAATGATGCAACGTTGTAGAGCTGATGGAACAAAATTGGACACTTTAATAAAGAAGTTTACAGGAAATCAATTATCAATATCAGGAAAGACTTTTGTTGCAGTTGCAATAATTTTCCATGATGGACCTTGTATAACTTCTGGTCATTACACAGTTTATCTAAAATGTGAAAAAGGCTGGACACTGTGTAATGATTCACAATTGATTTTCAAGCAACGTTTTCCTGCAGCATTACCAAATTCCTACTTAATTTTTCTAAAACCAAAATTTTAGATACAAATTGCAGCATCTGAAGAAACCATTAATTCGATTTTATTGGATTACCATTGGATATTTCACCAAAAATTTTTTTAAAAATTACCATTTAGCCTCATAGAAAGGTAACTGTTTCTATTGTGGACTTCTTTGATAGATATTATTTTGGTGTATGTGTTTAAGCAACAAGATTTACAGACGATATTTATTGCAAATAGTTATTGTTCTTAGAACATATTTTTAATATATATGTTACATTTCTATCAAGGTATGTTTTACTGAGGATAGATTCAGGGCTTTTTTTAAACAATCTTTCAGATTGTTAATTTTTTTGCCCGCTGTTAAGTGATGAATGCAATTGATTTCACTATTTTCAGTGAAATTCAATATATTCTGAAAACAGCATAAAAAGGGCAAAAAATTACTTTGTTAAATATGAAAATATGTGTACTGTATCCTAAAATGTATTGTTAAATATTAATACTTTTTTTCTTTTTTTTCAGATCGAGAAAGAAAATTTAGGAAATGTAATCCTTTTTTCTAGCAATTAAAAAAAAACATTTATTTCTAATTAAGTTATTTTGTTGGTCAGGTAAGTTTAAAATATCTGTATTTCTCACCCCTTCACTTTCATGCTCCCTTTTCTTCACTTCTACTCACTCTGCTTTTCTCATTCCCCTTCCCTCTCTCTTCTTCCTCTACTGTTCTTTCGTAACTCCCTCACTCCTTCTCTACTACTCCCCTAGGTTTACTGCCTCCATCACTATTTTTTCAACCATGTTTCTCTCCCTGTTTCTATATGTCTCAGTCATTCTAACTGCCTTACTCCTTCTCAGTTCCTTGCTCTCTTTCTCTGTTTCTGTCTCTCTCCCTTTTTCTGTCTTACCCTTAATTTCCTTAACATCTCTGTTTCTACCACTCCTCCTCTCTCCATCACTCATCTTCCATCTATGTTAATTTTTTAACCTTCTCCGTCTATCTCCTTCCCTCGCCTTCCCTAACTGTCACTATACTTTACTCATAGTCACTCCTATTCTCCTACTTCACTTCCTCCTGTATCTCACACCCCTTCATCTTTTCGCATTCTTTCCTTCACTCTCCCTCACTCTCCTTTGCCCATTGAAATCCTGACTCCCTTTCTCTCACTCCAGTTTCCTAAATCCTTCCATCCCCTCACTCCCCATCTCTCACTTTCCCTTACCCCCTTTTCTAATCCTCATACCCCTTATCTCACCATCACTCCACTTCTCTTACTTTCAATCCCTTTACCCTGCGATACTTCATCCGCTTCATCTGTTACTCCCTTTTCCTATCTCCGTCCCTTACTCCCCTTTTCTCACTCCCCCTCCATCACTCTCCATTACTCACTGCCATTCCCTAACTCATTTACTCTTCTTACCTGTATCCTCTACCCTTAGTCCTTTTGTTGCAGTCAGTCTTTCACTTCCCTTTCATGACTGATCATAATTTCCTTTTCTCATTCATTCTGTCTGTCCTTTCCTTCTCTTCACTCAGTCATTTCAATCATTTCAATCATTCTTGTATACACTACACATTCATTCAATCAAAATAAAAAACAGTATATTAAGAATATAGCTCTTTTTGGAGAAGTGAAGTGAGCTCTTAAAAGAACTGTTTTTTTGTCTTTTTTTGTTTTATATTTTTTTTTTAGTTTTCAAACAATTTTTTATTTTTTTTTTGGATTTTTTTTACAGCACCAAAACAAAACTGGGAATCGAAAAACTGCTCAACAGGAACAAAAAAAAAAAAAATTATGACCTGGAGCATGTGTACTGCTGTATACGGTTTTCAATTAAATTTATGCTACTCTCACCGTAGCAAATTACCTCATTGCACATATTGCAATGAATGTGCACTTTTTGGAACAGGGGCCGGATGTCAAGAGGCCTGGTGCATGGTGAATCTGCAGCCGCAGATGATGTGCTCGGCTGAGAAGGTCCAGGTGGAGGGTTCTCCCTTAGGGCTCTTGTGGTTTCACGAGCAAACCGAATTGGATGCATTGATTTAAAATGCCTGAGCATGCAATGAATGCTGAAGGAGTATTTTTTGGCCGGATTCCCTCTAGACAGGACACTTCCGCAAATTGTACAAGTGACCTTTGGAGCAATCACTTTTTTTTGCCCGTCTGGAAAAGTGAAATAATTCCAAATGAAAGAGTGCTTCTGTTTGCTCTTTCTTGGTGGTTCTTGAAAGGTCTCCTCACTGTCTGAAGATGACTGGTGTTCTGCCATTTCACTGGAGTAGCTCTTCAGCAACCTTCTCTCAGGAAATTAGTAGAAAAAGTGAGGGTAGTGGGTGTGGTGTTTGATGATTCTGAAACAGAAACTAATATGAACCAATGAAAAGTGTTGTTTTGTAATCACATGACTTGCCGTGCGTGCACCGTGCGCGCACCGTGCGTGCACCGTACGCGCACGGAGTACGTACGGAGCACGCACGCATGCGCACTCGGAGCACGCCGGTATGCGCACCGTACACGCACGGTGCACGCACGCATACACGTACGGAGCACACGCGTAGGGTCTACGTGCGCATGCGCGTATGGACCACGCGCTCACGGAGCACGCACAACGTACGCATGCGCACTCGGAGCACACAGGTGCGCGCACCGTACGCGCACGGCGCACGCACGCATGCGCGTACGAAGCATACGCATAGGGAGCTCGCGCGCAAGTGCGTACGGAGCACATGCGCACAGAGCACGCACGACGTACACATGCACACGTGGAGCGCATACCGTGCGCGCACGGTCAAAAACCCATAAAAATAAAAATGAAAGTGTTTATAAGTTTATAGAAGATATTAACTATGCTGTTCAACTTTATCCAAATTAAAAAAAAAAGAGCTGAGCCATTCAATATTACAGGATACAGTCAATCTATAACTATATACATAGGTAGTTTATTGTAAAATAATTATATAAAAAATATAAAAATACATACATAAATTAGCATTTAAAAAACCTTACAAATTCACTGAAAAAACCATAGGTTTCACACACGTTATAGTTAAGAATTAGCATTTAAAAAACCTTGCAAATTCACTAAAAAAAACATAGGTTTCACACACGTTATAGTTAGGAATTAGCATTTAAAAAACCTTTGAAATTCACTGAAAAAACCATAGGTTTCACACACGTTATAGTTAGGAATTAGCATTTAAATAACCTTGCAAATTCACTGAAAAAAACCATAGGTTTCACACATGTTATAGTTAGCTGGACATTTCACTCGTAAAAAAACAATTAAATTCCCCCGTTATAGTTAGTTCAGCCAACTATAACTCGCGCGCCCGCAATCCACTGCTGATGACGTCACATATTACATCACTCATGACATGGTCAGTGACATCACTCATGACATCACTGATGACATCTCAAATGACATCACTGATGACATCACTGAAGACGCCATCCATGTGATAAATTACCACATCTTCTCACACCCTAATATAACCTTTGATACACCGACTCAAAATTTCAGAGTTCCATTCTCAAAACCATACATACTCCAATACCAATAACTACATACCCACTTATTAACTGTTAGATCTACATACACCTCCACTCATTCACCTGTACAGTCACTCATACTTACAATCACTCCATACAAGAATATCATATGCATTTATACACGTATATAGACACTCACACACCACCAATCATCCATAGAAATAATTACACTCCCATTTACTCACCTATGCGGTTATACACACTCAAGTTCACTTAATCATAAAACTAGTACCACATTCTTACGCTCTTATAGAATCATTGATTCAAGCACACACTCATCCATACAGTCACCCTCACAATCACACACTATCACATCTACCCACTTATATACTCTTACACGCATATATACTGCCTTTCACATATGTAGTTAGTCACAAATGTACCACTGACATATACATTCAATCCCTAACACACCCATACATACACTCACTCAACCATACAGTCCATCACAGATGCACTCTTAAAACCATGCACCAATAGAATCACCCACTCACACATCTATGCATAGAGTCACACACACCCTACCCACACAAACACTCAGGAACCCATACAGATACTGAGACAAGCAATCAATAACTCATATAGACACTCATATAGCTATTCACAAAACCATGCAGCCACTTATACACCAACATACAGACACATACAGACATTTACACAGTTTAGTCACTAGTCTGCAGTAAGATACATTTAATGACTCAGTTACGCACCACAGAAATCATCCATTTACACACTTGTACACCCACTCATTCTTCAACAGGCCTGGATGTCATCAGTGATGTCATGAGTGATGTCACTGACCATGTCATGAGTGATGTAATATGTGACGTCATCAGCAGTGGAATGCGGGCGCGCGAGTTATAGTTAGCTGAACTAACTATAACGGGGGTATTTCATTGGTTTTTTACGAGTGAAATGTCCAGCTAACTATAACATGTGTGAAACCTATGTTTTTTTCAGTGAATTTGCAAGGTTTTTTAAATGCTAATTCCTAACTATAACGTGTGTGAAACCTATGGTTTTTTTAGTGAATTTGCAAGGTTTTTTAAATGCTAATTCTTAACTATAACGTGTGTGAAACCTATGGTTTTTTCAGTGAATTTCAAAGGTTTTTTAAATGCTAATTCCTAACTATAACGTGTGTGAAACCTATGTTTTTTTTTAGTGAATATATATATATATATATACATACTCTTTCTGAATGTTCCCTATTCCTATATAATTCATACCTACTAATTTACTATCGGTATTTCTAGCAAAATTACAGAATATCTGCACTGTACAACAGAGGAGCAACAGCAAAAACTTTCAGAATGGCAGACAGCCATGAAGGTATCCAGTCAAAGTTCAACCAATCAGTGGCTGTGTCTGCTATGGCACCTCCTCCAGCAAGCATTTTCTTTTCTACGTTGTTCAAGTCCTCAATGGCCTTGGTGATGGAGCCATTTTCTTCATCATTGGCAATGTGCAGCACAGACTCCCTATCCGGATGCATACCCTCCTATTGATATTTTTTTAAGATATCTGGACCCTGTTCAATAGGCGGAACTCCTTCGGTATGTCTTGGGAGGCTGTCCACCCATAGTACTCAGCATACCTCCAATATCTGTGGAGCAAGGTAACAGACCAGAGATGGGCATGGATGTGGGAGATATTGGCTGCTGGAACGATCAGGGAGACTTTGTGCATTGTTCTAGTGAGCACAGGCTGCTACTTCGTGGAGGCTGTTGGCGATAGAGAAGTTCTCCGCAGGCCCAGTAGAAGTCCATTAGGCTGGAGGTGCCATGTTTCATATCCGAATTAAAAATGGTGCTGTTGCATCCAGAGTTGCGACCCACAGGTACCGTGCCGTTTCCTAGAAAACAGAGAAGAGGTGACTTTAATTTGCAATCTTTTCATAATGTTGGACATTTTCTCCCCACCCCAAGTAGACTTCTAATCTATCCCATCATCATAATCTGAGTCTACCCTATGTGGCCCTAAGGACGCTGCTCTATACAACAAGTAACCCGGGGCACTCCATTAGTCATGAACGTAAATTTGAAAATCAGCATAAAGCAATTCTATTTTGGCTTGGACAATGTAGAGTGTGGGGAAAAGAGCCATGCTAGTCTGATAGTGAACCTGTTATCATAAACCCATTGTTCCTACCAAAAGCTACACCTAAAGTAGACATCAGGAACTCCTATCTAAAATATCTTTGTTACCTCCCCCTCTATTCTGGAATTGTCAGTGATAACCTCATTCATCATTGGGGCGTGGTCCCATGCTGTTCTATTTACCAACACTTCAGAGATGTTGGCCTCGATAATCTGAACTTTCCCCTGTATTCTGTAGAGGAACAGGTGTAGGAGATATTCTACAGTGTGTGGTAGTATTTCCCTAGGAAAATCAGTCTATCTGCGCCTACTGCACTGCAAATGTATGAGCCACATAAGAGAAATTCATTATTTTCCTGTCTCCCTATTGTGGCCATCTCACTGTACCACATGTCCTGAAGAGAGTCATGAGCAGCATGCTGTCTATCTGCTGGGGCAGTATCCACATTATTGCATTATTACTTCCAACAGGGGAAGGGGATGAGGACACAGGGTGTGCATAGGTATTTGTGGTGCTGACAGTACTGGCAGAGGATGTGGAACCTTTTGCAATGCTACGGGGACCATTTTCAGTACATGTGCTAGCAGGTAAATTGGGAGGTGACATGGGGTGCACAGTGGTACTGGCAACTTCAACATTTTGAGGAATACAAGTCTTTCTATTAATACAATTAACTAATTAAATCTTCCTAGTGCCACTCCAATAATAATGTACAATATTATATTACAAATACATAACTTCGCATAGAACACTTCTGTGCCACTGGTTTTGCGGCTACGTTTGAATCCATTAACGACCAAGCGATCACCGTCTTCTTTTTCTTGGACAGTCAATGTGAACAAGTTGACCTCCTCCAGTTTGACGTTCAGTGTTGAGGGGGTGCGGGGTCGTCCCTGAAGTCTGTTCTGTTAATCACTTCCTCCTGGCAATGGGGACAGCTGTTGGTGAAGAGTTTATGAGGCATATGTATGAAGCCTTTTTACTGTTCGCAAACGGCCGATTCTCAGACTCGGCCCGTTTGCGAACAGGAAAATTCCTTTTTAGGATGTATCATCCCAAAAGGCCCTCACAAAATAGGAAATCGCAAACATTGTGATGCCCTATTTTGGAAATGCATTTGCATTTCTGGAAGCACCCAAGTTGTGCGATTTTGCCTCAAGAAATCACAAATTAACACCAACTTCAAGTTGGTGGTAATTTGCGATTTCTTTGAAAAAGGCAGTTTTTTGCAGTTTTTCAAAGTGCCATGTAGCGCACATACATGCCCTAGGGCATGTCTGTGCACCACATGTGCACACATGCTTATTTCAGGGGTGCAACAGGGTGTCCTTTTGACACCCTTGCACCCTTGAAATTGCATTCGCAATTTGCTAGTACATCATGGGTACTCGCAACTTGCGAATGTCTTCCCATTCATTCCTATGGGCCTCTAGGCCCAAAGGAATGAATAGGAAGGTATTCCTTTATTGCTAAACCTATATACATTACCTTTTGTGAGTTCTTAATAGCGAATTGCTAAAATTCGCTATTAAGGACTCGCAAAACGGTTTCTTCATACATATGCCCCAATGACTTTAAAATGTTCCAGAATAGATATGTCGGAGCTCAGGAATGATGGGGCCCTTCTCCTTCTGCCTGGATACTTGAGTTGAGAGAAATTTTGCAGCGCATGTTAACTCATACAAATACTTTCACATATCATTTTTCATAATTCCAGAAGAACTTTCACTTTTAGGTCTACTTGCTGGCACTGATACATTTATTAATTGTATTTAAGTTGTTGGGGTGTTAAGTGGTGATCAGAACTTGGAATAATTCTGAGTGAAAACAGGGTGATCCATGGGCAATAAACTATTTTTATTTTTTCTTATTAATTTATTTATTTCTATCTTTCCCTCAATTGTGGCCCTTATCTTGCTTATTTTAATATTACACAGTCCGTTCAGGCATTGTTGAAATTTGTTGCTGCTTAAATATCACAGTGGACACGTAGTCCAACTTTGATCCAAACGTGTGGGAAACTTGTAGTAGGGCCTGTGGTATGACATGTTTTCCTGTTACAGCCTGCCAATAGCTAAAATGTAGGGGATCTAGTTATACTCCCCTCTTTTTTTTTCTTTTTCATTTTGCTCAGTTCTTTTATTCATGAACCAAACCCACACCAAACGCACCACAATTCTTTTAATTGATGCCAGGCAAAGAGGTGGTCGGTCAGAAGTGTAGCTTTAGTTTAGTGGTCATAGGGGAGCGAAGTATATGTATCTATATATTACCTACTGGCGGTCGCCAGTAGGTAGTTCTAGTTAGGACCACGCTTCTATTCAAAAAGCGTTTTTTGTTTTCCCAATAACTTTGGCGTCGTTTGACGAATCTTCGCGTAAATTTCAAAACTAGTGGCCCACTCTGGTCTGCTTTTGTCTTGACAGTTTAGGGGTGATTCGTCAAGCGGGAGCCGAGAAAAAAGTGGGCTCCCAAAATGCGTTTTCCCCATGTTAATTTCCATAGGAAACTTTAGACAAAGCTACAGCCCGAACTGCTAAACAGAATTACACCAAATTTGGCAAATGGGTAGGTCTAGGTTGAGAAAGAGCCCTTTTTGTTAAATGGTGCTAATCCGTTCAGCAGTTCCTGAGAAATTAGAAAAAGAAAAAATATCGATATCTGAGCACCGAGGAGTCGCGAACCCTCCAGAGCACGAGCTTCATTCTAATTGGCTGCCAACACTCCAAACCAGTAACTGTTGGCAGCCATTTTGTGACTCGGTTATCGAGTCAGAAGAAAACTGTGCAAAAAAGGATGAAAAACTACATGATGGCTTCACTGAACTCCTTTCCACCAGTGTCCAGTATGTTTTAAAATTACTTTCCTGTTCACTTGTACTGGCTGTAATGGAACTGACCAGCACAGGGGCATATCTGCTCATTCATATATGCCATTGCATGTAATATAAGGCACCCCACCTTAGGGCTGTAAGGCCTGCTGTAGGGGGTGACTTGAAAATATGACCTGCAGTGTTAGGGGACATGGCACACAGGGACGTGCGTTACATTGTGTTTTCACTTTTGCCTGCACCAAGACATGCAACTTGCATTAGAAGTTTGCATAAGCTTAGAGAAGGGTCCTTTAGGGTGGCACAAATTGGGCTCCAGCCCTTGGAGACCCTCTTTCAAGCTTCAGGCCCTATATTCCATTTACTAGGGTCTTACAGAGGGTACTAAAGGTATTGTCAATTGGGTAAAACAATTGCACATATTTGGGAAAGTTATCTAGTGCTGGGGACCCGGTTAGCAGGAACCCAGTGTACTTCCAGTTGAAATCACATCAAATATCAGGCAAAAAGTGGGGGGGGGGGGCTGGTGGTGTCAAAAAGGGCACTTTCCAACACTCTTCATAAGACAGTACACCTCTGTCTTCAACAGAGCATCACCACATATGTTTCATGCCATGCCTTAATATTAGCCACCGGTAATCTTGATCAAGAGAGAACACATTAGGGATCACTCTTATTGAATTTTAATTGAAAATCACTGTAGATCTCACATGGTGCATAGTCGCAATTACACCATTGACCTCGTCTTTAGGAAATAAATAAGACCCGTTTGTTTACTCTTTCTCAATAAGGCCTTCTGCTTTCCTTTAGTCCTTACTAGCACTAGAACAGCATGCTCAGGGCGTCAGTGAGCTCTACAAGTACCTTTCATCATTATTTTGGCCTAGCTGCAATGTATGCTACAAACAACTTCTTTCTCACTCCTAGGTGGACTATTCACAGTCCGGCTTTAACAGGCATAACAAAAAACCCATAGAAAGTGCATGTGTGTAACCCTGATGCCTTTTAATAACCATAAACCACGTCAGGATAAGAGCACTGTTCTAGAGATTCAAATAACACCTAAAGGCTTCCCACTTAGACCAAAGTGCAATCCAAAATTTTCTGAACCAAGACCTTTAACACACCTACATGCCAACACACCCTTTTCAGGTGGGACCTTCACGATTTTAAAGCCCAGAATGGCTTTATTATAGCTTGCGGCCACCAAAAGTGACCCCCATTTCAATGGGAGTTAATGGATAAAATTATTTCCCCCGCTTTATTTTTTAAAACCTCCCTTTTTCCCACTTCCAAATGCTTCATCAAAGTATTGTCTAACACTTGAAGCATTCAATTTTGAAAATAACATTTCATTCTTCAAAAATGATTGACTGAGGGAAATGGGGAATTGGATGCTTACTACAAGTACCAGTTGAATTTATACACTGGAACTGACAATGGTGGGACATTTCTCTTGGGCACTTGACCACACCTTGCCATTCCGTGTATCCGTGGCAACTCATTGAACTCTTTTGCTCTCGCCTAAGGTGCCCTGCATTGTCTGTTATTTTCCCAAGCTCAACGGTCTCATTTGGTTTGGTTACACTTCTCTGTAGCAACTGCACTAGAAGTTACTTACCTTTGGTAACACTTTTTCGGGTGGATACAGTATTTGCCTGTGGATTCCTCACCTTTTGAATTACCCCTTCCGTAGCATTTCACAGAAACTTTTCTCCACCGCTCTCTCCTGTCGACGAGTACGTCATAACGGAACAGCTCCGCTCGCGACCCCACTCCAAGCCATCGGAGCCATAAGGAGACCTCGACGGCGTGATGACGTCAGTTCGAACCCATTTTTTCCGTGCCTTCGAGGAGAATGGGTGAACCGACAACATTTCACAAGTATACACAGTATACAGAAACCTAAAAAGAAACTGGAAATTCTAAAACGTGACAAATACTACATCATTGCAGTATTTCAAAATAAAATGCATGAATCACTTGTCCATTATTTTTCAGTATAAATAGGCAGGCAGCGAGGAAGGGGGTGGATCAGTGAGGAAACCACAGGCAGATACTGTATCCACCGGAAACAGTGTTACCAAAGGTAAGTAACTTGTTCTTCTGATGGATACATCTGCCTGTGGATTCCTCACCTTTTGAATTGATGTACGAGCTACTTACCTTCGGTAACGATGTATCTGGTAGAGACGATTCTAGCCGCAGATTCCTTCACGTAGAATTATCCCCAGGCGTGAGACTGGATCTGGAAACTTTTTGCCACAGCATCCCTGCGCGCTGGGGGCGGGGCGACATCACGCTACTCCGCCCAGGCGTCGTCCTCGTTTTCTTCTAAAAACTGTTCCGCACAACAACGCGGAACCACCAGATAAAAAACTGTGGGAGCATGGGAACAGTGTGCGAAAAGCAGAAAAATTAGAAAGAAATGGTGACTAACAACACCACCAGGGTAGTGCCAACACCGCAGACCCCAAGGGCAGGGAAAGAAGAAGAACAAGCAGAAACCTGCGCAGCCACCCTGCCCGCACATAGACAACCTCCCATCCCTGTGCCCCGAAGGGAAGAACAGGCATAAAAGTCATGGCACATGTAGGAAGCCCACCCCCCTCATCCTAAGCAAGGAAGGGGACCAGTCCTAAGACAGACAGGGACAACAAACCACCAAGCCACCCCAACCTGAAGGGAAACCACCCACAAGGACACGGGCAAGACATGGCCAGAGGACCCTCAAACCAGAGGATAGCAATGGGAGGAAGGGAGGGGCGGGATGACAAGGATAGAAGCAATCCCCCCCCCAAACCTGGGGTAGCCAGAGAAGCAGGGCACTGGTGCACCAAAACCCCATCCTCCAAAGAACCAAGGGAGGAATGAACCGCCCCAGACGGAGCCACCCGTCAAGAACAAGGAAGGCACTCACAGGAAACACAGCCCCCCCACCGGGAGGCGAGTACCGAAGACCAACCCAAGGGTCCTCGCAGAACAGGGGAGGAAGGGCGGGCCGTGAAAAAATCTGCAGCTAGAATCGTCTCTACCAGATGCATCGTTACCGAAGGTAAGTAACTCGTACATCTGATAGACTACTAGCTGCAGATTCCTTCACGTAGAATAGATACCCTAGCAATACCCCCTGGGAAGGAGGGTCTGCGAAAGGACCCCACCAGCCAATGCAGAACAGAGGGCCCCACAGGAGACCAGATCTGTGGAGCAGGTAGAGCCTCGTCCCTGCCAGGCTAAGGGAACCCCCACCGACCCCAAGGGGATGGGGATGGGGATGGGGATGGGGATGGAGATGGAGATGGAGATGGAGATGGAGGAGAAGGAGATGGAGATGGAGATGGAGGAGAAGGAGAAGGAGAAGGAGAAGGAGAAGGAGAAGGAGAAGGAGAAGGAGAAGGAGAAGGAGAAGGAGAAGGAGAAGGAGAAGGAGAAGGAGAAGGAGAAGGAGAAGGAGAAGGAGAAGGAGAAGGAGAAGGAGAAGGAGAAGGAGAAGGAGAAGAAGAAGAAGAAGAAGAAGAAGAAGAAGAAGAAGAAGAAGAAGAAGAAGAAGAAGAAGAAGAAGAAGAAGAAGAAGAAGAAGAAGAAGAAGAAGAAGAAGAAGAAGAAGAAGAAGAAGAAGAAGAAGAAGAAGAAGAAGAAGAAGACAGCAGCAGCAGCAGCAGCCTAGGGAGCCCAAGGAAACTAGGGAGAAGAAGGCGAGCCCACTCCAGATGGAAAACAGCCTACCAGCCAGAACAATGCCGGCAGTCAAGGCCAGAACCAAGATGAACAACCCGAAGCCCCAGAAAGGCCAAATAGGCAAAGCCTGGCAAGGGAGAACACAGGGACATCCCAGACCACAGAACAGGAGCAGGGAGAGGAGGAGAGGACCGGGCCACCACCACGAGTGGCCGCGCACACGACCTCAGGAAGCAAAAGCAACCTACGTAAACACCATGGAGAACAGGTACCCGAAGGTGACCAGAACCCTCCAGCAGAGCGCAAGCCATATGACAGCTACCATAACCCCACATAGGGCACGTGAAGTCCCAAAATATGGGAACCCTCTTTGGAAGAACTTCCGCAGCAGAGGAAGAAACAAAAGAACCACAGGGAAAAAAGCACCCCCGTTACAGGCTTGACAGCAGCCCAAGCAAGCAGAAGGCCCAATCTCTGGGCCAAGTCTGCACAACAACTCCTGCAGAACTCACACACAACAACAAAAGGGCCGGCCAGCAGCCAACAATGCCAAAGTCCCAAGGAAGGACGTAAATGGCCAGAAAAACAGACTCCACAACCACAACCGCCGGCCTAAGAAGGCACGAAACAACAGACTGCCATCAAATGGGAGCTCAATGAGCTTCTCCCGAATATTTTCGGGGAAGACGCTGTCCCGAAGCCAAGCATGGCGACGGAGGGCAACTGAGGAAACCATGGCCCGGCCCAGTGCCTCAGAGTGCTCATACACAGAACTATGCGCAGGAAACCAGGACCTCAGTGAATTGTGGTGTACCAAAAGCTCACCTTAGAACCCAGAACCCCTTATCCGATCAGCATCAGTGTCCCATTCGTTATCCGTATCATCACGGAGGTCCCAATGAATAGACAACCCAGAACAAGCGACTTAGAGTACTCTCAGGAATGGTGGGAATCAGAAATACCTGTTCGTATTTATTCTCATATCAGTCCACAACAAGAGTAAACAAAGACACGGTAAAGTTTAAAGAGTTTATTTTATAAACCTCGTGTCTTAAGATGCAGTACTTTGGCTAACACAAGCAGACAAATGATTAAAATCAAAACCATCAGCATTGTTACAATACCATAGAAAATAAAGGGAGAAATCATGTTATAAATGACAGTGGGTTACAACCACCTTCCCTTAACTAACCAGCTAATATTATTAGACTAATAGAAGGTCTCTAGGCTTGAATGGGGAACCCCATACCGTAAAGATCAGCTTAGTCGAATCACATCACAGGATCAGGTGTCTGCTCCTAGGAAAGCTCTTCTTCAGAATGTGTGTTAAACATGCAGCCTGCAATATTAAAAGCACTCGTCTTTCAGGTATTTGCAGCTGTGTGTGTGTTATGGCTAAATAGTGGCCCGATCAACCTGAACTCAAAAACATGCATTGTCTAGCGACCCAGACTGTTTCTTTACACAAAGTTCAGACCAAGGTCGCAGCTCATGGCTAGGGATGTGAACAGCAGACAGTTCTCATGTGAAGAAAAGGCGAACAAGCATTTTTCAAATAATAACATGTAACTGTAGTATTGTGTGCAAAAGCAGCAAAAAGTGGCAAGATGGCTTTCTAGCATCTAACGCGGTTATGCTAACTTAGCAATGTGTGTATGTAAATTGCAGCCCCCACTACACCCCCCTTTGATCGGACCACTAGCCTATAGGGATACAATCAGGAACGCAGAGTTCAAGTATGATAGAACAGAACCAAGTGCACGTATTCGAAATCCATATAGTGGGCAGTGAAAGTTCGAAGAGGAAGAAACAAAAAAAAAAAACCACGAAAATGAGAATTTTTTTCCGAATGGAATGATTAATGGCAAGGCTCAGAGAACTCCCACCGATGAAAAAAGGAAAGAAAAAAAAAATATATAAATTATAACGAAAAGTTGGACGACCTCCAAGTTAATCCATCAACGTATATGCACAGTAAGTTGCAACAGCCTCCAAGAGGAAATCATTGGACTGTTCCGCAAAAGTGTCTGCCATCCAATTCAATAAGGGGAATGAACATACATGTTCCTCGACAAGCGGAGCCTCTAGCACCATCAGAGGACAACCGACGTGTTCTTCAAGATAACTTCTTGCCAGAAAGTCATTTGCAGCCGTTCCGATGTCCTAATTCCCTAGAACTCCATGTGCCGCTCCACAGGCCATAATCCTGACACCAGAACAGTCCAACTCATGAGCCACCAAGGGACTCATTAGTCGATCATAATGCGGGGCGGGAGACGCCGAGTTTGACAAGCACAAATCCAGAGCCCATTGGAAGGGACAGTCTAGGCAATGAAAGACAGGTTGTATGCATGTAAAATAGGAAAACCGGAAGGACAATCCATAGGCTATGCTTAAGGTCGCCAGTGGTAATGTACCATAGTATTCAAGCATCCGGTTACGAAGTTGTAGCAGCCGGGGCAGGCTGTCGTGTGACACAATTTGTACAGCCATTGCGCAGTAAGCAGACCAACAACAGCACTCCTGCTACGAGGGCCAGAATCAACGGGAGACCGCCAAAGACGCTGGAAAAAATAGAATGAAAAAAGGCCGGGATCACACCAAAAATAGTTTGGAAGGAGGTCACGAGGCCGGAGCCCAACATTTTGAAAAAATGAGCCAAGCCACTCGTTGACGAGGCATTAAAGATAGTTTGAATCAAAGCACCAAAATGAAGAGGGAGGTCAGTATTTAAAAGCGCCTGCACCTCGGTGCGCGTATTTGCTACGTGAAGGACAAATGTTTCCCGGGAAGAAGTCAGCGCGACTTCTTTTTGAGACAATAGAGCCCTTATTCTGCTCATCTTGTTGAACTCTGCTTTCAAGGTTGGTATGGAAGGCCAGATGGATACATCCAGCCGCCCATGCGGGGGTGGGAAAAGGACGTTTTTACAGCAAACTACCCTCTGTGACACAGTCACTATGTAGGGAATTCCCACTAGCATCCCGCAGCACGCTTCATTATTTAAAAGCAAATAACTACCGTTAGCCAGCAGCGTGAATGATGGAGTAATAACTGGAACTGGAATCCCTTTCAGGACACAAGCTAAATTAGGAGCGTGTACATTGCATGCACCATGCAATTGAATGTGCCTACATACTACAGAATGATCAGGTGTGGAGGTGCATTCCTCGCCTTTCAAGTAGACCTCTTTACCATCTCTCGTACATCTATATGTAAAGGGGAGTGACCAAACTTCATGCAGGAAGGCGGAACCCAGTTGTTCATATCTGCCCAAGGCATAATGTTTCATGCATGAACTGAATTTAAACAAAGGGAACGGTAATGTGATTAACCCGTGGATAAGCCACACAGCAGAATTCAATTCGGCCACAGAGAAAGGCAACGGTTCTAACTTCTCAATATGCAGTAATGAATATGTTGCATCTTTCATGGACATAAATTGTTGTTTTGCAGTCAGATTAAAGGGAAGAAATAAAGACGATGTATTCATGTAGTCCCATGGGACTTTCCCTGCCTTTAACGTTTGCAATGTCCATGCGAACTGCATCACTGAGGGCAATTGATTTTGCCCATGATACAAAACAGACATATCATCCTGTACAATATCAACAACAGAAGAAACAATATTGTCTAACGTATAAATTCTGGAAGAAAGGGTGTGAATGCTATTATCTATAACAGCTAATACTTTTTCCATATTGGCTTGATCAATAGCCCTTAATCTGGAAGCAGCTTCAATTTGTGATAATTTCCAAATTTCGTTATAAATAGCATACATCCATCTTTTGGGCCTGCCACCCACCGGACCCTTAACAAAATCATTCAAATCTATTTTGTCATGTAATTTAGATAAATGAAGTTTAACCGATGCTAGAGTGGAATGTTGCAGCCAAGATTGGCATAACTTCCCTACAGAATAGGTAGTTACTGAATGAGAGGATTCAAAACGAGGGTCCACGCGAACCTGCGTATACCCAGGTTTCAATCCCCAGAAAAAGATGTTGACAGGAATCTGAACTCGTCTGCCATATTAACCATCCTTACGGATCAAATTTAGAAATATTGAAGGATGTATTAGAGATAGACGACTGCAACACATCAAGTGACAGATCTGTTTGGTTATCCCAATTCGGATAAGCACCTAGATCCGGAATAGAGGGAAAATTTAACTTTCGAAGCAGGCTCGGCTGCCACTTTGAAATAAAAGGAGGCTGGATTGGAAACACTGAAATCAGAAAAATATGTGTATTTATCTACCAATGTAGTCGAGCTACCTAGAATTGGTGTTGGACAATGTTCCCATTTGGTCAAATTCACAAAATTTCGAATGGTATTTGCTTTATGCAAGAAATGATTGCCATAATGTTGAAAACAAAACTGTTCAGCATAATTAGCAGTATCAGAATACAAATCCTCAGCATCAACTGCGGCATAATATTTCAAATCAGAAAACAGTGCTTCTATTGCATGAACGTCCCAATCATCAGAACGGATGTTTTGTTTAACTACATCACCCATAGAAACACGAAATACATTCGGCACATTGATAACCTCAGTCGGACCATGAATTTGAAATCTAACGGCATCCCACGCAATCCCATCTAACACAGGCCAGGCAGTAATATTCACAAAAGTCTGGTCTCTCTTCATGATGTGTGATGAGGAGTGGGGGGCCAAAGTTCCATCAATTAGTCTAATTGTAGATCTTTCTTTTAGGTAGTGTCCATTTACAAGACGAAAAAATACCACCACGAATCCAATGGACATGAATAAAAAACACAAACGATCACCAGCCAAATGTAAGTCCAAGGAGGAATCAAAAAATGTCTTTTAAACCAGACAGCAAAAATAGAAACTTTTGATGGGGAATTGGAAGTCAATGAGTTAGTGTCAAATGAGAAACGTGACTGGTCAACTGCTGTAGATTGTAAAACAGGCAATTGTACATCTGCAGGATAAGCATACTCAGTCTCTTCAGGCAGACTACCAGTGGGTGGTAATAACAAAGGATCAGTAACTGTATGCATCTCGATGGCAACATCAGACAAGGTGGTAGAAGCTGGAGCCAAAACAGAATTTCTTAGCATTGCAGGGCAAGAAACCGCTGTAGTCATACTAAGAAGAATCGGCCACTCGTTGTAGTTTGACATTGTCAATAGAGATGTACCTGTTATCCTTGCGACCAGGAAGTGGAGGTAAAATGACTGTTCTTGTACCCTGCACGCCAAGCACTGGAACCGGTGCACGATAAGAGGGGTCGAACTCCTTCTTGTTCTCCACCTTCCTCGGACCAGATCACCACCTCGGGGTAGCCAGCCAACTACAGGAATCTGAAGCTCAGCATCAGATGTGGAGGGGACGTGTTATCTCGCGAGACTGTCTCTGGCTTCTTGTAGAATCTGCAATACAGCACAGTGATCATCTACGTCAAAGGGTGCGGCTGACGCCGCCATGTCTAGACCATCAAGGTCCAGGACAAACATTCTTACTCCAAAGAGCATCATGTATGGGGTCCGCCCACCCAGAGACCTTCTAGGGAGATTATTAAGTGCACGTTGGACGTTATACAAATGGGCTAGCCAGTTCCAGCCAGTGCCTAAAACCCTAGCTGTCAAAGATTGCTTTAAGTCACGGTTCATTCGCTCGACCACACTATCACCCTCAGGCCGGTAGGGAGACGAAAATTTGACTTGGACCCCCAAATTTCTCATTGCTTCTTTGTACGCCTTAGAGGCGAACGCAGGGCCCTGATCAGAATGAAAGGTACCACATGCAAAACTTCCCACAAAGACACGCAAATCCCTGATGACAGTACGGGCAACAGCACTCCTTTGTGGCCACACCCAGAGAAAACGTGTGCACGAATCCACTGCAACCAAGATGTACTTGTACGCAGTGTCAGAGGAAAAAGGACCACAGTGATCTAAATAAACACACCCAAGTGGTTTATTAGATATGTACAACTGAGTTTGTGGTGGGCGCGCAGCAGTTGAAGGTTTAATCTGCTGGCAAATGTCACAATTAAGAACATAAGCGCGAGCTTGTTTATATAAGCCGTACCACCAGTAACGTTGTTGTAACAGAGATACAGTAGCAGCAATGCCGGCGTGGGCGGAGGCCATCCCCTCATGAGCCGCCAGTATCAACGATGGTCTGCAGTCCGCGTTGGGAATCAACCTGTCACCAACGTCGTTAATCCTTACTAATGGGACTTTATCAGGACTTAAGTGATAATGGTAACGAGAAGGGAAACCTCGCGGGTAATTAGATCCCTTCTCTGTTGCAGCAATAGCTGCCAAGATGTCATCATCAATCTTACTTTTGGATCTTGTAACTGCTGCTACTAAGTATGTTGCCACTGCTGATTTAGCTGCCTCGTCAGCTAAGCTGTTACCGACAGCATGGACACCAACTCGTTGGTGACCAAGAGTGTGAATAACATTCACGAGCGGCAGGCGTTCTTTAAGTTCTGCCACTCGAACCCAAAGCGGATTATGCTTAATTGTGCTACCTTTGGAATCACGATATTCATTTTGAGACCAAAAATGTAAATTGTCGTTGTAGGACTGAACACAATAAAATGAGTCACTTACTATAAGAGTAGTGACCCGAGGATCAGCAAACTCCAGTGCAAGCACCAGAGCACGAAGCTCCGCCAACTGTGCGGTACAATCACCCAATGACTGCGTATGCACGACATCAGATTGGAAATCACCATTTACGAAAGTAATTGCGCAGGCCGCTGAATAGGCATGCTTTGATCCAATCGCCGGTTGCGCCGAACCGTCAGTGTAAATGACACAATGGTAATCTTCGAGCGGGCGCAAAGACAGAGGAGCCGGATGAACGAATTCATACTGCAAGTACTCCTGAGTCTGCAATGAGGCATCAAAGATATATGTTACATCGGGCGATGTCAAGGAAGTGGCCCATTGTATCCACCGAGGATGCAAAGCTTTAGAATTAGGTACACTGGCTTTTGTCACCGCCTCAAGGGCAGGATACGGTGTGACAACTAACATGCGTTTTCCTTGCGACAGCGCTCGTTCTTTGAGAATAGCCATCTACACCGCAGTCAAAACTTTTTCGACAGTGGAAAAGCGCAGTTCCGCCGAAGTGTACAGGTGTGATTTGTAGGCAATGGGGACGGTGTCGCCCTCATTGAACGTTAAGTACGTGAAACCCACCGCGCCTGGCACAATTCTTATAACCAGGTTAGTGCGGTTATCACGCGTCAGTAAGTATTTTGAAGCAAGAAGATCAGCTTGCAAAGATTGCAAAATAGCTGAATGCTCTAGCTGCCAGCATGATTTGGAAAAAGTAGGTTGTACCAAGGCATAAAGCGGCTTGATACGCTGGGCATAATAAGGAATATACGTTCTACCGAAATTCAGAAAACCCAGCAAAGTCTGTAATTTTTTCAGTGTTGTCGGAGCACGCAGACATGCGCACTTCTCCAGAAAGTGAGGAGCCAGTCCTCGACCTTCATTGTTGAGCTCGTAGCCCAAGAACAACACTGTATACTCTGCAATGTGAGACTTCGCAAAGTTGAATTTGTAACCGAAGTCTGCGAACATCACAATAATGTGATCAACGCGACACAGATGCGGCCACAACTCGTCGTCAGTGAGATAAATATCATCAACATACGAGTATGCATCCGGGTCAATGCTCTCTAAAAGAGAGACTACACGTGCGGCAAAGACACCTGGACTGTTTTTGTAGCCCATGGCTAGTCTTGTAAACTGTTTTTGTTTGCCGCCTGAAGTAAACGCTGTCCACTGACTGCTCATAGAGGACAGGTTATGGCTGTAAGAGCCATTGGAAATGTCAAGTGTGGTTTTAAACCTTTTTCTCACGAGACTATCGACGAGAGCCGAACTGTGAGTATTCTGTGCCGCGCACGTCCGGCAATGCGAGTTTAAATGCCGGAAATCCAAAACTAGGCGGTACGATCCTTCAGGCTTCGTCACAGTGAATAAAGGATTATTCATTGGGGACACACATGTTTCAATAACTCCTTGATATTCCAATTGTTCAAGGATTGCTGCGACGTGAGGTCTCGCTTCGCGACGCATGGAATATTGGGGTTGTGGCTGGGGCATGGACCGCAATGGAATCTCATGGCTGGGGGATAATTTATCCCAGCCCACCTGAGTACGATACAAAGCCGGCGCTAGCACCAGAGCCCACTCCTCAGCGAACATTTTAGCGTGTTCCTTTGGCACTGTGTGCGCAAAGGACGGGAGGATTACCTCCTCCCCTCTAGGAGCATCTAAAATGAAAGCCGGGGGCCAATCTGCCTCCACTAGTAGAATGTCATAAGAAGAGGTTAGATTATCCCAAAAAATCCCTTGTATTGTACGTTGTATGTCTCCTTCAATTAAAGGACTATGTTATATAGTCTGTCAGGGGGAGCCACTCTAGTGTCAGCAGTTTCAACAGTAATGAACGTATCAGTTGCTGTCGCCTCCAGATATGGACGCAGTGCTTGTCGCACTACTGTAACTTCCGCCGCGCTGTCGAGCAGCGTTTGCGCCCATGTCAGATTCCGTAACTGCGTTCTCACCATCTGTGGCATACCTCGCTGTTAGCGCAGCAACTTTCTTCTTTTGAAACTGGGGTCGTTGACCTGCAAACACATCCTGTTTGCCTTTACCGTCAGTCTGGCGGGGTTGCTCACGTCCTTGTTGGGCACCCTGACCCTTGCCACGGTCTCCGCCACCGGACTGTTGAGCCGATGTTTCCTGTGAAGAACGAGGAGAACATTGTTCAGAAACCTGAAATCTATCAGGTGACTTAATAGTGGAGCGATCGCGCAGATCATATGTGCGTTCACTACCTGACTGAACGGGAGAGGCAGGACGAGACCCCTGTTTCTGTTGCTGCTTTCCATGTTTCTTGTTTCGCCAATTTTATTTTGGATAATTTGGGCGTTCGTCTTTAGCAGACGAGCTCGCCTTAGTTTGCTGTATCAAATCAGGAATTATTACTGTTGGTTTATCGCCTAAGGCGCTACGACCAACTTGTTTATAGGCATTCGCAATCATTTTTTAGAACTCCTATGGCCTGTCGTTTTCGTCTACCGCGTCTAATTTATTAGCCACTTGGAATTGCATAGCATCTCCTTTGAGGTTGCCCATTATCATGGAAGCAACCACATCGAACACTCCGACAAGCCGCATTCCCAATTCTACGGCTGCCTCCACACCGTGATTCTCCTGAACACGTTTAATAATGGAGGGAAGCACAGACATAGACGGAGTGCCGAAGCACTTCAAGTATGTCGCAGCAAAGACCTTGCCCCAGTTGGCACAATCGGCCATATCTGGGACTAAGTCTTTCGGCAAACTAATGGCGAGTATCCTGTGTTTTTCCACAGGAGTAGTATTCGGAAAAAACGCTTCCAGTTGGTCAAATTTCTCAGCAAGCCAATAAGGGAATTCATCCTTATTTTGGGGGCGCTTGCCCATAACCAAATTAACTACAACAGGACTAATAACCACCGCGTGGTGGTCTGTGGGTTGTCCCGCGACAGCAGGTGCCCCCACCTGCACGTTGCGTGACACGTACTGCACTAAAGCCCTATGCACTGTAATAAGGGCTGTGTGAAGTACACGCAACTCAGCCACCGCCACCTGTAGATAGCGGGGATGAGGCGTAAATCCAGCTAGCACCGGCCATGTGGCCCCTCCTATGGACAAAGGGCCCATTCTAGCTGGTGTAACCGCATGGGGAAGGGTGCCATTAAACCAAATACTATGCTGCCAGGCAGAAATAGTAATTTCTTGTGTCCTATATGGCGTATAGTTGGCAGGTAGCTGCGTGGCAGTATAGGAGTGAAACGTATTATTGTCTTCACTCACCGCCGGCAAAGTAACCCAAGAGTAAAACAACTCATAAGGAAACAACGCATCGGCACTTACCACAAAAATCACAGCCATACCATCGTCCGGCACCCCGTACTGCGTCAAGTGACGTTGCAGAGGTGCACGGCTATGTGCCAAAATATCGACCGCCATAAGGACACAGACAGAAGATCTACAACGAGTTTTATCAGTAGCACAAGGGTTCAGAAAACCTTTTTAATGATCAAGCTTGAATGAACCTATCAGGTAAGTAATAGGTAGGTTATATTCCGTCACTCCCGTTATCCGGAAACCAGAGTGAGGGTGTTGTGGACTAATATAAGCACTACTAAGGCGTTTCAAATCAATAGACCAAACGTTAGGTGCGCCATGTTGCAGGGATTCTGCTCATACACAGAACTATGCGCTGGAAACCAGGACCTCAGTGAATTGTGGTGTACCAAAAACTCACCTCAGAACCCAGAACCCCTTATCCGACCAGCATCAGTGTCCCATTTGTTATCCGTATCATCACGGAGGTCCCAATGAATAGACAACCCAGAACAAGCGACTTAGAGTACTCTCAGGAATGGTGGGATTCAGAAATACCTGTTCGTATTTATTCTCATATCAGTCCACAACAAGAGTAAACAAAGACACGGTAAAGTTTAAAGAGTTTATTTTATAAACCTCGTGTCCTAAGATGCAGTACTTTGGCTAACACAAGCAGACAAATGATTAAAATCAAAACCATCAGCATTGTTACAATACCATAGAAAATAAAGGGAGAAATCATGTTATAAATGACAGTGGGTTACAACCACCTTCCCTTAACTAACCAGCTAATATTATTAGACTAATAGAAGGTCTCTAGGCTTGAATGGGGAACCCCATACCGTAAAGATCAGCTTAGTCGAATCACATCACAGGATCAGGTGTCTGCTCCTAGGAAAGCTCTTCTTCAGAATGTGTGTTAAACATGCAGCCTGCAATATTAAAAGCACTCGTCTTTAAGGTATTTGCAGCTGTGTGTTATGGCTAAATAGTGGCCCGATCAACCTGAACTCAAAAACATGCATTGTCTAGCGACCCAGACTGTTTCTTTACACAAAGTTCAGACCAAGGTCGCAGCTCACGGCTAGGGATGTGAACAGCAGACAGCTCTCATGTGAAGAAAAGGCGAACAAGCATTTTTCAAATAATAACATGTAACTGTAGTGTCGTGTGCAAAAGCAGCAAAAAGTGGCAAGATGGCTTTCTAGCATCTAACGCGGTTATGCTAACTTAGCAATGTGTGTATGTAAATTGCAGCCCCCACTACAAGATGTCCAGAGCGGAGCGGAGAATAAACGCAGCAAGCTCTCATCCATCCAATGCGTGGTGCCGCAAATCCACCTGAGCAGGCTCCTGGGACGCTGCAGACCCCAGAGACTCAGCCGAGTCCCACAAACAGGAGGAGGCCCTAGCCAGCACACACAAGGTGTTAAGGGCCCGTAGGGCCTCGCTGGTTGAGGCAAAAATGTTGCGTCCCCAAGTGTCCAGCCAGCGGGCCTCTCTGGATGGCAGAGCCCACAGGGGCGGCAGGGAGGGAAAAGCAGTCCTCAGAAGGGGACTGGAGGCTGAGGGGTGAATGGACAGGCACGCCGGGTCACTTGGCGTCAGAAGGTGCCGATGCAGAAGATGCAGAGGCACCGGTTCCCCAGAGGCAGGACGCCTCCAAGCCCCTGTCGAGGCAGAAAGGAGCAAACCTTCAAAGGGAAGTAAGATTTCCCTCCCACCAGAGCCCTGGTGGAGGACCTCTAACAGATGGTCCACTGGAAAGTGGGCCACCGGGTCACCCATGCGTAGGATGCCCAAAGCCGTGGACACCATGTGAGCGAAAGCCGCACCCGCATCCGTAGGGCCCCGTGGTGGAGAAAGCAGCTCCTCTATGGGCGACGGCTGCAAAATAAGGTGGCCGTCCCCAAGGCCAAGAGGGGCGGGCAAGGGCTAGACCTGGAAGTCAGTAGGTGCCGAGGAATGAGGGACCTGCCGCTCTTCGGACGAACACCCCTGCCTCCCGAAGGGCGGGGAACCACCCTTCAACGCCGTTGAAAAGGACACTACACGGCGACCAGTCTCCGGAGAGGACGACGCCAATATGCAGCCTGCCTCCGGAGAAGAAGGAGCGTCCGAAGACGAACCCATGGTACGACCCCTGAGTGGATCCGTAGAGTCCGCTGCTTGTGTCAGGACACCGGCGCCATGCGGCGTCGCCGGGCAAGGGACCTCCAAGTCACCCCGCACCGAAGACCGGAGCGGGGACCGGAGTAGAGCTGGAGCCGCACTGGCCCCGGAGCGGCGCCTGACCCCTGCCGAGGCAACCACCTGCGTGGGGGAACAGGATAGGCCCGGGGAGGGGCCCGAAGCCTTCCAGCGGCCGCGGCACAGGAGGCGAAGGTCGCCCGGCAACCGCTGTGGCGGCGCCAGGGACGATACAACCTCCGACTCGCCCTCTGAGGCAGCCACCTGAGAGGCGGTACGAGAGGGGCCCGACGAGGGGTCTGCCCTCTACCTCGACCCGGAGCGGGACGAGAAGGGGCCACTGACCCCTGTGGCTCTGCACGGTCTAGCTGCTGCCGGCGCTGTAGGGGCATCACCTCGGCCTTAGACAGGACCACCCTGCCAAGGGACCGAGAGGGGCTCGGGATGCGACCCGAGCCCCGGCGACACCACAGGGACCCCCGCAGGGATAAGCGGCGAGGCAGAGATGCCGTGGCCTGAAGGAGGTGCCCCAGAGGAGCCTCACCCCAACAGTACCACATCCTCCAAGCCTGGATCCGACCCAGTCGGTGCCGGGGCCGGAGCCACCAGCGCCGCCGCGGAGGGCCCTGCGCAAGACGAGGGATCCGCCGACACCCCAGGAGGGGAAAGAGGAGGAGATGCCAGCGAGGCCTGCAAAGCCACCGCGTAAGTCTCCGTCTGGACTCTCGATGCCCCAACACCAGGAAACAGTGGATAGGACGACACGCGGGGCCGCATCAACCGCGGAGAGTCCACGCCCCGGGTAGGCTGGAAAGCAGCCCCCGGGGACGAACTGCGACACCTACCCACCGGGGAGCGACGCTCACGTGACATTGGAGAAAGGGCGAGGACGACAACCACGGCCAGACCTGAAGACATCCGCCGAAGCAGACCAAGGGGAGGAAGTCGACCTGGAGAGATGCGCCGAGAGAAGTTTGATGCGGCGCTCCCGCCGCGACTTTGGCTTCAACTTTTGGCACGTCGCACAATCTGAGGTGCCGTGATCCTCCCCCAAACACCACATGCAAATGAGGTGAGGGTCCGTCGCCGACATAAGACGCCCACAAAACGTGCAAGTGTTAAAGCCCGAAGGCATTCGCACACTGTTCCAACCAAAAAAGAATGGAAGAAAGGGGGGCCTTAAACAGGCCCGCAGTAAGGAACGGATCAGCGTTTCACGCGGAAAAGGAAAAAAGCTGACGTGGGCGTGCCGGGGCGGGTCTTATGTGACCTCGCTGACATCACGTACGCGAATGACGCCTGGGCGGAGTCGCGTGATGTTGCCCCGCCCCCGGCACGCAGGGATGCTGTGCCAAAAAGTTTCCGGATACAGTCTCACGCCTGGGGATAATTCTACGTGAAGGAATCTGCGGCTAGTTGTCTCTATCAGATTCCCCAAACAATCCTACTCTACGAGGAGGGTGCTCGCCTATCTTATACCAAAAACTCCTACAGCACAGTGTGCAAAGTGGCCATCCCTCCTCACCTCTAATTCTAAGCATGCTTCATGAAGGTGTGGAGGGAAGCCCAAGTTGCCACCTTGCAGATAGCTACAACAGAGACACCTCTAGCTAAAGCCTAGGAAGAAGACTTCGCTCTGGTAGAATGAGCTTGAATACCTTTAGGAGGCACCTTCTTGGCCAAGGCGTAGCAGATCTTATTGCAGAGGAGGATCCACCTGAACAGCATTCTCTTGTGAACAACCCTGCCCTTCATCTTGCCCACAAATGCAATGAAGAGTTGGTCGTCCAACCTGAAGTCCTTAGTCCTATCCAAGTAGAAGTTGACTGCCCTCTTAGGGTCCAGGCAGTGAAGTCTCTCCTCCTCCTTGGAAGGGTGAGGGAGGGGATAGAAAGTGGGTAAAGGAATTGATTGCCCTAGGTGTAAGGGAGTGACCTCCGTAGGCAGGAAAGCAGCTCTGGTCCTTAGAACCATCTTATCCACATGAATTGAGGTAAATGGGGGCTTAGAGCTAAGGGCCTGCAGCTCACTAACCCTACTAGCAGAAGGAAGTGTAATCAGAATAATTGTTTTAGATGCTAAGAATCTCAATGGACAACTATGCAGGGGTTCAAATGGAGACCTCATCAAGAAAGTAAGGACTCAATTCAAATTCCACAGAGGCATGATAAAGGGAGTGGGAGGAAACCTGTTAGTGAGACCCTTAATGAATCTCATGACTATGGATTTAAACAAAGAGGGTTAGTCTGGTAAGCAAAGAAAAGCCTATAAGGCAGACAAGTAGCCCTAGACCGTTGCTACTGCACAACCCTGCTAAAGAAGGAGAGAAACTGAGAATATCAGATCAATTGATCCTTTACAAGCAAATTTGTCTAACTACACCCCATTTAACAAACCTGGCCCACCTACTAGAGTAGACATATTTGGTGGAGTGTCTTTTGGCCGATAAAATAACATCTACCACATCTGGTGGGAGAGAGAAAGAGCTCATGTTGCCCTGTTCAATCTCCAGGCAAAAAGGTGCAAGTTCTGAATAGGTAAAGGAGGTCTGTGTACCGCACCCTTCTTGGCCAGTCTGGAGCGATCAACATGACTTGGGCCCGTTCTTGCCGAAACTTTCTCACAACTCGTATAATCAAGGGCATGGGAGGATAAGCCTAAAGAAGCTGTGAGCCCCAGTCTAGCTGAAACGCGTCCCCCACCGCTCCCCGCATCGGATACTGGAGACTGCAGAACGACGGACAGTGTGCGTTCCAGTGAGTGGCAAAAAGGTCCAACCCACACACTGCAAATCATCTGGCCGGAGAGCTGGATGTGTGTGCGGACAATCACGTAAATCTGATGGCCCTGAACCGAGGACCAGATTTGCAGAGCCTCTCTGCATAGACAATATGACCCTACTCCTCCCAGTTTGTTTATGTACCACATTGCGGTAGTGTCGTCGTCAGGAAGTGAACTGACCGACCGACTGCAAAAGGAGGGAAGAAAGACCTTGAGAGCCAAACGTATCGCCCGCAATTCTAGAAGATTGATGTGTAGCAATTCTTCCTCTGGAGACCAAAGACCCTTGACCTCCAGGTCCCCCAGATGAGCTCCCCACCCTAGACTGGAGGCATCCGTTATCACTGTGGCCACCGGAGAAGGAGGTTGAAACAGCTTCCGTTGAGACAGGTTGTCCAAAACACTCCAACATAACAACTCCATTGCAGTGTATCTGGAGATTCCGACTACCTCCCTTATATCCCCGTTGTGCTGAAACCTGTGCCTGCGGAGGCACCACTGGAGTGCCCTCATGTGCCAGCGTGCATGGTTGACCAACAGTATGCAGGAAGCGAACAGACCGAGCAGGCCTAAGACCTTCAGGACTGGAACAGTCGCTTCATCTTGAAAAATTTAATCATCCTAGAAATCTAGAATCCTCAGAGGAGGCAGAAAAGCATGACTCGCCATAGGGGCAGTACTAACAGGTTGCACTGAGAGGGCACCAGGTGAGATTTGGGTACATTTATCGAGAAACCCAAGTCGAACAAGAGTTGCGTTGTTACCTGCAGGTGATGCAGCACCATCTCTAGCGACTTTGCCTTGAGCAGCCAGTCATCCAGATATGAAAAAAAGAGGAATCCTCGATCTTCTGAGATGTGCTGCTACCACCGCCATCAACTTTGTTCTTGCATCCGCTCTACGGGTCTTCACAAACGGAAGGACCGCAAACTGGTAGTGCTGAGATCCCACCATAAAACAGGGATACTTCCGTTGCGACTTCAGGATGGGAATGTGAAACTACGCATCCTGTCAATCAATAGACACCATCCAGTCTTCCTGCTGCAGCATCAGAAGAACCTGAGCTAGGGTCAACATCTTGAATTTTTACCACAAACAGGAGAAATTCAAGATCTTGAGGTCTAGGATTGGTCTCAATCGCCCATCTTTTTTGGGGATCAGGAAATCCCTGACCCCTCTCCTGCTACGGAACAACCTCTATCGCACCTTTCTGTAGAAAAGTGGGATCCTCTTGTTGCAGGAGCAACAGAACGGTCCTCCGAGCACCAGCCCTCGTGAGGGGGGAAAGGAGGGAGAAACTCCCGGAAAGGAAGGGCGTATCCATTTTCTACGAGATCCAAAACCCAGACATCTGATGTAACAGATCTCCAATTTCGTAGAAAATGGGACACCAGATCTCCCACTGGATAAACATGCTCTAAGATGGGGTATCTAGAGCTGGTTCCCTGTGGTACCAGTTGGAGGACTGGGAGATGAGGAGGATGAGGAGGAAACTTGCTGACAAGCTGAGCTTTGTAGGCGACCTCTACCTTTCCCTCGGTACTATTTGTACGGAGCATTCACCTGTTGCTGCTGCTGGGCCCAAAAGGAAGGAGACTTGCCAAACCCACACAATCTGCAGTAACCAAAGCCTCTGGGCTTGGTCTGTAAACACAACGATCTAGCTGTGACCTTACTATCCTTAGTCGCTCTAGTACCAAAGAGGCAAGAGCCATCAAAAGGCAAGTCCAAAAGTGTGCCCTGCACATCTGAAGAAAAATAGGCGTGCCTCCTGGTTGCCACCGAGGTACTCATCACTCTAGCAATAGAGTCTGCTGTATCAAGCCCAGATTGTATGACTTGAGGGGCTGCAGCTTGTGTTCCCAACAGAACCTCCGCAAAATGGCCCTTAATGTCCTCCGGAAGCTTGGGGATCACTTCCTTTGTAGAATCCATCAAAGCGTGAATGTAGTGTCCCAGTAGACACGTTGCATTTGTGGATTTTAAGGCCATGCTGCCTGAAGAAAACACCTTTTTATGATTGATACATCCTCTTAGATTCTCTATCTCCAAGCATGGAAGGGAAAGAGCCAGTAGACTGCTTAGTATAACATGATGCCTAAACTACTAAGCTCTCAGGGGATGGGTGAGCAGATATGAAAGCTGGATCCCCAGGCGCAACCTTGTATCTTCTTGCAAACGATCTGGACACAGGAGGGGCAGTCATTGGCTTCTGCTATATCTCTAAAATGAGCTCAGTCAAAGCCCCATTAGAAAGGAAGCAGAGGCTCCGTTACAGATGGAGAGTGAAGAACGTCCGTTAGGCTTAAGCTCCACAGTAGGTAACTGCAATTCTAGCAGATCCGCTTATTATGGAGTGGTAAGAAGAGACCTCCTGTGATGGAAGCCCTTTTGGGGAAGAGAGTTCCCACTCCGGAGATGTATGCAAACCACTAGCCTCCTGCAGTCCCTCAAATTCTTGCATAGGGTCAGTAACCTTCCCTTCTTCAGCCTCTTCCTGCTGCTCCTGGTACTCTTCCTCCACCACCAGCCTCTGTGCCTCCCTTCTGGATCTTATTCTGGATGTCAGCGTCGGCAGAGGCGGTGCCGGTGACTTCAGGACCGGCGTCGATGGAGGCTCCACAGGGTTAGCTGAATGCACCAGGCGAGGCCGATTCAGCACCGGACTGGAGCCAGACGGCACTGGAGAATTCTCCAACTGGCCTCTTCCCTCCAGGCATTGCACTGGTGTTGAGAACCTCGGCATCAGGAGAGACCAACTCCCCGGAGTCAGTGGCATGAATGGTGTCTGTGCGAAGTGAGGCGGCAAACTTCCAAGGGAGTACATCGGTCCCATGGGGCCAACAGGCACACCAGAAGGGTTAGCCGCCCTGGCAAACATGACGAACATTGCATTCAAGAAATGCAAAGGATTCGTACCTGTAGCCAGAAAGGGTGGGTACGGATCCAGTACCATTGATTCAGGGACAGCTTGAGGAGGGGGTAAGACTGGTTCCGGTTGCTGCGCCGGAGACACTGGAGCCAGGGGTAGAGTGGCCGGAGGCGAAGGCTTAACTTCCCTAGGCACCAGAGAATCCCTTGAAGCCAGAGAGTGTGCTGGAGTCACCTGAAGTGAAGGGAGGAGTGAGACTTCATCCTTTCTGTGACGCTGGAGTACCAGGGACACCGACTTCGGTGACTTATCTTTAGATGAATGATGTCTGGGAACACGACATCGCTTCTTCTTGTGTTTCCTCGAGGACTTCGAGGTGTACGGAGTTGGAGACTTAGATCTCATCCTTTTCCGGCTCCTCTTCTGCTTCTTCGCCCTGGCCATGAACAACTTGGCCTCCCTCTCTTTGAGGGACTTCGGATTCATGTGTTGGCACGATGAACACCCCTCGACGTCGTGGTCCGACGAGAGGCACCAAAGACAATCATCATGGGGGCCAGTGATAGACATATGTCCCCCATATTCTCTACAAGGCTTGAAACCGGACTTTTTCCGAGCAGCCATGTCACTGCTACAATTTCAGGAAGAACCTGAAACAATGAAACTCTCAGAAATGGAGAGCCCTGGAAAAATAATTTATGTGTTGGCGGTGCAGAAAAAAGGAACCTGACGTCAGCTCGGTGACTAGGTCTTCTTATGGCTCCGATGACGTTGCAGGGGGTCGTGAGCGGAGCCATTCCATTGTGATGTCCTCATCGCCGTGGGAGAGCTATCGAAGATAGTTTCTGTGGAATGATGCGCATGTGGTAATTCAAAAGGTGAGGAATCCGCAGGCAGATGTATCCATCAGAAATAATTGTTCAAGCATCCGGGATACTATTCATTCTCATAACGTAGACCGTTAGAAGGGTTCAAGACAATGTGGACATGCTGCAAGAAATGGCGCTTTGTAACTTTTTCTAATGTCAGGTGTCCACAGTTTTCTTGTATCCAGAGATCAGGTCCCAGATGATTTGGGGTGAGGGGTAGGTTTGAGGGTTGGACAGATGCCTGTACCTCAGTGGTATTCTGCTTGGCGATCACTTTGGTGTAGAAAATCCTGATCATCAGCTCCATTCTTTTTGCAAAAGTTGTCTCAGTAAATGCTAGAAATGGCGCACCAAGTCACAAATCTTTGGGTCTCTAGACAACATCCTTTTTAGAATGGAATGATAGCTGTTTTATCACGTTTTGTTCAGTCTTTGCTCAACTTCCTTCTTTAGTGTTGCCTCCTGAACACTCAAATGCTAATGTTTTTTCACATGCTCTGTTGTATTTATGAAGGCAGAAAAAACACTAAACAACAAAGACTATTTATATGTCTGCATGACTGTATTACTATAAATATATTAATAAACAAACAAAGTGAAGATAAAATTACAGACATGTCCCATTTTTGGAAAGAAATGATGGTTCTGTGTAAGCAACAGAGTAAACTGCAATTAATAACAAACTAAAGTGGGGTACAATAATATATTGAGGCAATCTAATTTGTATGTGCAGAAAAACAAGACTCACTATGGATCCGGCATTTATTTTCGGTGGATGCAAAACTAAAAAGGCACTCTTACCAGCGGCTGGACGTACAATTACACTGTTGAGTCAAAGTGCCTCAAACCCATGATACCACAGTATACGTAAATACAGAGGTAATCTTGTATCACAAACACATTAAGTGAATGGTCCAGATGCATACATCCAACGTTTTAAAACTAGGCAGAGTAAGATTTTGATAAAAAATGGGGGACTTCATTTTCCCCATTAACAGACATTGAAGGCTATTTTAGGCAGCAGACACCTAAAGGAACACAATTGTTAGCTTTAAAAAAATCTGGAGTCTCCAGCCTGAATCAGGTCATTTGACATGTATGCCTAACTGAAATGAAAATGAGCTAATGCATTACAAGTTGAAACAGCAGACAGAAGACGACGGCAGCATACCAAAACTACCCAGAGTTGCTCACAAACCAATGAACTAGATGTGAAAACCTCTCCAGGACTTGCTAAGCATTCACTTCCCCCATTGAGAGGCATCTTCTTGGGATTGAGTAAGCAGAACAAAGAGGGAAAGTTGAGTAGTAGATCAATTTCTTCTGTGTTTTGTATGAATCCCTAATTCCCGGTCTCCAATTCAGTTGTTTTCTAGGGTATTTGAAAGTGTTTCTTGGCAAAGAGTAACCTACTTAGGAGAGTACACCAAAGAGATCCTATGCAGATTGTTGCCTGTGTGCTCTAGATTTGAAGTTGCTCAACAAGTCAGTGTTAGTCTTATGTAAAGGGGTTTTGAGGAGAAATAATGTTAAGAGTCTACTCAGATTAAGACAATGAGATAATTCCCAAGATATATGGTGATTTCAGGCATAGAAAGACATGCATTCAGGCCAATGGCTACACCAAGAGACACACTGATTGAGTGTCCTTTTAGGTACTGGGTATATCTGACAAGGGGCAGAAATGTATCAGTCAACAAAACACAACATTAACTCACAAGGACTCCACTCCATATAAAGCATTCATTTACCAGTGACTTCACAGAGCAACAGATGTGTAAAATCTATGTGCTCACTATACAAAGCAAGATATCTAGAAATATCACATCATCTCTTGCCCAAAAGCAATACTAGTTCAAACCACAGTAATCTGTGTCCTTAGCAAGAGATGTACTTGACCTCTTAGAAAAAAGACACAACCACTGCAGTTAATTTTGGTCACTATAGGAGAGACAATCCACAGTGCCCCCTGCCCATTACAAAAGCAACAATTGAAATAAGTCCAGTTAATAATTACTCTCCCACAGAGCAAGACATACAAGTATATATATCAGGTCTTGTCTCTCAAATCCATCAATTAAAGCATGTTCAACTCAAAAACAATTAGATATAAAGAAAGCTGACTAACATACACCAAGATGTCTTTCTCAAAGAAGAGTATAAACCAAACCAGAGGTGACTCGGACTAGAAGATTAATAAATAATCAAATATAAATGTATGTCATGGAAAATACATTCAACAAGCAATGACTCATGCATAGTCTGCAAACAATTACCTTACAGTGACTAATGTTTGGGGAAGCAGGCACATTTATACCCAAGTGATTGAATATTGTCGTTCTTTTCATTTCAATCATGTTGGATACCATTCGTAGCAAGGTTGATAGCAAATATTATCAGATTGTATTAATACAATAGAAGCAAAGCATAAAACCATTTGGAGTTCCTAAATGTTGATATGAGATTTAGGGCCTGATTTAGAGTTTGACAAACGGGTTACTTCATCACTAATGTGACAAATATCATGTCTGCCTTATTACAAGTGCGCTTGTAATAAGGCAGATAGGATATCCATCACATCACGTTTGTGATGGAGTATTACGTCTGCTGAACTTTATATAAGGCTCAAAGTGTTGGTCACAAGGCAATACATGGGAACTAAATAAATGCCCCTACAATCCCAAATGCAATTTAAATGATACAAAACGCATCAAGAAGGCACAAGGCAAAGTCATTGCATAGTGAACTGCCAATACCCCTGCAAATAAATTTATGCATGAGTTCTATTTTTTCCCCAAAGCTCAGCAACACCCTTCCTTTGCCTATACTATAATGTTTTTAGTTCTTATAATTTGTTAATCAATCGTGGTATTGCAAAAACTGGTACACCACGTAAACCATATTTTGCAAGCTTTTGTGTGTATATATATATATATATATATATATAATGCAATCACATACCTATTCAGACCATGAATCCCAGAGTGGGTCTTGTGCATTACAGCCTTTTTCTATTTTTTACCTCGACAATCTGAGGGCAAGCATGAATCTAAGGTGACTCCCTGGGTCCGGAATATACTTCCTGTCCTGTATTCCACATCAACGTCCTCCATCCCTTCCTTGCTTCTTCAATGCCCATCAGAGACCGGAATATGAAGAGCAACTACTTTGTTGCATGCGGGTACTGCCAATGCCTTTTAACAGATACAAAATACTAACTATGTTCCAACTTTACAATTTTGTTCCAGGCACCAATGAGACCCATGTCACTCATGATAACTTGAAAGATCAGAACATGTGGCCTAGGATCTCTAATCTGCACTCCTGGCACTGAAAACCACACCAATACCGTATATATTCTCTTGCCCCTTTTTGTGTAGTTATCCCCATTTTTTACTGACATTTTTTGCTGGTTATTTGACTGCACACTGGGATACTGTTGTCTAGTGTCCAGGGTGTGTGTGTTCTGACCCTAGAAATTTGTAAACAATGGCTGATCCTAGATTGGCATATATAGCCCTCCTATAAGCCATAGTACATTTTATAGGAACTACACTAATGGTATGGAAAGTTAAATGTCACCTGTGGATTGCAGCACTTCTTGTGCCATCCACTAGTATGACAGGGAAAACACAGCTTCAGGCCTACCAGTGTAATCGGACTACTGCAATTTAAACCTGCAGTCTATCTCTTTCTTACAGGGGAAAAATATCCCTTTTAAATATTAACAAGTCACCCAAATGTAGGCCTTGTAGCCCACAAGATAAGGTGAATGGCACTTATAAGGGGATATTTAAAATTATAATGACAAGGCCCTAAAATCTATTTTTACTGTGGCAGGCCCTGGCTGTCCTAGGAAGAAAGCCAGAGTGCAGATTAAACTATGGATTCTGCTAACTCAAGTTTGGGAACAGCTGGGAAAATGAGATCACCATAATTTTTATTCTTTATTAAATACAGTACAATGGCGAAGTCAGATTTTTAGTAGATATTTAGGGTACAATGGCAAAGTAGGATTATTAGTCAAAATTTAGGAAACATAACTTTTAGAAAGTTATCTTTTCCCTGCCTTAATCTCCTGGAAGCCAATTTGCATTATCCGGACAGCATCTTCTCAGCAGTGCTTGATCTTAATTATGTGTGACAACTGATCCCAGACCGGAGACAATGACCTGGGTGTTGGGAGGTGTTTTTCTTCCCTTTGCAAAAAGATGGACCCAAGTACATCAATAACTTTTAAGGGACCTGGTACTTCAAAAGTAAATGTAAGGTGAGACATGGAGAAAGAAAACCTTTATTTCACCAGCCAGGCTGGCACCAAACTCACTGGGAGAGAAGTTGAACCCAAAACAGGTTTTGAGTGACCACAGAGCAGGGAACCCGTGGCTGTTCTAACTGGACTTCCCCTACCATTTCTGAAAAGTTATGGGGATTTTTTTTTTTTTTTGTAAATCAGACTTCCAGCCACCGGATGACGGGGACCAACCTTCGAACTGATCCAGCCAAGGCATGACTTTGCTGGGCTGCAGAAACAGGTTTCTCCTGATTGGAGCTTCTCTACAGCAGCAAATCAATTATTGTGCACACTCGCGACAAATGTTTCCTGCCTCTTTGAATCCATCGTTGAAAACAGCGTTGTCCTGAAATTCTGTGCTTTGAAAAAGAGTCCTATTTTGGAAATCTTGACCGAGTGAAGGAGTGAAAAGTATCCAGCCAGTCAGTCTTACAATGACACAATAATTGTCCCTTTTCCCAACAGAGCTTTTCCCGCCAAACTAACAGGTTAAGCAGGACTTAGTCCAATGGCAATCTACAGGCTGTATCTGAGGAAGTCCTCTTAAAGCCAATCATGCCCCCACTAAAGGATATCGACTTCCATTTCAAGTCGTAAGGTAAAATCTTTGACCGGGATGAACATGCGCAACCTATTTGACCCGTGCTCCATTGAGTTTGGCATGAAATCATGCCTAGGTCCCATCTGTTCTTATTAAAGATTTAAGGAAAAAAGTACAAGAAAAAGTAAAGCTCTAAAGATCCATATGCCCAGGTCCCCTTACTTGATTTGTCATTGTAGTGTACTTTTATTAAATATGACTATTTTTATAACTTGGAGCAGGATTTTTATTGAGTTGTGTTTCAACTTTTTTTTTTTTTTTTTTTTTAACTGTTTTATTACTTCTGTCTTATGCCATAGCTACTAGGAGCAGGATTTTTATTGAGTTGTATTTTCACCTTTATTTTTACTGTTTTAGTGCTTCTGCTCTATGCCATAGCTACTAGGAGTTGATATTATGTTCAAAATATCGAAATCTTTGCATGGACTTAACAGTTTTGTAACTTTACTAGTTGTGGTGGACTACCATGCACCCTAATAATTCACTTTCTTACAGTACGTGTAGTCCTTGCCAAAGTAAGACTTGCCAAATGCAACAAGGCATTCACTAACCCTCCTTACCAAGGATTCCCTAAGCTGGAGCTTTTCAACAATTAGAATAGTATGCCTGAATGTAATTGTTTTCCAAAGCACAGGAAACCATCAAACAGAATTCTGATAATGGAGTGCAATATTGACGCCACTGATTGGGTCAAGTATTTTTGCACCATATATGGAGCATTTAAGAACAGTTGCATGACTGACAAAACTTTTGTAAGCTTGCCAAACTCACCACTGAAGGTAGTATTCTCCACTGAAGAAGTGGAAGCCGCCATCTCTAAATTCCCCAGTTCCAGAGCTCCAGGGCCGAACGGGATACCTACAGATCTGGTCAAATGTAACAGAGAACTATGGGTACCACTTTTGACTAATGTATTCAATAATTTGTCCCAAATAACCTTCCAAGGTCCTGCTCTCTCTCAAAGATAGTGACCATCTTCAAGAAAGGCAATAGATCTGACCCAAATTGTTGCTGCCCCATCCCTCTGATTGACATATCAGTAAAGATTTTGGGCAGGGTCATCTTTAACCGGATCTGGGATTGGGCATGAGTGGATAATATACTGCACCACGGTCAATAAAGTGTTTTAGAGTGGTGAGTCAACCCTTGTGGGTCTCTAGATCTCCTCGGACCCCCTTTGTTATGCTAGATAACTGCTCCGCAGTACACAGACCCTCTCTAAGTCTACCAAAAACAAGAAACCCTTGGGTTTGAGAAAAAATATACAACTGCTCTAAATAAAGACCTAGCTACAAAGGTGTATCACTTTAAAAGGGCGAATTACCTCACCCATCAGAGGTGGCATGCTTTATCATCGTGATCCTCCTCAAACAGTGATACGTAAAAACGGAATGGGCTACAACTCCCTTACTGAGAGGGAAGAACTCAGGGAGGTTTAAATGTGGAGGAGCAGTATGCTAAATACCACAGTGATGAGCTCAATGTAGCGAGGGCAGCAAAGCAAGTGAAGGTGATAATAAACTAGCTACAGGGTATGCAATATCCCTTTATTCAAGTGCTCCAGGGCCAGGATTATAAACAGGGCACTTGAGGGGAACAAATATACCTTCAGTTAAATGTCAGCAGGTGGTCGACATGTTTCCGCCCAGTGACCCTCACACAGAGGTGTGGCCGCTCTCTTCATGACCTACTCATAGGTAATGCTGCTCAATGTGCTTAACGAAATAAGTGGTGTGAAAGTGTGTAAGAATATCAAAGATACAAAACTATCCAGTGATCCTAGTAAGTCGTCACAGAGTGGTGGATTTACTGGAGGTACCTGAAAAGGGGAGAACCAGCTCCTGGTACAGTTTATTACAAGAGGGCTTACTCACTGATGTCAGGGAGCACGCCTCAACTCACCCTGGCCTGTGGCTCAGGGGACTCACCGTCCTACAATAGCAAATAGGAAGGGAAACCTTGTAAGAAGAATGATCACCCAGTGGGAGTCTAAGCATTCCATTGAAGTAAAGTAGAAAGACTAGGTATGTCAAAACAGAGAAGACTGTACAATGTAGGATCGGTGTCTGCATTCAATGGAGCTGAATGGCCTCTAACAGAATGGGCCGTTCTTAAATGATTTTGGGAGAAAAAGCAGAAACTACCCGTTTTATAATCAAAAGCGTGTCAGCGCTTGTTAGAGAAGGAAGAGAGAGCGCTACACGTTTGTCTAACACAGCAACAATCACTGTACTCTCATAACGTATAGCAGGAATAGGAAAAGGAATATAATGTACTCCTGCAATTGCCACGCCCAAGTGAGGTGGGCCCAGGACCAGGCGGTATTTGCTTGCTAGTGCTAGAAAAAGTACAAGTCACAACATAGGAACTAACTTGGTTGTTTTTTTTTTTACAAGGCAGACCATTGCATGTGTGCTCTATATCGTAGCTGTACCCTCTTCTGTGTGGTCTTAAAATGGAGTACCAGGTGTAATAGAAAACGCATTGAAAGCCTCAGTAGTAGGATAGAAGACTCATGCCTGAAGAGCAGGACCTCTCCGTAATCAGGTACAGAAGACTGCCATAATGTTACTTTATTTTCCTCTTACTAAGAGTTTTTATACAAGGCAGATTATTTCATGTGTGGTCCAATGTGGTTTCATACTGGAGCCCCGGGTATTATAGAAAGCGCATGTAAAAGCCTCAGTAGTAGGGTAGCAGACCCATGCCTAAAAAAGCGGGACCTCTCAGTAAGATTTACACAAGGAGAAAAACAAAGTAGCATTACAAAAGGTGGCTGTGCCTGGTAACGGAGAGTTAGACGTACATTGTGCCACAGCAGGAGGAGGACGATTGCCATGGGATGTGGCTGCTGTATAAGTGCTGAATCCGCATTGTTACTGAGCCGGAACAAGTGTGTGGCTGCTAATTCCTCCCACCGTGACCGGGTCACATGCGCACAGTCACATGTCCTAGTGTTCTTGGGAGATGTAGTCCCAAGCCCGGCAGGGACCACAATTCCCATTACACAGTGATCCTGCCAGTGTAACAACTAGCTATTTTCTCTGAGAGCATTTGATTACACTCATGCGGGCTTGGGACTTCATCTCTCAAGAGCACATCGAATGCAGACACCATTTCTACATTGTATAGTAAGTATTCTCTGCCTAGATATGCCTTATGGTTCTACTTTACTTCCGTGGAATGCCTAGATGCCCACTGTGAGATAGTTTTTCCTACAATACATCCCCATCTATGATTTTTTGTAGGACAGCGAGTCCCTTGAGCTACATGACAGGGTGGGTTGAGGCGTGTTCCCCGACATCAGCGGGTAAGACCTTTTGTAATTAACTGTACCAGGAGCTGGCTCTCTCCTTTGTTTTATTTCATTTTCCTTGATCACTTGTACCCAAGAGTAAATGATACTGTGCCACATTTATCTACTGTGTACTTAGCGAGACCCCACCGCCTGCTGCCTACAACTGCCCGCCTGCTGCCTACAACTGCCAGGCTTCTCAATTTGAAGCAAACTTAACGGTTTTAATGTTTGACTTAGCTGCTTATATTACTTACCTCATCTCTTCATAAATATGTTGTCTTTTCAGGTACCTCCAGTGAATCCACCATTCTATGATGAAATAGGCTCACTGGATGGTTTTGTATATTTGATAACCTTACACACTTTCACACCACTTAATTCGTTAAGCACATTGAGCAGCAGCACTTATGAGTAGGTCCTGAAGAAAGCCCCTACCCCTCTTTGTGAGGGTCACTAGCCTGAAACATGTCAACCGCATACTTACACTTACTGCGGGTTTATTTGTTCCTCGCAAGAGCCCCGTTTTTAATCCTGGCCCAGGGACGCATTAATAAAGGGATATTGCGTACCCTGTAGCTAGTTTTAAAATCACCTTCACTTGTTTGGCTGCCCTCACTACCATGAGCTCTTCACTGTGGTATTTAGCATACTGTTCCTCTTCATTAAAACCTTCCTGAGCTCCTCCCTCTGAGTGAGGGGGCTGTAGCCTGCACCGTGACTAGGTATCATGGTATGAGGAGAATCCTAATGATGAAGTATGCCACCTCTGGTGGCTGAGGGAATTCGTCCTTTTAAAAGGATACCCCTTTATAGCTAGGTCTTCATTTATAACAGTTGCATATTTTTTCTCAGACCCAAGGGTTTCTTGTTTGTGGGAGACTTATTGTGGAGCAGTACCTTAATCTCCATCTTATTGTAGGGAATTAATTATTGCTATGTGCTGTCCACTGTACCTAGCATTTATGGACCTATCAACAGCATTCAACAGTGTAAACCTTAGCAAGCCATGGAGGGTACTGTTGGATATGGGGGTTGGATGTTGTCCTGGTTCATTTTCTGCAATCCCTACAAAAGCATCTGGGGGCAAGGTTGCGGTTCGGCCAAGATGGGGAACTCTCTGAGACCTTCTGTCTTGAACGTGGGGTCCGGCAAAGCCGTGAGGTTGCATCCTTGTGGTTTATTTAATAAATTGATAACTTGACCCCATTTCTACTGGCTGCCTTTAAAGATGTGCCGAAAATAGGTAGCATGGCAATGCCCGCAATACTTTACGCAAATGATGCAGTACTCATGGCTCGCATCCACTCTTCGGAGATCGACAGATGCTTTTATTAACTTAATGACCAACCTGGCTCTGACCACCAATTTTAGCAAATCCCGCATTATGCCATGCGGTCCAAAGAGGCATATTTTATCCTCTGTAGTATGTAATGGGAAGCGACTAACTAGTGTGCATACTTATCTTAACTCAGGTATTACGTTTGATCGCTCAGATGCATGAGGTGAACATGTTTCTGCCAGTACTTTCAAACTATCTAGGGCAGCAAGGGCCATTCTAAATCTTCCATGGCCAGTAGGCCATAAGGCCTTGTCGCACCATAGAATTATAAATAGTGATAAGTGTGTTCCTATCGCTTGCTATGACACAGGGGTCTAGGGCTATTCCACCTGTCATTCCCTACAGGTTGAGGAGAACCACATATGTAGAAGACTTCTGAGCCAACCTCCCGCTAGGTCTAACTATTTTTCAAAGCGAACTTGGTTTTCTCTACTTGAAGGATGGAATCAAATTAGACCCTATTTTACTATGTTTATCAGTTTGGACCAACCCTGCAGCTAGCCTGAATAGAGAGGTCATTAGTAACTGCTTGCAGTAGGATAGGAGCAGCACAAAACACTGGATAGCCTATATCGGCACTGTCCTAAATGATCTAGGTCACCCGAGATGTTTGACTCTTCTGTGTTGATTTCCTCCACAGACAGTAAGGTCGTAAAAAAAACGTTTTGGGTAAAAAAGAATCCTTTCAAGGGAAGGGCCAAACTATGAAAGTTTACAGTTTCCAATTATTGTGCTCGGAAGCAAAACGTGGGTATGGAACTGTATCTGACCTGGACAAGTGGGAGATGGGAAAAGTGACTTCTCTTCGGTTTTAGGACATATGCTGTGGTTTCCCTTGGGTTATTCACAATAAGGGCACCTGCCCTTGTGATGGCGTTTCGGATCAAACATTGCTTCATTTTGGTTTTTCTCAGTAAATTTTATAGGTTATATTTTAAACATATTCGATTACCTTTTTTCCATAAAAATCGATTTGATCAACGCATGGTGGCCCTGAGATTTCTGCAATTATTGAGTAAAGAGGAGGCACACGATTGAGTTAGATTATTTTTTAAGATAGCTATTTACTCAAGAAAGAGTAGGTTATAATGTATAAACAAATTTTATTAAATGATTTTTAGGCATTTTCTTTTAGGTTTTACCAAATCTGTTCTTACGTGATGGATGGTTGTTATCAATGCTGGATCACAACCATAGCTAGTTGTTTATAAAAGGAAATAAATGTATTTTAATTAATTGCCCGATACATTTTTAGCTGTTACTATTTCTGTTTTTATGTGTACCATTGGTATCTGAATAAAGGTCGAATTAATTGTATGGAGTGCAGTTAGGATTTCTTTTTAGCAATCTATACATTCCAAGGCAAGAAGAGCAAGGTGAAACAAACTTATTCTCAGAGGTCCAATGAGCTGGACAAAAAATATTTTGCTGGAGTGGGCAAAGGTGGTGAGAAAGGGATAGGATAAGGAAAACTAATTTCATACAATCTGAAGTCGGAATACTCTTTAAGAAAAAGAGTTGTTCTGATTGTTCATAGAGACTGTAGCAAAGTACTGGGCATGAAAACTGCTTCTGGCGTACATAGAGGGGTGAATGTCTAGGGTATTTAGGCAGAACTGCACCAGCATGTGTATGTGAACTGAGCAGTACGTTGTACTGACTAGAAACTCTATAAGCAGATGTGAAGGGTAGGCAGGTGGAAACGTACATATTTGGTTATGCACAACAGGGCAATGTAGACTGTCAAAGGCAAGGGAGGTGAAGGAAAATACAGAATATCTAAATTGAATTGATGTGTGGCAAGGGAAGCATGGTATAATGAAGGCATTGGCATAAGCCTAAGATTAAGGCGAGGAAAGCACTAGACAACAAGGCAGGTTGATACTGGTAAGTAAAGTGATTGAGGAAGTCAATGAAACGTGAGACTAACAGGTGCCAGAGGGGTTGAGGAAAGCTTTGCAAGAGTAGGCAGGGTGAAGAAAGCACAGAGAAGCATACTGACACAGGGTGTCTAGCTAGCCAGCCCATGCCATACATGACATCCTGTCTGGTGTGCACCAGATATATACGAAGAAGCACCACAATATAAACACATCCAAAAACGTTTTATACAGCGCAAAAGATCACACTTTAAAAATGTAGAAGCTGAATATATTATCTAAAAATTAACCAATACATACTTTTCAAACCATGACTTTGCCGTTCCAGTTTACAGGCAGACAGCCACACTACAAACACCGCACCTAATCCCACTCCTTAAATGAATGAGACCGATTCCCACCTTGAAATCAAAATGGCAGGGTGAAACTTTCACGATGAGGCGGCGCAACCCCACCCCATGTTCTCTTGTAATATGGTGGCAATTGGCAATCCGGCAAAGGCCTCAATGTCCCTGAAAGGAACTCTTTCTAGCAGGCAATATCGTTGTATTTTGTTTATATTGTCTCAAAGAAAGGACGCTGAAGACAGTGAAGAGTCTGTGTGCGCTGATTTAGGTATCCAATCAAGAAAGTCTGTGCAGAACATGAGTCGGAATGATGAGGGCGGTCGATGGTGCTCACAGGTTCTGCTCCTCCTCCAAATGAACCTTGGTGAAATTAAGGAGAGGCTGAATCGAGCTATTAGTGCCATGGCTCCGGAGGCTCTCAGTAGAGTCTGAAGACCCTGCATTGGGAGACAAGTATGACAGTTGAAATAAGACGAGGGAACAGAAATGCATTATTTTTCTAAAGATCTGTACTGAAAAAATGACATTACTACAAAATAAAACCCCTTGTATCTAATCAGGACACCAAAGTACATTTAAAATCATAGACGAGAGGGAAGATGTCAATACAATATAAAAGAATTGGTTAATTAACCTCAACATTGCTTTTTGATGTTTGCATCATTTACAGTCCTACTTTTAATTATTATACCACAACAACATGGTAAATATCCAAGACCTTAAACAAATGAAGTAGACTTCCCCGCTAGCTCAAGGCGTATTGTACCTACTTGAACCAATAGCAACAAAGAAGTGATGTCAGTCCTGTACCCATTTGGTTATCTTTTTTATTCAAAGGTGGGCGTCACGGTCACCTCATATTGCAGCTGAGAAGCAACAACAGCAACTTGCAGCATAATAGACAAAAATGCAAATACCCTACTGTCCTTAACAGAAAGGGAAATGTGTTGCCTGTGAATCCAACAAAGCTCGCAGATGGAACCCCAGCCAATATTCTTAGTAAGTAACTAATTCTTCTTTTAAACACTGGTCACTATACTTTTGGTTTAGACACACAGCCAGTAGTAAACATGGTACTAGGGCAATTTCATCATCGTGGTGGGTTCTTCGGAAATGGCTAACCTTCTTAAGGATTGACTGATGTAGCTGAACCATTTAACAAGTGAAAATAAAGTTAATGAAGGTCTCGCTTTTGAAACGGCCATGTGAAATATCCCAGGCATCAACCCCTTTGTGCCAGTCCTTCACTATCCAGAGCACCGACAGCCACTGCATTTGCAGGTTAACCTTTAAATCTATGCTAACACTTCAATACATTTAAAGTTATAACGCAGGAAGGAGAATTACGCCAATATGTAAACTTCACTTGGGCATGTATTTCTAATTAAAATACTACGGAAATAGTGTCTACAGGGAATATACACCTATCCACTTAAAAATAGTGGAAACTTTCACCAACAGAGTGCTGTGTAAAAGTGTTGCGCTGGCTGCCTTCTAAATCCTGAAATGGGGCACTGCCCTTCTCCGGAATGGACTATGAGTCTTGTGTATGGGGGAGAGGCATGAACCATCTGGACAACTGAGTCGTCTTGCCACCTGCTTATTTTCCCTTATTGGCCCAGACAGCTGCTAGGCAACATTGCTTCTGTTGCTCCCCCAGCATACCTATACGCACTGCTGATATAGATGTGCACCCACGGAGCCGGCGCGCCAAGGGCAAGTCCCCTGCGCCCACCCACGTCAGTTCCGCGGCCTGTGCCAGTCCTCCCTGGTCATTTTAATCCAGGTATTGCTCTATCTGTTGATAAAAATTTTTTTATCCATAGTAAACTGCCCCCCTGCGGCAATACTATTGATTCCACCTGCTTGGAGGGTGCAGTGTCATGTAAACTCTGCAAATGTGTGCTTGGTATCAGCTGTTCCACTGAGAAACCCTTCAGTAAGATTCTTGCCGGTGGACTTATTAATGCGAGGTCCCTCTTCAATCACGTCCAAAAAGTACATGACCTGGTTATTGCTCTTCTTTTAGATTTTTTGTTTCTCACTGAGTCCTGGCTCAAACCTTGGTCCAACCCAGACATCTCAATTCCTCTCCCCCCAGGATAAGCTTTCCTCAGATGTGATAGGTCTGAAGGATGTGGTAGAAGCTTAGCCATCATTTTACAAGATTCCTTTTGTTAGAAGGTGGTTCTGACCATCTGAGCCGTCCGGATTTTTCGCTTTATGAACACCTAATATTTGAGCTTTTACTGTGGGAGAGCCTCATAAGCTGGGACTCACCCATAGTGAACTCATGATGGAAGAGACTGCATGTGGTTTTCACCGGTGTCCGCCTTGTGAGAGAAGGTCGCTGCGCTGCAGCCAGGCTAAGGGGCACCGGACTGGTTACATGTTAGCCTGTGTGCACACGCATGTGCACCCGTGTAAGGGCTGCGTGGGGGAGATTCCTGTCGTGCGCAGCCCGGAGTAGGTACAGATAGAATGGTGTGGCAGGAATTATGCTGAGTTGGGTGGTGACATGGAATAGGCTTTATAATGTGGGGAGACACATGTAAGGCAAGTCAGTGTGCTTTACTGTTTCACTGTAGAAACACTCCATTACTCTCTTATGAAGACAGAAACCACATGGGGTAGTTTCACTTCCCTAGGGCCTACAAATTCCAGACACGCACCAAAGTACACTGTAAGTTGTGTGAAAAGAAGTATTCTGCTGAGTTCAAAGCCATATCTGTACTGCTTATGGGTCATCCAGAAATTTCATATTCCTATGACTCAGCTCATAACCAGACCCTGGCCGGGTGTGACCCTGCCAGGCTGGATTAATTACCTTCCTTCCCAAGCTGTAGCATCAGAAGCCTAGCCCTTCACTGCAAGCATTCCAAAGGGCGAAGGTCTCCTCTCCAAGAGGGAGAGATGGGGGTGAAGCTGCAGGTTATCCATCAGCAGATGTCTCCCGGTGCCAGGCACCAGGCCTGCTCCGGGCCTGGGCCATGAAGTCAGCAAGGGAGGAAGGGGGATTTCAGAGACCATGTGGCATGAGACCCCTGGACAACGCCATTTTTGAAGTATCCCAGAGGCCTGTTCAGGAAGGAGGGAGCAGGGGCCAAGAGGGGATGTGTCGCTGCAGGATAGGGCAGAAGTGACCGGTGGGAGTGCCAGGAGCCCACCCTGGCCCCTGACAGGAATGGAGTTCGGGGAGCACCATTGCGCCCCCGCGAAGATGCTCCTGGGGCCTGGGACCCCCAACTCCAGGCCCGTCTTAGACGATGTCGGGGAGCGGGAGCGCCGTTGCACTCCCCGTGAAGATCTCTGGGACCCGGGATCCAGAACTCCGGGACCCGCTGTCTGTGGTGAGGAAGCGGGAAATTGCCGTCACACTCCCCCGCGGCGAAAGAAGACAAAGCAGGGGAGCGCCATTGCGCTCCCTGTGATGAACTTCTTGGGGCCCGGGACTCCCAACTCTGGGCCCCGGTGTCCGTCAAAAGGAGGGGGGAGTGCTGCCGCACGCTCACGTCAGAAGGAGAGGGGGTGCGGTCGTACTCCCCCGAGGCCCCGCCCGACCGGCAGCAGCATCCGGGTCTGGCTGCAGGAGCGGGCAGGCCAGACTGAAGAGCTGGCTCCTGCGGCAGCACGCGAGGGTGCTGGCCAGTCGGGGCGACGGCAAGAGCAGCCGGAGGTGAGCTCCCCAGGCTGTTCTCCAACCTTACCTACAAGCAGGGTGCCCAGGTGGGACCAGGCCCCCCGAGGAAGAGATGTTGCAGCATGAAGTCGCCAGCCAAGGCAGCGTGGCTCTCCCCAGACCTGCGTGAGAGCCGCTGCTCTGATATTCATGCGCTGGAGAAAGTGCACCCCATAATGCCTTGCAGGGCCTTGGAATGCAGCAGAGAAAACAGGCTTGTGTTCCGCAAGGTGGCCCCCAGAGAAGGGGGTCACCCCTATGTGCTGGAAAATGTGCAGGGACAGCTGCAGGAGCAACACAGACTACCCCAGCATGAAAATGGGAAGTCCCAACACTCAGTCTCGGGGGGGGGGGGGGGGGGGGTACTTAAAGGAAAGAACCACTCATGGGTTATTCATGTTTCCTGAATCCTACCTCAGACTGGAACTGTTGTTCTACGGCTAGGAGTTGAAGCTTAGGGCTGCACTGAAGTGTGCGAGGTTAAACATGGATTGTCACCGAGGTGATACCCACTAGAGGTGGAAAGGTGGTGCATTTACCAGTGGTGCTCCTTTTGGGGACTAGAGGTCACATGTAATGCCTCTCACTCTAGGTTATGGTCCACTCACTGCATTTGGGGGCAAGATGTTGTGCATACATGGGAGTGGTGGTACTAGACCTTCGCCGCCCCCTTGCAGGAGGGGTGAGAATGTTATGTAATGTCACAAAGTATTTCCATCCGTTTATGTATATTTTTAAATTGATGCATAGTATTGAGTAGTGTGTTTGTATAATAAATATACTCCTCCTTTTTATAAAGATAAGTATAGACTGGACAATCAATTTTTGAGTGTTATTTCTGCGTACCTGCAAATGGCGATTACTAGCCCACCCCACCATCCTTAAGTAAGCCTTAGGCTGCCAGTGAAGGACAAATGTAGACATTGTTTGTGTAGGCCTCACAAATTATGCCTCATTTTCCAACACCTTCCGATTCAGCTATTTCGAGGTGAGCAATTTGAAGCAGGAGAGAGTTTGGGTTTTTGTTCTAAAATTGGTCAATCACAGTCCTTCGCTGGGTGCTTAATATATCACCTGCCTGGATGGCGTTCCAGCGTCTTGGCCATCCCAGGAGATGCCCTGTAGTCTCTATTGGTCTAATACACTAACTCACCTTATTAGAGGATTTTAATTACCACTTTAACGATCTGGAGAATTCTGATGCTAAAAGTTTCATAGGGATTCTAACAATATTAGACCTCCCTCAATTAGTAGGAAGCCCCATGCACTCAACTTGTCAAGTTTTGGATGCGACTTGTACCAATTTCCCTCTACTGGTTTTGGAGGAACCTGTAGTTCACTCATGGTCGGACAATCGACTGGCTTACTTTAGGCTGATAGCAGATGCTAGCTGTCTAGCTAACCCCCAAACTGACCAAAGCCCTCATTACTTTAATAAATGGGGGAAAATCACGAGTTCCTATCTTTTACGTGGCTGGCCACGACCCACCCCCCCTTACGGGAAGGCTTCCGGATTAACTTGATTTGGTCAATCAGTGGGTTATAGGTTCCGCCAATCAACTAGCCCCACTCCATATGCACCCAGGTACACACCTATTTTAGCCGAAGGAAAGCTCAGCTGCAAGCAGCGTGAGGGTAAATGGCGTTTGGCCACAAAATCTGAGGATCTGACTAACTTCAGGCTGGCCCAGAAGTCCTATCACAATTCTATTAGGGACGCCAAAAAAGTCTATTTCACCAGCCAAGTTAAAAAGACTAACTTGGACCCAAAGAGATCTTTCAAACGTCCAAATCATTCCTGCAGCCTAAAGCCCTGTCATGAGACATTTATCCCTCACAGGCCCGATGTGATAATATTTTCACCTTCCTTGAAGAAAATATTTTAACATTGGTTTGGTTCGGGCCGGAGGTTATGAAACCACATTGTAGTTACATGGAGAGGCTTCTCACCCCATGCTTGCCACAGGAGATCACGTCACAATCACGACAAGCCATTCTTTAGTTTAAGTATGGCTCTCCCCGAAATCCCAACCCACCTGCCATTTTACATAAGGCGATAGACATGGTGAATCTAGTTATCAACCAGGTATTAAAAACTTCTCTTTCTGTGGCCAAAGTCCCTAAATGTTGGAAAGTGGTGGTGTTCAAACCACTGCTAAAAAAAAAAAGCCCCTGGCAGACCCTTCAATTCTGGCCAATTGTAGGTCTAACTCGTTGCTTCCAGCGTTGGGCAAAATCTTGGAGAAAATTGTCAACGGTCAACTGACTTCCTATCTTGAAAGCTCCAATGCACTCCACATTTGCCTATCCAGTTTCAGACCCAAGCATTCCACATAGGTGTCCCGCAAGTCTCATCTCTTAGCCCAGCCTTATTTAATGTCCATTTGGCTCCTTTGATATCCATGATAACCTCCTATGGACCTTCAACCACTTCATATGTGAATGACACACAATTGATCCTATCTCTTGATAAGGATTCTTTTGGGTCCGAGCTGAATTTTAAGAACTGGTTTGCTAATATCATCTGTTGGATGGAAAAAAAACATTTGAAATGCAACACTGATAAAACAGAAGTTCTCCTGTTTGGAAAGAGAAATCTGTTTTCTCTTATGATGTGGTGGCCGAACTCTGTACCCCCTACTCCGTTCACAGTTGAAGTGGCTAAAAAGCTGGGAGTCAAATTGGACAACGCTCTTTCCTTCTGCCCTCAAGCTCTATCAGTGGCCGGTATGTGTTTTTTGTTGATAAAATCAGTAAAAAAAATATTTGACTTGTTCACCCTAGCCGCAAGGAGCAATGGCTTTTGCCTTAATAACATCAAGGCTTGTTTATTGTAATAGCCATTATGCAGGGAGTTAAAAGCAGTTGCTTGACAAACTCTAGATAGTCCAACACACAGTTGTCAGACTTTACTTAAACTTCCCTGAGTTCCACTTCTGAAGCACTCAGGAGTTTGCACCAGCTTCCGGTCCATAAAAGCGTTTTATTTCAAATTCTCGTTCTGGTCTTCAGGGAATTTCTTACCACGGCTCCAAATATCTCACTGCCCGGTTCTGTCAGAATAGGACTCGGAGAACACTGAGAAATTCACATGCTAATATTCTGACACTTCCATAAATGTATTCATTCGAAGTGTACCCCCTTTGTTAGTCACCAGGCTAAGTGGTTGCTATGTAGTGAAGTGCCATTTTGCTAATTATCCATTGAAAGAAATCTACCAATCAATATTTTAACAGGCTACCATAAATGGGATCTGATAGCTATCTTTCAATTAGAGAACAAGGAGGTGGCTTTCCTCCTTCATGTAGCCCAGCTGGTACACCTCAAGGTGATCCAGAATGCCCACCTACCTGTTCAGATAAATTGGTTATAGCAAATGCTTTTGTTTAATAACTTTAAAAAGGCACGACCTAATGTGATTGCCGTCAACAAAACATTAGCTAGCGAAGCCTGAAGAGAGTTTGGGATGTCATTTTTGGGGTAGTGCTCTTGAGTAGGCAAGATACAACTCAAAATATCTTATTTAAACCTTGCCCATCTGTATTATTAGTTAGATGGTGGTGATACAAAAAAGTGTTCAAAACAGCCATGCCTATACCGAATTCCTTCTCTGAAAAGAAAAAAAAAAGCTTCAATACTTCCAGCCTCTCTGGAGGGGAGCAGGCGATTACTGTCCTCTTTTACAGGATAGGTCCACTGAAATATAGACCCGATCCAAGGTAGCTTTTCTTTTTTACCTTCGGTGACAAGAGAAACAGAGTGCTAGTAGCTTTTAACAATCATTTTTCCCATGGAGAAGGGAAGGGACATTTATCAGCCAATCATCCATATATGAACACACATGAATCCTCTCTTCCCTGTAATGATTCAAAGCAGCTCCCACTCCAATAGTGAGTGGGAAAATGAACTATAGGGCTCCAAAGCTAAAGAATTATTAGCGAGCGGGCGATGTTTGACAGATGGAAATATGAACTTTCAAACTCTGAGGCATCTTCTGATAACATTTCTCTTTAAAACTAAGACTACACTTGTGCACAAAAGGAGAGTAAGTATTATGGTCAGATTATGGTCCCACTGCTTTGCATTTCAATAAAGCATACAGTTTGGCCCTGGAGCTTTTGCGAATCAATAATAATATGGTGTGAATTAAATATGTCCCACAATCATCAAAACTATGTTTTATACTACAGATGCACTTAGAGGGGAGGAAAAACAGGCTCTTCAGATTCTTGCAGTGAAAATACTGATGTTATATTATGAAAAACCTTTGAGGGCCGGATACAATACTGGAATAACTGTTAAGATAATTCTCAAAAAGGTGTTTATTTTCTCTATAGTGGAATCACAAACAAATATGCCATTCAAAAAACAGACTTTTTACAGGAAATCACAATTGACAGAATGTGGCTTTTAGGTAACTATCTATGTCTCAACCAGGAACTCTTCAAGTGGTCAAAGGTATGTACTTTAAAGGCCCCTGAGCCCTCAGCTACCTCTGAGTGGAATGCTTCATCATAGCTCACTCATGTCGAGTGGTGGCGAAACAAGTGGACTCACCCATGCAGTAAGGGAGTACTCGCAGTGGTTATGGCTATATAATCCCTACACTAGGTAGGTGTAAGGGACCTAAGAAAAACTGTTGAACTGTCTACTATGCAACAAGTAATGTTATAAGGGTGGAAGCTGGTTGAATAAAAAATGTAGACACAGAGGTTGATTCGACTTGTGATTGCCGTCTGTCGTAAAACATTTCTAGTCCCGATCTCAACCGCAAAATGAGTCTGGAGCCTTCTTCAGGACCAAGGTCAGTGAAGCACAGCCTTATTAGACAATAGATGTGTCTCTTACGGACAGTGTTACATCTGGTTCTGTGAAAAAAGTGAATAGTGAAATTAATGCAAACCAACTGTTTTGAAGGAGGTTGGTGGGAAATACTCTAAAGGTAAGGATCACCTGTTAATGTCAAGAGACATATTAACAACTCACATCAATATAACTAAATCAGGACAGGCATGTCCGAAGTGGCTCGACCATATACATAAGTAAAATTAAGCTTTCAAAGACCAAATGCATGTCAAACTAAAATCAAACTATATGACAAAACAGTCAAATTATTGATTTGTAATATAGTGTCTTTATTTCGCCCACACGATTCCAAGGGATCCCATGAAAAGGTAGTGCTCAACCTTGGGAAAATATTACTGTTTCAGCCAAGAATGCTTACTCCAAAGGAATGAATGGAGACAATACATGCAGCAGGGAAGGATTTCTGCAGGAGCCTGTAATGCCACTTGTTGATCAGAGACAATAAATTAGAACTCTGTTAGAATGGCAATCACTAAGAAAAAGAGGGGAATGGTGAACACGCAGCTCACCTCAATCTGAGTTGTCTTGCATGAGGAGGAAACCTACCTGGCGCCTCCATTGACATGGTGATGGAGGGACTGCGGAGGACCCCTTATAAAGGAGCTATGCCCAATGGGCTGCTTTTTTGAAGCAGGCTATGTGTCATGTGATTATGAAACGTGGAACGGGGGCACTCAAAGGGAACAACAAAGTGAGCCCTACGTTTTGTGTCTGGGAAATTCACAAATGGAGACAAGTAGGTTAATAAACTAAGTTATAGCTTATGAGCCATAATGTAGGAGATAGAAAACAATTTCTATTAAATCCTCACAAGCTACTAAGTAAGGCGCTTAAGTGGCACAGAAATGGTGTCCCCTAATAATGTAGAGTAATTATCTCACCGCAATTGTATGTTCATAAAGTCTTGTGTCAGTATATTTTGAGGGGGTTCTCATGAGGCCCCGTGTATTGATCAATCAATCAATCAGGAGTTTGCATAACGTGGCTACTCACTCGTGAGGGTCTCAAGGCGCTGGGGGAGGGTCGGTGGGGGGCACTGCAGATCCATCTGGGCATGGAGGTTCAGTCAAGGAGACAGGTCTTGAGATCCTTCCTGAATTGGGTCAGAGACAGGGATTGCCTTAGGTGGAAGGGCAGGGTGCTCCAGGTCTTGGTGGCGAGGTAGGAGTAGGATCTTCCTCCGGTTCTGGTCTTGTGTATTCATGGGACGGTGGCCAGGTCAAGTTGGGCAGAGCGAAGTTGTCGGGCGGGTACGTGGAATGAGAGGCAGTGGTTCATATATGCTGGTCCTACCTTGTGGAGAGCTTTGTAGGCATCTGGGTGACGCCGGCGTAGAGTGGATTGCCACAGTCAAGTCTGCTGGTGATGAGTGTGTTGGTGACAGTCTTTCTGGATTGATAACAACTTAATATATGTATAATGAAAAGGTCCCTTAAAAAAAAAAAACATTCCCTCATATAAAAAGAATTATCCTACTTATCTAACCAAGGTTAACCAGCCGCTAACAATTTGCAGATTATCTAAATCGGGTGACTATAACACTTTAATGTCGGGCCGAAGTTTAATTAGAAAATGCCAATATTTGATAGATTACCGTCTAGCAGTGTCAAGTGAGCCTGGTGACGAGTGTTGAAATGCCAACAATTTGGTGTGATAAAAATAAGTGAACTACATGGAAAATCAGGTAAAAAAAAAAAAAAAAGTGCAGGCTGTTAGTCAAATCTACTGATCTGGACCCTTATGTTGATGGAACATATATCCCTCCACTACCTATAGTTGAGTGGTTAACATCATGTCAAGTACAGATGGAAGAGGTGATCGATGCTATGCTACAATGAGAGCCACTGCATGCCATCAATAACACCCTAGATGTTAGTCCTCAAATTAAACACAGAGAGTTGTTCTTTTTCAAGAAGTCTACAATTTACATCATAGTGAATGGTAGGGTGGTGAACCTTTTCGATGATTATCCACTTTATGGTATCTTGGTTGTGTCTCTTTCGAGGAACTGCATACTCATTTCACTATTCTGCAGTGGGTATTGCTGCTTTTTTCTTGGATGCAAACCTGAACTTTTATCGTCATTCCAACATAACATCAAATCAAATATACAACATTCTTGCTGTTATCTCCATCTAGTACAAGATAAGCAGTTCCTGTCAATGCCTGAAATCTCCGCTAGGCCAGCAAACATTTAAAAATGTGGCAGGCGGCACCTCCGTTAGGGCGACTGAGTTATTTACTCCGTCAACCTGGAGGAGGATGGACCATCCGTCCAATGATATTTTAGGTCCTAAATCTACTTTTCATTATTTTATTGAACTGCACTATTTATACAGAATCACATGAAGGTGGTTCTCTTCTGACACCAACAGCTGTACTCCACCTCCTTTCCTATGCTGTTATTAATTCTGGAGCTACTCAGATACTGCACCACACCTCTGTTTCTCTCTTGGTTCCTATGTATCACCTACACAAAAAGATTCCAAAACAGTATCATTGCAGACTTTCACAATAGCTGCAAATGGTCAACTAGTATGGAATGTGATATTACTAACTCATGATTTTAAGATTGTGAGCACTTAAACTAACCTGTGCTTCAAGCAGCTATACCCAGTGCTTTAAATGGGAAAAAATAAGTGCAGGTACTCATTAAAATGAGCTAGAGGTATAGTGAGGGGGCGGGGCTAGGGGCGGGGCTAAGGCCAAGCCATGATGTTACTTAACAACTTCTATATTAGTTGCAGCACATACCGAAACACATGAGAAATGTGATTATATAAACAAAGCAGGTTAACTCATTACACAAAATGAAAGAGAAATGCAATAATATCTTAACATTTCCTTTTTTTGCCATAGTTGCACCTTCGTAATATCATACTGTTAATTGCTGTTTGGCACAATACTATATATTTTTGAGCACGCGAGTAGGAAGAAACTGAAAATACCCCTACGTCGCACCAAAGCTCTTATGGCACCACGCAAATGAAGCAACTCATCATGACCCTCCCCAGAAGATATCTCTTGTCTCTTCCATCGATCTATCCATTCATTCTTTCATCCTACCATTTACCTGCTTATATCCACCATTTAACCTTAACATTCTATCGTCTATTCAGTCTTTCATCAATCATTCAGTTTTTCACCATTCCGTCTATCCAACGTTCATATCCAAATCTATCAATCCATCCATCTTAAAACCTAACAATTCATCCTTTCGCTCATCCATCAATTCTTTCCCTCATCCATTCATTAACCCTTTCGCTCCTTTATTCCATCCTCCCTTTCACTCAATCCCTCCTTTCACACATCCATCATCCACCCTTTCATCCATCCTCCCTACCTTTCATTCATCCATCCAAACTTTCACTTATCCACCCACCATCCGACCTTTATCCAATCATCCACCTTCTTTCACCCATGCAAGCTTTCAATCATCCCTCCATCCATCTATACATCCACCCTTGCTTACTCATCCATCCACTCACTCATCCATTCAACCACCCACCAACCCTCCCTTTTATGTTATTTATGAATCTTTGTGGCAGAGCAGACATGTACAAAGTGCCACACATTTTCTTAAAAATACCTCCTGAGAGTGTCTTGATTCTCTCTTTCTTTCACTTTTTCGTACAAAAACAGGCATACATACAAACTTAGTAGAAACACAAAAGACTCGGGTAGATGAAAGCCATATTTTCTCGTCACCTACCATGGCATTTTTAATTGCCACCAGGACCGGACTGGCCTTAGCCTGGTTGCCACTGCCAGGGGACTGCCATGATTCCTGTGCTTGCACGAACGCACATGATAGTGAGAATGTGATTGACAGTACAGGGCCTGAAGGGACCCTGCTTTGTCAAGCACAGCGTGATGGCAAGCACCCGGACATTATTCACATGAGCCCTGCTGAATAGCTCAGCTGGGGCTCAGGTCGGGGCTGCAGAAGCGGCGCCTTGGCTGCCAGAGACTCCTGCTCACCAGCAGAGCCAATGAGCCTAATTTATCATGAGTACCGGTACTCTCCTCTGAAGTAGAGAAGTGCCGGTACTCCGAGGGAAAAATCTAAGAAGTGCCGGTACTCAGTACCGGTGAGTACCGGCCCATTTAAAGCACTAGCTATACCATTATCAACAACCCTAAACTTCGAAGATTAATCTTCTCATCTCTGTTGCTATATATTTGTTTTGTATTTTCACTCTCCATTAAGCATTTAAGATAGTGTACAAATTGTTTTAAATACCAAAAGATATTCTTGTGAAGTAATTTTTTTACAAATAACTGATTACGTTGGAACAACCTATCTATATCTATAACAACCTGAAAGTAATTATCGGTTAAAAAAAGCTCACGATCTCCTGCCAGTCCAGTAATACTGAGAAGCCATATTGGTGTATCAAATTCCATGCAGTTTCGTTTGTTAGGACTGGCCGTACCAGGCAGTAGGCGTTTCCCCGGTAGGCTGGAAGGGTAGGAGCCTATTTTGCAGCGGTGGGGGTAGGATTTGTTGCTGGGGACCTGTTTTGCAGCAATGCTGCAATATCGGCCCCCAGTATCAAAAGCATCAAGCAAGCATTTCCAGCTTCCCGGACCAGGCCGTGCTTACCAGGGGATGATCCGAGAAAACTGCCAGGGCTTCTTTGGGTTTCCAGTCTGGCCCTGTTTGCTGTCAACATTACTAGCAACCCAAAACATATGTGATATTCAGTCACAGCAAGTTTGGAGTTCAGTATTACTGTATATATATGATGTTTAATATACCGATATTTCCCTCTTTCCTAATAGTTATAACATAGGCACTACTGTTATAACTAAAAGTTGCTGAAACGTCTTAATAGTAGTTGTCTCAGAGGGTTTTTTTCCTGTGAGATATGTTTTCTGTTATGTGCTATGTGCAGTGCAACAAAATGTATGAAAATGGTTTGAACATACAAATTGGAAAGTTTATTTGAAGTCCTATTTGTGGAGCATCGCCTTCCACGTAAGAAGCTGGAAAGCTTAATGAAGGAGTCTGGTTGGTATAATAAGTACAGGGGCGTGAAATACTTAAAGCCCGATGCGCCCAGGGCATATTGGTTGGGGTCAAAGACAACAGGTTTTCATGATTATTTTGCCTTTAGGACACGTAGGCCCCCCTCCCTCCCACAGCACAAACCCTTTGATTGCCAGTTTACAGTTCCACATTATGGATCAGGGAATGGAACTGTCTGCAGTTAAGGTAATGTTTGTGTCCATATGCTAATGCTGTTAGAACTTGTATTTACGGTTCATTAATGCAAAGCCTTTATTAGGCTGGGCACTCTAAGGAAATGCTGTAAGCTCGGTCTGTACTACTAACAGTGGTTCCAGTACAAAGTTCAACAATATGAGGCTACATATAATCTTCTCAGAATGCTCACTGATTAGATGCAACTATTTGCAGAAGCATTAAAGCAAGATTGAGGATTCTTTGCTTTCAAAATATAGTCTCACAAAAATACAACTAGGAAAAAAAATGCTTAACCAAATGTAAAGAAATGCCCCCATTTGCACGTTCATTTTTGGACGGATGCTGCTGGTTTATCAACTCAGAGTGCACTAAGGCCTGCCGTCTAGATACCCCCAATTGGTAAGGACTGACTTACTTATAAGTCCTTAGTGTGGGGTACCTAGGGCATGTAAGGCAGAGTGTTCACTCACAGGGACAACATAGACCCCAGTCTGCCACTGCAAACTAAAAGGGCAGTGTGTGACAGTTCGACTTTGTCATTACACTTAATGGCAAAGTTACCCCTTTTCTTAAGGTTATCTGTAAGTCTCCCCTAACGAAGCCCTATGGAGCACTACGGCAGGGAGATATACATTGTAAGTAGGAAATATTATTTTCAATATGACTTAGCAGCTTCTAAGTTGTCGGTTTGCTATAGATGGGTTAGGAGCCCCATTAGCTGGGCTGGGAAGCCAGTCGGTAACCCTGTTTTAGCCAACTTCTGAATTGGTTTGCCTAATAGGGTCAAGTAAGGTATCGAATTGATTGTGACGTTAAATCTGATCTGGTGCCCAGGCCAGATTTAAAGTCACTGTTAAAGTTAAGCAACGTTTAGAAAGCTGCAACTAAACACTTCAGCTAATCCAGTAACCTCACAAAAGCACTGACACATAGACGGGTCTCTGACCACCTAGGGAGGTATGTGAACTTCTCCCAGGTCTGGGAACAAAGGCAGTTGCTGGAGAAAGAGGTCTCACCTCCTCCCCCAGGATGGCCACTCAGAGTGTAAGCCTAAAAGGCAGATTTCAAAGCAGAAGCCGTTTTGAAGGGCCACTTGTAACAACATCCCTGAGCAGGATGATTTTTGTTCCTGAAAACAAATAGGAGACAGAGGCAAAGAAGGAAAATGTGTGTCCAAACTGGCTTTACTGTGGGCATGTGGCCCACTGGTAGCCACCCCTCTAGGGGAGGCTACCCTGCTCCCGACGACCAAGGAAGAGTTGTGCCATTTTGAGGGGGGCAAGAACAACGCATTCTGTGATAGCCAGATGCCACACATCACAGAAACGTCATCACTTTAGCTGAGGGGACCTAGTAGCCCTTTGGTCAGTGACTGTGTGGTCTCTCAGGGCACTTTCCTGGGGTAAGTTGGGATAAGTAGGGCAACCCTGGCACCCTGCCCCCTCAGTTCACACTAGAGCAGAAAGGCCAGAAGAAGGATTTCCCTAATGCCTTTAGTTTGCAAAAAGAGAGGCTGCATTGTCGAGAGGACTACACCTGCTGTGCTTCTGGGCCAGCGAGACTGGGACTGTGGCAACTGACAGTTCCTATTGTACTGTACGTGGCCAGCCAATGTCGAAAACAAGGTTGTGATTTCCAGAGTATGGGGAAAGGCTCAATTCACCCATATGAGGATTGCCGGTCAATGCGGTGTCTAGTATCCGGAGATGAAGGATTGGGTGATCCGAATGCACCACTCGTGCATTGGCTGGCCACGTCCAGTACAATAGGAACTGATTATAGCCAAGGAGGCCCCACAGTCCTCTTATTACCTACTTTATTAGATCATTGCCATACCAGTTATTGATGATTGTAAAACTTACACTCCAGATATCCTGATGCCCAGGGAGTCCATAACTACGACAGCTGCCTTAGATATCCAGTATATCCACTTGTGGGATCTCTCACCGCTTGACATTGAACAATTGAATCTAATCACGCCGTTGGCATTTTCATTGTGTATAAGTCCCCAGAATCCTGGTACCAAGAGAGGGTTGAAACGTCGTCGAATATTGAGAAAAGGATAGTCCCAGAATACTAGAAAAATATTCTAGAATGAATTATTTAATCTGATATCCGAAGGACATCCTTTTCATTCCAATAACCGATCCCTTGTTCTAAATATTGTCGCTAAAGCTATTTCACGGTTTGGTTATGGCCACTCCACTGGGATCAAATACGTAAAAAAAATAATATATTTTTTGTAAACCGTGTTAATAAACAACAGAAGTAGAATTTTCCGTGTTCTGTCATAGTTACTGCAAATACAACACGCTCACTCCGGCTGAAGCGGGTGCAGTTTAAAAATTTGGTTGTGTGGTGCTGTATTCTCGAGTCATATGTGCTCTCTATAATCGAGGAAATAACATTGCTTGGTGGTGTTAATTGTAATATTGATTGACTCTATTTTATGCTTGTTTCGCTTAAATTGTGCATGAGATTCATTTATTGCGAATACTGAAGGTTTTTTGGGCTAAATGAGTTCCTTGTGAACAACTGTAATTTGGCTGCTTAGCTATACCCAGTTTGCAAGGACATATGGGTTGCTCTTGTTTTTTGCTGAATAGAAACAATAGCAATCCATTGAAGGGAGTGGTGTCACCTTCCGCTTGCTGGAAGCCACTTAGGGAGTCAGCCCAAAACGCGAGCGTCAAAGGCAAAGCTGCTTTTGGTGGGCAAATCGAATAGCGATAACACTCCTGAGGGGCTACCTTTTGTTCAGGTAGGCAGGCTGGAGACCAGGACAGAGAGGGAAACCCAGTGCCCACACCAATTTCCCTGTGGGTGTATAGCCTCTAGGGTGGGCTACCAAGCTCCTAATAGCTGAGGAAGGGTGCCAACATCCTGGGAGTGGGCAGAGTACTGCACTCTGGGATTGTTAGGTGCCACGCATTACCGGAAAGATGTCACCAAGAGGAAGGGGACTGATAGCCCATTGGCTAGTAATTGTGTTGTCCCCTGATAGAACTTTCCTGTGATAAATATGGCACCCTGGACCTCAGATCATGGTGGAATGGGAACACGGACCGAAGAAGGACTGCCCTGCTGTCTCCTGGACTGTACAACGAGAGGCTGCACCGTCAGCTTCACAGCACCTGCTGCACCGTGGGCTAACAAAGACAGGACTGTGTCTGTGGCTCAGGGAAAAGTCATGCCCTAGTCCCAAACCAAAGGAGTGACTCAAAGTAATTGTTAACTGACCCCCCTGGATCCCACACCGAGGTCACCACAGTCCAGCTCAAGTAGCCCACATCGGCAGGTTGCTAGCCACCACAAAAGTTTTGCTGCTAGCTGCCATTGGGTGCCTCAAGAGACCGATCCTCGTTGGCCAAAAGTTGCACCCTTGTCAGCCGGACCCTGGAATGTCGTCAGTGCCCAGATAGGTCACCCAAGATGGACACTAGACCTTCTCAAAGATTTTGCTGTGACCGCTGTATACAGAGACTGCTAGCCCAGCCACAGATTGCCTTCTACTGTCTTGAAGAGGAGTTCGTTGGACCCTGATCTCTGTGGCCAAAGTCACCCCACATGAGCAGTCGACCAAGGAATCACTGCAAAAGCACCCCCATCTACCGCACAGCAACTGAAGCTTTCTTGAGCATCTTTCCATCCTGTATCATCACCATCAAGAACACTTGATTAATGTCTGTGGTGGTTGTGTTTTAAAGGTTGGAACTGGACTGGAAAAAACACTGGTCACCAGGTAACATCCCCAAACCTTCTCCCAGTAAGATCTGGTCACCCAAGACGGGTATGAGTAGCCAAACTAACTTTTCCAAACTTCAAAAGTTTGCAAACTTTATATTGACCAATGCTCGTTTGTGGGTGGATTAAAAGGTGATAAAACGTTAACAAATATGTACATCCGGAACCCTCCGGTGGATTTTGCTTATCAAGGACTGTAAAAATTCATAAAAATATCGTTTTTTAGGTCTCGGGACCATCCGGTCTGCCAAAGGCAGAACCGGAAGTCGAGAGATTTAATGTTTTGGAGAAGAGGGGCTTGAACCCGCCCCTCTTCTCCCCTGTTCTCCATTGGCTGGCCTCTTCAATGCTGGCCAGCCATTGGAGAAGAGGTCCTGTCACTCCGATCAGGCACCGTCCTCTTCGGATCGGGGGGGCGTGTTTTTTGCAAGAAGTCTCATTCTCTCCTCCAGCCAATGGCTGGAGGAGAGAAAAGACAAACAAGCCCCCGAATCTGAAAAGGACGCTGCGTTTCTCCGAGGCATTTCTGCTCTGCCTCGGAGAAAGGCGGTGGCGTGCTTACACACTGCCGTAAACACAAATGTACAATGATACACTAAGCAAGCATACAATCATAGCAATCACCAGGAAAAAACACCCATAAGTGCAAATAAACAGTGCAAGTCCCATAAAAACAGTGTCATATTTCCAAAGATTCGATCCGTGGAATACGTTTCCGCCGTGCAAACTCGCTCCACGGCCCAGTTCAGCTTGAAGGGTCGGGATTGATTACTGCAAAGCTTAGACCGCCACCATAACGTCATCCCAAAAACTGTAGTAAAAATAGAATTGAAAAGAGGGGGATGTGTAAGGTTCAATTCCCTGCAGCCGCTGGTAGGTGCCAAGGTCAAGAAGAAAAGAAGTGGGGTTGGTCGGTTCAGGTGGTGGAAGGATGGCCAGTACCACCAGGCCCTCTCCCCACTGCCGCCTTACCTGAGGGAGAGTCCTCCGACGGGGTGGGAGCCGCGGGCGGGGGGCTCGCCTCACGGGCGCTGTGCCTCCGCTTCATCCACATCCTGGGCTGCAGACGCACCGGGCTCTCCGCTTACACCCGAGGAGCCCCGCCGGGCTCTCCACTTCCACCCGAGCCCCGGGGTTGGGGACAGCTTCCACCCTCTGCTCCCTCACCGGTCGGGAATGTTTTTTCTTACCACTAAAATGTCACATTTTAGAAGTTAGCCATTGTAAAGGAAATACCAGAGAGAGCCACGGGCAGGAGGGGGCGGCGAGGGCGGTTATTAATAGGGGTCTGAGCGCCACGGAAGTGCCAACTGCTGCCCGGGAACTGCTGACCGCGCAGTCCTCTCGCCTTTCACGGGTGAGAGGGGTGCAGGGAGCCGAGGGGCCCCTGACAGACGCTGGCAAGGGACCGGCCCAGGCTGAGGCTCCACAGTTACAAGGAAGGCAGACAAGGGACTCGGAAACCAGACAAGCCTGTTGTACAGAGCGGCAAGTGGAGCGCTCCCCGCCACCATCCTTGCCCCCGCGAAACTCACTGAGAGGGCACTTATCCAGACCCGCGGCTCAGACACAAAGGAAAGAAAGTGCAAGTCTGCGAGTTTTAACAAGCATTTACAATGCAATGGTCTCGGCATTGGTAAAGTTAGAGCTATTGGAATTGCTCATGACATTATTTTTGTTTATGTTTTTGGTTTTAAAACATTTAAAGAAACAGCATTGTCATGAGCAATGCCAATAGCTCTAACTTTACCAATGCCGAGACCATTGCATTGTAAATGCTTGTTATAAATTGGTGTGATTCGACCATGCTGTGTGGCTTTCTAATTTCCTTGTTTGGTACTGTAAAAAGTTTTACAGTAAGTTCCTTTGCGCAATCCTTGCTGCGCAAAGCCATAGCTACCCAGAGCGAAGCTGAAGGTTGTTCAAATGAGCCTGCTACTGTTCGAAGAGCCAGGTCTTGAGAAGTCTTCTGAAGGTCAGAAGGACTTCGGTCTGCCGTAGGCGGTTGGGGAGGGTGTTCCATGTCTTGGCGGCGAGGTGGGAGAATGATCTGCCGCCGGCGGTCACTCTTCGGATGCGGGGGACGGTGGCGAGGGCGCGGTCTGCGGAGCGGAGCTGACGAGTGGGGGTGTAGAGGGTGAGTCGGCTGTTGAGGTACGTTGGTCCGGTGTTGTGGAGTGCCTTGTGTGCGTGGGTGAGGAGTTTGAAGGTTATCCTTTTGTTGACAGGGAGCCAGTGCAGGTCTCTCAGGTGGGGTGTTATGTGGCTGCGGCAAGGGATGTCGAGGATCAGTCGCGCGGAGGCATTCTGGATGCGTTCAAGCCGTTTCAGAAGTTTAGCCGGGGCTCCTGCGTAGAGTGCGTCTCCGTAAGGTTAAAGGATCAGGGAACTTCAGTTCTCACTTTTCTCCATGCAGAGTTTGCAACTATCCAAAAGAGACTCTAGTGCGTACTTCATTTAAGCTCAGACAGAAGCATAAGATGTTTTCTAAACATCTACTATCAGCTTTTGGGAAGTCCTCACTCCAAACAGTAAAAGAGGCTATTTCAGCATGTTTAGCAGCACAATGGAGCGCTATTATTGAGAACTTGACAAGATTCTTCCACAGATCTTATGAAAGACTAAAATTGAAAGATTTTGCAACTATAGAGTCTATTGAATAACTGTTCAAATACCCTTAACTGAACATTAATGTATTTTGGCATCTGAAGACCAATAGGACAATGCACATTCACATCACCCTTCCACGATTTTAACAAATAATGTTGACATTTTATAATTCCTGTATCCAAGAGACTGGGTGGGTCAGGCCATTAATTAATTTTAACTCATCTCACAGAAGAATGCTGGTGTAATTAAAAAAAAACGAAAATTGATCCAATGGCTTTATGGATATTGTAATCAATTGAAAAATGCATACACAAATGTTCTTTACTTACTCAGAGTGCAGATATGCTACTTGTAAAAAAGCAGAACACTGTCACACACAGTGAAGTCAGCCGATAGAGAGATAGAATTGTAATAAAAACAAACGTTTTTGGCTAACACCAGACCTAATTAGGGGCACAATTTTAAAGAAAGTCACAAAAGTGCACCATGGCATATGTCCTTCCATTAGTGCAGATTAATGGCTTTCATGAATTCACAAGAATTTACAGAAGTAGGCCAAGAAACCGTACTCTTAGAAAACAATTAGCATGAGCAAAATCCATGTGTAGATTAGCTCATGTGAATATCTGTTGAGTGTTTACAAGTTCTTTCCCTCCAACCACTTTTTCCCCAACCCTGGAAGAAGTTTTATTTCTGTCCATGTCAGAAATACATTTCTCAGTATGGGAAAGGAGAAGAGCTGGTGAAAACCTCTAAAACATGGAACTTAGTGGGTTTGCACCAGGATATTTGTATAGTACATTATTCACATATTACCCAGACCAAAGTCTGTAAAAAGCAGTTAGAGGCTGAAGAGGGGTGAAACTCCAAAACCGTTCCTAGGATGCTTGTTTTCAGTCCAGGGAGGACCTGGCCTGGTAGTTTGGGCTGGACTGTTCCCATTGGGCACAGGGTCAAGACTGATTTGCATATGGCTGGGTCCAAACTGGAATGGCATTGTGAGCAAAAAAACGATGGATTTACGCCCAATCTCTGTACTGGGGTGAATATATGACATTGTTCTGCATTCTGTCCATCAATAGTTATTTTTGCATTTGTCACCCCGAGTGGGACGGGTATGCTCAGACGTGAGTCTCGTGCTCGCCATGCCAATGGAATCAAGCTATCCTGGCTGAAGAGGGGTGAAACCCCGAAACCGGTCCTAGGATGCTTGTTTTCAGTACAGGGAGGACCTGGCCTGGTAGTTCGGGATGGACTGTTCCCATTGGGCACAGGGTCAAGACTGATTTGCATATGGCTGGGTCCAAACTGGAATGGCATGGTGAGCAAAAAAAACGATGGATTTAGGCCCAGATTTCTGTACTGGGGTGAACGTATTAAATTTTCTGCATTCTGTCCATCAATAGCTCTTTTTAAGTTTGTTTTCCATCCAGCAGAGGTTTGCTACTCAGGGAAATTAATTTCCAAACCACATTTAGTGTGGATGGGTGGTGAATGTTGTTCTTATGATGTGTTCCATAGGTGGGGTTCCATAGATTAGAGTGGGTTTTGCAAATTTAGTCTCCGTGGTGGTTCATAGTGAGGATTCTGGTCATGCAGCCCAATTGGCGCTGATGTTTGACTGACACAAGTTTGGTTCAGATGATTCTCTCGCTTCTAGCAGGTCTTGTATTCATCCAAGAGTTGTGTTGCTAAAGCAAGAAAATGTACAGTGGTGGCTCTACTAACTGATTTTGTCAGAGTAGGACCTTAGATCTTGGAAGTGGGTTAGTATCTAGCCCCAAATGGTGTCCAAGGTCTTTTACCACAGTTGGATAGATACTTTTAGGCTATTCTTTGATGTCCTGAGTGTCTGGCGCAATCTCTCATTACCACCCCGTGCTGATTGAGCACTTGCTGAGTTTATCACTTACAAAGCCCCTGATTCCCGTGCACCAAACTCCTAAATTCACCCCAGATGTTTCTTTTGGTCATCTCAAAACAATCCTGTGTCAGGAATTCTTCAACTTGTTAGCGTAATTGATAAGATAGTTGTATAGTCTGATATAAAGTATTGTACAATACAATGTAAAGTGTGTCACCCTACTAAAAGTAGAATAGTATATCTTAAGCCATTACACCAATTAATCGTGGGACAATACACTATTAAAGATACGTAAAGTAAATCAGTTAACGGTTTATTAAATAAAAATAGCAGAAAGGTAACCATTAAAAAATGATTGCCCTCACCTCCACTGAGACAATATAATGATGATGATGCAGTGCTCTTGATACAGTGTTACACAGTAGTGGTACTCAAAGTGACATAAAACGTATATGTGGCAAGCTGGCTGTTCAAAAGTCAAACAGTCTGTGGAGAAAAGGTATTAAAGGACTGTTCTAGTTTAGCGCGGTCTCACTGTACAACTTTCTACATGGCTGCTAAAAGGAACTGTAAGGAGAGCTTGTATGGAAGGCAAGTTCCTCTTCTAGAGGAAGGTGGTGTAGGAGACATCTATGGGAACAGAAAAGGAAAGGTAGTGGGTTGAGTTACTGCACTTGGTGATAAAAGCAAAGTGGGGTAGGCATGTAAGGGATTGGCTCAAGGTGGTGGTATTTAGCAAAGGAAGGGACATCTTGTGAAAGTCACAGAGGTGAGGATTCAGGGACTAGGTGAAGGTGGCGGGGAAGAGGGTGAGTGCATGAGAGGGGAGAAAGGAAGAAAAAAGAGTAGATAGCAAGGAGGCAAAGGGACAGCACGGAGAGATAGATAGGAGAATTCAGGAGAAAAATGGGAGACGTGACAAAACACATGAGAGCAAGAGATTGCTGGTGAAGGGTGCAGGAGTAGGAGGAGAGTGAGGGCCTGGAAAACAATAAAAGAAATGAGAAGAGAGAAAAATGAGAAAGCAAGTGATGCAAGGGTATGAGATGGACAAAAGAGAACGAGAACGATCCAGGTGGATGAAGGAGACAACAGAGGAAATATACAGAGATACAGAAACGAGAAAGAAGCATGGCATTCAGAACATTTTCACCATATTTAATTTCAGGCCTCTTGCTAAATTACTTTTAACATTGGCAAAACTTCTATTTACAGAGTGCAACCACAATAAAAAATAAAATCTTCAATATAAATGAAGATAAGAAGATCAACAAAGCATTTGCTATTCTGCAATGGTACGTGTGAATATGTAAACAAGACTTAGTAATGAACATTGGATCTGTACAAAACAAAATTCAAGATTTGAAGGCAACTTTACAGGCAGAGCTTTGGCCGAATGCTTCCCGCAAATATTCTTGAAATTAATAGCACATGGTGCATGTAAAGGTATAATTAACAGCAAACCTTATTAAAATATTGACAACATTCAGAAACCTCTCATGATATGAGATTAAGGGGGAGAGGGGGTCTCAAAACAGGGGCAAACAGTTACTTATAAAGGATATTAGACTAGTAATAGTGTAACATTTTAATTCCTTGATTTAGAATGTAGAACCTTAGTTAAGAATAGAAAGGCAAACTGGATATTGTCAGTTTCACATGGCCAGGACATGCCCATTAACAGGTATTGACAGTTTCACGTGTGCATGGGTCTCAGTGGCCTTCAGCTGGTCCAAGGTCTGAGTAAGGACCATTATTCCCAGTAAGGTGAATGCCTGGGCGCGCGCACATCTGTTCTTCCGAGCGCACAGTGCTGTGTGTGGAGCGTGCACCCACTGCACATCGCGGGAGAGAAATCGCGCCGCTCAAATTTTAAAAGCGGGAGAGAAATCGCACCGCTGCTTTTAAAATGCGAGCGGCACGAAAAATGGTAATTTCCTGGTTGTGGCGGCTCCTGCACTTGCTGCATTAACTTCTTAATGAAGCGCAGCTGGAGGCTGTTTGAGGGCCTTTGTGAAAATATTTGTTAAATGCAGCACCGTCATGTGCTGCAATTAACATAAATATTTCCACAATGGCCCACAATCAGTCCGCAGCCTCGCTCCTTTAAGAGAAGAAATACAGCAAGTCCAAAAGCACAACGTGTGCTTTACACGTCGTTCTTTTGGACTTGATGCATGTCTTTTCTTAATGGAGCACGGCTGCGGGCTGAATGTGGGCCATTGTGAAAATATTTATGTTAATTGCAGCGCATGATGGTGCTGCAATTAACAGGAATACTTTCCTAAATGCCCACAATCAGATTGCAGCCGTGCTCTATTACGAAAATAAATGCAGAAAGCACAAAAGAACGACGTGTAAAGCACACGTCGTGCTTTTGGACTTGCATGGTGAAAAAGAAGAGATAGGTATCAAAAGAAAAGAGAACCAAAAAAACACATAAACAAACTCAGTAAATGTAAACAAGGACAGGGGAGGGGGCAGAGGAGCGGATTCATCGAGGAGCTAGAAAGGCAGTGATCCTTAATAGCAAGATAACGCAAATACATTTATTTAGAAAGAAATTCAGAGGCGGTATTTATTTAGGTGTTTTCAGAATGTCAAGTGCGTGGTGCGAGTGCAAGGATCGGAAGGCAGGGATTTCTGAACTGTTTCCACCGCACCTGAAAAACACAATTTCCAGAATTAGCGACGGCTGGCTTCAGTGATCCTTGGATGAGTGTGAGACATACACTGTACTGTGTGCTGAGCTTTGGGAATTGATTTTGACTTTCAAATGGTGCCGGCTAAGACACGTAAGGGCTGAGGTAAGGTAGTCAAACTTTCAGGTGCCTGTCAGAAGTTGAAAGTGCATGAGCAGTACCGCTCTTTCTTACTTAGGTTTTTTTTGTTTTTAAATCAAACATCATACCGAAAATGCAGACACGGATAACAGATATTAAGAAAAATCCACGTTTGTTCAAGTGGGGCCTGCTTCAGCTTTCATACTATCTGCCAAATTGTTGCTGAACGGGCCCCATCATTAGATCCGGCTCTAATCTGTTGCAATATTGTGCGTGTGTTGCCGCCATTTCATGACAAGCGCCTGCATATGTATCAGCTTTTCTTGAACTTTTGGGGCGGAACCCTACATCTATATTTTACCCGGCCTAAGCTTCATTAGTAATAGCTGCACAACACCTCTGCTCCAAATCCTAACATCAATGTTTGGACTGTGCTGTCTATTTCCGCAGAAACTATATTCACCTGTCTGAGCAATTGTTGTCCAGTATCAGTGATCAGGACAGTTACAAGCTATTTATATGAAACTGGCTAAATCGTACATACACAACTATGCAAAATACCACGCATCAGGCGCTAGACTGAGTAGTTTTCGAAATACAACACTACGAAGCTCTGGCTGCCAGCTATTACATATGTAGGACTGTTTGCGCCTCAGCCTGAGGCATGCCTAATGCCCGGAGCTTACTTGCCAGTCAGCTGACTGTGTTGACAGAGACGTTTTAAGGGATTGGCAAAGTCAGGGGGCCCCCTGATAGAGCCAGCTATGTTATGCATAAGGTCTTTCCATGATGCCTTTTAATAATTCTTAAACAGATTGCCTGAATTATGTTTCCCATCAATTTATTTTTAATGTGAGAGTTTACTATAGGCATTTTGCAGAGAAATGTTGTATTTGTGTTTGATGCAACATCCATAAAAAAGGTTTCTTTTAGATCGAAACAGGATCTCAGATATGCGAAATGGGAGGATGTCACAGTGATTATTTGCAGTAGTATTAGTGAGTTTCTACTGTGTTACAATATTGGAAAAATACATCACTATCCCTGAATATTAACTATAAACACATTTGGAATTTGAAACAGTGTTTCTGTGCACTGTTTGTGATCTGGCCAAAAGGACACGAGAAAGCTGAAACTGGATCATAAATTCAAAGCTGATCCGCACAGAGGCCCCCAAAATACGTTTGGCCTAGGGCGGTCAAAGTCCTTAAGATGTCCCTGAGCCGCCGCTGTGTTGTTAGTTAGGAAAGAAGAGGTTCACTGGCACTGTGGAATGAGTACGGTTGCCTCAGTTTCCTAATATATACGTGTAGCTTTTTCGTGGTTGCAGATGCTCTGCACTGCACTTTCTCATTTCGAACATGACACAGCCATTGTACTCCAGTCACCAATACGAAGGCCATCCCCTGGCTGGACTGGCCGAAGCAGGCATAGGGGGTTTGCCTGGGAGGCTGGAAGTCAGTTTTGGAGAAGTGGAGGCCAGTTTTGTTACTGGAGGCAGTTTTGCAGCAATGCTGCAATATCGACCCTCAGTAACAAAAGCACTAGTGCTGGGGACCGGTTTTAAACAGTGGTGCTTCACGCTTGCCCCCACCCCTGGTGATTGGGAGCCGTTGCGGCAAAATTGCCAGGGCTACTTTGGGTTCCCAAGCAGGCTCTGCCTGCCCCATCAACAGGCCTCCTCCTAAGTCAGTTATCTGCACAATAAAGCAGAAACCTTAAGGCAGAACCACTGTCGCTGTACCCACACATGCGGTCGGGTTCTTGGCGCACATTGCCGTGGCTGGAGCGCACAGAGACCTCACACAGCCACACACAGAGGAAAAAAAATAGAGGGAACATTGGTCATGACTAAACTCCACAATGTGCTTAGTTTCACTTTGGGGGGTGTAGCAACATTTAGGATTGGGCAGTCCCTTTAGTGCCTTCAGCTTAGAGGCGTGTGTGTTGGGCGTAGTCGAGAGAATATCCTAATTTTACTCCACTTGAGGTTCAGGGATGATAGCCATTTGGGCACAGGTACCGTCTTGCCCCACTGAGAAAGGTCACGGACAGTCCAGTAAAGACTAAGCACACCCAGAAAGAGAATGGTTATCTATAATAAGACATACACTGCTCTCATTTACCAATGACCAACACATTTACAGACTAAGGAGTCAGGTTAGGCTGGAATCAGTACCGACTGCAGCACGGCCACTCCAAAATATGAAGTGGCTTTGAGGCTGCTTACAGTACTATCTGGTAGCACAGTTGGCTTTCGACATGTAATTGTGTCAATGACGGGTAACTCAGTTCAGCTCAAACTAATCATGTGTGCTAGATGGGAGTCAGACCTGGAGAGCCAAATCTATTCAACTTACAAATAAGCAGTCCAGCATCTGGTGTGCAGAATTGACACCATGTATTTTTTCATCACACTAAGGTACCTCCGACACATTTATCAGAGCCATAGAATAGTTATTTCCATTCACAATAAATGACAGGTAAAGATTACACAAGTTGAGTAAACATATAAGTAACAAGCAGAAGCCATTGATGAGGGTCAGATAGAGGAAACGAAGAGGCACCTTTATGACTCTCTTCAATGTTTTAGTCAGGCACTGCATACCTCTAAAGGTGATGCCTCTTTCATTACCACTTGCCTCCTCGACCCAAAATTGGTGTGGACTAAAACAAGTGATGCATAAGATAGAAAGAAAAACATACCATGTTACTCGTCAATACCAATTGAGCAGGAATCAGGACCCAGAGCTGACCAAAACAGCAAAGGAAAAGAGACAGAGAAGGAAGGGCACATTAGAAATGAAATTAGAATAGAATGACACACACAGCAGAAAATACCTACCAAAAAGCATTTTACTTTCTAGGTTAGATCAATGGAAAAAAAGAGCAAATGTACAATTGCTGCCTGAAAGAGAAGTACACCTTTTCTACATAATCCAAATATGAACTTTGATCGGCTCAACTAACCTACATACAGTACTGGTACCCCATTACAACTGGGGCCTAATTTCCCGGGATACAAAAGGACTCAAACCGATCACTCACACATTGAAGGCCTTTGCCTCAAATACAGAATTGTACAGGTACACTGATTCCTGTAGTGAAATACATTAAGTCACAGGTGATAATGTAATTTTGGGACATGTGTTACGGGATACTTGTTACAAGCACATGAGGCCATGTAAGAGGAATCTCAGAAGATTTTTGTAGGTAAAAGTCATGATAATCAAGGCCAAAAACGCAGGAATAGAGAAGCAAATCCATACATCTGATGGAGACAACCAAACACAAATATATTAAAACAGATAAAGGGTAAAGGAGAGAGCAAATCAAATCAAATCAGGGATATTTATTGAGCGCACATATCACCAAAAGGTCTCATGGCGCTGGTGGACAACTCTGACTTTCCGGCTAGGTGGTGGGAGTCAATTTGTTCCAGAGGGTGGGCGCCAAGAAGGAAAATGATTTTCCGCCATTTTTTGCAGTACGGACTCTGAGAGAGGTAAGGAGAAATTTATTACTGGACCTTAATGGCCTTCGAGGCTGGAACCAGCTGAGTCTCTTTGCTACGTAGCTAGGGCACCTACCACACATAATCTTGTGTGCTAGGCAGAGAGTTTTAAAACTGGTTCTCTTCTTTACAGGAAGCCAGTGAAGGAGTTTTAAGCTAGGTGCTGAGGGTGATCTAGATGGGAGATTCAACACTAGCCTGGCGCAGTATTTTGCAGAACATGTAGCCTGGAGAGCAGATCTTCATTTATTGGTGTCAGCAAGGCATTCCCATAATCCATCCGGCTGATGATCAATCCCTGTACTACAGGTTTCCTTGCTTCTATTGGGATCCATTTAAAGATTTTGTGCAAACTGTGCATGATGCCAAAGCAGGTGCGTATCGTTTGGTTAACCTGGTTCTTCATTGATAGTTGGTCATCAATTAGAATACCAAGATTATGCACTGTCTGCCTAGGAATTGGACAGGGGCCCATTTTAGGAGGCCACCAGTCTTTTGATCAGTGCTCATGTGCCTTCCCAAAGAGTATCACCTCGGTATTGTTACCGTTAAGTTGCAGATGATTAGTGCTCATCCATCTGTCAACGTGCAGCATGCAGTTAATAAAGCGTATTTTTGTGTCCATGGGGTCAGGACCAAGGGTGATCAGAATCTGAGTGTCATTGGCGTATGACACTACATCAAAACAATATGATCTGATCACCCTGGCCAGTGATAGAGATTGACAGAGATAGTGATAGAGATTGAAAAGCGTTGGGCTAAAAATAGAGCCCTGAGGTACTCTCATCCTTACTGGTCGACTGCATGAAACCACATTACCGATCTGGACTGCGGTGGTTCGATCGGTTAAATAACTCTTGAGCCACTTCAAGGCCCTCCCTCTGACACCAACCTCCCAGAGCCGTTGTTCCAGAATGCTGTGGGAGATAGTGTCGAAGGCAGCCGACAGATCTAGCAGTAAAAGGATAGATGATTGTACCTGATCGAGTGCCAGTCTGATATTGTCCACGGCTTCCACCAGCGCTGTTTCGGTGCTGTGCGCAGCCCTAAAACCCAACTGTGATGGATCCAATAGGCCATTACTTTGAAGATGGATTCAAAGTTGTCTGTTGATTAAAGACTCAAGCACTTTCCCAAAATAGGGAAGTAGCGAAATCGGCTGATAGTTGGTCAGAATGTTAGGGTCTGCAGAAGTTTTTTTTAGGATTGGCCTAACTCTAGCAGCCTTCCATATCATAAGAACCGTTCATTGTAACAGTGATCTATTAAATAGGTCAGCAAGGTTATCAAGAAGCAAAGGGGCAATGGTGGAGAGAAAGCGGGCGGCATCGGGTCCACTGGTGAGCCAGATTTGATTTTCAACATGGCTGTTTCCACAGCCTCCGAATTAAACTGGGAAAAATCTTCCAGTAGAGGAGGAGGACTAGTAGAGTCGATAACGTCCTCTCCCAGAATGTTTAAAGATTCGGAAGGCGGAAAAGAGCAATGGATTACCGAGATCTTGTCCTCAAAAAAGTCAGAAAGAGAGTCCGTCCAGTCCTGTGAGACAGGGGCATCAGTCTGGACAGGGATAGTTGAGAATTATTTTAAGATTTTATAAAGTTCCTTATTGGAATTGGCTGCCTTTTCAATCTGATGTAGGAGAAACAGTTTTTTGGTTTGGCTGATATTTGCCATATAGCTGCGATGGATACATTTATATTTATCATGATCCATCGGCTTTTTACTTTTCCGTCATTTCGGTTCTGCAATCCTACATAAGTTTTTCTGTTTTCAGTTGTTCATTAAACCAGGGTGCCGATCTAAGTTTAAGTGTAACCTTAGTGAGAGGGGCAACCATGTTTAATGTTGTAGTTATTGCATTCTCAAAGGTGGTGGCTACCTGATCTATACTGACCTTATGGCCATACAGTAAAAAAATAAAAACACTGAACTGACACGTGGCAATTTTAAATAATAACAGACATGAAGAAATAGCTAAAACAGTTTATGAATAGTAAAAAAATTAACATTTGGTAGAAAGCAACAAAATTGAGAGCGCAAAGGGAAGCGACATCATTAAAAAACAAAAGCAAAAGAGAAACACAATATATACTAAGCCAATGAGAAAGTGAAACTGAAGTAACAACAAAAACCCCAAACTTCCCAAATTAACTTTGGTACCTAAAGTGTTAAACTTCCCTTGTTCTGCCAGTTTCCAAGATCTCTTTGATTAGAGCATGCACTGAACTAGAAAAGGAGGCCTAAACTCATGTCCACACAAGTACTCAGTGGCAGACTACACCAAGACCAACTGGTCTCATTTATTCAATTTACTACAGCCCTACCAGGATGGAATATGCACAGAATTAATTAAAGAGATGACACATGGATCATTGCAAATGTAGGCAACTAACAATGTAGGGAGAACATTTTAAAAGAAAGTTTAATATATAGGTTAGAGTGTAAACTGGCATATTTCTGGAATTTACAAAGATTTCCACAAAAAAACTCTGATGAGCTGAAACCGTTGCAGTTTTCCAGATGTATTTCTAGAAAACTGTTGTCAATTTATAGTTATGTTCCTGCAAAGCCTTTTTCACATTCAGTACAGTGATTGCACTGCAATGAATTGCATGTCTATGCATTTCTACTCAAAGGCAAACTATTATTCCGCTTGAAGAAATCCCTTCTTCAAATACCCACCAATTTTAGTAGTGTTCTCTCCCCATTCCCTCCTTGGAAAGGAATTTGTCACTTGCCCTAGACACAAGTGTCAAAACATTACCAAGGTAAAAACGTGCCAAAGAAAGGTTTGCGGACACCCACAATATCACAAGTCTGTGAGTGCTCGGAGAGAGGACTATTGAGCCACCATGTAAGTACTATATAGCTTTCAACCATGAGCAATAAAGAATCAGCTCACTAGTGGCACTTTTATGTCACCAAGGCAGTATTATATCAAGTTCAAGAGTAGTAGTAGCAGATGTATAACTTTATTAGATTAATTTCCTAAAATCATAAAAGTACACATAGAAGTAAAAACAATCCTAAAAGAGAAAATAACTTGTTGCATAATAACAAGATGCATCCACAAAATTAAGAAATTTACAGTATGTGTAACTAAAGCTCACTGTTCTACAAAGGCTGAGCAACAGTACATATAGCCAACATGGCTTAACCCCCAACTTATCAACATCCTCCAAGGGAGCAATATGTAAAGTGCAAATGCAAAAACATTTCTTAGGACAAACTTAAGACTCCAAAGAACATTCAAAGCAAAGATATAAAATCCAGATAAACATACTCATTGCCAATGTAATATCCCTGATTAAAAATGTGACAGAAAAAAATAGACCTTATGTGTGGGTAAGAGTTGTAAAAACAAAAAAGCGGGACGTTTATAAGGCCTCTCATGAACATAGCTCTGGGCATGCATCCCCAAATTTCACATCCAAAACTTACTTTGAGGGACACATTCGGCATTATAAACATTAAGCATCAACTTAATCTGATAGTGCCCAAGCCTTCGCAAAAATTCATCAATACTATAAGTGGCCCTCTTAAAAGTCATGATATTTTTATTGAGAAATGGTTTCCAATTGAAACGAGAATCAAGTAAGATGCCCAGATAAGTAAAATGCTCAACCCTGCTGATAAGTTGATCCTTAACCATAAATATTTTAGATCTGGTGTTTATAGGACCAACCACAATGACATGGGATTTGGTATAGTTTGTTGTGAGGTCGAGACAATCCATGAAACTAGGTTAAGGAGTTGCTGCAAACCCTTCACCGTATGTGTGACTAAGACTGCATCATAAGCATATAAGACGGCAGGCAGCAAGCGGCCACCCGCACTCGAAAGTTCATCCCTTGTTCAGTCAAAACTGATTCCAGCCAATTAATATACATGATAAAAAGAAAGAGGGCCAGGATACAGCTTTTAGCCAACCCCTCTCTTTAATCTGAAGTGCTGAGTGCACTCTACAGTACACCATACATCAACCCTCATAGATCACAGCACGACCCAGAGCTTAGCTCTATTAACCCTATCAAACGTCGAGCTGAGGCCCATAAAGGTCAAATGAATTGCACCACCCTTTGCCCTTCCATATTTAGAGATTATCAAACGTAAATCCAGATTATGGTCAATAGTTCCCTGTCCTGGCCTGAACCATATTGAATCTCAGATGAAATCTTCTGTTCTGTTGCCCAGGAAGTATGACAGCCCAGGGACAACCCACCTATGATTTTAAACTCAATATCCACCAATGAAATAGGTTGGTAACAGATGGATTCCATTCTATTCTCCGTATTAAATATTGGCACAATCGAAGAGCTACGAATGGCTGCATTGATATGTAGGGTCACTATTGGTGCCCACATGTCAACTAGAGATTTAAACAACTCCCCAGGGACCCCATCAGGACCGGGAACCTTACCTGCTGGAAGTGACAAGATGACATTCCTGACTTCCTCCCACTAAATTGGTAATCCCCAAGGTCTCCTGGATGCCATAAGTCGGGTGCTCACCCTTCCTCATATATACATATGGCCGCAAAATGTTCCACCCAGGCCACTGTAGTAATGGATGAAACTTGCACAGAAAACTGGTCTACGCGAAATAGAGGATGATTCACTACCCTCCAAAAATCTGCAGTATCCTGGGAAGCACAGGCCCCCAAGCAGGTTGTCCCACATCTTGTTTTTTAGAAACCTTTTCTGATCCTTGCATGCCAAACGATAAGTGGCCCTGGCCTTCCTCACCTCTTCCCAGTTATGGGGATGCTTTTGCAAGGACACCATTAGCTCTCTATGGGCCTGTGAGCATTTCTTGTCAAACCAATTATGGAGAGGTGCACATGAAACTACTAGCCAAAGTAAGGGCAGCCTTAATGCAGTCAGACAAACTGGTCGAAAATTGACCATCTCAGCGTCCTATTTTTTGGATATGAGCTGTCAAGTGAAGGGAAAAGCCTGGCCGCTAATTTGTTTTAGAAAAATGAGCGTTAATCCAGCCTCCAAAGACTGAAAGGTCTACAATTCATTTTAGGATTTCTAAATTTCAGCAGAAGCACTGGGGAAATGCATCACTTTTGTATCCCCGATACCGACTCTAGAAGCAGTTACCAAAGCCAGCATCTCGAATGCAAAGGCATTGCATCCACGTTGGATACAATGGGCTAATTCTATCACTGCAGTACGAACAAGTATACCCTCTCCCGAAAGAATTCTTGCCTCTAGATCAGTATGAATACATCATTTTTACTGATGGTTCTGCTCAACCTGCCATTGGAAGTAAACATCAATATAGCGCTGCGTGTGCTATAGTGAAAGGTCGTATGCGGGAGGATAAGTTCCATCCCAGCAATATGAATACGCAATCTCTGGGAGATTGTACAGCACAGCTGGCAGAAATGAAAGCCCTGAAACTAGCACTACAGTATACGGATCAGGGATTTCCCACACTAATTGTGGGTGATTCATTTTACTGTGTACAATCTTACAATAACTATCTTCATTACTTGGGCCAGAATGGGTTTAAAGACACAAAGGGTGGCACGATAAAACATTAATTGTTATGGGAACAAGTGGCAAAGCTGAAAGCATGCCTGCCATTGGCTCAAGTTATTCACACCAAGGGAATTCACTGGCTGATGAAGCCGCCAAGGGGACAGTGCGAACTGCTGCAGTTGCTGCAATCACTTGTTCACACACGAGAATAGACGAAGATGTACTAGTAGCTATCAATGCCACAAAGAACGGCTCTGCCGTACTGCCAAAGACTTTCCAATCAAGTACTCTACAAGTTAGATGCACACAACACACTATATGCTCAAATTCCAGGAGTGGGGGATAGAGTAATACCAAACAAAGATCGCAGATTAGGTTTAATTCTAGCTGCACACAAGGGTCTGGGCTCTGCACATGCAGGAGTCACTGCAACAATTTCATTATTGAAACAGCGTTACTGGTGGTCGGGGCTGACAAAACAAACAAAGGACCATGTCCTGAAGTGCGATATTTGCCAGCAGATGAAGGGTTCCACCATTGACAGGCCATAACACACACCATTACTGATTTCAGACAGACCTCTCACATGTGTCTATTTGGACCACTGTGGCCCGTTAAATTCAGACGGGGCTTACAAGTACATCTTGGTGGCAGTGGCTTCATGCTCTAGATTCATTTGGGTTTGGCCCCAGCGCTCGGCTGACACTCGAACTGTTATAAAGGGTTTGCGATCCTTCATCAGGACATACGCAATTGGCATATTACATTCTGACCGTGGCCCTGCATTTAGCTCTCAGGCTTACAAGGAAGCCATGGAAAATATGGGTGTGGCCTTGCGGTACTCCTCCCCCTACCAAATAACCCTGGAGTTCACAGTCACTAGATAAATGATGCCTGGAGTCATTCCACAACAGCCTTGGTCATTCAACATGAAGTAACTCCCATTGGAAAGTAACTCAAAAACTGGATGAATTACAGCAGCTGGGGAACCCTTCAGGTAGCAGGACAAGTTCGCTATTGACACATTGCATGCTCCGTGAAGCGACACTTCTTTATACACTAAAGACCCACTCAAGGCCTTTTCGCAGTTTGAACCACTCAAGAAAACTTCCTTGTCCTTGTTCCTGCACCTACGGTAAACATCGTTTACACCAAAACTGGAACACCGCATGCCATTACAAAGCCGTCGTTACAACGCAGCTGAGGGAAATTCAGTGGTGGAGAGGAAAAACCGGGACCTAAAGCAATCCTTAACAGCTAGGGTATTAGGTGCGGGTGGTAGTTGGGTCAATCATCTATACGGGGTCCAGAGGGCACTCAATAATATGTCAAGAATATCCTTGGGAGGCTGTGCCACTTACGAAATCCTGTTTGGGACAAGAATGTGGGTACTTGATCTCGATTGTGCCAGCACAGTGGCGGATGCACAACCATTTGAACTGACTGACCCTTTGGCTGTTTTACAGGAACTTAATGAATTCCGGGTGTTACAAAGCAACGTTCAAGTCAAACGCACCGCGACTGGGAAAGTGAAACCAGTTCCGACAAGAACTGCTTGGGTCCCGCAGATTGGGGACCTGGTCAGGGAAAATATTGTGGACTGAAGAGAGTTTGGGCCATCTTACAGAGCACCCATACCTGTCCTGGCGGTTGTGGGAACAAGAACAGAACTTCTTCCGCCTCTTGCCGGCAAAAAAGAGAAAAGATTTGTCTCCATTGATCTGATCAAACCGCATCATGTGGCCGATTCTCAACAGAAGGCCACATGGGGTCCTGAGTAGCCGCACATCTCCTCTTACTACTATACAGGAAGTTCAGATGGAAAGACTAATAACCTTTCAAGACTCCACTACACAAATGAAGGAGTACCAAATAATGGAGCACAAATCATTCCAGTTGAAATTGAAAAACATCAAGAAGAAACTACAATGCAAGTTGCAATTCGGCCCAACAAAGATGTCTACATTAATGTGCCTTCAAACGACACATCTGCCGGTTCTACAAACCCTACAGAGCTACAAAAGCTAGATCGAACTGCGTCTGGCTACTTCATCAACTTCGATAATTTCTCCTCCGATCCAAGTGAACCTGATCAAAAGCCACCCTTTTCAAAGAAAGAGAAACTTCGACAATTCTATCTTTTGCTCAAAAAGACTTACTTAATGTCACCTTAGTTGCATGTTTGGTTTGCAATAGGGGTAGTATTACTGTTTATTTGAATCGGCACAGTAACTGTCTTTTTTCTGCTTCTGAACGGACATTATCACCCAGAACGCTCTGCAGTATAATCTGTGAACTTGGTCCTTAAACCACATACGTCATCACACCGTGAACAAAGAGACTTGTCCCTGGTCAACATTACAGCAATTCCCTATACCTGATGGTATAGTTTGGGTATAAAATTTCATATGATGTATTTGGTCCCACTGAACATTTAAAAATTCCATATTTGTTTAAAATGTCTTTAAATTACTTCATTACCCCCAGCACATTCTCTGATGATAGGGACATTGAAACTGTAAATACAATGCTTTCATATTTAGAACAGTCTGCTGCATTTTCTTACAGGGAATTGTATGAAGATACAACCGATTATGATACCATGTTTTGTTACTAGCATTATGGTCGTTTTTTGCATAGAGCAAGTGTACCAAGCACTGCTAACACTTACTATCAATGGGAACATTGTCTGACACCACCAAAAGGTAGTTCTGCTACATTCGTACAGACGTTCACATACTTTTCAGGGCTCAATACATCAGACCCATAATCATTTTACTACAAACTTGTGCAGACTAATGAAACAACAAAGAAGATTATGCTGACTAATACTAAACTGTTATATTCAGCTCCTTTTATCTCCCAAATGTCTATACAGGGTTTTGACTACTGGAGAGACACAATAGACACAAAACCTTTCTGGGGGACAAGAGAGTGGCAGGTTCAGGGAACTGAGACTTTATTTAGAGCTTGTCTCATGCCATTCCAGATGATTTTCCTGAACAGAACAGTGCAACAGACTACCTGTTACTGGTTTGCAAAAATCAAAGACCTGAAGACACGAGCATCCCTTCACCTACAACCATTAAGGGTATCTCAAATAACACACAGGGACACATGGTACAACTACGTACAATTCATCATCTCACGACTGGAAGGGTTGGTTGGTTTGGCCTGTAGACACGAAAATGTGTAATACAAGATACAAGGGTATCACCGAAGGGTTTAGTATCCATAAGCCCGACCCAAGCTACGTACACACAGACGACCCAGGGGTAGTGACTTCCTATAGTGTTGAGACATTGTGCATTGAGTGGCTAAAGACCTCAACACTATCACAGGTGAAACAACACTTGTCCCTTCTATCAGACAACATGGATCTTTAGGATTTCTTGTTAGGTCCCAAGAAACCACGTAGGAAACGCTTCTTATATACCATCTACAATGAAGTCTGGAAAGTCTCCCAACAGGAAGCTGCTGAGAGACTTCGTGAAATCAATAGAATTAACCTAGAAGAGGCCTTAGCTGTGGTAGACAGCCGCATTACCCCACTCTTGTCTCGTATTTATTCACTGGGCAACATTGTGTCCTCAGCTATCGACATAATGGAACAAGATTTGTCTATTGTACAACATGGGCAATCTCAGCTACGCGCTATTATGCTTCTAAGATGGAAGCTTCAATCATTGCATTCTGGCCATGTTCTATGGTGATATATTAAAGACACAAATCTGTTTTCGGCTTACAATCTGACCAAAAGACAATTAACCATGGACCGCAGAGATGCGAAGTACATGTTGCTCAGTGAAAAAAGAGATGATACCTTTTACTGTAGCAGAGTCACCATCTACAGAATGTTTAATCCATGGCTATATCACACTGCCAAACAGAATGGTTAATCCATGGCTATATCACACTGCCAATCACAACATTCCAATTTCAATACTGCCTGAAATATTACCCAGTAAGCAGGTATGAAGCATTGGGCGAACGGTACATACAAGAAACGCATGTCATTACTACGCAGTCATTACAACCACTGCGTTGTAACGACGGCTTTGTAATGGCATGCGGTGTTCCAGTTTTGGTGTAAACGATGTTTACTGTAGGTGCAGGAACAAGGACAAGTTTGAGTGGTTCAAACTGCGAAAAGGCCTTGAGTGGGTCTTTAGTGTATAAAGAAGTGTCGCTTCACGGAGCATGCAATGTGTCAATAGCGAACTTGTCCTGCTACCTGAAGGGTTCCCCAGCTGCTGTAATTTATCCAGTTTTTGAGTTACTTTCCAATGGGAGTTACTTCATGTTGAATGACCAAGGCTGTTGTGGAATGACTCCAGGCATCATTTATCTAGTGACTGTGAACTCCAGGGTTATTTGTTGTAAGTAAGTATTGTTTCCCCCAACTCGCACAGTTAGGGAGGCCCCACTGTGGCCTTCAATGAATGTTTCCAACATAGGGTTTGATTCTCTGAGCAGACTGAAAGCCATGCTGTTTCAGCAAAATGTAGCCTTAACTTCAGCACAAGAGATCTTTTATCTCCAAGTCGCAAGGTTCTCGGCAGAGATACAGGCTCTGGTCCGAACGGACTTCCAGCTCCATTTCGGAGAAATGGTTCATCGTATCTTTAACATGTCTGATTCGCGGGGGATAGTACACTTATTTAGGAGCATTGGATCAGGTCTGTTAACCACCTTTCAAATCATTTCGGAGTGATTCCATCATTCATACACTCCGTACTTGGAAGTGTTTTTGGAGGGCTTCCTTTGCTCCTGCTTTCAGTGGCGGGCATCCTGGTTTTAATTCTATTGCTTCCCAATAAATGTCAACATCACTCGAGACATGGAGAGAACACTGCTGGAGCGACGTTGTTGTGAGCGATTGGTGTTCTACGAGGGTATACCTCAGCTTCGAGAGCTGAATGAGCATTGGTTCCGGTCTTTCACACCAGCCTGGCTTGACTGCATTCTGACAGTATTCTGCTGCCTCTTTTGCAGATACGGACGCGTGTTGAACCTGTCTGACACTTCCATCTGTTGCACCGCTAGACATAGACATGCTCCTGGTGCCTTTGCGGGCCCATGTGCACAGTTGTCCACAGCGTATTCCCATGCAGATGATGGCGTTCCTAGAGCCTCCACGGGACGCTTCAGCTCCTGTTGGAACAGAGATCGGCTCCACTACGGATGTGCAGGCATCAGTCTCAGGAACACAGGCATCTAATTCTTCCCCGATGGCTGCTGTGGGAACTAGTGATAACCACCTCTGCTCACTCCAGTGGCGGCTCCCCCACTGGGGCGTGGGCGCATCGCCCCACTGCTTTCTCGCAGTGCGAGAAGGCAGAAACATAAACGGTAAAAACTACTGTTTATGTTTCTGCCTTCTCGCAGTGCGAGAAAGCAGAAGTGCCTCTGTGCCTGATTGGGGGCAGGCGGGTGGGCGGTGCTGCTCGCGAACCGGGTGGAGTGGCTAACCCACTGTTGTGGGTACTGACTGTTTGGTCGGCCCCAGGGCCGAACAAAGCAGTCATGCGCACTCCCCTCTTTTCTCTATGTAGGCTGCTACATGCAGCCTACATAGAGAAAATGGCCTGACTGGGGCGCTCTCCGATGTGCCTCCCCAATCACAACGCTGCCATTGCAGCGTTGTGATTGGCTTGGGTAGGGGAGAGAAGCTACCTGCAGGCTGCTTCCTGTTCCGGAAGCAGGAACACGCAGATCCTGCTGCCGCTGCACCATCGTGACGGGCCAGGAGTGGAGGCGGCCCGGTACCCGGCCGGCACTCCTGGCAGTAAGGTACGTTTTATTTTTATTTTTTATTTCCCAACCGTGACACACCCCCTCCCTCCCGCGAGCATGCCGGCCGGCGCTGCCAGCCAAGCCTTCTGCTAATAACTTCTAAGTCTTGGGAACGCTTCCCCGTGACTACCTTCTGTAAACATGAGCTAAAAAGATCACTTTTGAAAGATATTTAACGCTGACCTCTTCGGACGTTTAAATGCAGCTTTTTACGTGAAAGTGCGTGCTGCTGTGGCTGCATTGCAGGTAGCACTTCTCTTTTGCTGCTGGACATGAAGACATTTGGACTTTCCCGACCAAACAGATAAATTAAAATAAGTGGCACATTAGTCTCATATTTAGCGGAATGTTTTTAACACGGGACCTCTTCCGAGATAGGCCTGGTTTGCGTACTGACTGAGACTGAAGACCCTTCACTGCACTAATGCCTAGCAGTGGTTCTCGACTCCAAATCCGCGCCAGCTCTAAACTCTCCACCGCCTGGCTGCAGGAAATGCCAGACGCTGTTTATACAACGATAATCAACATGGTAAGAGGAAAATATACTGGAATAAATGATGATAAATGTGCTGCCTTTAGAACCAGATAACACGCCGACTTAACCCCTTCAGTGCCCCGCCCTTTCCCCCTCCTGTGCCGGGCATTGTACTAGCGGGCGGGGTCCATGACAAGATAGTCTCGTCATGGGCACAGCGCAACCGCGCTCCACGACGAGACTATCTCGTCATGGGCATAGAAGAGGTTAAGAGCGTGAACTATCTCTTTAGGCATGAAAAACTATAAATTAGCATTTTCTGTGCAAGGCGTTTAACACTAAAGCATCTATCTTCCTCTGGTTGGAGTTTTAAAAATAATACTTTTATCGCTGTATCTTGAACTCGAACATAAATGAGCATACATAAAAGACGTTTGATACTTATTTCTTTCTAAACTCCGCTTCAGAGTCGTCACCTCTCGTGCATCGCAAGCCTGGGCCTGGCCTGAAGGCAGCAGCACTTGGAGTCGGAGACGCAGTGTGCACAAAAAAACATAAGAGGTTAAATGAATTCCAATGAATTACGTCCGGACAGACTGGTTGAACGTTGAAGAGTAGTTGGCAATGGCAAACACGATATGGCTAGGCTTTGTTAGAAAGCCATGCAGCGATTGCCCTTGGTTATTTCTGCCGTTATCACGCTGATCTTTTAGTCTCTTTGTCGAAGAGACTTTGTGCGCTTTGTAATTACCACCCCCACAGCATTGCAGTGAGTCGGCCTAGGGAGTGATAGGCCAAGGGTGATCGAGGGAGGCGGGTAGGCACATCTAGCGATGGATGGCAGTGTTCAATCATGCTAAATGGCACTGTGACATTAAATAACTTAGCCTGTCTCTACAATATGTAGCAATAAACTGAGCTATCAGAGGCAGTGTCAGTCACAGCACTCATGCCGCACACCAGGAAGCAAAACGGTAGAGTTAAAGAGAGAGGTGGTATTTTCCTTCTGACCTCGTCACCTCTCTCCCTCTGGCATATACGGACTGGCCTCAAGGCAGCAGCACCTGGAGTCCAAGAATAAAAAAATAGATAAGGTAATATAACTCGCAAATAAGTTCAGTTAGTTGACTAGTTGATTCTGTGTTTTTTACTATGGCTCAGGTCATTGTTGACTGATGAGTAGGTTTGTGTTTATGTATTGATAGTTTGCCTCGCCCTGGGTTCGCAATTAGTGTTGCGCTTGGCATGCTATCTCAGTTAAGATGATTTTGTTCCACGTTAACCTCACGCTAATATTCTGTGTTTAAGTTAAAATAGTTATGTCCTGAGGTGTTTACATTACAATGCCTAACGTACTGATTGGAGAGCAACGGTGGGTCAGGCCATCAATGCCATTACCTAAGCCATTCCGTGCTGCTAATATGGGAACACATGTTAACAATACTATCATATGCCCAGGCCCCTGGAGTATTTGTTTGCTTCACTCCCAAAACGCATGGAATTTAGTCTCCAGAGTTCAAAGTAGTTTACAGCCCGTCCTGAGCCTAGTGTTAATGGCTTGACAAATGGCTGGTGGTTTGGGGAAAGCAGCCTTTTCAGCCCCTCCCAAATGCAAGCAATACATTTAAGTAATTTGTCAGAGCATGAACAAGGGGCCTGGTAACAGAGCAGGTTGACAATGGAAAGAGGCATCCATGGCCTCAGAGTGTACTGTAAACTTTAGGAAAGGAATATCCCAGGAGGCCCCAGCCTTCCCTTTGATGCTAGCCTTGTGACCAGGCCAGGGAGTTTGCAGATGCACTGTGCAGCTTGATCTGCAGCGCACAGCAACACAATACATTGTTATCTCTTCTGTATAATTTATACATTACCACTATAAGATGCAGCAGTGGCTTCTTACTTGCAAGATGTTGTAGAATATCTTTTTTAAAACTTGTTTTAAATGTTATTTTTGTTGGACAGGAATGAGTGGTATTGACTGTTGCATGTCATGACGTATTAATTAGTACTTAATGCAATATTTCTAAAGCCCTAGGCTTTCATATTGCAGTAAAAATGTCTTTTTTTTTGCAGTTTTATATAGCACAAACTTGACTCAACGGTATTTGGAGTGCTTTACATGAGCACCAGAACACATGGCTCAGTGTTAAATCACTGTGCAGCTCATCCTGGTATTTGTTAATTACAAAAATGACCACTCTATTTTTAGATCCACTTATACAGTTTAATTGCAGGTATTTACCTTTTATTGAGATAGAAATGTGTTTACATCCTACAGTATTTCCTTACACACGCCCTGTACCCCAGCATAATTGTCACATTACAAAATCCACTCATTTCATAGTGAGTAACAATACCAGGTGCCTAGCATTGAGTTTGATTATGTGCTAATACGAAAGCTAGGGAACCTCTTCATAGGAATCCATTTTAACCTAAAGCGACTTAAAAATGATTTGATTATACAAAATAGGCAGCTACCTACATCATTATCTTTCAAAATGTATTTATTGATGTCATAACTAAACTTTCACAATTGCAACATTAACCTTCTTGTTTTCTCAGATTCGCTTGAAAATGCACCGTTTGCTCACCATTTTTTCAAAATTTTCCTGAGGGGAGAACACAGAAACTACCTACACTACTGTAGAATACAGGGGGGTGGTAGTGGCACTGTAGAGCTAGCTAGTCTAACGGCTGACTCATCCTGTGGGGGTGTCCAGAGTCTGTCTGCACACCAAGCCCTCAGTTTTGGTCATCCAAAACGCACAGGTCCTGGGGGGTCCTAGGAACTATGCGCCATGAGAGCTAGAAGCTCCAGCTAGTTTATCTTGCAACTCCGGTGCTGTGGGCTCAAGGTGCACAGGATAATCATCTTGCGGAGTAGAAATGGCATGTGAAACTAAGGTTGTTGCTGTTCTACCGAAGCAAAGAGTGCAATACACTGGTTGTTACCAACACTAGATCCTCCCAATGCCCTAAAACTTGTGCCCACTGCTGAAACACCCCTGTAATGGGCACTTGTGTAACATGGCATATGGTACAATCGCCATGCATGCAGTCATCATTTCCAAGTTTGATTACACTTCAAACAGTCATGGAACAGTGCATCTGAAAAAGAGGGAGATCCTGTCGGAATTGAATATGCTACTTACCAGTATGCATCTGTTCTTGGCATGTAGGGCTGCTGACATTCATATCTGTGCATAGATCGCCGCCGCCTAGTGTTGGGTCCGGATGATTGCACATTGTTGTCCTGGAAGAGTCTTCGAAGTATCACAAGATAGGTGGCTCCTCCCCTGGACTACAGTGCGCATGGGCATCCTCTCCATCCTTAGATTGTTTTTCGCCATTGTGACAGTGATGGAGTAGATATAGTAAGTGATGACCATGCTATACAGTAATTCTGAGTGCTGCAGCCGCTACAGGCGCCGGGGAGGAGGGTGGGCGATATGAATGTCAGCAGCCCTACATGCCAAGAACAGATGCATACTGGTAAGTAGCGTATTCAGTTCGAGGCATGTGGGCTGCTGAATTCATATCTGTGCATAGATTATATAGCAGTCCCTCCATTAGCGGCTGCTGCCCGTGCCAGCTGCAGCAGTCTGAAAAAGAGTTTGGAGAACAGCCTGTCCTACAGCTGCCTGCTGTTTTGAGTGTACATCTACATAGTAGTGTTTGGTAAATGTATGTATAGTGGACCATGTGGCTGCTCTACATATTTCCTGTAAAGGAATGTTTCCTAGGAAAGCCATGGACACCCCTAACTTTCGTGTTGAGTGGGCTCGTGGGGGAATCGTTAATGTGCGTTTAGCTTTTTGATAGCAAATTTGAAAACATTTAACGATCCATCTGGCTATCCCTGCTTTGGAAATGGCGTTGCCCTTGTGTTGTGGAGAAAAGGCAACGAAAAGTTGCTTTGTTTTCCTAAAATCCTTTGTTCTGTCTATATAGTACATGAGGGCCCTCTGTACATCTAGTGTATGGAGCATTCTCTCTGCGACATTTTGTGGATTTGGAAACAAAACGGGCAGTTCAATAGTCTGATTCATGTGGAACTGCGAGATCACTTTAGGCATGAATTTGGGGTTGGTACGTAGTACAACTCTGTTTGCGTGAACCTGTATGAATGGCTCTTGAACGGTTAGTGCCTGGAGTTCACTAACTCTTCTTAACAAAGTGATTGCCACTAAGAAAGCTACTTTCCAGGTGAGGAATTGAATCTCACATGAATGGAGAGGTTCAAAAGGTGGACCCATTAATCTGGTGAGGACCACATTGAGGTTCCACACTGGTGCCGGTGGGTGTCTCGGGGGAATCACTCGTTTGAGTCCCTCTAAGAAGGCTTTAATGGCAGGCACTCTGATTAAAGAGAGGTGCTGCCTGTTTTGAAGATAGGCTGCTATCGCGGTTAAATGTATACGTATGGAGCTGTATGCCAGATTGCATCGGTATAAGTGTAAGAGGTAACAGATGATGTTTTGAATGGATGCGTCCAGCGGGTTAATGTCATTGTTGTTGCAGTAAATGACAAACCTTTTCCATTTAGCCGCATAGCAAGCTCTGGTTGTGGGTCTCCTGGCCTCCTTGATGATATCCATACATTCAGGTGGCAGGTTTAGATAGCCAAACTCTAAGACTTCAGGAGCCAGATTGCCAGGTTCAGCTGTTGCGGATCTGGGTGCTGAATTTCGCCATGGTTCTGTGTTAAAAGTGCGGGTGTGATCCGCAGCCTTTGATGGGGCACCACGGAAAGTTCTAGAAAGGTGGTGTACCATGGTTGGCGTGCCCATGTGGGAGCAACTAGGATGAGTGTCAGTGAGTGTTGTCGCAGTTTGCGTGCCACTAGCTGTATTAATGGCGCTGGGGGAAAAGCGTACGCAAATCTGCCGGACCAGTTCATCCATATCGCATTGCCCTGTGACTGTGGATGTGGGAACCTGGCGGCAAAGCTTTGGCATTTTGCGTTTTCGTTTGTGGCGAATAGGTCTATCTCTGGATGACCCCACTGTTGGAAGTACGGCTGGAGTACTGACGGATGTAGCTCCCACTCGTGCATCTGGTGGCTGTGTCTGCTGAGCAGATCCGCCATCTGGTTGTCCTTGCCCGGGAGGTGTTCCGCCATGAGGAATATGTTCCTCTGAATGGCCCACTTGCACATGCTTTGAGCCAGATGAGACAACTGTGGAGAGTGTGTTCCTCCCTGCTTCTGTATGTAGTACATGGCAGTCATGTTGTCCGTCCGGATCAACACGACTTTGTTGCATAAGTGTACTTTGAATGCCTTCATGGCTAGGAAGATTGCCATCAGTTCCAGAATGTTGATGTGCATCTTCTTTTGCTGCGTGGTCCATAGTCCCTGCACTGTGTAATTGAGTACATGAGCTCCCCATCCCTGGAGAGAGGCGTCCGCCATCAGTATTATTTGCGGAACAGGCTCTTGGAACGGTCGGCCCTTGCAAAGGTTTTGTGGATTCCACCAATGCAGAGAGTTGTATGCCCGACCGCTCACCAACACTAGGTCTGTTAATTGTCCGTGAGCCTGATTCCATTGACGTGCTAAGCACTCCTGAAGCGGGCGCATATGTAGTCTCGCGTGCGGGACTATGAAAATGCAGGAGGCCATCATGCCTATCAACTGCATGAACACTCGCGCTGGAAGGGAGTGTTGAGGTTTGAACTTTGTGATCAGCAGTTGCATGCTGTTGATCCTCAGTAAATTTGGCTGAGCTGTGGCTGTTAGAGTGTTTATGGTCGCGCCCAGGTACTGTCGTACGTGTGCGGGTTGAAGATGTGATTTTGGGTAATTTAGTGAGAATCCTAGACTGTGAAGAAGGTGAATGGTGAGGGACATGTGGCTGGCACATTGCTTGGCTGACTTTGCCTGAACAAGTCAGTCGTCCAGGTAAGGGAAGACGTGAATGTGCTGTCTTCGTAGATGTGCAGCCACTGTCGCTAGGCACTTGGTGAAGACCCTGGGTGCCGTCGTTACGCCAAAGGGGAGAACTTTGAACTGATGATCCTGAATAGTGAACCTGAGATATTTTCTGTGCGATGGGTGTATGGGTATGTGGAAATACGCATCTTTCAAATCCAGTGTGGCTAGGAAGTCTCCCTGACTGAGTAGCGGTAGAACCTGCTGTAGGGTGAGCATATGGAAATGCTCCGACAGAATGTAGTGGTTGAGGGGTCTCAGGTCTAGTATAGGTCTGAGAGAACCGTCCTTTTTTGGGATTAAGTAGTACAGAGAGTACACCCCTGTCCCCTGTTGGTTGACGGGCATGACTTCTATTGCACCTTTTTGCAGCATACTTAGTACCTCCTGCTGCAATAATGCCAAGTGCTCTACGGACATAGGACGGTGCTTTGGCGGTATGGTGGGTGGAGTGGATGTTAATTCTAGACAGTAACCGTACTGTGGAAATATGGATTTTTATGGTCAGTTATGTCCCCTATCTTGGACCCCAACGGTTTCATGTATAAATCACAAGTACATGTATGTTTCCTCCAGTTTCAGTTATGAAGACGCAAACACATGTGCGTCCACCGTCAACATGTCCTCTTTCAGATCTGCCATGAATGGGCCGGATATTCTATTCCTAAGTATGAAAGGCCACCGGCTTTATATGGTTCATTTATCCCATTTTACAGTCCAGGCGAGTAGGCCCTGATTCTGCCATTAAACCTTTTCCTGCCTTCTGCCTCTGAAAGCTCCGGTTTGACCTCGCATCTGTATCCATGAACTTTGTCCTACTCCCTGCGCGGCTAACGGTGCCTGACTCCAGCCTGTTGCCTGCCAAAAACTGTATTTCACCTTCGAGATTATCTGCTCCGCTCCCTATCCAATGCATTCCTGTCTAGTAGTTTAAGTAAACATTCTTCCAGCTACTGAGCAAAAAGCCCGGCTTCTCTGTCTTTATGCAAGTAATTCATAGCCCTGTTACTATGGAAGATTTCTGCCCTCGCATCTAGTGTAGACACTTAGACGCTTGTACACGCACTAACAGTCAGTATAGAATAGATTTTGTTCGAAAGACCTTTCCTTTTGGATAACATAGTTCTTTAAACATAGGATGTTAGATATGATTTGGGATTAGGTTGACTTGACCCCTCAGACTTCTGTCTCCACATGTAGAGCTAAATGTCAAGTCCCCTTCACCCCCTAGTTGCACGTCAATCACACGTCATGCTGCTGCACGCGCATCTCTGCCGAGTATTTCTGCTGACATTGCGAAATTCTTTCATGAAACCACCCATTTATGACATCATACCTGATGACGTTCTTTAGTTACGCCCAGTTACACCCACTTTAGTTACGCATGTATGTTTTATCTTTTTTATCAATTGTTACGCCTCCTGCATCTTTTTCACTGTAATGCCTATTGTATAAAAATGATTACTTGTCAATAAAGTATGGCCCTTCACTTCCTGAACCTTCGTGGTGATGGAATATGGAGTCCATCAATTCGAATTGATTTTGGAATAAAGCCCGTTCCGAACCTCTAATACCACGGATTCTGCCTCTTATTTTACTGAGCTATTATTATAGATTTTCCGCATCAAATTAAGAACCGGTAATTAAATTATTTACCACATATATGGCGCCCGAACAGGGACACTTTCTCATCTCACGCGCCGGAGGTGCGTTGCAGGCCCGGTCTCCTGTCACAGCTGGACGGACAACAACGCGTACCCACAGGATTTCCTGTATCTCCCTCCTGCCGAGCGGGGGTAACTGAGGCTGCGATCAACACCCAGACGAGGCGGTGAGAAGTGCGAAGTATCCCGACCAGAGCCTAGCTGAGAGAGCAAGATCCAAGGTATACAGAGGCCCACCAGTTTCCGAAGTTTCCGAAGTTTCGAGTCGAGTCCAGTCCGGTTCAAGTTCAGTTCAGTTCCGAGGCCTTCCGTTCCGAGCTACCCGGTGAGTACCATTGTCGGGGAGGCGTTCTGACGTGCACATAGTTTGTGCCGGTCAAGACGGGTTTGGGTACACAAATCCGGTCTGCACTGTTTCAGCAGTGTATCTGTACTGTTTAGCAGTATATCAAGTATGTCTAGTATATAATTCAGAATTATCTAGTTAGTACCGAGTATTATGCTTAAGTGACTAGTTCCCTAAATGGCCATCATTGTTGTTCATTAAATGTTAAATGTTAAAATGTTTTAAATACGTTCTGCATATTGTGGTGTGAATGACTGTTCATTATTGTGTTTTGTTGTATTAAACGTGTTCAAAATTAGGTATCAGATCAGTTCTCAAATTGCCGCTCTTTTCGAAATTAAGACAGATCAAAACTAGAAAAGGGGTACTCGAAGAAGCTGTTCCCATTCCTCCTAGGGACACTCCGGGGTACTTCATGTATCATAAACATGGCCTAGACGCCATATTATTTCTTGATTTATGGGTAGACTACACCAAGGAATTACCAGAAAGTCAGAGGTGGCCCGCAGCTGGGACCTGGGATGCAGATTGCATCATGAAAGTAGAGGAAGAATTATGGAAAAAGAAAGCTAGACAGTCACAGAAAGATGCCATTGAATTATGGCGTAAAGAATCATATAGACGTACAGAAAAAGCGCTCAGACAGGAAGAGAAAAGTAAGGAGAATTCAAATAAAGTTCGAGAAAATCTATTAATTGAAGAAGGTACTCGAGTAAAGTCAGAACAAACAGACAGACAAAGAAATGCCCTTATGAATGGTATGTATCCTCTTCTGGCCGAAGGATTACCTAAGGCTACTCCGGAGATACCAAAAGACTTGCCACCCCCATTGTTTCCGATAAAAGTACATCCCAAAGGGCATCCCAGAACCGCAGAAGATGTTTTTCTTTCCTCTTATTTAGACGACGCAGCTCCCGAGTATGCTAATGCTGCGCCACATAGACCGCCTGCCGAGGGGGTTCAACGCCAAGACCCTCCTCCGTCTGTACCTCTGCAACAGCAAACTCCGACACAAATTCCGGCAAGCACATCTGTTTCTACATCTGCATCCACACCTATGGTTGCTATATCACGTTCAACGAATCCTTTCACATCCAGCACCCCAGGTGGTGCTACCGGAGGTACATCAAACGTTTTTTCCACGCCACCCAGAGTAAATAAACTTTCCTTTCAAGAATTAGCCCACCAACGTACGCCCAAACTAGTAACTCCCGACACGCTCAAGGAACTTCTAATAGATTGTAGATATGACCCTGTGCCCGGAAAAGGGGACGAAATGCTGCTGGCATCATTACGTATCCGACGAGCTGCAATATATTTAGGGAGGCTACCAGGAATGACTACACATTTAGAAAATATATATCACTTTGTCCAGTCAGGACGAGATTCTGAAAGTATTAATAGAGCCTTGGAGTACCAGAAAGTGGAGATACAGGGGGAACTGTTACGTTTCCTCATAAATTGTGTGATCAGAAATCAAGACCGACCAGGGGTAAATCCGGAAGAAATGCAAATTCTTACCACATGGAGTAGGAATATATCAGAGGGGAGACATGATAAACGATCATGTATAGTAGCTATGTGCCGCAAGATCCGCAAAGAAGTCGAACGTATACACGAAGAAAGATTAGCAGTAGACGAGCCTGAACAAACCGAGGAGGAGGAAGAATTAGAACTGCCCACAGGACAGTTAGAAACCATGGCCTATGTAGGTAGAGGAAGATCTTGCAATAATACTAGATGCTTTACTGATCCGATACGTCCGATACGTCCAGATAATAGCAGAAATTTCCAAACTCCTATAATAAATATAAGGTCCCCCGAACATTCGTTCCAAGCCGCTGACAAATTACTCCGAGAACGAAGGGGTTATCATATACTCGATTCTATGGACGAACAAGAATTAGCCAGGTCAGCCGTTCATTGGGTTGATAGTCCCGGAAAATATAGTGATGATACATTAGCGCACACGTTTTTGAACCTCGCCCCAGATGAACAGCGTGTAGCTGGTATCTATATGATTCAACAACTCCTTATATTATATGAAAGCCAACACTCCGATCCTGGCCCCTTACCTGATATATTGACTGAATTACTCACGAATAAATGGAGAGGTTCAGGTACTGAGTTAATTAGAGAAATACTAGAATCCAGAAAGCAGTACATTCTTTTTGTATGCCCCGAACATGTCTCGCTGCCCATCAAGGAAAGAACGATGTATTATATGGATAGACAGAATCCCTTACGCGAAGTTCACCCGATAAAAGGTGAGGACAATCAGTTTAAACGTGTGTTTGTATACACACCCATATCTAAAATAGAACTATTAGAAATGAAGAAAGTGGTACCCAGTCATGACAAAGACCCAGCGGGTTTCCACCGTGAAATTAAAGACATGTTGCTCATGGGAGAATATACCTATCCCGACATTATGACAATATTGAAGGTATTAATGCCTGCGGGCATTTACGAAAAACTCAAGGAAAAGGATTGGGAGGTGGGAGACCAAAAGATAGATTGGACAGCATTAGAAAACAAAGAAAAAGCTCGAGGTCCAGGGGCAGGGCTTGGGGAAAAGACCAAAACACTACCAGGTTTACTAGTACAGGTACTGCCACGTTTATTAACTACGAAAAAGGAAGACTGGGGTGCAATCTCAGCCTGTAAACAAAAACCAGATGAAGACACTAGTGATTTCTATGCCCGATTCGAAAAATGTTTTGGTATAAATAGTGGAATAAAAGCAAGTAGCGAGTCATATCCACATCTGTTTGTGACAAAATTGGTTGAAAATTCCTTGCCCCAAGTTAAGAATAGAGTATTGAAATTCGAGAGTACCTGGCAAGGTAACACTCCGTCACAAATGTTACAAATGCTACAGTACCATCACAATAGAATTAGAGAGGAACAAGAACATGAACAAAGACGCATGAAAGACACAAAAATGAAAATGCTAGTTTCCCAGACAGTTCCAGCTGACGGTCATAAAAAGGGTATAACACAGTCAAGTGTTTCAACAGGTCCTGTAAAAGGGACATGCAACTATTGTAAACAGCCAGGTCATTATGTACATGATTGTCCAGTTTTAAAACATAATATCGCCATAGGTAATACGAAAGAAAGACCACGGCCACTTAGACAGGATCAGAACCAACAAGGAGCCCCGCAGCATGCACAGTCCATGCCGGCTCCGCAACAGTCTATGCCAGCTCCACCACCGCAGCCTATTGCTGCCACACAAACAACGACACGACAGATGTACCAGACCGCACAGTATGACTATCCTGATTATCAACGATACTCATGAAACAGCCTAGAGAAGGAAGTTGGCTTACCCCTTATTGAGGTCCCTGTAGATCAAGAAGGACCTTATGTACACAGTGAACTATTAGGCCAAGATAGAAAATTTTTACTCGATACAGGGGCAAGCCGAACAACAATAAAACGTAGTGAAGTTCCAGGGGCACCCCTCTCAGGCTCACAGAATATTTCCCTTGGCTTTTCAGGAAAACCTATCATTAACGAAGTATCACAGCCTCTTCCACTTACGATTGGTCCCTTGACACGAACTACAGATTTATTACTTACTAAATCATGTCCAGAAAACTTGTTAGGTATAAAAACATTGAAAGCTCTAGGAGCTATAATATGTTGTTCTCCGGAAGGAGTAAGATTGTTTTTACGTGATTTCAAAGGGCACTACGTGTCCCGAGACATGGATCACCGACTGCAGACTTTACCCACACGTTTATGGGCACAAGGCCCTACAGATGTTGGTTGCATGAACATTACACCATATCGAGTCACACTAAAGACAGGAGTGGTACTACCCCGAATGCGACAATACAAGTTACCCCCAGATGCTGTAGTGGCTTTACTGCAAATCATTGACGAGCTTATTACCCAAGGAGTGGTTGTGGAAACCGACTCCAATGTATGTAATTCACCGATAATTCCGATTCTTAAACGAACTGATCCAAAAGCCCCGCCAGTATATCGATTGGTTATTGATCTGCGCAAATTAAATAAATGTATTGTACCACAATACCCCGTAGTCCCAGACATTTCTTCATTACTGACAGCCATTGATTCCGAAGCAACATTCTTTACTGTAATTGATCTCAAGAATGCCTTTTTCAGCGTCCCAATAGATCCGGAAAGCCAATACTTGTTCGGATTTAGTTTAAATGGACGAAGCTTTAAATTCACACGCGCACCTCAAGGATTCACAGAAAGCCCCAGCATCTATAGCCAAGCACTGAAACGAGAACTTGACAGTATCCACATGCCAGTCAACACTGCCCTGCTTCAATATGTCGATGATCTGCTGATCACCGCTAGAAGCGAACCTGAATGTGAAAAAGCCTCACTGACGGTTTTACAATTTTTGGCCGAAAAGGGGCACAAGGTGTCCCCTTCTAAGCTGCAATTCTGTGTCCAGCGAGTTGTTTACCTTGGGCACTCGCTGTCCAAGGAGGGAAGGCAGCTTACACCCGATCGCATCCAGTTAATTGCTAACATGCCAATACCCAAGACACAAAAGGAGGTGCGGGCTTTTATAGGCCTCACTTCATATTGTAGGCAGTGGATCCCTCGGTATGCATTTCTAGCAAAACCACTCATTCAGTTGACAACACAGGAGGCAGCCACATCGACTGTTCTCCCTTGGACTCCGGAACATACACAAGCTTTTGAAAGCCTAAAGAAAGCTTTATGTCAAGCACCTGTTTTAGCAACACCATGTTACAATAAACAGTTTACACTCTTTGTTACAGAACGCGAAGGTACTGCCTTGTCAGTACTCATACAGGAACAAGCAGGATCACACAAACCATGTGCTTATTTTTCTAGTACATTAGATCCCGTAGCTCAGGCTCTGCCTGCGTGCCTGAAATCAGTGGCAGCGACAGCTTTAGCAATCCGACAACGCGATGCCATAGTGTTAGGACACCAATTGACGGTACAAGTACCACATGCAGTAGAGGTTCTCTTGAACCGCACACAAACACAACACTTGACTATAGCACGACTCACTGGTTACGAATTAACATTGTTTCAGCCACATATAGAAATCAGACGTTGTAGTACATTGAATCCTGCCACACTGTTACCAGTAAATGGAACAGACCCACTTGCACATGATTGTATTGAAGTTATCACTATCACGACGAAACCCAGACAAGACTTGACAGACGTCCCATTGTCAGACCCAGACCTGACGTTGTATGTAGATGGTTCATGTATGAGAACAAATACAGGAGAGCTAGTGGCCGCTTACGCAGTCACAACAGACACTGAAGTCATTGAAACAAATCGCATAAATACCTTGTCCGCTCAAGCAGCAGAGCTCATCGCTCTGACACAAGCCTGTATTCAAGCTACGAATAAAAAAGTCAACATATACACTGATTCACGTTATGCATTTGGAGTTGTACATGACTTCGGCGTGCTGTGGCGAGAGAGAGGTTATTTAACTTCTCACGGTGCCCACATTCAGCACGGACCCCTCATTCATGCCTTATTAGATGCAATACATCTACCCACTGCAATATCAATTATGAAATGTAAAGCTCATACGAAAGTTACTGATATCATTTCCCAAGGCAATGATCTAGCTGACAGAACAGCTAAACAGACTGCTCAAACTCACACATCTGACATGACAAAGACAATAGTCCCGACACCAACACATTGCATGATGGTTAAGGATCCCGCTCTTGACGTAATTGACATACAGACACATGCTACACCAGATGAAATAAAGAAATGGACTGAATTAGGAGGGATCCAAACGGATCAAGGATGGATGACGAAGGAAAAATCTGTATGGTTCCTTCCTGATTCGATGGTCCAAGTTATCATTAATACTGTACATAGTCCAGCGCACCTAGGAGAAAAAGCTATGCTAGACAGCATTCAACACATTTGGTTCAACAAACATTTACGAGCAGCAGCTAAACAAAAAGTTCGTACCTGTATGATCTGTTGTCAGTTTAATCCAGGTAAAAGCATTCCCGTAGAACAAGGTGGATTTCAGCCTCCTGATCACCCTTTTGAAGCCCTCCAGATGGATTATATCCAGATGGAACGATGTCGAGGATTCAAATATGTTCTCGTAGTTGTCTGTGCTCTTTCCCGTTGGACAGAGGCATACCCGGTTTCAGATTACACTGCCCCGACTACTGCCAAACAGTTGGTTTGAGAATTCTTCCCACGGTACGGTTTACCACGTGTTGTCTACTCAGATAACGGCCAGCCGTTCTCATCCGAACTAATGAAACACGTTTCACTTTTGTTAGGCTATCAGTGGAGATTTCACTGTGTCCGACACCCCGAGGCAGCAGGTCTCGTGGAACGACATAATCAAACTCTGAAAATTAGATTGTCCAAAATATGTAGAGAGAAAGGTGTCGACTGGGTAGTAGCCTTACCAGTTGCACTCTTTTACATGAGAATGGTAGCGCACTCTCGAACAGGGCTATCCCCTTATGAGGTGATCTTCGGTAGACCACCAAATATGTGGGGGACGCCTATACCACGTAAAATAACTGATGTTGACTGTAATATGCTGACAGATTACTTGGCTTCCTTGATGTCTGCACTACAATCTTGTCGTTCACAGGTAGCTGCAGCCTTTCCCGACAACACCGAGGTGAAACCCCATGACGTAATTCCCGGGGACTTGGTGTTAGTGAGGAACTTTGACCGGAAGTCTCAGCTGGATCCTAGGTGGAAATCGCCTCAACTCGTACTGTTAACCACGAGGACAGCCGTGAAGATCGAAGGTCGAAAAGGCTGGATACATTCAAGTCATATCAAGAAATTTCATGGACTACCGTCCGATGTAAACGACACACCTCGCGTGTCTTCACCGATTGACTCAAAGCTTCCTTTGGTTGAACTGAATGACAAGGAACAATATAAACTAAAACTACGGTCTAACAAGTCAGGCAATTTGATTGTTTAAGTCCTCTCCAAGGTGAATCGGTCGAATTTGTCTCTGACATGTATCCCTTAGACCTGAATAGAGAAAGAAACCGAAGGATGAAGTTGAAACAACATGCGTACTGTAAATCACTGCGTAGTCATTGACGTTATTAATTTTGTTTTTCTTAAATCTCTTAATAATCGCTGCAAGTATATTGTTGCACATATATTATCCTATTTCTAAACATGTTTACAATGTTACTGCTGAACATTCTTTTAGTGAATTACCCCCGCATGAGTTGTCCTATAGATTTGCGCTGCGCAATAACACTTTTATTAGTATGTTACATCATTCTCATCAGGTTAGCAATGCTACAAATTGTTGGATATGTGGCCGACTCCCTCCCTATCAGAACTATAAGGGAATTCTGCCTCTCTTTCCATATCCGTTCACACACAATGGCTCCTGTGGAGCATGGTTTAGTTTAATTAATTCCCTAGATTCGAATTCCGCAGTTTATCAAGACAACTGGGTATGGGGAAACCTGAACCTAGTTTTACTCAAAGTCTGCTACCCTAACAAGGAGGGACTTCCCAAAAGAACAGGAACTGATCTAGAAAATGAAGTATACGGATTAGGTAATTTCACGCTTAATCTCATGATCCTGAATGTTGAATCCGAAGCTGCACCAATTTTGCCCGCTATGTCAGTATTTCCAGTTAAAGGTGAATTATGTGTAAGAAAAATGGTTCCATACATATGGGCCATAGTAGATGCACCACTGTAATAGAATTCAGTGATCAAGGCAAATCTACATTTAGAGCTTCTCGCCATTCCTACTTCATATGTGGTCAGACTGCATATATACGTTTGCCTCTAGATTGGGATGGTACCTGCTACATCGGATTCCTTTTGCCACCTGTTTTCCTAGCTCCTCCTGATTATCATAGAAATACTCATTTAGTACACAATAGAGAACGGAGAGATCTCCCAATAGTCGATTACACTGAGACAGCATGGGAAAAATACACAGATTTCAATAAAAGTCTCTTTCCCTATATAGGTACAGTTACCAATAGTAAGCTGATACGTAGATTAACCAGAACCCTTGAAGCAGTAGTGAACGAAACTATTTCCGCCTTAGGCAATTTAACAGAAGAGCAGTCTGCTATGCGGATTGTTGTGCTTCAAAATCGTCTTGTCCTTGACGTCATCCTGGCCGATAGGGGCGGAGCTTGTAGGGTCATCGGATCAAGCTGTTGCATTTTCATACCAGAAAATTTGCCATCTGTATATAAAGCCATAACTCGCCTTCATAAGATTGTAAGCCAGATACACCAGAATCCAGGCACCTGGACTTGGTCCGGTTGGTTTTGGAGTGTATTATCTACCTTTGGATGGAGGGTCCTATCCTTCCTAGGTATTGGCTTTCTCATACTATTCAGTTGCTGCTTATGCCTACAATGTGGACCAGCGATTTGTGGTCTGTGTGCCACATCGTGTATTCCACCATCAAGATTTCATTCATCACGGAAGAAGAAAGAAGAACAAATTATGCTATATGAACAGATCAACGGATTGATGAAGATTGATATCTCTTAAGGGCAAGTAGGGGACAAGGAGGGAATGTGGAAATATGGATTTTTATGGTCAGTTATGTCCCCTATCTTGGACCCCAACGGTTTCATGTATAAATCACAAGTACATGTATGTTTCCTCCAGTTTCAGTTATGAAGACGCAAACACATGTGCGTCCACCGTCAACATGTCCTCTTTCAGATCTGCCATGAATGGGCCGGATATTCTATTCCTAAGTATGAAAGGCCACCGGCTTTATATGGTTCATTTATCCCATTTTACAGTCCAGGCGAGTAGGCCCTGATTCTGCCATTAAACCTTTTCCTGCCTTCTGCCTCTGAAAGCTCCGGTTTGAGCTCGCATCTGTATCCATGAACTTTGTCCTACTCCCTGCGCGGCTAACGGTGCCTGACTCCAGCCTGTTGCCTGCCAAAAACTGTATTTCACCTTCGAGATAATCTGCTCCGCTCCCTATCCAATGCATTCCTGTCTAGTAGTTTAAGTAAACATTCTTCCAGCTACTGAGCAAAAAGCCCGGCTTCTCTGTCTTTATGCAAGTAATTCATAGCCCTGTTACTATGGAAGATTTCTGCCCTCGCATCTAGTGTAGACACTTAGACGCTTGTACACGCACTAACAGTCAGTATAGAATAGATTTTGTTCGAAAGACCTTTCCTTTTGGATAACATAGTTCTTTAAACATAGGATGTTAGATATGATTTGGGATTAGGTTGACTTGACCCCTCAGACTTCTGTCTCCACATGTAGAGCTAAATGTCAAGTCCCCTTCACCCCCTAGTTGCACGTCAATCACACGTCATGCTGCTGCACGCGCATCTCTGCCGAGTATTTCTGCTGACATTGCGAAATTCTTTCATGAAACCACCCATTTATGACATCATACCTGATGACGTTCTTTAGTTACGCCCAGTTACACCCACTTTAGTTACGCATGTATGTTTTATCTTTTTTATCAATTGTTACGCCTCCTGCATCTTTTTCACTGTAATGCCTATTGTATAAAAATGATTACTTGTCAATAAAGTATGGCCCTTCACTTCCTGAACCTTCGTGGTGATGGAATATGGAGTCCATCAATTCGAATTGATTTTGGAATAAAGCCCGTTCCGAACCTCTAATACCACGGATTCTGCCTCTTATTTTACTGAGCTATTATTATAGATTTTCCGCATCAAATTAAGAACCGGTAATTAAATTATTTACCACAGTACTGGATAATGTCCCTGACCCACCTGTCTGTGGTGATGGTTTTCCAGACTGACAGGAACTGCTGGAGTCTCCCCCCGACAGGTGTTATGTGGTCGGGGGGCAGTGAGAAGGCGTCACTGTTTGTTTTTGGGGGAGGACCTGGTGTTGCCGTAACCAAGTCCTCTGCCTTTGATGCTGGATCCACGATATCCACCTCTATTGGTTTTATCATAGTTACTCTGCGTACCCCCTTTAGTGTACTGCTGCTGGGACCCCTGACCTCTAGCTGCTCCTCTATTCCCGGGGCGACGAAAGGAGCCACTACGAAACTGCTGCGACTGCAAAGCCCCCATTGATTTTGCAGTTTCAGTGTCTTTCTTAATTTTTTCGAGGGTAGTGTCAACCTCAGGGCCAAATAAATAGTCTGGGTTGACCGGTTGATTTAAGATATTGTTCTGAATCTCAGGCTTGAAGCCTGAGATTCTTAACCATGCATGCCTCCTCAACATGACGCTTGTGTTGATGGCCCTTGCTGCAGTGTCGGCTGTATCCAGTGCGCATTTGATGGACACATTTGTAAGGAGTTGTCCCTCTCTGATAAGGAGCTCCGCTGCCTCTTTGTATTCATCTGGTAAATGTTGTAGCAGTGATTCTAGTGTGTCGTAGTGGGACCTATCATAACGGGCCAGGAGTGCCTGGGTGTTGGCAATGCGCCAGATGTTTGCCGCTTGCGCGGCTATCCTTTTGCCTGACGTCTCCAGCACTTTGGACTCCTTGTCGGGGGGAGGAGCATCACCCGTTGTTTGAGAATGGGCTCGTTTGCGAGCATTAGCAACAACCATGGAGTCTAAAGGTAACTGACCCCTAATGTACATAGGGTCTCCGGGTGCAGGCTTGTATTTCTTTTCGATTCTGGGGTTCAACACCCGTGCCCTGGTTGTTTCTTTAAAAATGTCTTATGCAGGTTTTAGAACTCCCTTCAACATTGGCAGAGTTTTGACGGTTTTCTCAGAGGAGGTGAAATTGTCCACTAAGAAATCTTCTTCCACAGTGTCAGAATTGAGTTCCACTCCATGATTGGCAGCAGCCCGTTCTATGAGGGCATTAAAGGAAGCAGTGTCCTCTGTGGGAGACGTCTTTATATTGTAAAGCTGCGTGTCAGCAGTATCTGGTGCGTTACCCTGGTCGGTGGGGTCATCCCATGCCTGATCTGGGTCTTGCATGTGATCATCAGGATCGATATCCCCAGGGTAGGTGGTATCATCCCCTATATAGTCCTCTCCTGCGTCTGCCTCTGAATGCGTAGGAGAAAAGGACGGTGGATCCTGAAGGAAGGGTTGAAAGGTTTCATGAAGCACTGGTGCGGAGCCTGCCGGCAGTTTGTGTTTCAAAGGAATCTTGTAGGAGTCCAAGCCCTTCTCTGGTGTGATTTTCCGCTTGCGGAGCATCAACCCACTAGTGTCGGCGTCGATAAAGTGTGCCTTTGAAGGCTCGATATCGATGTGTCCAGTGGATAGGGACTGTGTTTGGCGGACACGTGTCCGAATTTCGAACATTTTTGGTGCCTTGGGCGGCGGCAATCCAAATGTGATGTGCGCCGGCGCCGAGTGTGATTTTGCGGCCTTGTGCGTTTCGGGACCCGACGTAGGTTGGAGGGTTGCCCGGTCTCTGATGCGTTGCAACGACGCTGAGACCTGTTGCAAGGTGAATGCAGATGGCGCTTTGGAACCGATAGGCACCTTGGAGGCAGGCGTTGAAGCGGCATCCGACTTATTTCCAGTCTTTGGGTCGTCGATCCGAAGGGAGGTATCGACGCTCGTCGGAGTCGATGATTTTGCAGGCGCCGCAGTCTTCGATGTCGACGCAGACGGGTCGACCACCTTGACCTTGGTGGGTTGGGCCGTAATCTTCGGTGCCATAGGCCGAGGCGCCTTGTGGGGACCGAGGGCCTTCTTCTTTGGCTCGGCGCCAGGACCCGTCGCGGTGAGCTCGGCACCGAAATCTCGTTTGGTGCGTTCGGTGCCGATGACTTGTGCCGGCGTCGAAGGAGTGGAGGGCTTCGAGGCCTTCGATCCGATCGCAACCTGTTTCACTTTCGGTTTCGATGTAATCGGTGCGACGGACGGTTTCGGTTTCACTGAAGGAAATCCAGTCGTCTTCGATATTAATGGCTCCTGTGAAATGTTCGAGGCCGGGCCTTGAGGCGGGCCGAAGAACCGTGTGACTGATCTTGGGTAAGGCCCGCAGGCGATCCCTCGACCTGAGCCTTATGACGACTTTGTCTCTCGGCCTCCGTATCGACGGGTTGGCCTAGCTCTTCGCTGGAGCTATCTTCCTCGGCCCCAAGGGCCTCATTGTAGTCTCCTACCTCTTCGACGACGTCTTCATCCTCAAAGATCACCTCATCATCGTCTTCCAATCGGGAGTCATGTTCGGAAGCGTGGCTGGAGTCTATGTCTTCTACGCTCTCAGCGTCTTCGTCCTGGGTGCTGAAGATGTTGGCCGGGGCAGGCGCCGATTGCTGTGCCTCCAATCTCGCTGCCCGTCGATTCTGGAGAGTCTTCTTCGAGCGGCACCGGGCGCAGGCCATACATTTCGACTCATCATGATCCGGTGAGAGACACTTGTTGCACACCGGATGGACATCGACGTGTGGGTATTTCGCATGGCATAAAGGACATCTCTTGAAGGGAGTCCTCGATTCCATCGTCGATCGCAGTTCGATGTTCGGACCAAAGCGGATCCGAAAAGCGTGAAGAAGGTGCTAAAACACAAAATAAACTGGTTGATACCGAACGGGAACAATACCGACGCGAGCTAAAGGCCTTTTGGCCTTAAACTAAAGTTTCCGAACTTGAGCTAAGATAAGCACATCCGAACCCAATGGCGGAAAAAAACAATCTAAGGATGGAGAGGATGCCCATGCGCACTGTAGTCCAGGGGAGGAGCCACCTATCTCGTGATACTTCGAAGACTCTTCCAGGACAACGATGTGCAATCATCCGGACCCAACACTAGGCGGCGGCGATCTATGCACAGATATGAATTCTGCAGCCCACATGCCTCGAACACTTTTAGCCTCTCTTGGGACATGTGTTGTCTGTTACCACAGTTTTACCAGAGCTGAGAAAGGATTGATAGGTGACTTTTTGGCATTGATGGCAAAGCTTGGGCTGTGAAGTAGAGACATTGTTGTTTGAGGGTTGTTGGGATGGGAAAGTCCTCTACATGGTAGTAGATGTGCATCACTGTCTTGAGGGCCCAACTGTATTGATACAGTACAATTGGGCATTCAAGTGTTATGACAGCAAAAATGCAGATTTGTGTTGTCATAGGCAAACACGGATCATTCGTATGCGCCATGACATATGGCTGTCTCACGGATTGCGGTCTTGTTGGACCGGGAGGGCCCCTCAAAGTGTTACCCTCATAATGATGGAAGGCTACAGCCTTTACCAGAAGTTAAGCAGCACAAGTGCAATGGTGGCCGCATACTATGTGATCAGTAGGAGTGAACAGGTCCTTTTTAACCTGTCACTGGAGTAAGGCCTACAGATTCACTCATGTTTAAAGTTCCAGTGATCTGTGCTTACATCAGGCTGGTGTGAAGTGCTGCGCAGCGCAGAAGTGGTGTAGCTGCGTTGAGTGTATGTGTGCCTGGGAAGGGTGCAATACAGGGATAGTGCAGTACTGAGTAGTGTGTGCATGGTGTATGCATGTGCTGGATATGCATGTGCCTATAAGTGGCACAGTACCTGAAGGGTGTAGTGCTGTGAAGTGCATGCAAGGATACATGCATGTGCTGGGTGTATGTGCACCTGTAAGTGGTACAATGCATGAATAATACAGTGCTTGCATGTTGAATACATATGCTGGATGTATCTGTGCCTCTGAGTGGTACAGTACATAAAGGATACAGTGCTGGTCAGTGAGTCCATTTTAAATGGATATACTAAATGTATGTTTCACTCACTCAATCAGTATGTGTATAGCGCAGCACTGTGCCTTTGAGTGGTATAGTACATGGTGGACACCGTACTGTGCACTGCGTGTATACTGTATACATGCAAAGGGTGTATATGTGCCTGTGGATGATACAATACATAAGGGGCCGAAAACATGGAAAGGTGGTAGAGAGAATCCCCCTGACATATTTGTGTATTGCTGCATTCCTTGAAGCTGGGTGGACACACACTGGGGATGAGAGGACCAGACCTTCCCTGTACACTTCAAAGAGTGCTCTTTGATTCAGTGAGAGGTCACAAGGAAGGGGCCAGCGCTCATCTCCGGAAGGAGATGGGGCTTAGTAAAGAATTATAAAGAGTAGCGCTGGGTGCCCTGGGTTAACCTGTTGATGCACGTATCATTGTGGCTGACATCCAGGTGTGAACACTAGCCATTCCCATGGCCGGTGATGTGGGACTATCATCTATGGAGAAACTCCTGCTGTGACAGACTGCTCTTCAAGAGGGAGCAAAGAAGTGGGTACTTCAAAAGAAGAACCCCAACATAAATCACATTTGGTGCCTGGGTTTGGACTATAAGACGGAGAGGTTGAGACCCCAAAAAATGGTCATCAGCGGGATCTCTGCCAGACTTCTGCCTGTGACCAGGACTGGGGACAAAGGCCTGCTGGGTGAGTGGACATCACCCAAGGAAAACAAGAGCACCTGCCCTGGACCACCAGCATCTTCCTGGAGCACCAGCATCTTCCTGGTTGACAAGAGCAGAGTGGGGAAGAGGAGAAAATTGAGGCAGTGGGGATCCCTGTCAATTGAACTCCTTGTGCGAGGTGTAAGGAAACAAAGTGCAGGACAAAGTTGGTGACCCCCGAACACCAGGAGAGGGCTGCTGTGAATTTAGCCGTGTGTTGGGCTGCATCGATCAGGCCAGAGCCAAGGACATTGTAGCAATGCAGCAACCCCGCATGCCAGGAAGGGCTGTTGGAGAAAGACTGCTATGCTGAAAGTTGTCATAGTCCTGTGCAGTAGCAGAGCGGCGACCTCGTGTGCCACGAGGGATAGCCAGAGAAAGATTGCTATGTGGAACGGGGCTGTAGCCCTGTGCAGTAGATTACCCAAGAGTGGTTCAGCACACAGCTATATAGTCACTTATTTGTGTCACACATATTCTTTAAGTATTAATCAAACAAGAACAGTAGGTCAATTTCATTTCAGACAACAAATGTAGGAGTTGTTCCATCTTCCAAAATTCCTTTTATTCTTTATTCATTCATTTTTCTTTAAAATCACAGCATGTAATTGGTAGTCAAAACAGAATTGTTGTACCCACCCCCCATCGGGAGTCGAACGAACAATTACCCCGCAGCAGGGGCCGCAGGAAGCCTTCGGTTGCTTTAGGAGCGTGACAGCAAGTGAGAGATTTTGCACCTGCTGAGTGCACCTGCCTGGTCCGCTTACTTGAACTTGACTGCAGCTCCTGCGAGTGCCCACGGATGCGGTGCACTCATGAACTCCAAACCCTGCACACCGGTCGTGCGGATAAGACTGGTTTTAGACCGGTCAGAACCAGGGGAACTTGTTGCTAGTATCATTGCTGCGCTAAAACACTGTCGACTTTAACTGAGAGTCAAAGTTTACTATTGAGACTCTGACTGCTAATAGGGCATACTCTGGATGTTCCCAATAGTAAATGAGGAATAACTACTATCGCTAATGTGAGGAGGGAGTGGCATGGGAAATCACCATTGAAACACTACAGCTGCGACCGCAAGCAGGATTGTGCAGCTGTCCGTATGCGTCATATTTTTCCTCCGTGTGTTTAGCGGTAGACATAAAATACCAATCTTTTTTCACAAAAGTGTGCTATTTGGCTGGACAGTGATTTGTTGCTGCTGCTGTGCACATTTTGGGCTGTGGGCCTGTGTCTTCTAATCTGTTTCCACACCTCCGACACCCCCATCCTTCCCTCCTAAAGGGGTTCTGACAAGTGTGTTCTAGGCACTGCCTTTTGCTGCTCTCTTATCAGCCAATCATCTAAGTAAGAAAACACATGTATTGTGCTGCTGTGTAGGTACGCTGCCACTACTGCTAGCCATTTTGTTAAGACCATTGGAGTTGTAATGGCTCCCATGGGCATGACCTTGATCTGGTAGTGCCACACAATTACTATGAATAGAAGGTACTTCTGCTGTGCTAGATAGAGCTGGCTATGAAAGTACTGACATGAAGTTCCTTTGAAGCAGCAGCAGGTAACGTTCTGCAAGGTGACCTGTAAAGTGCTCGGTAAAGATGAACTGTTCAAGGGTCGAAGGTCAACAATCGGCTCAAAAAATACAGGGAGTACACCCCTGCCCCTCATTTAAGTACAAGTACTGGTTCTATGGTGCCCTTTGTAAGGAGCATGTGTACCTCTTCGTTCAGAAGGTGACCTGAATTGGTATGCGACAGCGGGGTGGGATGCTTGGAGGGTTGTGTGGAATACAAGGTAGGACACTTCTTGCACAAATGAGAGGACCCGTTAGTCTGATATAATGTTTTCTCACTGAGCGAGGAGGTGCTTAATCTTCCTCCAACAGGTATAATGTGGTTTAGGATAAGGGGAGTGAAGCCCCCTGCACAACTATCTCTGGCCTTGTCACATCCATTTCTGCTGTTGTTTCACCCCCACCTGGATGGCTTTGGCCTGCTGGGGATTCTAAAAGGCCTGCTGTTGCGTTTGGCACTGGGCGGGAGATATCTGACCGGTTTGGCTCATTCTCTGGCCTGCTGCTTACAAAAAGCAGACCTAGGAAAGGGGAAGTGTAGGGTGCCCTTATTGACTTTTTGGAGCAGCTTGTTCACCTGGGGTCAGAACAGATGCTTGCCATCAAAAGGGATATTTAGGAGGTACAATTGCACCTCAGACCTAAACCTTGACAGCCTAAGCCAGGCATGCCAGCGGAGGAGGATTCTGGTGTTAACACCCCTTATGACCATATCGTCTGCATCAAAGTTATAGCGAAGGTTGACACTGTGATGCTTTTCCCCTCAGCAACTAACTCCTGTCCTCTTTCATGATGGGCCTCTGCTAGGTGTTTTACCAACTCCTCCATTTAACTTCCAGTGGTACCTGGAGAGGAGACCCAATAAGATGGAGATGCACCAGTGTCTGATTGCGCCAAGTGTTACCCATTTCCCTGTAGCAGTGTTCTGCTTACACTCTATGTCAGGCAGTCGGCATTACCTGTGCCAAAGCCCTTTTAAGAGCAATGTGAACCACTAACTAACCAATCTGCGAATATAAGCTGGGTCATTTGGGGCAGGCTTATACTTCTTTGTAACACAGGGAGTAATTACCCTGGATTTCACCAGCTCCGTGAAAATTCTAGAAGCCAGTTTGAGCATACTACTCAACACTGGGTGGTAGTGAACGTACACTCCGTTTTAGACAGGGTTTCGACCAGGAAGTCATCATTATCTTCCACTGCGTGGACCTTTACCTGGTAGGGTTGTGCACCCCTCTGTATCACTAAATGGTATACAGTGGTATCATCTGATGGAGCTGGACTGGCAAGGTATGGCACTAGATCAGAGTTGTCTGAGGGGTCTACCACATAGACCCTTCCAGGGATCACCCCCGTTGGGGCCTAAAGGGCTCATAATAGGGGTAGTGCAAGGTAGTATGGTCTGCCTGGCTCCTAGTCAGTGTCATGCATTTCAGGTGGAGGGGAATATGGGGGAGTAGTGGTGGTGTCAGAGGAGATGTGAATGGCAACAGTGTGAAGTGTAAGGATGGTAACAGAGTTTGACACTTTTGGGGCTTGGTAGGCTAGCCTGGTGGTTACTCTTCGAGGGTGTGCCGAAGCTTCTCTTGGGGTGTGGCTAAGACCTGGAGCCAGAGTTTTCACTAAACTTTTGTCCAGATGTTTGAAGCACTTTCTCTTCAAAGCTGGCACCGCTGTTTTTTTTTTTACCAAGAGGGGGAGGGGTGTATCCGCACCTATCTCATGGCGTATTGCGGCTCCACTTTCGGCATTGAATTTGGATTAAAGTGTGGCTTTGTGGAGCTTGGAGGCTGAGGCAATGTGGTTTGTGGCTCTGAGTGTAGCTTGTTGGAACCTACGGCCGAGGAGGTGCCGTTCAATCACCTTGGTTGGTGGGCCTTTTTGGGTATTGACCCTGCCTCACAAGTTTGAAGCTTCCCGGCTGGAGTGTCAAAAGGTTGTGCCATTTCCAGTTTTGCTTGGGACTCAATGGCCATCTCCCACAGGACTAGTGCCCTGCTTTCATCAAAGGGAATGTCCGAGCTCAAGGATGTTGGCCTACGGACTTTATTTTCTTTTGGCCTAGCTTCTTCTGCAACCTCAAATCTTAAGCTCTGAAAAGTCTGGTATCCACAACAAAATTTGCCTTTGCATCTTGTAATAGGCACACCTTCTTTCCCTCTGGTACCATAGTGATTTTTTGCAGTGGAAGATGAGGAAGACTTTGCACCAGTTCTCTGTGTGCAATGGGGGGGAAGCAGAGATTCCACACCTTATGATGTACGCTCCATGGAAATTCTGTGTCACACCTAGGACAGAAGACAGGATTTCACTCCATGCTGCTGCCCTAGGTGCATTCTTGAAAGAGCCTCTGCAAGAACTCGAGAACTTGACAACTTGAGGTTGTGTTTGTGAACGCGCAAAGTACCCCAACCGTTGTCCATCAGACTAGAGTCCCGGTGGCGTAAGCAGAAGCTATCATCAATGCAATGTGTGGTTTTCCTCATAGGCTGGAAGGGGGAAGCTGCTGAACAAAAGGAGGAACAGGAAAAAAAGACCCAGTGCGTACTAACAAGTCGACTACATAGCAGCATTCCCGAATGATGGAGTACGATGGCAGAATAAAACAATCGGAGGTGGAGCCTAGTGGGCTAGTGCACTGTAGAGGGTGGAGTCACTAGTCTTGTGGCTCAGACTTTGAAGAAAAACAAGTTGCAAGTGACCAGCTAACCACTAGACGGCTTGAGTATGCAGGGTATATGTATCTACAACCAAACATGTTACGAACACACATTTTTAGCAAGGTGTTATCATCATGAAATCCTAAAATGTACATGCACATACAAATCAAATGACACCCAATTGTGCATGGCAAGATTCTGCACTTTTTAAATTATCTTTATAAGGTTTCTGCATTGTAAATCCTAGCTATACAGTTGTTCAAATAAGCAAGTGACTACAACAATAGGTAAGAGAGACAGAGGCATGATGAACACATCTAGCGATATAAACAACTAACATAGTTGTCAGGGGTATTAGGTACAGGAAGAGGGTAAAAAAGCAAACATCCATGTAACTAGAACCAGGGGAGGGGGTGGGTACGGAGGCAGACAGAGTGTATGAGTATTAGCTAATGGTTCATTTGGCAAGAGGCGGCATGGACATGGCCCAGGAGAGAGTCTTGGCAGGGTAAGGGCATCAGTCCTGAGTGTATATGCAATGTGGGCTTGTATTAGAGAAGGGAGTGGAGGAAAACGCGCGGGGAGGGGGAAAAAGTGAATGCCTAGATCTGAGATTAATGCTAGAGGTGGACCCATGGAGTGAAATCATCAGAGTGGGAAGCTCACAGAGGGAGGTCATCCTGGGGTGGCAGGAGTAACAATTGTGTCAGTAGAGTGTCCTATTCCTGGGATATGGGATGCCAGCAGACGTGGCATGCCTCCTTGAATTGGAGATCAGCTCCATCAGCAGTCCCCCATCAGTGTACCGCACCTTGACATGCCGCCAGCGATGGGGGGAAAGGGGTCTTCCAATGCAGTGTGAGTGTCCATTTGGCCAGCAACAAGGCTAGGTCAGTGTAGGAACTTGGGTCACCAGTCCCTCAGGGGGTAGCTTGGCGCGAGCAGGTAGGCATCCAAGGCTTAAGTGTAAAGTGACCATACAGCACACACATCCAATGAGACAGGAAACGCACGCAATGACTGACACCACACCAGTGAGGTTGAGTAAAAATCAAACTGCTTTATCTAGATCAGAGCCAGGTTCTCATCAAAAACATTTCATTAGAGGACTAAATACGACATGAGCATTAGGGCGAAACAGCAGTCAATCAGAGCGCGAACCATGGCATTGACATTGGAGCGCTACACAAAGCAATTAATCAAAGCGCTAGGCATGGCAATTAATCAAAGCACTAAACATGGCAAGTAATCAAAGCGCTAGACATGGCAAGAAAGCAAAGCGCTAAACATAGCAAGGAATCAAAGCGCCAGACATGGCAAGAAAGCAAAGCGCTAAACATAGCAAGGAATCAAAGCGCTAGACATGGCAATTAATCCAGACGCTAAACATGGCAATTGATCATAGCGCTAGACATAGCAAATTATCAAAGCGCTAAACATGGCAATGGAACAGGGCATTACACTGGGCATTTTCCTTCAGAGCATTCCCCATGGCTCCTGAGGCGGCTATTCATCCGTTAGGTCGGACTAAGACCTTATGGATATGAGGGGTGAACAATTCCTCCCACTGGAGCAGTCTGGGAGATGTCCCTATGCCCCCAAAGTACCTGGTGCGCCAAACAATCACTAAGCCCTTCAGAGGGCGAGCGTCGCTGCGGCCATCGGCCGGTGTCAGGCCCCGTTCCGGGCAGCAGGGGGCCAACCGGGCCCAACGATAGATTACCCCGGGGGAGGGGCGAGCTCCGGGCCTCTCTCTGGCCTCCCGCCCTCCTCCCCGGGAGGTTACCTGTGTCCTCGGCCTCCGGCGAGACTGGAGCGGAGGTTGGACTGGGAGGGGGCTCACTCTCCTGTGAGCCCCTCCCTCCGGGTGGGGACCTCTTAGACGGGGTCCGGAGAATGCAGGGGCCGCGCGGGGCTCCCGGCGGGTCCAGGAGTAGGCCGGGGAGCCCCGCGGTGATGGGGAGATGGTTCCGGGCCCTCCTCTGCCTCCTGGGGCCTGGGAACTTCCTCGCGGGGGTTTCGAGGGAGGCGCGCCCGCAGCCGCCAATGGCAGCGCGGCCTGCGGGGGCGCGGCCTCCTACCACACTCGGGCGGGGGCGGCGTTCGGTAGCCCACCCAGTCACGTGATAGGGGACGACGGCTTCAGGCCTAACGAGGCCTACGCTGGATTCCGGCGGCCCTCTCCTTGTTGAGGGGCGTCGCGGTACGACAGACGCTGGGCCCACACCGGGGCAGGTCCCTAGAACATGCTAGCGTTGGCAGGGCCCTGGATTCCTCCGCGGGCCCCGGGGGTGAGTCTTTTGCACAGCGCACAGGCAGGGGTGGGGGCTTCAGGGCCCTGGGCTCAGTGTGGGGGTAGTTGATTAGCGCCCAGCGCTCCCCTATGCCCAGCGGAGGGCAAGCGCCACAGCTCAAGGCAGGACAGGCTGGAGGGGCAGGCCCCACGACTGTGGTAGTTTGGTGAAGGGGGGGATCCCAGGTGGGGTCAGGGAGCGCAGGGGTGTCACAGCGCTGGTACCTGGTTGATCCCCCAGCAGGTCTGTGGGGAATTTACAAGGTCTTCTTCGGCACCTGCTGGTTCCTGCGCCCTTTAGATTTAGTTTCTTGAAGGGGGGGGGGTAGTTTGGAGTTGGTTACTGAAGAGAGTTTAGTCAGTCTCTGCAGGTCGTCCCTGGGTTCCCCTCCCGCTGGGCCAGATCAGTGGGCTAGTTCAGTGTTCCTCACGCAACTTAGAAGGCAGCACCTAAGCCCCGTCACTCCCAGTGGTATAGGTCCCTGACTAGGCTCTACCGCCTAAATCTCCTGCGTAGGTTCCCCCAGGTCAGCGTCGCCCCAACTATGGTTCTCCCTCGCCCTGTGGACAGCAGAGGGGTGCAGATAAGCTCAGGGCCCAGCACACAGGCCCATGTGGCGGTAACCCCTGGCAGCAGGTCCCCTCTCTCTCAGGTCCACGCTATGACTGAGCACATGGCAGCCCAGCTCCGCCCTTTATACGCCCCTCACCCCACCTACCAGACAGTGCCAGAAGCTTCTAGAAGCGTCTGGGGAAACTGGTTGTAACTGGCCTAGGGGGAGGGGTAGAGCACCCTGGGTGCCAGGCTTCCCTCCAAAAGCTGGGGTTGCTGGGAAATAACAACTAGACTGGTAACCCAGCTCAGTCAGGCGGCACAACCACACAGCCATGGCATGCATTTTAAAAGTTACATGTTTAAAATGGGGAAACTCAGTCTGCGTACACCATCGCACAGCATTCAATATTTGCATTTATATAACATGTGGTTTCCCATCAAAGCGAAAAAATTCCGGGAAAAGGGCCAAGTCCAACAGTCAGCGAAGCGATTAAGGATGGCTTATTCCTGTCTGCGTTTAAAATTACGAAAAGGCGCATGACTCCCTTGCATATATGTCAGTAAGCTTAGCGCCCTCACGTAGTGTACTACGAACACTGCCCGTAGGGAAACAGGGTGGGGCAAGACCAAAGCATGTGCTGGAGCTCTGCCTCTCTCACGTTACAGGGGGGACAGTGTAAATCTGCTGTAGGAAATACAGCGGTTGAGCGGCAGGGGTCAAACAGGTGTGGTGGAGGATATGGAATTGGATACTTTTGAACCTAGCATTTCTTGAGTCAGCATGAGGGACCACCAGCGACTGGGTCCATTCTCCATGCAGTCTAGCGACTGGATCCATTCCCCATAATTCAGCACCCTTTCAATATCGTCTTCCTATGTGGTACAAAGGGGTCCCAGGGAGATTCCTGTGTGTCCGCAAATTGCCCTATAGAGCCAGAAAATCCTGTGTTTGCCTTCTCCCATGATGAGGAGCGCCTGCAATACAGCATGTTTAGGGGGACCAAAAGATATCGCAGGTGTTAAGGAGTTGGTGGTGGGTGAGAAACAGCCCGTTGGCAGATTAAAATCAGTTTTGGAGCTGTGCAAAGGAGATAAAGTGGCTGTCCCAAAAAAAGCCACTGGCTGTGGTGAGGGAGTGGTTGGGCCAACCACGTAGGACCGTGGGCATCAGGGGAGGCCCTGTAAAGGGAATCCCGGGGCCTACGGAGTAACATGTCGTGTGAGGGTGCATGCTCTGACTATACATTTATAAGCTACCTGCACTTACATCAAGTGCAGAGGGGGATTAGAGGGTGTCCACAGGAGAAGCAAGTTACTAATAAAAGAGGAGAGTGGTTGGCTCTTTCTCCCAGGTTGCAGTTGGCCATCCACTGAGACACCCATTGTAGTTGGGCCGCTAGAACATAGGCCTTAAGAAAGGGGCTCCCTCACCACCTTCTCAAGTAGGTAATTGCAACTTGTTCAAAGCTATGCCGCGGCGAGTACTTCCCCATATAAGTTCTGTTTAGTATAATATTGAGCTCCCGAAAGAAGGTGCAAGGGGTATCATTGGGAGTTTGGCAAAGTAATACAAAAGTCGCAGCAGCATCACTATCTTAGATAGTGCAATCCTCCCAGTTGGTGCCAGTAGGAGTTTTTTTCCAAAAAGTGACCTGGGATTTCAAGGATGCTAATATGGATAAATAAATTACCATCGAATAGGTCAGGTGAGGTACGGTATAGGCAAATCCCTAAGTATCAGACCGCAGAGTTATGCCAGGTAAGGGGAGTTCCACTTAGGGTGATATATGTTACGTGTCATGTTATCAAGGAGGGGACAAATTAAGGATCTGCTCCTATTGACCATCAAGCCAGTTAAACTGGCATAGGACTGCAGGAGCTCTGGAAGAGGGTGGGGTCTGCGCAGGCATCGCAGAGGAACAGTAGGAGATTGTCAGCATACTATGACACAGCATGTTTCCTAGCTGTGAGTAGGATGCCCCAGTGTGGTCCATCTTGGCGGAACCGAATGGTCATTGTGAAGAGCAAGGGTGAAAGAGGACATTCCTGCCAAGTTCGACCGAAAAAGTCTTAGAGATGCAGCAACCCACCTGAACTCGTGAAAGGGGCTTCGTATACAGTAGCCGGGTGTAGGCTAGAAGCTGATTTCTCAACGTCTATCCATTCAAGCACACTAAAGAGATAATTCCAGTTTAATGAATCGAATGCCTTCCCCAGGTCCAGAACCAGGCACACCATGAAGGGGAACAGTTCCTGTATCTGGTCCAGAATGTGGAACAGACGCCGAAGGTTGTGGAAAGAACTGCGTCTTGGACTAACCCATTCTGGTCTGGGTGAATAAGCTCCAGTAGAATTTGGGCATAGTGGGCAAACAGGATTTTACCCAGGATTTTGTAACCTGCCCCCAGTATGGCAATTGGGCAGTAGGAAGCGGTAGCAGTGAGGTCTCAGTCTGGTTTAGGGCTGGAGACCAAAAAGGATTCTTGGAGAGAGGAGGGAAATTCGCCCAGTCGGAACTCCTCATTGTACATGGTGGCTAGGCGAGGGGCTAGAATATCAGCCTATGTGCTATAATTTTCTATAGGAAGGCCGTCCAGGCCTGGGGTCATGTCCCTAGCCAGGTCCTGGATTGTTTGTTTAACATCTGCTGGTGTTATAATTGCTACTTATCACCATGACTCAACAAGACTCCTCAGATGCAGAGGTTGGTGAGTAAGAAACGAGTCAAAGGTCCCTGCGGGGGTCCGCTTGGGCGTAATAATATCTATATAATTTCGAAAGGATATCGTTTTGCGTGCTGATGGCCACGCCCGAGTGAGATCTCAAATCAAGGATAAGAATCTCCTTCTGCTCCTGTCAAATTAACCAAGTGAGGAGGCGGCACTATTTGTCGCCCTCTCTATGGGTGTTGGCGGTGTATGCCTCGAGGTTTAAACACAGCAGGCACTCCAAAAGGGAGGAATGTTGGCACTTAGCCTCATTTAACGTGGTCAGCGGGTTGCATCATGTTTAGGCTGGCGGTCTAAGAGGGGGAGGCGCTGCTCTGTTTCCGTAATTTCTATATCAAGGGTATGCCGCACATCTACGATCTCTTAAAGGCAAATACCTCAGGTGACCACCTTGAAGGCGTCTCACTCCAGAAGTTTATTAGAGGCTGTGCCTTTGTCTGCAAAGTAATCACAGATGTGGGAGGCTTGGGTGTTCCGGAAGACAAGATACTCCAGACAGTCCCGGGATAGATGCCACATGGGGATCAGTGGGTGGGGGTACCCCATTGTAGATCAGTAATTTTGGCATCGTGGTTGGACACTAGTCGGCCCAAGTATTCTGCAGCATGGAAGGAGGGCAATAGGGTGTTGGAGCATAGCATACAGTCGAGGCAGTCTGGAATTAAAAGAGTACACCCGAGAGGTAGGGTGAAAGGCTCTCCACACATCCATCAGCACCAAGTGCTGCTTCCAGTTCAGAAAACGTTCCCAGTGATTGTGTGGGGGGAGCATGGTAAGGGTGGGTGGGAGTGGTCGAGTGGTAAATCCAGGACAAAATTGTAAACTCCTCCCAACATCCATGGGCCTTCCAAGCTAGGACGGCAGAGAGTGTTGGCCAGAACGCGTCTTGGTCTGCATTAGGGGCATCGATGTTCCTGAGTAGTATGGGTATGCCATTGAGGCGCTCTTCAAGCAGCACATGCCATCCTTGTTATTCAACTATGTTATCCAAGGCCTGAAAATGAATACCCGGTCGGATCCAGATCAAGGCACCCCTGGCATATGCAAAGTATGTAGTAGCATACACTGTACTGCACCAGAGTCTTTGTAGGTAGGGCATCTCAGTCACAGTAGTGTGGGTTTCTTGAGGGAAGGCTATGTGGGTGTGGAGTTGTTTGAGATAGAAGTATACGGAATAGCGCTTATGTGTCGTTTGCATGCCCGTAACGTTAAGAGTAAGATTAACTAGTTCTCCTGAGCTCCGTAGTGTGGAGTAACAAAGAACTCAAAACGTGATTCAATGATGCTCCTTGTAAGTTTCTTTATTTACGTCTTCTTAATACATCCAACAATTGTTTCAATGCTGTAGCCAACATGTGTATCATCATTAAGGTGCATCAACCAATGACCTCCTCCTCAATGCCCTACTTTTCAATATTATATCCCAAAAAAGAAAAAAAAAAAAGGTAATATCAAAAGCATAGGAGAGTACTGCAACATCTGTCATAAACCGGTGTTTCTAAAGAAAGATTAGATATGGTGACCAAGAGGGTGATCATATTATGGTTTTAGATAGAATACTGGAAAGTAAAGCTAGCCTTGAGGAAGACATTGGTTGATGCATCTTAATGACAAAACACATGTTGGCTACAGCATAGAGGCAACAAGCTGATGGGCAGGTGTAAATGCAGATCACAACACGGTTGCCTTCAGAGACCGTGAATGCTTTGGACTGGAGACTATGTGGTAAGTCATAGGATGCGCAGCAAACGAGTGGAAACAAGGTGAGGAGAGGAGGCCTTGTGCAAAGGTTGGCAACATCAACAGGAGAGCACTGCTTGCCGAAACGCGCTGTGTGGCAAAACATGCTTCACCAACTGTAGAAATCATGTGCAACAGTTGGTGGTCATTTTGAGAGGTTTGGATCGATTTAACAGAAGCCCAACCTCCTATTAAAAAAAATAACAACTGGTGGACATTTTGGATTTCTAGGAAAACAACCAAGATTTAGTATAGTAATCATGCAGTTCAGTGTATGTGACTGCCATTTTGAAACACTAGGAAAGAAGCTATTGGTGGCAGTTGATAGTGAGGAGAACTAAAACGAATATTTATCAGTTGACTAACCTGACATCGGTGATCGGCACACCTTTGTTCAACTAAGGGAAGTGGTGCCTGGTGTAATGCGGCTGTCATTTTCTTCTTCAGTGATGGTGGAAACTATTGCCTGTCAGTTTGAGGCACTAATTCAGTAATGAGCACACCTTTGAAAAGAGAGTGAAGATATTGCCTTGAGCTAAGTACTTTCAAACTTCATTGGAAACAAATATTCTGTTTGTTACAAAGTAGGGAGTTGCTTTGTATTTCTGATGTAGGCTACTGCGGAAGGTGTCTAGGTATTTTGTGGTTTGACTTTATATTGAGCGAGAAGGAAATACATTTAACAAGAAATGTCCTCGTTGATTAACTTTTGGAAATGCAAACTATCAAGGCACCTACATTTTTCCTGTCGAAACCAGGGGAGACAAAGGTGGAATGGTCCAAATGAAAGAAAGAATTCTTGAATTATATGTGGGTGTGTCCAAACAGTTTGACTATGGATGAAAAAGGTCACCTTTTAATACATTGCTTTTTGGGAAGAGCATTCATGGAGAGGGTGAAATTGTAGAAGACTATGAGACAAGTTCACTGAAACTGGCAGCCACTTGTAAATTTGGTGCATTGTGCGAAGAACGCATTTGAGATCAATTTCTTCTGAATTGCAAAAAACTGAGGGAGGAGCTTAGGTTAAGAGATAAACCACCCATCAGAAGTTTTGATGATTGCTAAATGAGTTTAGCATATGTGGGTGTGAACCTCTGAGATAGGTAAAGATTTAAGGTCGAAGACCCAAGCACTGGTTAGTATTCTCAGTGGTTTGAAAGAAAAAATTAGAAAGGACAATGAAGGGCAGTGAAATGGAAAGGACGGGATGTTCAAGGGTATGTGTTTTAGATATGGTGAACAAGGACATTTGGCCAATCAAAGGGATTGTTCTGCTCAAAAGGCTATATGTAGTCAATGTGCGAAAAAGAGCATTTCATGAAGCGTTGTAGGTCATTTGTGCAGAACAGAAAGACTTGGGCTATAAATGACAGTTGTGATGAGATTTGTAAGCAATTCTGTAGTACATCATGTGCAAATCCATGTGAGGTGGTAAAATTAAATGGAATGGCAGTTAGAATGTTATGTGATTCTTGGTCCAGGCTGACAATAATATCCAAAGAACCTTATAGCAATTTGGATGGTGTTGATGTGGATCTGAAAACTTTGGATATAAATCCTGGTGGCTATAATGGTCAAGAAATCCAAACATGTACTTATTTCTAAGCTAACCTAGAGTTTAAGAACAGGGTATCAAAAGATTTGTATGTCTCAAAGAGTGGATGATATATTGGGTTTACCTGTGCAAAAAGACTTTGGTGTGTATCTTGATCCCAATATGCATCCTCAAGTACAAGTATGGGTAGTGGAAGATGGTTGCATGAATGCTTCAAGTAGCTTTCCAGAAGTATTTTGGGATAAGATTGCTTGTTAAGATCCTATGTGCATAAGATAAAACTTAAGGGTTTTGCTGAACCAGTTCTTTCCATGGTAAGAAGATTAATGGTTGGTATACATGGCAAGGTCAATGTAGAGTCTGATAAGTTAGTTCAGCGAGGTGTGATTGTGCCTGATGAAGTCAGCGAATGGATGGCTCCAATTGTTGTGGCAAAGACACCAAGTGGTGAGATCTGTCTTTGTGTAGAACTGAGAATACTGAATAAGCCTGTGGTTGTTGATAGTCATCCTATACCCAACATGTCTCAGCTGTTGAATTTGGTAGGTGATACCAAGCATTATTATTAATTTTGGCTTCTGTCTAGCATCAGGTGCAAAAGCATGAAGATTCTCAAGGTCTTACAGCATTCATTAACTCATTTGGTATGCATACATTTACATGCATGCCTTTTGGATTGGTTTCGGCCTCATCCCTGTTTCAAAGGACAATGGAAATATTACTGGATGATATTGGTGGAGTAACAGGTTATCAAGATGATGTGTTGGTAAGTGGTAATACGTGGGAGGAACATAAGGAAAGCTTGAAACAAGTCCTGTCATGTTTCTAGGAAAAAAGTTTAACGTTGAGGACTGAGAAGTTGGGGTAAGTGAAAGTTGTTATCTGGGTCACATGTCTGAGGATGGGGTTCGTTGAAGAAAAGAAATCGTGGATACAATTAGCAAGATACCTTCACCTAGTAACAAAGAAGAGTGATTATCCTTTTTTGGAATGCTAAAATTATGTATGTGTTTTATTCCAGGGTTGTCTGGAAGGACTCAAATTATGAGGAAATTGCTTAAAAAAAGAGTTCTGTTTGATTGGTTGGATGAATGTGAGGCAGAAGTTTTAGTGACTAAGAAACGTTGCAGAAGGCCCCTAATTTGCAGGCTTTTGTAACGGAGAGGGACACCTTATGTTGTTACAGATGTGAGCATGGAAGGTATCAGAGCTGTGTTTATGAAGAATGTACGGGGTGAGGATTAACAATTGCTTGTGCAAGCAGGTCACTGAGACACCCAGAAGTATGTTATTCAGCCGTTGAGAGAGAAGTTTTGGTGGTGCACTGGGCTATAAAGAAATTTTGGATTTTTTAATGGGGGTCATTTGTTTGTGGTGAAGACTGATCACAAGCCTTTACAAGAGATTTTCAAGAAAACAGACTTGATATTGTGTCTGAGAGAATACGTTGTTGGGTCATCGACCTCCAAGACTTATCATTTGAGGTTCAATATATTCCTGGTGTACACGACTAAGCTTCCAACTGTTTGTCAAGATTAGTGGGAATTGAAAAGGAAGATGGTAGTGACCGAGACGGATTTGAGGAGGTAAATGTATGTGTTAACAGAGAGAAGGATTTCGGAGAGCGAATGGAAGGAGGAGGTAAGGGAAGATTGTGAAAAGAGATTGCTATGAATAAAAACAGAATTGGAACAAATGTTGGAAGGAAAGGGAGGAAAGCTTAAAAGTATTCTAGAATATTCCGAAAGAATTAAGTGAAAAAGTTGCGTTGCAGTTCAGGGTTTCATGGCCAATTTCTCCCAAAAACCTATGGAATAGGATTGTACAACTGGCCCACGCCAGACATTTAGGTATCGTAAAAACATAAGAATGGACCAGAAAAAGTGTGAGTCAGAAGAATGATGGAGCGGATATTACACCTTTGTTGAGTGTGGCTGGGTCAAGTCATGTGTCTCATCAGAGGGGTTTTGGAAACAGAAGAACCAAGGGCCCGATGTACGACGTGATTTTGCATGTGCAAATCAGTTAGAGACCCGTTTGAGCATGCAAAATCACTGTGGGCCATGTACAAAAACTATTTTGCGAGTCGCAAACAATTTTGACTTGGAAAATACTGTATAGCAACTCACAATTAGGAAGGGATGTTCCAAGGGCGTCCCTTCTTAACTGCGAATCGCAGCCCTATATATGAATGTTTTACGACCGCAATTGCTCTGAAATATGTTTTAAGGGCAGGCAGTGGTGCAAGTGACCACTACCTGCCCTTAAAAAATGAAACGAAAACATTTCATTTTTTCTTTTTTAAATGCTTCCCATTTTCCTTTTAGGAATACGGGATGTATTTTTTTTTTTAAACTGCTTTATTGAAAAGCAGTCACAGACATGGTGGTCTGCTGACCCCAGCAGGCCACCATCCCTGTGAGTGCTGGCCATTCCCAATGGGGTCGCAAATTGCGAGTGGCTCATTAATATTCCTGAGCCTCGCATTTTGTAACCCCATTGGGAATCGCTAACAGTGTACATTTGCGACTCGAAAATTGCGACTCGCAATTTTTTGGAATTTGCGAGTCGTAAAAGCAAATGGTCGTACATCTGGCCCCAAGAGTCCTGCTTATTTGAAAGATTTTATTCAAAGTTAACTTCTCATATAAAAATACATACATACATTATGAAGTCAGTTGTTTGGGTTGATCAGGGAGCATGTATGTTCAAGGATTTTTACAATAGGAAATGCCCCAACTGTAAAGGTCTTATTGTATATATTTTGGTTGTGTTACTTTAATAAAGAAAGGGAGAAGTGTCATGTTCTAGATTGTTAAGCGGTAGTTGGATCCCTGGGTTTAGGGCTTCCAGGAACTGGCAGTTATTGTGGGGAGCCAGTGGATGAGGTCTGTATCCAATAAAGATCCTACCTTATATGTTAAAGATTTGCTGATTTAAATCCAACATCATAGCCACACAACAAATTGTATGTACAGCAAGGGAGGCCATTTCAAAGCATCATATGCGAGTACGAGCTGGATAATTCAGTCATAGTATGCAAATAAATTGCATGACATCATTGAATGAAACAATTACTGTGTCATTTTTAGGTCGCAGTATACCAGAAAGTGCAGCTGGCTGACTATGCTAAAGACATCTTGGGGAGTTTCAGAAAATTGACCTGGGAATGTATTCCGCCCATTTCTTACCATTGGATTTGTGGTTTATAACTCACGTTTTCTTGCTTTCCATTTGCTTGCTTTATTTGCTTTAGGCTGTCCAGGTTCAGTTAGTCACTCCAAAAGCCAAAGCTATGTTAACTGTATACTTCCATGAACTATTTTTCTGTAATAAACAAGCCATTAAATCTTGTTCTCATCTCATCACATTTTCTGGGCATTCAAAGACTGCTGTCAAATGTCTGACACCGTCTTATCCTTCCAAGAGCTCCCTTGCTATAAACAGGACTGTAAATCTTGCTCTTATGTCGTCACATTTGCTGTGCATTCAAAGACCGAGGTCAAATGTCAGGCGCTGTCTTCAATAAGGCAGCCCACTGCGGCATGCATCACCTCAGAGACAAGTTTTTACGTCTTGCTCTATGACTGGCAAGCCAATAACGTGGAACTAGCACGGGGGTGGACATGGTGGGGGTCACGTGAAACAGGCACGGTCCTTCGGGGAAGCAGCAAGTGGCTACTGTTCGTTTCCGTGGCTTCAGCTTGTGAGTCTGATCACACAGCTAAATAATAGGTGACCCATTCTAACTAGTGTTAACCTTAGGACCGAATTGAAATTAACATAATACAATTTAAATTTGATGTAATGTTTTCAGCTGTACCATTCTTTACTCTAGGAATATTAAGATTTACTGTTTTGTGTTTGTCTTTAGTGAAATAACTTGCATGCTGTTGCTCAGGTCTAGGTTTTTTTTCTAGGCCTTTGTTTAGTTTTTGACACGGACATATGTTTAATATTAGCATCTGCATCTTTAGTGTGGCGCAAATCAACTAACAATAACAATGTCTTATTAAACTGGATGTAAATACTCTGCCCAAAGCATTTGATCGTGTTAACTTGTAAGAGTGCGTTACCATCAAAGTGTATCTTTTTGGAGCCTCGTATTTTAGTGCGCTCTGCCTTTCGTACAACGTTTGTTTAGACTAGTGTGCTTTACCCCTTCACTATCTAATAAATAACTTTGAGTCTCTTAGAATGATACTTTTCATTTCTGTGTTAACTCTTGCCCTGTGTTAGTGGTTTTGTGCATCATGTTGTCTCTTTCACTGTGAGATGATTACCTTTCCATAGCCATCCTTCCAAGCCTGCACAAGGGGAAACACTGCCGACTTCTGGCTACACAGGTTGGACTCGTCAGTTAAGAGATTGTTGTAACCTGTATCGTTTTATCTGGTTACTTTCTCCCTAGCTGCTCAGCCAGTGTGAATGTGATGCATGGAATGTTAGTGTGAGAGTCTTGAATGGAATGTTTTGGTGCCTGGATGCTTGAGTGTGTCAGTTTGAGGACGGGCTGAGCAGCAGGCAGACTGCTCCTGGTAGGGATGCATCTCTACAACTCAACTACCTGTAACTGATCTCAATAAATCTACTTAAACTACATCCTGACTGTGGACTTCGTCACTACAGTGATGGACATTGATCAGATGAAAATACTCCCCTTCGGTCTCAAGTAGAGGAGTAGAGGGGTCAAGGGAGGTGCTATGTTGCATCCTGGTTTTCTGGTGCGAGAAAAACTCTGACGTTCCATTTCAAAGCTCGTGCCGGCTTGTGAGAGAATTACTGTTTTTTACGTTGTTTCACAATCATTTTTTTTAACAATATATATATCTTTAAGAGCATTCAAGTTTATCAGTCCCATGCAAGGGCGGGTCATGCAGTCCAGGAATTTTATTTTGATTGTGGGATTTGTTGTCACGATTTTATAATAGATTAAACTGGACCAGAAATCCCAGCATGCAGCAGAAAAACACTGGACTAGTGTGAGTAAGATTATAAGTATCTGAAGTGGACAATTTCCGTTCACAGCTGGGACGCAGAGGATGTTCCTATAAAACGGGGAGATTTATATTGTGAAATTTCCTTTCGTGTTTCCAGGCCATCGTTATTAATTTGTTTAAATTAGTATTTGTTGTAGGGTGGAATGTTGTATCTCATACACACACCTCTCCTCCATGCTAGCTTTCCCGAGCTGCTTCCCAGGCCCCCCCCCCCCCCGACCCCAAAACATCCACACATAGGTTTCGTGGGGTGAGATATCTTGCCAACTGCTCAGACCCACAGTACTCTTACATGGAAATAGAGGCTGTTGGGCCCAGAGACAGCGACATATTCTTTCTACTCTGACCCTGCATGGTCTCCGAATTTACTCTCTGTTACTCTAAGTACTTTACTGACTAGGTTTATACAGATATTCATAAGTTTGGCAAACAAACACCCTGGTCTTCTCAGTACTCTCCAAGAGCAACCTGGCCAGTGCTTGAGTGGCAGGTAGGGCTGGAGAGGAGCCAGTCGCGCTTAGGAAAAAAGCTTGTCCACTTCTGGGGACTTTCATCATAGATATGCTTTTATTCCTGAAAGGGGTCTTTTGTCGAAAGAATATAATCCAGAAATAACTGCTACCCAAAGTAGGTTTATAGTAGTGCAAACGTTTTCAAAATCGCATGCTGCTACTGCAGCAAAAGTGTTTCCACTCTACCAATTAAATCAACGCTAGCAAAACATGGCCATTTGAGTTACGTAATAGCTTTTTATTTTTACTACAATTGATTTCCTGCATAAACATATTTTTAGCAAAATATCAAGCAAAGGTTTTTCACATACTGCCCAATCATTAATTAAAAGCTAAACCGATATTCTGGCATACATTACAGGTGAAAAGTTTAAATAGTCCCTTTTCTTTCATATTAGGCCTGTGGTATAGTATTGTATTTGAGCATGAATATAGCGCCTCACTCACCTGGCACATCACAAGGCGCTTCCCGGGGTTGTTGCTTATGGTTGGTAGCAGTAGGTTTAACAAAGAGACCCATGTAGACAGCATTCGGGTGTCAGGCATGAGGTTGGTGGGTGTGTCAAATGATTCGAAGTGAAAGTGAAGTGCAAATGCACTCAGCATTGAGTAAAGCAGAGAGTGATGCAAGAAAGTCGTTTTTGTGTTTCATCACTATACTAAGGGATGGGCTGCTCTGTTCATTGTGTCATTATTGTGTGTGCACTGTATCGTTTTATCAGTAAAACTGTATGTGCAAATATAATGTCATTTCACTTGAAAATATGTTGTCTAATGACAGTGCACCCCTATACCATGCACAATCTACTTTATGCCACCACACTGTACGATACTCTACACCACTCCATCCTACAACACTTTACTCAACTCTACAACACTCCACTCTACTCTACAACACTCCATTCTAAAACCCTACACTCCACTTTATGCTACTCTACAACACTCCGCTCTGACACTCACACCATCTTACTCCACTATACGCCACTCGGCCCTATGACACTTTACTCCACTCCACTCTACTCTGCGCAATCCCCTCTACGCCACTGCATTCTAGGCTCCTCCAGTCTATGCCCCTACATTCTAGGTCACTCTATACCCCTCAACTCTACACCACTCCATGCCACTCTACGAAATACCCTCTACGCCACCCCATGCCAGTTTACTTCACTCTATGCCACTGGACTCTAAAACACTGTACTCCATTCTACGTCACTCAATGCCATTCCACTCTATGCCATGCCACTCCACTTAGATCCAGATGAGGAAAGTAGTGACAGCGGCACATGCTACGGAACAGAGAGTGACCATTGCAGCTGTAGCGTTTACGGATATAAGACAGCTCCTATCAGATGGGAAACTAAAAAGAAGTTACCGGCAAATGAGAGGACCCATTAGTCAAAGGCTAATAGAGAGCTCTAAAAGTGACCGCAGTTGCTGTAACGACAACTGATAAAAGCTACACGCTGCCAGAAGGGAAACCAACGAGAAATATGAATATCTGAGTGCTAGTGTGTCAAGGCAAAATATGCAGGATAAAGATTAGAGGATCCCCTACCTTACCTCCGCTGCATTGAAACATACAAGAGTAAGCGGTCCTGAAGAAGGTGGTTTGAATTAGTTTACCACCGAAACGTGCATTGGCCTGGTCTTTCCCAGCAGGCGGTACAACCATGGACACTTAAGAAGATTTATTCACCATGTGTTTTAAATAGCAAGCCAATCCGTAGCTGGAAACTGATGAATGTACTGTGATGTGTGTATGTAGTCTGGTTGGTATGTTTTGACTGTATGTGAGGTTGGTACAAATGTGATTTTGGTATGGGGATACTTTTGAATTTCTTGGTGGTTTTGTAAATATTTATTGTATCAATTATCTTTGATCTGTAGATTGAACAGAGGTATCACAATGCCTCTTTGAATTTTTGAATTTTTGTATACACAGATAACGAAAAGGGAAAAAAAATGATGGCTTCACTATTTATGAAATGTTATTGTAAAAACAAATGAAAAAAAGAGATAAAAGAAACAAAGTAATACATTTCTACTATGAGGAATGAAAAGTATACTTCTTGTAAGAATAATTTTTGTATTTTGCATAATTGAGGGATAGCCCAACAGAGCCAGCAGTGGCCAAAGTGAATTAGTAATTGGTCGAGTGGGAGGTGCATATACTTGTAGACTCTTGTTTTCCCCTTTTCTCCCAGACCACGAAATTGTAACCAAGAGGTACCTTAGTTCTTGCATGCAACTCTATTATATACTGCTCTATGCCACTCCATTTTATGCCACTCTAAGCCATTCCACTTTACGCCAGTACACGCCCCTCCACTCTACGTAGCCCCACTCCACTCTACTCTACGCCCATCCACGCCTCTCCACTCCACTCTGTGCCCCTTCACTCCACACCGCTCCACTCTGCGCCATGCCACTCAACGCTATGCCATTCCACTCTACACTATGCCAGTCTACTCTACTCTTTTCGCTTCAATACTCCACTCCACTCTATGGCATTCCATGACACTCTACACTACTCCACTTTTTTACGACACTCTACTCTACTCTTCGCTACGCCACACTATGACACTACACACCACTCTCCTCTATGCCACTAAGTTGTAGCCAGACTGATCAGCAGCCATGCTGGTGTACAACATGGCTAAAACTCATTTGCAAAGCCAAATAGATCATGCTTAGACAAGACCTATTAGCTTTGCCAAAGCTCGTTCATATTTGAAAACCATAGAACAGAGCACAGTGTACCAATATTGATGCAGTGATTACAAATAATTATGACAATTCTGAAAAGTAGTTAAATAATCAAGAGCCAACAAAGCGGGTAGACAGAAGTGCTCCCCAATCAATACCAGTGGTAAAGTGATAAGCAAGTGAATATAAAAATCAACATCAAAAATATATATTCCAAGAAAAAAACAATAAGCAATCTCCTAGGATGCTAGTCCAAATTATTAATTTAAACACGTAGGAAGGCCTTCAACAATCATAGGGTTGGCAATGATCACTTAATAAATATTTTATGAGGGACATTATGATTGATCTACAATGCCAAACCCTGGGGAGAGTTTCAACATAAAAGGGATGGTTGCCTGGACCTCACCAAATGGCAGCGGCAGGCTAAGCAGTTTAAATGGCCAGGTAGCGCCAGGTACTTCTGTATTTCTGAAAGTTTGACTATGCACCGGCATTTCTCAAAAGCAAGTATGGACACTTCAATATTCCTGTTTAAGTACAATACAGAATAGAACTTCCCCAACCTCCATCAGCACAACCTCAGACTCTAACTGAATTTGGGGCATAAATGCATCACGGGGGGGGGGGGTCATTAAAACGTTTGAAGACCCATGCTTTAGAGTCTTTGAAGAAAAAAATGAGACATCTCTCACGTTTCCTTGGATTGTGGCTGGGATGAAGGCAGTGAAGACTTTGAATTATTGTCATCCATAAAGATTTTCTTCTTTCCACAGGTTTTACAGCCTTTGGAGAGTGACTTCTATTGTGTCAGCTTTCCAAGGTCCTTCTAAGGCTACTTTAACTAAGTAAAGATTGAAGAAAGGTCTTCTAGTAGACAGGTTCTCTTGAGGCTCCTCACTGTGACATGCTGTGAAAAATCTGGCAGTTGGAAGCTTCTGGCAGAGGAGAGCCTTAGAGTCCTGGCCTCTGATTGGCTGCAGCTTGGTTCATACATAATGAGGTAAATAGGCTATTAAAGTCTATGAAAAATGTCAGTGTTCTTGAGTGTAGGGCCTACACTGCTATACTAACGTTTTAACTGAGAGTTCCCAGAACAGGGAATAATTCAAGTGTGTGAATCTATGAAACACTAAATGCTGGAGAACCTGCTCTATCCCTACTTCAGGCCACACCAGTAGGGACAAAAAGTATTCCGTTTGTGTTTGTGGACCCTCACTGACATGCTAGTATTGTGGCATGCTTAATCATCGGGTCCATGTGGCTGTAAAGACTGGGTGGGATCAACTGGATTTTTGGAGGGAACACTTCGATGTCTAAAAGCATGTCCTTTAGTCTATGGTGACAGCGGGTACACTCAGCAGAATCTCAAAAGAAAGGTTAAAATTGCCTAGGGAAAAACCGTCACTGGAGCATTACTCAAGACATAGCAAGATTAAAAACAAATCTGATGCCCTGGAGGCATTCACTGTAATCCTGCATGGTCAACATGTTTCATTCGGTATATAATCGACAAATTTCTCCAGGATCTATTGGACCCCGCTAGTAAGCCCTAAATTTGAGGGTCCGATTTTTCATGAAAAACATGTGTGTCATTTGCACCATGAACTCATTCACTCATTACCACATCTACAATTCATCTCCTAAGTAACTACAGGTTGTATGTGTTCTGGCATCACACTATACAACTAAGAAAAGATGATTGTTTGTGATGGAAAACCCCTTCGTCAATAGCGCTATCAAAGGAGCCAGTCCTCGTGACACAGTTTCTCTAAGGGATTCTTAGTTTCTCTAAGGGATGTTTAATGCCAAGATAGGGTGGACACTGTACACCACTACTCTATGGAACCCAGCCAGCCTCTGCACCTAGTTTTGGTACCTATAGTTCCTGCATCTTGAATTGCCACACCTGAACTGCCAGGCCAAGTCCTACCGGAACACAAGCAATTCAAGACCGGTTTCACCTTTATTAGAGATAATCAGCCAGGAATACCTGGGTTCCAGTGGCACAGTGAGCATGGGACCCACATCTGGGCATACAAGTCACACTCAGGACATCAAACACAAGGTGATGGACAGGACGCTTGAATTAATCTCAGCCACTGGCAATTACTCGGACCACATCCAAATCTATTGTTTTTTGCCCACCATGCAACCTCAGTTTGGACCGAGCCAAATGCAAATAAGTCTTGACCCTGCTACAATGGGATCAGTCCAGCCCAAAATTCCAAGTCCTTCATGAAGCAGAACAAAAGTAACCCTTTTTAGAGCTCATCAGTAAGGCTGTCACTAAGAATAAAATTGTCACCATACTGAAATTGATATCAGTAGCTACAACAACTTATTTTTTCTAACTGCAAAGTGATCAAAACCACACAAAAATCCATAACCGAGTGGTTTCTCGATTGGGGTTTTTTGTCAGTAGGTATAGCATCCGAGAAGCAGGCTTTGGAGGAGTGTATCTAGTATACATTTTCAAATTAAGAAATGAAGGAAAGGACTGTTTCAATAACACAAGAGAGTCTCCTGACAATTTTATCTAAAGCCCAGCAGCAGAATTCATGCTACTTGCTTTTGCAGTCCTTGAAAGATTTTCTAATCCATCTGAACAATTGCTAAACTTTCCTCGGAGATTGTTATTACAGTAGTACAAATTCTCAGGTACGAGGTTTGCAAAATGGGTGCAGGCATGGAATATCTAACCATCCCTCTGTGATGATGTTCGCTCTCTGGGAGAAAATAGCCGATGAGGAGGGCATTACATGTTTGAGAAAATGTTTCGCTTGATGGGAACTCAGCATATGACAGCAAATTAAGTTAGCAGTATAGCAACTTTTCATTCTTGTGGATGAACTTTCTCCAGTTAAGAAGCACATCTTTGGCATTGAAGAATTATTTATTTGCAAATGTGTTTATGAGAAAAAGCTCTATGTGCAAAATAATTACTTTGTATCTTGTAGAGCCATTATCAGATATTGAGTGTGGACTGCTCAATTTTCTGCCTCCCAGCTGAAGTTGTCTATCTACTGTATGTTCAACATCGTTAATTTACAAAATAATTTAATAAATAAATGGTGCTCTAAAACAGATTTTCCTATTTTCTCAAAAGGTAATTTGTAAAATGATTATGCTACTTTTATATTCTGTCCTCTGAAACCACAGCTAGTGGCACACACTGACACATGGTAAAGAAGCCAATATTTGCTCCTTTGAATGGGACAAACAAATCTCTAGGACGAGCAAAGGGCAGGGACAGAACTAAAAACTTCAGCATTTCTTTAAAGTTAAAATATTTTGTCTTTCTTTTAAAAACTGATTTGGAGAAAAAAACAACGTTTGTAGACATTCCTCTCAGCCTGTACCATATTCAAGATGTATAAAAGCAAATGTTGTAATGATGAGAACCATATTTGGGAAGATAGAGGATCGTTTTCTTAAATGCAGTGATCCTGTCCTGGCAGCATGCTCTGAAAAGTAATTAGTCGGAGCACCGAATATATGAAGGACGTGAACGGTCAATAATATCATCCCATAAACAATCCCTACTGATGATTCCTTAAATCTTAAGGACATCTCTGGCATAAGGAGGCTGGTCTTAACTACTTTGTCATAAGACTACATACCTAAACAGACCTCCTAAGAAAATCCAGTTTTAGAGAGGACAAGGATCTCACCTTTTTGCAGACCTTTCACATAAAGGTGCAACCTGGGAGCAACGGACTACCTCATACAATAGGATTAATCACATTAATAAAGCTCATACTTTTTTTCCAAAATCTTTGTTACAACAGGGAGAATGCCTTTTGGGAATAGAGACCAGAGAAGCATGGACAAGACATCTAGGCACTTAGTAAGGAGCCCCACATATGTCAAACAAAAACTTATTAAAAAATGATTCAAGTTTCACCATTTGACAAAGATGAAGAAGCCCCAGAAAAAGGAGAAATTCAAAATATTTCCCTAAAAATGTATAACTATAGCCAAATCGTTTTATGAACTCTCAAGGGTAGAGGGTACCTACCAACTCCAATAGCAAACAACATAGGACCAAACTAACATTAGCAGAAAGGGGAGAAGTGGACAGAGCCGGAGAGTGGGCCACACACCCTAGCACCTGGGCCTCGCTTCAAAGTTCTTTAAAAAAAGATTGGTCACTTGCTCTGGTACCATGCAAAGGGACATCCTACAGAAGGACCGGGATATATATGCAACAATTTTAATAAGCTTAGTAAACAGTTTCGTTTTCATTATTCTAACCAACCTGGTGTTTGCCTCACATTGCATTTCTCACCATATTGACATTACATCTTAGGTCTTGTAATTAATGACATTTAAATATTTTACAACAAATAATCAAACAATGCATCCTTTTTATACATTCAATTATTTAACATTAAGTGGTTTGTAATAAGCCCTGAAATATCACTGTATTGTTAATCAACACTGTTTAAAACCTAATGTGAGTAGGCTTGTTATTCAGCTAGCAAATTTCTGTAATTGTGAAGGAAAACACCTCACCCGAAGAGGTTAAACACAGTTTGAGGATCCGTGCCACTGACCCAGATAGCAGAGTTTAAGCAGACCCTACATGCTGTGAACACGCACCGACGTTAGAACTTTGACCCACGAATTTCTGAGTAGGTTAGAAACGTACTGTGGATAAGGTAAGCAGGCATGCCATCATTACTAGCCTTAGTTTCACAGAAATGTGCTTATACTAATAATGTTGACCCAGAGAGAAGGTAACTGGACTTCAGAAATACCTTTTTGGCCCTAATACACCAGACTAAGAATAAAAGTTAGAGATTTGTTCCCAAAGGGCTACTCTGATGTCTGGTGCAAATATCCAACGTTTTACAATTTCACAAAGAATTCTCTAAGAGTACCTAATAGTAGAAACAAAATCCAGCCATTGGAGCAAAACCAGTGGAATTTCCCGTTTTAACCCCAATGGTGAAGAGAAAAAAGGCCAAACTGGTTTCCAAAAATACTTAAACATGCGCAGCAGCTCACAAAGTCCAGCATACAATGAACATTAAAATGCTGTTTCTAGGCTGTTATGGGTAGTTATTTGCTGTTCCTATTAATGACCAGCAGTTGCAACAAATATGTAGCCAAGTCTTTCAGATAGATTCATCTATAGCGAAAAAGAGCATCAAAGATTGCTTTACAATACAGTTTACAAAGCACTGTCCTGCGTTTTGGAGTTCTCTACACCATTTGTGAAGGCCCATAAGTAAAAGGCATACACTTGAGAAGGCACACATGATTTCTAAGGGGGTTAGACCCAGTATACAGAGTAATTGTTTGTTTTTTTCTAAATATTTCACCAGATATCCTCAGCAAACATTCTGAATGTGGCCTACATCTGCATTCCCTTGCTTCTAAATTCACTCCAGCATCACTGTCTGGCTGATACATCCCAATCAGTCACCAGACAATCCTCATACTACTCTATGATGTACCATAAGGACAGTGATACCAGAGGGGCTACTAGTCCTTACAAAAGGACAGGCTTGTCTCCTTTACCTGGCAGGCACAAATCCAACGGAGGATCACTTGTTGTTTCGGTAAGGCTTCGGCGCTCACTGATGCTGTCGTGCAGTATATCTTCCATTGATTGTGGTCGGCTGCCTACAGTAAACGGGCAATGCATGGTCGTAAACCCTAGAAAATGTTATTACTCTTCATAAAGTAAGGTGCAATTGCTTTCCAAAGACACCTAGCTATAGAAAGGCTCCAACACTTCAAAAAAGGTGAGGTCACACAACATCTTTATGAGATCACAGCTGCAAACTTTATAATCTTCCCTTAGTATCTATTTTGTTCTGTTCCTGCCCTTGGGCCTGGTCTCTGCCCTCTACCTTGTTCTGCCCCATCTTTGTTCCCCATCACCATAGTTTTACCGCACTAAGGCATACATCCTACCATCATTCAACGAGCAGGACTCTGTGATATCTTCAGCTGCAATACTCTGTAAGAAAAAAAAAAGAGAAGTTACTTTTTTCAGCTCTGTATGCTGCTTGTTTACAATGAAAATGGTGGTAAAAAAGCTGCCTGGGGAGTTACACTGCTAGTTCCCATTAACAGCAGAGGAGAAAAGTTTCTATTCTCAGAAGAACTGACATAAATAGTAATGTTAACTGGCGGCCTTTAATAGAGCATGTGAACTAATCATAACTTACACGGCTCTCTCTCCTTATTAGCTGTGCTTCGCTTGGTGTGGGCAGCTGTAAATCTATGTCTTCTGCCAGCTTCTCTTCGTCCTCTTCATGAATTGGAGATGAAGGTGATCTTAGCGTACTGTCAGGAAAAAAGAAGAGTGTTCCATCAAATTCAAAGATAGATCGAATGAAGGAGCTGCGCAATAACACCAAACACACACACACAGACAAACACACACCAGCATGTGGGGCAAAACCCCTGAAAGGAAGAAGCAAGGAAGAGGAACTGAAATCTATATGCATGATAGACAAAGTCTTGCATAATAGTTATCTAATCCATACCTCTCCTTGATTTGCACATGTACATGCAGGGCTGCGTTCTGCAGACTGGAGTTTCCGAGATATAGGCAGTGGGAGCAGGGATAGGGAAACTTTCTACTGAGTGAGTCTGCACAGATTGAGCTGGGAAATTAGATGCTTTTCCAAAATGAGTGACAAAAACGGTCGGAAACGGCAGAGGTCGTCCGAAAGCAAGGGAGAGCAGAGCCCTCGAGGAATGACGAGATCGATCACCTATCTGTGAATCATGGAGCTCTAAGGAGTGCGTTCTGATATCCCCTCCATCAATCAAGTCTACTACGTTTCGCATTGTACTACCTTTAGACAGCAGTGCCCTATTCAGCAACAGGCTTATTAAAGTCAATACACCTTTTGCTTCCCGTCAAGAATGGATGGACCACCGTGAATGGCTGCAGTGCATTCAGAGGGCAATATACCTCTCAGTATCAATGAAATAGGTGAGGTAAGAATGAAGTCACTTTGAGGCACCATGGCCATCAATTAGGTATTGACCTTGTATTAACCCATGTATGCTCTTTGGTACACCTGGTATTGTCCTGGCTTCTCCTGCTCTCAAGGGACTAGAAGCTGCCAGCAGGTATAGGCTTCTATTAGCCCGGTTTAATTTCGATTCTATCCCCTCCATGTTTGCGCTCAGCCCCACCGCAGAAAAAAAAAAAGGCTGGTGGGATTTGGTGGGCAAGACGTCAAGCACGTGAGGACATTAGAATTCAACAGCTGAGTTGTCAAATCAGCAATTCTTTTCTTTTTGGTGAACTGACATCCATGCAAGGCAGTTTAATAGATTCCTAAAAAGACATAGGCCGCTGGTCTACAGCTAAGCAGTTTAAAAATATCAGTAAAATGGCAGGGGGGAGTCTGGTTCAGTGGCTGTGTGGGTGAGCAAGTCCCATCAAAGTTCTTAAATGATATACTGATTGTGTACTGGAGCACACTTTTGAAGTACTCAGGAAAAAAATAGAAATGGAAAGAAGAGGTTTCAATTCTTGCCACTTTGCTATTTCAGGCATTAATCTCTCATAATGATCAAATGGCTAAATTGAGCTATTGGGAGCAGGAAGCATTTGAAAGAAGGAAGCAAGCAGGGAAGATGGCTTGAAAAAAAGGGCATTTAAAACACTCTAGTGAGCAGAGGGATAATCAATGCACATGTGAACTAAGCCAAGGAATATAACAAAAGAAAAATGTACTTACTTTCGGTAACAATGTTTCTGGGGGACGCCCTAACTACCTGCAGACTCCTCACCTTTTAAATATTCTGGGCCACAGACTTAATCTGGAAACTTTTCAATAGCTCTCCAACCTAGTAAGGGTGCTGGCTCCACTTCGGCGCTGGATACAGCATCCTCATGATGTTACAGGAGCCATCAAGTGCCCTTGCTAAGGTGCAGATGTCAGTTTCAAACCGTTCTTAATGGGACTTCGAGGCGGACGGATGAAACTGACATCATATGAGTCAGGTGAAGTACAGTTTATAGAATTGGGGCCTTATTAGAAAACATACTTGGTAACCAGCCGTGAAAGAGGGAGAAGGGCTGGCCCATAAGCAATCTGCAGGTAAATATGGTATCCACCAGAGAGATTGTTTCCAAAAGTAAGCAACTTGTTGTTTCTGATGGCTATTTCTCTCTTGCAGTTCCCTCATTTTAAATAGATTCCTCAGCAGTACTCGACGGGGAGGTGGGTGCATGGCTGGCTATACCAAGAAATCCTGGAGGACTAAGCATACTAAGTGACCTTCCCTTAAACACTCCTGAGGCTAAACAGTAATGTTTTGCAAAAGTGTGGAGAGAAGTTGCCGTCTTGTGAATTTCTGCCACTGGTACCCCTCTAGCCAGAGCGGAAGTATAAGACTTTGCTCGGGTGGAATGAGCCCTAATGCCTTCCGGTGGACGCTTGTGGGCCAGGATATAACACATTTTGATATACAAGATGATCAACCATGATAATGTCCTCTTGTGGCCTGCTTTGCCCTTCATGTTGCCAACATATCCAATAAACAGTCGGTCACCCAGTCTGAAGTCTTTTGTTCTATTCATTTAAAAGCTGATTGATCTCTTGGGGCCTAGTCTGTGGGTGCTCTCCTCTTCCTAGTGGGATGTGGTGGAGGAAAGAATGTGGGGGGAGTGATTGATTGGCCTAATTGAAAAGGCATAACCACTTGGGTAGGAAAGCAGCCCTGGTTCTGAATACCAGCTTGTCAGGAAAGAAAGAAAGTGAAGGGAGACTTGGCATTGAACGTGTCATGATCGGTGTCGCGTGCGCGCTACTGCCAGTGACGCTGATGCCATTATTAATTTCTGTCCACGGCGCTAGAATACGGAAGCACAGCCGCGAACTACAATTCCCAGGGACCTTATGCATGACGCCACACGGAACCGCCCATATAGGAAGTGGCGGCACCCGCGAGAGCGTCGGAAATTCTTCGTCCTTCAGTTTGGCGTGTCCAGGCGTTGTAGCGGTAGGGTAAGGGTGCTGTGCATCACCAAGCTCTTCGTACAGGTCTGGGGCCCGCATTCTGGATTTTGTTTGTGCCTTGCTCTGTTGGAGTGCCTCTCCTGGCTCATGCAGAGTGTGGGCTTGTCGGTGGTTTGACTGACTTAAACCGGCTTTCGCAGCAGGCAGGTTACCTGCGTTTTGCTTCTTACCGGTGGCTTCCTTAGGGTCACGCTGGGATTCCTGGATTTTACACGTTTGGATTATAGACTCTCTCTTTGGTGTTTTTTAGTATCTTTGGTTTGATCCAAGCACTACAGATTACGTATTCTTTCTTATGTTTATCTACAACTGGAAATGTTGTTGACGTAACCTTCTCTGGGCTGAATCTCAGAACTGATTGATAACCTTACTCATGTACATGAATATCAGTGTGTGTGCAGAAAAAGCCTTCATGTTCTACTTGTCTTTTCTGGCTCTATTTAACAGGGGTACACAGAATGGTATGGGACTTCGCTCTATCCCTGTGAAGTATAGTGGAGTCTAATAGAGGGTAGGTTCCGGAGATACATATATATGTTGTTATGGTACAAGAGTATAGGTCATTGCTTCTGTGTACCTGCGTCATGTGTGCAATGATTGGCTTTCTCTATGTTTCCCTCACTACAGACTTAACGGAGCAACTGGTACTAATATCGCTCAGCGCATACTAGATGGGGGTTCTCAAATCAAAAGTGTCCTTTTTATTTGTTACAGGTATATGGTCTATGTATTGGTTTGGTATGCTCTATACTGGTTATGTTAGTTAGACAGTACCATACGGTATTTACTATTGTTGTTGTCATTACAGTTCTCCCTCCCTGCTGTTCCCATCCTTTCCTTCCCTCGCTTGATCCTCCCTTCGACCTTGGCTATTACGGCTATGAAGGCTAGGGTATATCAAGAGGTGGACCCTTCTGAGCATCAAACCGATCCTGAGGACAATCAGAGCCGACAGAACGTATGTAACTCACTCACGAGTCTTGCCGAAGTTATAGAAAAAAGAATAACCTATTTTGAAAGTAAGTAGTCTCAATGGGCAACTAGGCAAGGGCTCAAATGGGAAGCACATAAAAATGTGAGAACAAGATTTAGGTTGCATTGGGCATTATGAAGGCATATGGGGAAATAAGGTGGATATTTATTCATAAAACCCTTTCAAAACCTCATTATTATGGGTGAAAAGCAATGTCTTGATAAGGGCGACCGAGAAAGGCTGATAATTCTGATTACTAGCCAGTGTGCATGAGTGACTAACAGAATGCAGGAAGCCAGAAGATCTAGCAGGCGTAAGACCATCAGGACTAAAACTAGCACTCCACTCTGAAAGTTCGGAATCATAGTCTGAATGTCTTGAACTCTCTGTGGAAGGGGAAAGTCTTGCCTTAATGTGGAGTCCAATATGGCCCCTATGAACATGATATGCTGGGAGGGCATCAGGTGAGATTTGGACTTGTTGACGGATAAGCCTAGGTCGAACAGCAGTGTCACTGATCTGCAGCTGGTGCAGACCATCTCTGGAGAGCCGTTTTTGAGGATACAGTCCTCCAAGTAAGATACTGCAGTTATTCATAATCTTCTCAGATGAGCGGCGGCCACTGCCATAATCTTTGTGAAGCCTTGTGGTGCCTAAGTGAAGTGAAATGAAAGGATTGCAATCTTGTACTGAGCAAAACCTACCATAAAGGGAAGGTACTTCCAGTGCAACTGTAGGATCAGAATGTGACAATATGCATACTGCAGGTTGACCAACACCATCCAGTCTTTGCTTTCCAGTGCGAACAACACTTAAGCCAGAGATAGCATTTTGGACTTCTTTTTGAGGACCCAGTTCAGAATCCTGAGGTCTTGGATCGGGCACAGACCACCTTCCTTCTTTCGAACAAGAAAGTACCGGAATTAGCACCGCTCTCCCCTGTTCCTGCTCTGGTACTATCTCCACTGCTCCTTTTTGTGCTAGAACTTATCTCCTGTGGAAGAATCTGCAGGTGACAAGGTGGCATGTGAGTGGGGGAGGAGAGAAGGGTTGCGGGGCCTGCTGAAAGGTATGCTATACTCCCTTTCCATAATCTGTAAAACACATTCTTCTGACGTGAAGGCCACCCAGGTCTGTGAAAAGGAGGATACCCGTCCTTCAACTGGCACCATGTGCTCCAACAGGATACAAATAGGGTGCTTCCTTGCGAGGGCTGGGGAGGCAGAGAAGAAGGAATCATGCAGGGTATGTCCTTTTCCCTTGCCATGTACTCTGTAGCATATGCACAGAAGGTTGGTGTGTTTTGATTACTATGAGGTGTGCTGTTGTCTGCCTCAAAAGGAGAAACCTTTTGAGAAGCCGCTAAACATTTGAAACTGTTAATAGTCTCTCAGCTGCGTTTGTAGGCCTGAGGATCTTGTGGTTGCTTTACTCTCTTTAAATCTTTCTAGGGCGGAATCAGCCTTGGCTCTAAAGAGCTGTGGGCCATTAAAGGGGAGATCCATAAAAGTATAATGGACATCCTGTGACAAACTTGATCCTCTCAGCCATGCATGGCGGCGAAGAGAGATCAACGTCCTCATAACTAAGGCAACAGATTCCATCGTGTCCAGTCACAACTGGATTACTTGCTTTGCTGTAGTTTGTTCATCCTTCACCAGAAGTGTGCCTGAAGAGAAGTGTGGCTGGAGAAGATCCAGTACATTGGGCAGAACTGCCTGGGCCATGTTCCAGTTTGTGAATAACGACCCAGGAAACTGGTCGTCCGCTCCTCTCTGGCTACAGTCCACTGCAGGCACAGGCTCCCAGACTCCTCTGAACCAGTCCTGACACTGCTCTCATGCTGCTGCTGGCAGCATGACAGCAGCGCTCACTCTGAAACTGGGAGCCTGTGCCTGCTGCCTCGATCCTGGCAAGTAGCTAAAGTTGAAGACAGCTTCAGTGCGCATGTATGTTTAACCATCCTGAGGGTGCCCAGCCAAACCCACATGTGCACTGAAGGCAGTGTGTGCCTGTCATACTCCATGGCCCTGCCACCCAAAGACTCAGCTGGGAAACAAACAAAAAAACGATAATAAAATCAGGTTTTTTTAATCGTTTTCTGGCGGGGGCAGGTGCTGACGCGGCATTCTTCCTCCAAGAGGCATTGCACCTCTCATTGTGAATGGCGAGGAGAGAACTGGGGGTGGTGTGATGTGTTTTGTTTTGCAGATTACAGTACCGATGGCATCTGATGCAGATCTGGGGGTGTAGATAGCAGTGCCGATGGTGCTGACTGTGGAGCCGGTGGAGTCGTTTACGGTGCTAAAAGGACAATGGATCCAGCATCGAAGGCGAGCAGCCTGATGGAATTGTTAGAGGTAGGGCTCCTAGTGTGACGTAATAGTTGTTGAAGTGAGATATAAACTGACATTTAGAAAACAAACAAAAAAAAACACAAAAATTCACCAGTTATAGTTTACTGAGATAACTGTATCTCGCACCCTGGCACCACCGAGTTAAACGGGGGTAATACAGTGCTACAGTGCTATAAACAAATTCAATATAAGGAGGATGTTTATAAAGTGTAGATGTTTATTTTCAGAAGTTCACAAAAAAATATTGATGATTCCAGATTATTCGTTAAAATAGAAATGAGGCGTCCCACTTAGAGGTGGTTTATCTCACAATGGTGCAAACATGGCTCTGAGGTTACAGACTATTGTGCCCATCTCAAGAATGTGTGTGGTGCATTTTACCAAACTACAGAGGGTATGTTCAAAAAGCCTGGCAGAAGGTATCTTCCCAATGTCAAATGCCTACTGACTTAAAATTGCAGGTCGCATCATCTAGTTAAAGTGAACAGAATATAATCAAAGTTTTGCAGGGTGGTTAAGAACTAAGAAGGGGGTGCCCCCCCCCATTAAAGTCCATAGAGTTTTGTCTATTAGCTGAGTAAATGCTGGTCAAAAGAGGATAACATCCACCAAATGTGGACAACTTGACAGATATGCTGTGCTTTCAGTATGAAGTCAAAGGTTATGTCCATTATCACGATCGGTAACTATAACTCGGGCCCTCGCCATACACTGTAATTACGGTACATATTACATCACTCATGACATCTTCTACGACATTGTTAAAAGCATCACTGCAACATCTGAAATGACATCATTGACAACACTGCATGGCAGAGGTGCGAGTTATAGTTCATTTAGGGCAGGGATAATATTTACTAGTAAGAACTGTAGAATTTCAGTGGCTTTGTTTGTTTGAAACAGTATGTTTCAACTGACATTTTTATCAAACTATAATGGCGCTTTAACCTGGGGGGGGGGGTGTACACACAAACACGCACAGAGGAAGCTGGATCTTTATTTGATATATCAATACTCTGATACATCACATAGAGAGCCAGCTTCCTAAAACGATGTATCAAAACTCTGATATATTGTGCAAAGGGGTTCCCTTACCAGCTATGTAAACCCACAGAGCTTTGTTAGGGGGTAGTGTAGTTGAGCAGCCTTAGGCTTAACACAGAGGAGCGTAAGACATTTGCAAATACACCCAATGATTAATAAATGATAAAACGACTCAAGAAGGAGATCCACACCAATTTAGAAAAATAGCAAGTACCTTTATATCTGTTCAGGCATCAGAGAAAATTCGTTCAGATAAGAACGTTTTTAAATAGAAATTCTTTTCACTTAAAGAGGACTTTGTAATTTCTGAGTTCTGCAATGTTATCCTATAGAAGGAGGAACAAGTTCTGGAAACAGGTACAGTACATAGACTTACAGGACGAATCTTCAGGAGTTAAGGTGAGTGATGGCTAGGTCAAAGGCAGCACCAACAGCACCCCACCAGTGGCACGAGGGCAGCTGGGTGCAAGGTGCAAATCAGTGTTGGGTGCCCAATGCATTTCAATGGGGATTGGTCTCAGAAAGAAGATGCTGCAGGCTCTGGCCAGGAAGCGAGTTGAGCAGAAGCAGCGAGTGAACCCCGGCCTAGCGATGCTTGGGGATGGTTTTGATCCTCTTCTCCAAGGCCCAGGGGCGAAGGGTGCAGAGGATTCTTTAGGCATCATGTTTTTCTTACTGGAGCAGTTGCGGTTGAGGGGTGCCTGTGTGCAGAGGCTGCAGGCGACGTCAGGGAGTTCTGGAGGGGTGAAACCACAATGGACTCGGGCTCTTGAGGGCTGGGGAATCTTGATGGCACAGTTGGCCCACTTCAACTCGGGCTGGAAGCGACTGGTGCAGTGGTGGCTTCAAGTGTCAGGTTTTGGCAGTTCCGGAGGGCTCAGAGACTTTTCTTTGGAGTTTCTTCTTAAACAGGTCCACTGTTCTCTAGAGGCTTGAGTATTTGTTGAAGGCAGGCAGTCATCCCAGGTTTCTGGAGTCCCAGCTGCAGGACGAGTTGACTTTGCGCAGTTTTAGATGAGGGCTGCAGACAGGCTAGCAGACCTGGAGCCAAGTCAGGTGCTCTCGTCAGTCTTCTTCTGTTTTTGCAGCTCTTCAGTGTCCTCTTCATAGGTCGTCAGAATCAGCTTATCTGGTGTCAGAGACTCCCCTAAATATGGAATTTAGAGACGTTAGGGGAGTGTAGGGTAGTAGCTAATGGGCTTCTGTGGTCATCAAGCCCCCTATATGACCACTTCCTGTGGGAAGTGAGCATAACCATGTCCCATAATTCCTAGTTATGCCATCACAAATATGGCTATATTTGAGAAATCGTGTCTGGCTCGCAGCAGCCCAGCTTAAGGCTGGTACTAGCCTGAAGATGGCAAGCCTACCTGACTAGCTAACTTTCACGCCTGTCCAGGTATCATGGGTCTAGGGACAGGAGAATGGCTTCCTCTCGGGAAACAACCTTTACAACGCAACTGTTACAACGCAATGCTATTACAACGCATTTTTTACAACGCAAAAGCTTTTACAACGCATGCATTTACAACGCATGCATTTATATGGTAAGTACTTTTACAACGCAGATACCATTACAACACATTTTTTAATTTTTTATATTTGTTAGAAAAATGATGTTTTTAAAATAATTAATTAATATTTTATTATTTATATTAAATACTATATTTGAAAAATATGAAAGAGTAATTATAGAGTATAAATTATTTAATATTTAAGAAAATTTAAAAAATATGAGTAGTATAATAAAAGATTAATACTAGAGTATTTTTAAAATATGAACGTTTTTTTTTAAATTTTAATTAAAAATATTAAAAAAGTATAATACATGATTAGTAATATGAGAGATTAATACTTGAGTATTAATGTAATTAATAATATAAAATATTTAAAAAAAGAAAGAGTAATATTGGAGTATAAAAAAAAAGATATTTTATTATATACATAAAATACTATATTTTAAAAATTTATAAATATGAGTAGTATAATAAAAGATTAATACTTGAGTATTTATAAAATATGAAAGTATGTTTTAATTATAATTAAATACATTAAAAAAGTATAATAAATGAGTAGTATTAGGAGAGATTAATACTTGAGTATTTTTATCTTTCTTATTAAAAATGTAATTAATAAAAAAATAATTTAAAAAAAAAGAATACATTGGGAGTATGATTAATATTTCATTATTTATATAAATTACTCTTTTATAAATTTGAAAGAGTATTTATTTTGTATAAATTAATTTATTTTTTTTGGAAATTTAAAAATATATGAGTAGTATTATAAAAGATTAATACTTGAGTATTTTTTTTGTTTTTTTTTTTAACCGTTTATTACAAGACTAAAAAATATACAAATATGGGCCTACAACCTTCCGGCCGGCCACTAGCAATGAAAGGAGCATACGATATACATTTATAAAACACATGGTGCTGCGGATGAGCATGCACAGGAGTTAACATCGTTGAGAGCCACACCATCCAGACCCCACTATACGGTTCCATTTTAAACTTAAAGAACAACAAGTACAAACAAACCCACAAGGCAATCCTCAATCGGAAATAGCAACACGTGCTCCCCTAGAGGGGGGATCCTAGCCATCCATAGGAATCTCAAGAGGGGGGAGAGATCAAAACTAGGGCTGGGTAAACCCAATGCCCGGTACCGGGGGGATGAGTTGGCTAAGGGGACGGGGCCGGCGACGGATAGGGCAATAACGGTGGAGCACAGATTCCCCCGCGGTAGGCGTTCCAGGGGCCCCATACTTTCACCCATGTCCCAGGCTTACCTCTCGCCACATACACCACCTTTTCCCGAAACATGCACCAATCCATATGTTCCTTCCAGGCCGAGACAGTCGGGGGCCTCTGGGATCCCCACAGTTGAGCAATATCACGCTTGGCAACCATATACCCCAGAGTCACCCACCACGTCTGCGGCACCGAGTAATCGGTAGGTTCCCACACATTCAACAGGCATCTCCTCGCTTCGGGCAACAGCGCCACATGCGTAACCACTCGCAGCACCTCATGCACACCACGCCAGAACCCCTCCACCTCCGGGCACTCCCACAAGATATGCAGAAAAGTCCCCAACGCACCACACCCACGCTTACACAAACCGTCCTCAGCATAGCCCATACGCAGGAGCTTTGGCCCCGTCATGTAGACCCTGTGGAGTATCTTGAGCTGGACGAAACGAAGGCGAGCCGGTATGGCCACCTCTTTCGGGGAGGCCACCGCGGAGATCCAGTCCTCGTCGTCCAGCTCCAGCCCATCGGCTACCCAAGCCTCACGAAGGGCAGTCAACAAGCCTGAGCGGTCGTTGATCAGTTTTTTGTAGATCAGTGAGATCGTGCTGTCAGGGACGTGTCCATCCAGCACTCTATCCTCCAGGGGGGAATACTCCGGGATGGAGGCAACGTCCGGAAAGACGGAGCCCAGTGCATGACGGACCTGCAAATACCGAAAGTACTCGCTGCCCTGTAACTGAAATTTCGCCTGCAGCATCTCGAACGTTTTAAATCCTCCCCTCGTCCAGAGATCCCCCACTTTGCTAATGCCTATTATGTCCCACTTCTCAAAGCCCTTCGAGGTCCACAAGGAGCCCAACCGCTCAGACGCGTATAGTGGTGACGCCCGGGTCAAACGGTCCTTCCACCCCATAGCTGCATTGGCCGCGTGCCACACTCGCACCATGACACGCGTGGGGCCCGTTAGGCGAGCGTCGGGCGCGCTAGAGTAGAGCGCTCGATTATGGTCACCACCTGAAAGTAGCATCCTATCCATTTCAAATGCCGGGTTTAAGGCGGGCCCATATAGGCCCTGATTAATCGCAGCTAGCTGGGAGGCCCAATAGTACCGTTTAATATCCGGTATACCATGGGAGCGTCAGCTTCGCCAGGGCAATACGTGGCCTCCCGTCCCAGAACAGGCGGCGCTGCAAACTCTCCACCTCGCGGAAGTAGCGCGCTGGGACGAGGTCCATAGTGTTCTGCAACGCGTACAGGAAACGCGGCAGCGACATCATTTTAAACAATGCCGCCCGGCCGAGCGGCGAAAGCGGCAAGCGCCGCCAGCGCGCGACATCCTCTTTCAGACGCTGGAGGGGGGGAAGCAAGTTCCGATCAAACCGGGCCTCCGGGTCCAGAGTAATGAAGACACCCAGGTACCTAAATCCCTGCGGGGCGACCTGGATCGGACAGCCCCGCGGGAGGATAGGAGCCTCCCCGGAGAGAACATACACACACGATTTAGCCCAGTTGATGACAAGACCGGAGTTACGACCGAATGAATGCAAAACATCAACCAGTACTATGAGTGATTTACGTGGGGAAGCTAGGTACAAGAGGATGTCATCAGCGTATAGGGATACGCGGTCCTCATACTCGGGGGTCCAGCGGAGACCACGGATGGAAGGCTCCCACCGCAGCCACTCCGCCAGGGGCTCCAAGGCAAGTGCAAAGAGGAGCGGCGATAAGGGGCAGCCCTGCCGTGTGCCCCGGCCCAGCTCGAACGGAGCCGATACTCTTCCGTTCACCACCACCTGCGCCAATGGGCCCGAATACAGCAATTTGACCCAACTAATGAACCCTGGGCCAAATCCAAACTTCGCAAGCATCGCCCAGATGTATGGCCATTCAAGCGTGTCAAACGCCATGGTGGCGTCTAAGGACGCCAAAATGGCCGGCTCCCGTATGAACGGGACACGTGCGAGCACACCGTGCAAACGCCGCAGATTAAGGGCTGTGTTGCGATGGGGAATAAAGCCGGACTGGTCCTGATGAACCAAATCGCCCACCACGCCGACCAGCCGATTGGCCAGTACCTTGGCGAGAATCTTGGGCTCCGCATTCAGTAGCGAAATGGGCCGATAGGATGTAACCCGGTCCCGAGGTCTCCCCTCTTTGTGGATGACCACGATTGTAGCCAGACGCTGGTCCAGCGGGAGGGAGCCCACCGAGTGTGCCGCCAAGAACATAGCCCGGAGGTGGGGTGCCAGCGTATCCGGTCGCAACTTGTACAACTCGATAGGGAGACCATTCAGACCCATGGCCTTGCCGGAAGCGACCGAGCGTATGGCGAGGGCGATTTCGTCGGAGGTGGGAGCGGCGTCCAGCGACACCCTGTCATCCCCGGAAAGGGACGGCAGCGCGATATCCCTGAGCAGGGCACGGGAATCCTCTTCCGAGCAGGGAGACACCGGGGAATACACCCCACGGAAATAATCCGCGAAACAGGAGACGATTTCTTCTGGCTCAGTTACTCACACACCATCCGTTTTCTCAATCAGCGGGACCACACGATTCGCTCTCTCTTTTTTGTCCAACCACGCTATCAGTTTACCAGCCTTATCACCCACATCATACAGTCGCCCCTGTTGCTCTCTACTGAGGCCCCTGGCCGCCTCCGTGACGAGGGCCCTATAGGCCGCTTGCTTGAGTTGGAGGACATGTAATGCGGCATCCGTCACCCCACCTTCTAGATTACCCTCCAACTCGGCTATTTCAGCCTCCATCCGGGTCACCTCCTCCCGCTCGCGCCTCCGGGCGTGGGAAATAAGGGATAGGGCCTCCCCTCGGAGTACTGTCTTGAAGGCCTCCCACAGTCGTACAGCCGAAGGCACGGACCCCACATTCTCATCAAAATATCGCTGAAGGGATTTAATCAATTCAGCGCGAATGGTGGGGTCGCGCAGGTAACAAGGATTGATTGGGACCACCCTACCCTCACCCCTCGGAAAGACATCAAAGTGTAGTAGGAGCGGGGAGTGGTCCGAAATACCCCGTGGCAAATGGCGCACCTCTCCCACCCTCCCAACATAGGCCGCCGGGACAAGGACATAGTCTAGTCGTGAGAGACTACCATGGGCTCCCGAGTGGAAAGTGTACTGCAGCTGCGTGGGGTGTTTTAAACGCCAGCAGTCCACTAATCCAAATGTATCCAAGAGGCCGGATAGCCACGTCTGTGCCCAGGGGAGGTCCCTAGGGGGGTGACGATCCACAGTCCCAGATACCACCGCATTGAAATCCCCCCCCACAACCAAAAGCCCCCCCGGAAGGCCAAGGAAAAGGCGCCCCAGGTCTGCAAAGGTGGTCGACTGCAGCCCCGGTGGGATGTATACTGACACAAAGACAACGACTTTGCCCTCCAGTCTTCCCACCAAGACCGTGTAACGTCCCCTGTCATCGTGGAGCACCTCATCAATCTCCAACGGGAGCGAGTTCTTCACCCGAGTGGGCCACTAGGCGGTAGCCACGCCGATTCATGGCGCAGAAGGAGTTGCCAATGAGGTGTGTCTCCTGCAGAAAGACTACATCGGGCGAGATTCGCTTCAAAAACTGCAGGACCACACCTCGTTTGATCCTGTCCCCCAGTCCATTCACATTCCAAGACAACAAAGTTAATTCCCTACCCCCCATCATATACAGAAGCCATCATTCGTCCCCCGGAGAGCACTTTAGAACTAACACAAAAATACGTTTGCCTTGTGATAAAAACGAACAACACCCCATCCCTACCCACCCACCCCAACAGAACTCCCCCCTCCCTGCACCCCTGCATGAGCCTGAACAGCCCCCCCAACGTGCAGTGTGCCTGTCGCCCCATATATAGTTAAACTAACTAGACCCCCTAGAGGAGGAGGGATAACCCCCAATAGACCCAACACAACCTCCATAGGAGGGGAACTTACAAAGACTGACGCAGAATCGAAAGTGGCATCATTTTCGTCCAGAGTGAGGCCCAATATTAAACCCTCAGTCCCGATCCAGCGTGCCGTCTCCCCCCGCCGCCCCCCCCCGCCCCCCGATCACGATCCCCGGACAGAGTATCCAGCCAGTCCCCGGCCGCTTCGGGACGATCAAAGAAGTGCGTGCGACCATCCACCTCCACTCGCAGCTTGGCTGGGAAGAGCATGGCGTATTTGAGGTTTAGGTCCCGAAGACGGCGTTTGACGCCTAGGAAGCTCAGTCTCTGCTTCTGGACCACTGGGGTGAAATCAGGGTAAAAATTTACCTCCATATTGTCAAACTTGACCGGTCCATGCAGTCTGGAGGTTTGCAGGATAGCGTCTCTGTCCCGAAAATTGAAAATCCGGGCAATGAGAGGTCTCGGAGGGGCTCCGACCTTCGGCCTTCCCCCGGGAACCCTGTGGGCCCTCTCCACAGCGAAGAGTTTACTCAGCCCCCGTGGCTGGAGATGGGTAGCAATCAGGTCCTCCACAAAGAGATCCGCCGCCGCCTCCTCGCGTCCCTCGGGCACCCCGATGATGCGGATGTTGTTCCTCCGTGCCCGACTCTCGGAGTCCTCCAGGCGTCGATCCATAAGCGCACTCGCCTGACTAAGCCGGCGCACCTCTGTTTGTAAGGCCGCCACATCTGTCGTAAGGCCCGATGCGGTGTGGGCCAAAGAATCTACTCGGTCGTTGGTTTTGGAAAGATCGGCCCTCACCAGGCCAACATCCACGAGGACCGAGTCGATCTTCTGCGCCAGTGTATCGAACCGCTGGCCCACCGAGGCCTTCATCTCGGCGATGGCGCCCATGACATCTCGCAGAGTCAGATCTGCGGGCAGGTCTGGGGCATCAGGAGGGCTCTCAGGGGACTTGCGTGGTCCATCGGGAGATCCCTTCTGGAGGGTATAGCGGTCCATACTGTTGGCCTGATGGACGGCGCCACGCCGGGTCGATTTGATCTTTGCCCGGTCTCCATCTTGTTTCGTGGCCATGGCCACCAGTCTCCCAGTCGCACCAGCCACGTCGTGTAGGGCAGGAAAGCAGGGCCACGAGCTCCGGGGGGGGCCACCTCAGAGCAGCGGGGTGGATCACAGCCTGCAGGCAGGGTCTCCCAGCAAGGCCACACCAACACCAAGAGCTCCGCGACCCAACCTCGCAGAGACGGCAAGGGGGTGCGAAAGCGAAAGCGAAAGTGCGGGGTACGCGAGTCGCCAGGCCCTGCCTGCCGCTGTTGTTCACTTTGTCACTGGATCACCCCACAGCGCAAATCCGGGGTCCGGCGAGGGGAAGGCCGCAAACCTCAATCGGTGCTCACTCCGGTGTCCGAGGTCCGATTCGGAAGCGGGAAACGGGTGCCACCTCAGCTCAGGTTCACCAACATAGTCCCCTCATCCAGGGCAGGATAATTTCAGGATAATCGTAGGAGGTTGCGGAGGTCCTCGGGAGCCTCGCACCTACGCGCCCATCTTGGTTGCGCGCTAGGCTCCTCCCCCCCTTGAGTATTTTTTAAATATAAAAGAGTATTTCTAAATTAAAAATAAAATTAAAAAAAAATAATAAATGAGTAGTGGTATGACTGATTAATACTTGAGTATTTTTAACCTTCAAATTTAAAATCTAAATAATGAAAAAAAAAAAAAAAAATTAAAAAAAGAGTACTTTTGGAGTATTAAAAAATGAAATATGATTAATGTTGAAAAAAAATGTAAAAAAATATATATATATTTAAAATATTAATAGAGTTATTAAAAATGAATTTAACAAAAAATTATACCAAAAGAAAATAGAACTAAGAAAATAGAACTTACTTTTAAAAGATTCCCACGCTTTTGCATTGAAGTCTATGTGCTAAATTGTCCTTCATTTATTTTGGCAGCTTAAGAAGATACAACCCGCGGAACAATAAAAGAAGGAGCGAAAAGAGAAGAAAAAGCAAGTTTGAAAGGAAAAAGAAAATAGAGTCGAGGTAAGGAACACATTTAGTTAATTTATAAATTATAATTTAAATTTTACATGTTTAAATAACAAAAAAAAAAAAAAACCAGTAAACAAATAATGTTTATTAAATATTTCTTGATTTGAAAAAACATAGAAAATACATTTTTAACTTATTGATTTTTATTACATAATGTACATATTTTACAAAACATATACATAATTTATTACTATTTTTAAACATTTATTTATTGAATTGCTAAATAAAATAGTCCTTTAATAACATTGATGCACGCGATGACGTCATGACGTGAACGTAAACGTAATTCGCCATTTTGAAGATCATCGGAGGAGGAAGCAGCAGGAAGCTGATCTGCGTCCAGGTAGGAAACTTTTTCACATTTATTTAGAGATATAACGTTAAAACAAGATACATATATAGTAAAAAAGGAATAAGGAGAGGTTGCGGAATAACTAATTGATGTTTAAAATGTAAAAAAGCATGTCCACGTTCATGTCATTAGTGTATGCCTATGTCGGGTCGCGAAAATGTATTTGTTCATAAAAAAATGTAAGTAACTGTAACAGTAATTAAAGTTACTATTAAAAATGTTTAATTCAAAACTTCGGAACCATTACTAATGATTTATATCTTCATTTTTCAAAAAAATAAGTTTGCGTATTCATAATTTGTGAAAAAAAAGATTGTTATTAATTTGGTGTTTATGCAACAATGTGCATTTCGGAAAATGGATTGACTTTTGAAAAATTCAAAAGGTAGAGTTTTTTTGGATTTGATGGGTGGTAGTTAATTAGGAAGTTTTCATATAATTATTTACTTGTGATTTGTTTTTGGAAAGTTGGTCGAATATTATGGAAAAGTTGCTTTGGATACATTGGTTGTTTGGAAAAAAATGAAGATTGGGAAATAAAATACAAAAATTAGGAGACCCGACTTGTAATTTTGAAAAAAAATTTGATAAATAATTGTATGCCAATTGTAATAAAAGGATATTTAAATTTGAAGCAAAGCAGGAAAGTAAGTACATAGCTATTTTTAGAAAGAAAGAATGTTAGCAAGATTTTCCAGGTAGTCTAGAGCCACACACAACGTAAATTGTTGTAATATAGCCAATAGTCTCTCAGACATTTCCTTAGTTTTGACAGTTACTCGTGGGTTTAGACTACCTGCAAGTGTTTGGGCAAGTCTCATTTCTTGAAAACTTTGCTCCTTCTTCAAAGTTTCCAAGAAAGAGTAGAAATTTGGATGAGGTTTGCCAATTGTATGGTTGAAGGAGTTATGCCATCCCTCTATGGCATTATTTGTTTTTGCTTCTCCCTCTAAACAGCTCGTGTAGCAGTTTCACCACTCCACATGGAATCGTGGCTTCCTCCTGCGACCCGATCTGCTTAGGTGCCCAATCCATGTGTCCTCGAAATAATTTAGGATGGGTGCCAATTTCTCTTCATTACTTGTATAAAAAACAGATTCTATAATAGCAGTGTAGTACTCGTCCACACTATCGGGAGTAACAAAACAAAGTGCTGTTAATTTTTTTAGTTCAAACTGTAGTTTGCTATCACGAGAATATTCTGCAACTAGGGATGTTTTTTGTAATTTACGCCAAAAAGCCTGGGAAAAATGGAAAAAACATCCCTGAATTTGGGTATCCATGTACGTTTTATTGATCACATTGATCATGCTCAATTCAAAATCTATTATTATTTTCCTAGGACTTAGAGAAGTTTTACTTTTAATAACTGATAAAAGTTCAGAGTATGTTGCAGAAGTCTTATCAGGTAGCAAACTATATACTAAGGGGATTACATTATTGTTAATTTTTGCATGTATAGTGTAAATTCGAGTGAAAGGATGGGGTGTACTTTTAAACGTCCCATCCATCATCCAAATTTCAATATTTTCTAACTTTGCAAGGTTACGTGGGGTACTAAAAATAAGAATTCGTTTCTGAGGGTTTTGGTTATCATGCAGAAGGAAAGGTTCATCAGAAAAAGAAATGGAAAGATCATGTGGAATTCTAATATCAGAAAAAGTATGTGGTGTAGATAATTGGATGTTACTTGCCTGCTTTTGTCTTTGAATAATTCTTCTCAAATTAGGAATTATAGGCATGTTACTAGCAACATGACTGGGGACATGCTGTGTAACCTCTCGTAAAATGGATCCTGTAGAATTATTGGAGGTGCTTGCAATAGCTTTCATTTCATTAACAGTTTCTCTTATTTCTACCTCCATTGTAGAGGCAGAGTGGTTATGTTCTGTTGTTTTTACAACTAAATTATCAAGTGTAACCGCTCTGCCACTGCAATGGGTAGTGTAGTATTGCACACACCTCCAATGATTTCTAGTTAAACTTATTCTTTCCTTACTATATATGTATCCTGCATGGTTTAATAAATTTTTCCCTTTCCTCGATTTTATGTATTTAGCTGCTTCAAGAGTAGACATTATCTGTGAAGAGAAGAGAAGAAAAACAAATTAGGATGTAAAGGTAAATACACTAGCTCTAATGTTACCCCTACACCATCCAACACTTTCCCTACTGCTGCACCTTCCTGGAGTTAGAATAGTAAATTATACCCCTACACCATCCAACACTTTCCCTACTGCTGCACCTTCCTGGAGTTAGAAAAGTAAATTATACCCCTACACCATCCAACACTTTCCCTACTGCTGCACCTTCCTGGAGTTAGAAAAGTACATTATACCCCTACACCATCCTACACTTTCCCTACTGCTGCACCTTCCTGGAGTTAGAATAGTAAATTGTACCCCTTCACCATCCAACATTTTCCCTACTACTGCACCTTCCTGGAGTTAGAATAGTAAATTTTACCCCTACACCATCCAACACTTTCCCTACTGCTGCACCTTCCTGGAGTTAGAGTAGTAAATTATACCCCTACACCATCCATCACTTTCCCTACTGCTGCACCAACCTGGAGTTAGAATACTAAATTATACCCCTACACCATCCAACACTTTCCCTACTGCTGCACCTTCCTGGAGTTAGAGTAGTAAATTATACCCCTACACCATCCAACACTTTCCCTACTGCTGCACCTTCCTGGAGTTAGAATAGTAAATTATACCCATACACCATCCAACACTTTCCCTACTGCTGCACCTTCCTGGAGTTAGAAAAGTAAATTATACCCATACACCATCCAACACTTTCCATACTGCTGCACCTTCCTGGAGTTAGAATAGTACATTATACCCCTACACCATCCTACACTTTCCCTACTGCTGCACCAACCTGGAGTTAGAATACTAAATTATACCCCTTCACCATCCAACACTTTCCCTACTGCTGCACCTTCCTGGAGTTAGAAAAGTAATAGTTACTCCAACTACAACCCATATTTTATGCATTTTGGGATCTTATTTAAATTAATAAAAAAAAGGTTTGACTAATATATTGATGTATTTATAACAGTGTTGATTAAAATACCTTTTGTGTTTTTTTTTTTTCCTTGGTGAGGCTTCTGCTGTGGTATTGGCCTGCTGGCTGGAGTTTTGAGTTATGTTTTTAACAGATTTTTTCCACAAAGATGCAAACAATTGTCTGGGAAAATGAAAATATAAAAAAAAAAAAAAATTAAACACTTTGACAACGTTGGTGACAAATGCAAATTTTGATAAAATGTTTGAAATCATGACTTTGTATTTAAGTATTACTACATAACAATTTCCCTACTGCTGCACCAACCTGGAGTTAGAATAGTAAATTGTACCCCTACACCATCCAACACTTTCCCTACTGCTGCACCTTCCTGGAGTTAGAATAGTAAATTGTACCCCTACACCATCCAACACTTTCCCTACTGCTGCACCAACCTGGAGTTAGAATAGTAAATTATACCCCTACACCATCCAACACTTTCCCTACTGCTGCACCAACCTGGAGTTAGAATAATAAATTATACCCCTACACCATCCAACACTTTCCCTACTGCTGCACCTTCCTGGAGTTAGAGTAGTAAATTATACCCCTACACCATCCAACACTTTCCCTACTGCTGCACCTTCCTGGAGTTTGAATAGTAAATTATACCCCTTACACCATCCAACACTTTCCCTACTGCTGCACCTTCCTGGAGTTAAAAAAGTAATAGTTACTCCAACTACAACCCATATTTTATGCATTTTGGGATCTTATTTAAATTAATAAAAAAAAGGTTTGACTAATATATTGATGTATTTATAGCAGTGTTGATTTAAAATACCTTTTGTTTTTGGGTTTTTTCCTTGGTGAGGCTTCTGCTGTGGTATTGGCCTGCTGGCTGGAGTTTTGAGTTATGTGTTTAACAGATTTTTTCCACAAAGATGCAAACAATTGTCTGGGAAAATGAAAATATATAAAAAAAAAAAATTAAACACTTTGACAACGTTGGTGACAAATGCAAATTTTGATAAAATGTTTGAAATCATGACTTTGTATTTAAGTATTACTACATAACAATTTCCCTACTGCTGCACCAACCTGGAGTTAGAATAGTAAATTGTACCCCTACACCATCCAACATTTTCCCTACTGCTGCACCTTCCTGGAGTTAGAATAGTAAATGTTACCCCTACACCATCCAACACTTTCCCTACTGCTGCACCTTCCTGGAGTTAGAATAGTAAATTATACCCCTACACCATCCAACACTTTCCCTACTGCTGCACCTTCCTGGAGTTAGAAAAGTAATAGGTTTGACTATTACATTGTTGGATTTATAACAGTGTTAATTTAAAATACCTTTTGTTTTTGGTGTTTCTTATCTTGGTTTGGCTGCTGTTGTGGTTTTGGCCTGCTGGCTGGAGGTTTGAGTTATTTGTTTAACAGATTTTTTCCAGAAAGTTGCTACCAATTGTCTGTGAAAATGAAAATAAAAAAAATAATTTAAACAACTTTGACAACGTTGGTGAAAAAAGCAAAATGTGAAAAATTGTTTGTAATTCTGACATTTTATTCCAGTGTAACTACATAATATATCATATTTACCATGGTGCTGCACCACACTTGAGTTTGAAAAATAATTGGTACTCCTAAACATACTACACTTTCAATAATGCTGCACCATTATGAACTTAGAGTACTAATGGATACCCCTACACCATCCCTCACTTTCCCTACTGCTGCACCTTCCTGGACTTAGAATAGTAATTGTTACCCCTGCACCATCAAACGCTTTCTCTACTGCTGCACCTAAGTGCAGTAATATTAGTAATTGTTACCCCTGCACCATCGCACAATTTCTTTCATGATGCACCTTCAATGTTTAAAAAAAAATATTATTTACCCCTACACCATACAACACTTTTGCTAATGCTAAAAATATATTTATAAATTAAAAAATTAAAAAAATGAAATATTAAATCATTTACCTTCACAATAGCAAAGGTGAGTCGAGTAGGTTGAGGTGAAGATAAATTAGGCAAACAATATGTTGCTTTTGATAGAAAAGCTAATTTCTGTTTTAGGAAGAAAAAAAGATGTTTTAATTTGTTATATGTTAAAGTTACTTCAGAGAAAAAAAATTGATTAGAGTACATTTTATAAAGTATTAAAATTATTTTTAAAGCACTGTTTGTATGGAAATAAAACATGATTTAGGACAAAACAAGGTGTCAATATATAATAGTGACTTACTAGTAGTTGGAAAGAAAGAATGCTTCTCCAAAGGATTGCAGTGTTCTCTCAGTCGAGGTCACAGTCTAGGTGTCAGAGGGTCAAGTTTTTGCGTCTGGTCTCTCTGGTAGTTGATAATCAACTGATTGCAAAATGGTGTCTTGCTGGTATTTATAAGTTTTAGTCAGTGTCACTATTAATTTTTTTAAAAACAGAGTTCGTTGTGTTTTTTAGTATATTTTATTTTACTGTGGAAAATCATAATTTAAAAAATCCTTAAAAAATGTATGGTTTACATTTATTTGCTCCGTTTTGGCATCCATTTTGGAACATGTCTTTTGCTATTGTTTTCATAGAAAGTGTTGTAGGACAAGTTTTAGAAGTGAGATGGATAAAATGGCGACTATGTGTATGTGTCTTCTGTTTTATTCCGTATACTTCTTTTCTGATATAATCATGATTTAAATGTATATGAACTGTTGTTTTATTATTCGTTATTTGTCTAAAACTTTTAAATGTGTTAAAACGGATTTTTTCCGGAAATTGGAGTATTAATTTTAATACTCTGGTATTAATTTTAATACTCGAGTATTAATTTTAGTGCTCGCGCATTAATTTGGTAATGCATTTCAGTAGATTTACGTTCAGTTTTTCTCCACATTTTAATACACTTCCCCACCCTAAAACCCCTAATTTCCCTGCATCCCGTGCCAGATTTTATTGAACTTTTTATTAAAAAAAAAAAAAATTGGCGTTGTAATGGTTTTGCGTTGTAATGGTTTTCGTTGTAAAAGCACTTTTAAGTATTTTACTTAGTTTTGCGTTGTAATAGTATTCGTTGTAAAATATTGCGTTGTAATAGTGTTTGCGTTGTAAAAAATGCATTGTAAAGGTAGGCGTTGTAATAGCATGCGTTGTAACGTCATACATCCCTTCCTCTCCTGTGAGAGGAGCCAGATTTGCATTTCAAAGGCCAAGGCTTTTTTGAAGCTCGCCAACCCAAGGAGGCTAATCAGCTGGTTATCCTGTAGGAGGAAGTGTTACGCCCTCTTCCTGGTTAGACTTCTGTTCCTGACCTCCTGAGAGCAAAAGTCTCTCACCCCAGGAGGTCAGAAACTCCTATTGAGTGGCAGGCTGGCAGAAACCAGCCAGCAAGCACACCAGAGGCTGGTAGGTTTTCAGAGGGCACCTCTAAGATGCCCTCTGAGTGCATGTTTTGATCAAACCAACATTGGCATCAGTGTAGGTTTATCAAGACGAGATGTTTGGTACCAAATATCCCAATTTTCAGTGAAGCCGTCATGTAGCTGGGGAATTCGTTCTCACCAGTGTCCAGTAAATGTTTTAAGATGGCTTCCCCGATCACTTGCACTGACAGAAATAGGGTTGACCAGCACAGAGGCATATCTGCTGAGGCAGATATGTCCTTACATATAATATTAAGCACCCTGCCTTGGGGCTGTCAAGTCTCCTGTACAGGAGACTTACAAATATCATATGGAGTAGTAGGGGACATGGCACACAGGGATGTGTGACATGTCCTACTTTTACTTTTTGTTTGCACCAAGGCACACATGCTGCAACAGCAGTCATGCATGTCCTAGGTAAGAGGTCCCTTAGCGTGGCACAATTTGTGCTGCAGCCTTTAGGGACCCTCTTTAGTACCCCAGGCCCTAGGTACGAGGGTACCATTAACTAAGGACTTACAAAGGGTGCTAGAGCTTTGCCAACTGGGGGAACAATTGTACAGATTTGGGAAAGAGCTCCGGCACCGAGGGCCTGGTTGGTAGGAACCCAGTGCACTTTCAGTCAAAATCACATCAGATACCAGGCAAAAAGTGGGGGTTACCATGTCAAAAAGGGACACTTTCCTACATGTCAAATAGGGACATTATATATATATATATATATTTATTACTTTTTTCTCACTGAAAAAAACAGCATTTCCATGCATTCAGTAAGACACATTTAGTCACTGACTTTTCCAGTCAGTCACACACCTACTAAATCCTTCATCCAGACACTTATACACCCACTCATTCTTCAATACACCTTGGAATACAGAAAAAACATATTTAAACTTTACAGAAACACACATTCACTGGATGATGTCTTAAGTGATGACACTGACCATGTCATGAATGATGTAATATGTGACGTCATGAGCAGTGTATTGCGGGTGCTCGAGTTATAGTTAGCTGAACTAACTAGAACGGTGGAATGTCTATGGTTATGTAAGAGTGAAATGTCCACTTAACTATAACGTCCCTGAAACCTATGTTTTTTTCAGTGCACTTCTAAGGTTTTTTTAATGCTAATTTCTAAATATAACGTACCTGAAACCTATGGTTTTTTTCAGTGAATTTCAATGGTTTTTTAAATGCTAATTTCTAACTATGACATCCCTATTAAGTCCCCTTGAATCCTGAAGGTCCCTGGTGGCCAGGTAGCCCACCAGGTACATCCAGTAAGCTCCACAGACCTGCGTTTCAGAGCGGTGTTCTGAGGTCACGCCCCTTTTTACACCACGCTGCAAATGCGGCTTCTGGCACACTGCTGCTCAGAAGATGAAGTCCACTTGTGTCTTGAGGTCCTCAGGATACAAGTGGACCTCATCGCCCCACCAGCAGTGCACCAGAAGCTGCGTTTGCAGAGTGGTGTAAAAAGGGGCGTGGTCTCAGAGCACCTCTCTGTAATGAATGATTTAACTGACTTTTCATCCCCTTTCCAGATCAGGAATATATCATCTATAAACCTTGCCCAGGTGACAATACTGTCACCGTGGGCTTCCTGACACTGTCAGGAAGCCCACGGTGACAGTATTGTCACCTGGGCAAGGTTTATAGATGATATATTCCTGATCTGGAAAGGGGATGAAAAGTCAGTTAAATCATTCATTGATTTCCTTAATAACAACGATAAAAATCTTCAATTTACCTCCCAGATCAGTCCTGACAATATTGTGTTTTTAGATGTGGAAATATCAATATTGAACAACAGGTTAATCACCAAACTACACGGGAAACAAACTGCTGGCAATAGTCTCTTAAATGCCCAAAGTGCTCATCCGTCTAGCTTGATTCATAGTATCCCCTGTGGGGAACTAATCAGAGCTAAGCGCAATTGTAGTACATCTAAAGAGTATGAAGATGAGAAAAGAATCATGTGTGACAGATTTAAACAACGGGGGTATAGTGAAAAAATCATTAAACAAGCTATTTCAAAAGCTGACGCATTGAAAAGACCAGATCTGCTATGCCAGAAACCAAAACCATCTGAAACTGGTGAATCAGTTAGATTTATAACAACTTTTTCAAAAAGTGCGTTCAAAATAAGAAAACTGTTTGAAAAAAACTGGCATATTCTCAAAAGTGATCGTGTTCTCAGTGGATATCTAAATGATAATCCGCAGATCACGTTTCGAAGAAGGAGATCCCTGAAAGATGATTTAAGCAAAAATGCCATAACCACCAAAGACTTTAATCATTCTAAATGCTCTTTAGGCTTTGTGACGTGCAAACGATGTAAGGCCTGTGCTCATAGTGTAGATTGCAAGATTTTGAATTTGCCTAAAATGAAAAGAGATTTTGTGATAAAAGGCAATTTTAACTGCAAAACAGATTATTGTGTGTACTGTTTAATTTGCCCGTGTGGGAAATTTTATATAGGAAGCACAGTGCATCAAGCAAAGAAAAGAGTTCTGGAGCACTTACGTGCAATCAAAAAACATGATATCCAATATCCTGTAGCTCGCCATTTTTTTAGTGTACACAAACAAAATGAAAAATTGCTATCTTATGTTATTCTAGATGCAATTGAGCGACAAGAAAGAGGTGGTGACAGAGAGCGCCAACTAAGATGTTTGGAATCGAGGTACATTATCGATTTTGACACAGTGATGCAGGAAGGACTCAATTCTAGCGAAGAAATGGCTGTACATCTTGAAATTTAAATATTATGAGGTTTCTTGTAAAATGAATCTGTTTTACGTTTGCATGAAAATATATTAAGAAGTATTCTATTGAAGTTATAATAAGTTGCTATATACAACATCGTAAGTCAAGATTATTCATAAACAAGAGTTTCTTCCTTTTCTTCTACGGACAGTTCTCCTGTTCAATGATGTTTATTGTAATTTTAAGCCCACTGGGGCGAGATTTCTTCTTGAGCATTTACAGTAAGAAGCTCTACTTAATGGCATATTAATTTTTATTAATTATAGTCTATGTGGTGCTTTTTTGATTGATTTCAATCATGTACAACATTGTCACATCATTTAAGGAGACTTGAGCCCACTGGGGCGAAATGTTTTTTCAGTATTTTGATTTTTTTTTTGGATGATTTGTATATTGAGATTTGAATCAACAAGTCATCGGAGCATCCGAGGGTTTCGTGGTTATTATTAATCCATGAATTACTTTTGTGCGTACAACAGCAAAATTAAGTGTTGACACCGAAAGTTTGAACTTTCATTCTTTATGACAAAAGAATGTTTACTGAAAGGAATTTTGTGAACATACAGTTAAAACTAATGCATGTATATTAATTGAACATGAATTGTTTGTTCATGCAGTCTTTGGTATTTGGCTACTGCAATGTCGCTAGACACTTATTCAACATGTTAAGATGGCGCTGTTATATGCACTAGGAAGTGGCAGCTGACCATTGAAGTCCTTCCTCTATGCCCATGAATTGTTTAGTATGAAAATACAGGAAGTGCAACTCTGTGAATTACATCGTGATAAAGCTGTAAAGCGAAACGCGTTGATGTGGCGTGACCTTGCCCATTAAATCTTGCAAATTTCACTCCTGCGTGTCCTGGATTTCTTTTGGATCAACAAAAGTTGGTAACGAATTTTTGGTTTACGGAGCCCGTCCAGGACCGCCGCGTCTGAAGCACCGGACTTCCGTAACCTATGTTTGTGGATATATACATATATATATATATATATATATAGGAAAGGATTTTCCTGTATGAAACCCCCAAAGAGTGTCCACCAAATTGCAGAGGGTCACAGAAAGGCAGCACGCCAAACAGCAAGTCCAGGTCAGTTTTAAGGTTTGCTCAATTCATTTTTATTTTCTTCTTTTCTTTAGTTACAAAAGCAAAGTGCAGAGTGCATCAGGTAACAAAAGAACGACCTACGCGTTTCGGCCAAAGGCCTTCGTCCGGGTCATGTGATTAACAGTGAAGGGTGTTTAAAAAGGGGTTGGTTTGACCCGCCCCCAATTATCGACACACCCAAATTTGTTTAAAAGAAAAGGTGCATAATACAGGGAGAATAACAAAAATGCTTGTTTTAAAATTCAGACATTCTCAAGACGCGACATAAATGCACAAAATAAACATGTAAAGTACTCAGTTCCAATTGCATTATGTGGCATATATGTAAATGCTTTCATTGCAACGTAAACAAAAGAGGGGGCGGGGAGAAGGGAAGACACCACATGACATTAAGATTGCAAACATTATATGTGTGTAGATACTTGAGCTTAAGGTATTACTTTCATATCGGGACAGAGTATGTATATGTAAGGCACACCATCACGTCAGTTATAACTTTTAAACTAATAGATTCATTTGGTAATTCAGCCAAATATCAAAACATAATTTAGTAAATCTGAAGTATATCGTAGGTGTTATGATGAATGTATTATGTTCTATCTGCGAGGTATGGTAATTTTTGGTAATCTAAAGAATGTTATATTATAGACTTTATAATCTTCCAAAAATGATGGTCACATTTTGGTAAAGTACCAGTATTTGTCAAGAGACCATTCTATGATGTCTCCATACAAAAGATAGTAAAAAGTGTACCTAATTTTAAAAATAACTATGTTCTACCTGAGGAAGGGTGCCAAAAGCTTACAAAAACCCAAAGTATACTACACAGACTCTAATGTTAGTGGTAATAATTATGCTCATGTTCTCCCTCCTCAATAAGTTTATAAGAATGTGATATAGAAAAGACTAAGTGATTGAATTCTCAGATATGTAAGACTTGATAGTATATTAGCTTCATCATTGTAAGTTTTATGTCCATAAATTGAAGTTGTTAATAGTTTTTCATAAGAAATTATGTAATTCAGCATCTCCATTAAGGCCTCATGGCTGTTCAGTTCCTTTAAGAATAATCCATTTGGATTCCGCTTGTCTCAGGAGACGATCACGATCCCCCCCCTCTGATGTTTTGAGGGATGTGTTGGACTCCATAATATTTTAGATTATCAAAATTGCCATCATGTACATTCCAAATGTGTTTTGAAATTGCATAAGAGAAATCTTTGTTCTTGGTAGCTCTTAGATGTTGTAGGATTCTCAGTTTTAGTTTGTTGACAGTACTGCCGATGTATTCCTTTCCACATTCACATTTGAGAACAGACCACATGTGTAGTTTCACAGGTAATCCTCTCTTTGATGATCTTATATTCGCCGGTCAAAATGTCGATTTTTTGTATGTTCAAACCATGACGGCAGGCTTTACATTTTGTACATTTGAAAAAACCCTTTGCAGTTAGCCACTGTACTTTGCTTCCACCTTTTTCACACCTTTGGTGGTGGCTGTGAACTAGAATATCATTCAAGGATGAGGCCTTTTTGTATGTGATATTAAGATGGTCTGTTGTCATTTCTTTAAGATCATCATCTTTTCTCAAAATGTTCCAATGGTTTTGGAGTTTGTTTCTAATGATGTTGCTAGATGAGTTGAATTTAGTGATGTATCTTATTTTGTTAGTGTCCAAATTTTCACTCTGTTCAGAAACAGTTCTTTTGGGTAATAGTGTGGTCTCTCTCTTTTGTTGTGAGGCTCTTAATTTAGCATTGTCCAGCACCACTGCTGGATATCCCCTAGCTAGAAACCTCTGATACATTTCTTCTAGTTGAAAAAGAAATTCTCCTTCTTCCGAGCAGTTTCTCCGTGCTCTTAAAAATTCTCCGTAGGGAATACTCCATTTTAAACATTTGGGATGTGCACTGTTTGCTGATAGGATGCTGTTACATGAGGTTGATTTGCGAAAGAGTGTAGTGCAAATCTTCTTGTTTTCAATGTAGACATGAATGTCCAGATAATCAATCATAGTTTTGCTGATATTGTAGGTAAATTGAAGTTGAAAGGAATTGTTATTAAGACCCTTGAGGAAGATGTTCAAGTCCTCTGTGTTTCCTTCCCAGATTAGGAACAGGTCATCTATATAACGTACCCAGAGTACTATGTGCTCAAACATGTCCTTGTTTCTTTCGGACCAGATTTGTTCTGCCTCCCACATGCCCATGGTGAGATTTGCATAAGTGGGTGCAAATGAAGTCCCCATGGCTGTACCTTGGCTTTGTTTATAATATTTTTTGTCAAAAATAAAGACATTGTTCATGAGGCAGAAATGTAACATCTCTATTAGCATGTTGGTTTGTTGTAGCACATTTAGTGACCTTGATCGAAGGAAGGATTCACAAGATTTGATGCCATCTTTGTGCCGAATTGAGGTGTACAATGATACAACATCAATCGTTATCATGGTGTATTCCTCTTTCCAGGGTATATTCGAAATCCTATTCAGGAAGTCCATTGAATCTCTGATATACGATGGTAAGCCTAATACAAATGGGAATAGGAAGATGTCCAGGAATCTAGAGGTGTTTTCAAGTAAAGAACCACATGAGCTGACAATAGGACGACCAGGGAGATTGTCTAAACTTTTATGTACTTTTGGTAGTACATAAATTGTGGGCATTATAGGATGTTTGATTAGTAAATAACTTAATTCATCTTCATCAAGCAAACCTGCCTGGTGCCAATTTTGAAGATTTTGATGATAGATTTTGGTGATTGATGGCATTGGATCTTCTTTGAGTCTTTCGTAGTTTAATGGATCGTTTAGTTGACGTTTAATTTCTAAGTAATATTTATTACGCATTTCCCTCTATATATTAAATATATTTAAGCTTTACAGAAAAACAGTCACTGGATGATGTCATCAGTGATGTCATTTGAGATGTAATCAGTGATGTAATCAGCTGAACTAACTATAACAGGGGAATTTCACGGGTTTTGGGAGAGTGAAATGTCCAACTAACTATAACTTTCCCTAAAACCGATGGTTTTTTCAGTGAATATATATATATTCACAGAAAAAAACCATAGGTTTCAGGCACGTTATAGTTAGGAATTAGCATTTAAAAAAACTCAGAAATTCACTGAAAAAACCATAGGTTTCAGGGGTGTTATAGTTAGCTGGACTTTTCACTCGTACAAAACCATTGAAATTCCCCCGTTATAGTTAGTTCAGCTAACTATAACTCGCGCACCCGCAATGCACTGCTGATGACGTCACATATTACGTCACTCATGACATGGTCAGTGACATCACTCATGACATCACTGATGACATCTCAAATGACATCACTGATGACATCAACCAGTGAATGTGTGTTTTTCTGAAAATTAAATATGTTTTATATATGTATATCTCAAGGTCGATGGAAGAATAAATGGGTATATAAGTGTCTAAATGGATGATTTATTTTTGAAAAATTGATTGTGTAACTGACTGATTAAGTGTATCATAGTGAATACATGGCTTAGTGAGTAATGTTTAAATATCTAAATATCTGTATCAGTCTCTCACTTTGTGTATAAGTGGCTGCATGGGTTGGTGAGTAGCTACATGGGTGTCTATATAGGTTATTAGTTGATTTTTTGAGTATCAGTCTGAGTGTCTGCATGGTTCAGTGGGGGGTATTACATAGTGCATAGGTGCATGAATGAGTGACTCACTGTTTGTATGTGTTGAAGACAGCATGTGTGCAGGACTGTATGGGTGGATGAGTGTGTGTAAGGGTGTGTTAGTGAGTGAATGACTGTCTCAATAGTGTCTTTATGAGTAACTACATATGTTTTAAACTAGTATATGTGACTATTGGTGTATATAAGTGAGTATATGTGAGAGTGAGAGATTGAAAGAGTTCCTGTATGAATAAGTATGTGTTTCTATAAGTGATTGTTTAAAAGACTAAGTATGTGTAAGTTTCCATAGAAGTAAGTGTGGTGGTGTGTGTATAACTGTATATGCAAGTAAATGTATGTTTGATTCTTTATTAGCATGAGTGACTATGTGTGTGAGTAACTCTATGGATGAGTGGCATTGTGTAACAGGATGTATAGGTGTATGAGTACATATGATGAGTGAGTGAGTACATGTATGAGTGACTGTATAGGACTGTTGGTGAATGAGTGGATGTGTATGTGGATCTTAGAATTACTGAAGAGGTTGTTGTAACTGGTATTGGTATGTCCATTGTTTTGAAAATTTTAGTCTCTATTTTTGAATGTGTGTATCAAAGGTTATATTAGGGTGAGAGGAGGTCTGCCACTCTATCACAAGGATGATGTCATCAGTGATGTCATCAGTGATGTCATTTGAGATGTCATCAGTGATGTCATGAGTGATGTCACTGACCAGGTCATGAGTCATGTAATATGTGACGTCATCAGCAGTGCATTGCGGGCGCGCGAGTTATAGTTAGCTGAACTAACTATAACGGGAGAATTTCAATGGTTTTGTACAAGTGAAAAGTCCAGCTAACTATAACACCCCTGAAACCTATGGTTTTTTCAGTGAATTTCTGAGGTTTTTTAAATGCTAATTTCTAACTATGCCTACAGAGATAGGACATGTGAAGAAAGAAGAAAAAATGCACAGAAAGAACAAAAAGAAGAGCAGAAAGAAGCCTTGTTGCAAAATCATCCTGTACCCTCAACTTTTTCAGACAGATACTGGTGGTAACTGAGTCTGACTAACCAGTCCTAGAGCCAGTGCTATGTTAAAAGACACTTAGAATACAGTGAAAACACCTACATACACTAGGGAACATTATGCGTTGGGGTCCCCCTGTGATTAGCATGACCTCCTCTGTAAGCCCCTAGTATATAATAGGGCAGGGGGATTAAAACTACCTCTTAAAACAGGCCACAGGGCGTTTTTGCACACGTTAACACAGGCCCCATCCCCTCCCTTCACCACTGTGTAAACACACCCTGTGTCCATTTTTAGTTGGGAGATTAAGTTCATTTGAATCCTGAGGGTCCCTAGGGTCCAACTAGCCCACTAGGTACCTCCAGTAAGTGCCACAGAGCTCCATTGCAGAGAGGTGTAAAAAGTGGCACGGCCTGGACCACCTCTCTGCAATGCAGCTCAGTGGCGCTTACTGGAAGCACTTGGTGGGCTAGTTAGCCCCCAGGGGCCCTCAGTATTGAAGGGAAATTATATCCCCAATTTTAAACGTGCCATAGTGCGTGTTTGCACACGTCACCTCAGGCCCCGTCCCCTCCCTTCACCACTGTGTAAACGCGCCCTGTGGCTGTTCTAAGTTGAGAGATTAAGTCCCCTTGAATCCTAAGGGTCCCTAGGGTCAAACTAGACCACTAGGTACCTCCAGTAAGCGCCACAGAGTTGCGTTGCAGAGAGGTGTAAAAAGGGGCTTGGCCTCAGAACACCTGTCTGCAGCGCAGCTCCCTGGCGCATACTGGAGATGCCTGTTGGGCTAGTTGGCCCTCAGGACCCTCAGTATTGAAGAGGAATTAATTCCCCAACTTACAACTCGCCAGGGGGCGCGTTTGCTGAGTGCTGCAAGGAGGGGGCGTGGCCTCCGGCGCGATGCCAGTCTTTTATTTATTTTAATTTTTTAAGAAGGGGGGCTGTGTGGTTCCCCTTCTTATTCTAATTTATTGGCCCTGATGACCCCATCCCCCAGGGCCTGACTCCGAATTATATTTTTTTGACCCCAATCCCCAGGGCCGGCCACTGTTTTTTATTATTTTTAAAAAATATATATTTATAGACACACCTAGGACATGCTGGACAAACCGTACGTACCCATCACCATGACGATTTGCGTGATGTTCATTAAAAGGCGACTATGCATACAATGAATCCACGTGGAATGTATTTACACCACTAGTGAAGCTCTGACATGTCTGATGCCCTACCGTGCCTAATCCCGGTAGACACCCTTGTAGTTTATTTATACAAACATGGGTAGCTATTGACGGGCACATTTAATACACATGCACACCAAGCCATTAAAAGGGGATTCGACAAAAATTTGACCAAAATTATGCAAGAAACCCCCCTCATGGTTAATAAAGCATACACCCACCGCCGGATGTGTAATACTTTTTATTTTACTCTCTGGAAAGGGGGCGAACCTCACTTGAGAGTCACAGTGCGCTCCTGGCTGAGTCCAATGCTGTGTTACACCCACCAGTGCCCGCCGAGTGCGACACACCTCTGTGTTGTATTCCACCAGCTAGTGCGTATGCTATGACACTCTCTAGCCCATGTGCACTGTAACACCACCCCGTGAATATGTCATGCCACACTTGACTTCGCACGGGTTAAATTGCCCAATCTAACGTGCTTCCTCGATGCCTATGTTATAACGCACAGCGCTATGCCATACATATTGCTATCTGGGATCCATAGCTTTGTCACAGTGCATATGCAACGTTACATTCCCTAGCACATATTTTATATTACAACTTTAGAGACTAGTTAGGTTACACAACACTGCCCTGTGCATATTACACTCCAAGGCGCATATCGCATAGCACACGCTAGTGCCTGTGCTATCTCGCGCTCTCCAATGAATCTGTCATTGCGAACAATGTATTGCATATTATATTTCACGCCCGGTTCATCTTATATCACACTTTTTGGTGCATAGTTTATACCATACACTATATCTAGTTTTCATTTTCAATCGTGCTCTCAGGACTATGTTCTATATAACACTGTGTTCACCTACCCTTTTCACGGGCATTACATTTTGCGATAGGGGGTGGAGGGTCAGGGGGTGTTTCTGCCAAGTGAGCCAGGAGTCACAGTCACAAACGTCCTCTTCTTCCTGAATAAAAGTGAGATTATGCTGCATACTTGTTCATATTTTAAGTAGTTCGCACAGACACACGTTTTAAAAACAATAAAGTTCCTAATACCCGCCTTCTCTGAACAGTTAGCTTGCTGCCCCATCCCCCTATCCTCTGTTGTGTGAATCCATGGACTAGCCTCCTCCCTCCTGCCATGCATGGTCTGATGTGCTGCCACTGCCCTCAATTTAGTATGATGTACCAGTCCACTCCTCCTGCCCTCCATTGCCCAATTCTATGCCCAATCATTGACCTCCTGCTTAGCCTCTGTGCTTAGCTTGCTGCCCCTATTCTCCTTCCCCCTGCCCTCCGATGTCTTTGTGCATGTCCCTGCTCCATCCTTTTTGCCCACCATGTTCCATGGACCTGTCACTCCTATCTACTCTGAGTGTTCTGTTGAGCTGCCACTCCCCTCCCACCTGCCTAGCATTGTCAGATGACTGTAACCTGTCCCTGCCACCTCCACCCTGCCTGTCCACATTCCATGCCCCATCCTCTTCCTCCTGTCCTACATGGTCCATTGTACTGCCACACCCTTCTGCTGTCCCTGGTCTGTTGTGCTGCAACTGCTCTTTGCCTGCCCCGTGCGGTCTGTTGTGAGGCCCCTTCCCCTGAACTTTGTCTGTGCACAGGTCCTGACCCTCCCTTCTATCCTCCATCGTCCTTTGTGCATGCCCCTGCACCCTCCTTCTTGCCCATCATAGCCATTGTGCTGCCACTAACCCTCCCACTTGCCATGCATGGTCTTCTGTGCTGCCATGGCCCCTCCCACCTTCCCTGTGTGGTCAGTTAGCTGCCCCTGACCCCCTCCCACCTTCCCTCCATGGTCTGTGTGTATGCCATCACAGTCTCACTGTTGCTCTTCATGGTGTGTCTTGCTTCTAGTGCCCATCCTGCCTGACCTCCATGGCTATCTTGCTACTCCTGCCCTGCCCCCAGCTCTCTCTTTACATGTGCAGACCCCTACTCCCTCCCTCCTGGCTTGTCTGTTCCATTGTAATGCCCCTGATCCGTCCCTCCTGCCCTTTATGGTCTGTTATGCTGCAGCTTTCTCCCCGGTCTGTCCATTATGGTCAGCTAGCTACCATTGCCTCTTGCCCCTCTGTTCTCTGTTGTCCATGTGCATGGTCCTGTCCCCTCCCTCTTGCTTTCTATGGATTGTTGTGCTGCACTCCTGTCCCGCATGCCCTGTGTGGTGTATTGTGCTGCTGCAAACCCTGATGCCTGCCCTGCAGGGTCAGTTTGGTGCACCTCTCCATGTCCCTCCTGTCCTCTGTTATCCAAGTCCATGTCCCTACCCCATTTCCTTCCATGATCCAATGTACCATACTTGCGAACATTTTGAACTTGGTAAGAGGGAGATTTTGAAAAAAAACTGGGGTATTGATTTTCCCCTTTGAGTTACATTGAAAAAGAGGAGATTGTAGACAGGAGACAGATCAAATAAAGCCCATTTGAGCTTAAAAACATTTGACGTTTCCTGCCTGAATCGGGTCTGTTGGCATGTATGGTTGTACTACCATTGCCTCTTCCTTCTGCCCACAATGCTCTATTACATTGCCACAGCCTCTCTTGCAAGTCCTGTATTGTTGGTTTGTTGCCCCTGCCCCCCTTTCCACTGCCCTCCATAGTCTGTTGTGCTGCCACGGACCTTCCTGCCTGCTCAGTGTGGTTAAATTGTTGCCTTTGCACCCTCCTACCTGCCTTCAATTTTCAGAGTCCGTGCCCCTTGCCTCTGCCTCTCAACAGTATCCTAATGAACAACTAGATTGCTAACATTCTATATTTATTACAAAAGTGTGGAACGCCTGACGTCATCTTGATGTAATCAAAACTGTAATACCTAGAGCATTTCCTTTAGAAATTACATATATGAGAGGGTCTTATAGGGCATCAAAATTATGGTTAGTGCTCTACAAGACTAAAATAAGGACATATTTTTTGAGTTTTCAAATAGCGAGAAAGCACTTTTAAATTATTTGTTATCTTTATGTTTTTTTATCCAGTTAACCACTTGATTAAATGTTGCACTTAGGGGAGAGGATGTGGTGTTACTTCCAGAACTGCAGACTTTGCAACTGGGGAACCAGGTTGGAGTTTCTGCTTCAGCTCGACATTCTGTGATTCTGGTCAAATCACTTCTTCTCCCCATGTCTACAACCAAAATGAATTTGTTCTTGTGTGATGTAACCAATGCTCATGTAAAGCACTCCAATTCCTGACAAGTCTGCACTATATAACACTGCAAAAACACAATATAATAAGTGTTTTGCACACTTCTGTCATTGGGCTATATTTGGGCTACATCTGGGTGATTTTGGGCTACATTTGGGCTCTTTTGTCTCCGGTGGCCATCTTGGGAGATTTATTTGTTATGAAGTTTCCTAATTTCCTCATGTACTGCAGTCTCCTCAGTAGGAAATGCTTTCAGTTTTTTACTTTGATTCCATCATGAAGGTATTCAGATATGTCACACATTTGCCATAAATTCTGAATGTTAGCACTCTAGTTGCTCATTAGATCACTGTAGTAAAACTACTGTTCACCATGGAAGTCTGCTCCTGGTATTAAAAGTGCATGTTTCAGTCTGCATGTCAGAATTTTTAAATGAAATAGAAGAGGATTTGAGAAGTCACTCAAAATGTGCCCTCATTTTCTTTCTTCAGCATTAATCATAATTTCTATGGCAAAATGAACCCCCTCATTGTGTTCCTTTTTAAATTAAATGTTTTAAGTGTTACCAGTTTATTCCAATCAAGATGGCTTCAGGTGTGCCATACTTTTGTCATAATGGAGACAGTAAGCGCTCTAGTTGTTTTTAAGAACACTCTGGGACATTCTGTCATTGGGCTATACTTGGGCTACATCTGGGTGATATTTGGGCTACATTTGGGCTTTTTTGTCTCTGGTGGCCATCTTGGGAGACTTATTTGTTATGAAGTTTCCTAATTTCCTCATTTACTGCAGTCTCCTCAGTAGGAAATACTTTCAGTTTTTTACTTTGATTCCATCAAGAAGGCATTCAGATGTGTCACACATTTGCCATAAATTCAGAATGTTAGCACTCTAGTTGCTCATTAGATCACTGTAGTAAAGCTACTGCTCACCAGGGAAAACTGCTGCTGGTATTGAAAGTGCATGTTTCAGTCACATGTCAGAATGTTTTAATGAAATAGAAGAGGATTTGAGAAGTCACTCAAAATGTGCCCTAATTTTTCTTTCTGCAGCACTAATCATACTTTTTATGGAAAAATGAACCCCCTCATTTTGTTCCTTTTTAAATTAAATGTTTTAAGAGTTACCACTTTAATCCAAGCAAGATGGCTTCAGGTGTGCCATACGTTTATCATAAGTAGGACTGTTAGCGCTCTAGTTGTTCTTTGGAACACTCTGGGAAGCTGCAGTAGAACACAAAGGAATCAACTGACAGTCTCTGCCCTTGTTGGATGTACATGTTTTACTGAGAATGTCAGACTTCATTCTCACATGACTGAGAAAGATAATGTGAATTTACAGAAAATAAGCTCTCAGTTTAGCTTATAGATCACCTTCCAAACCTCTGTGGTAAAAGCATGAGAAAATATTTTTCTCTCAATCATGATATCCCAGCAGAAGGCTTTTTCACATGGTGAAATCACCTTAGAACATACCACAATTCCTAAAATGAGTATGGTACCATCAACAAATGATTTATTATGTAACTAAAGTCTTAAAACCTTCTATTAACTGCAATGCTTTTTAATGAGGTGCTATCATGTATATTGGTCCCAAGATGGCTGCCAACACTTCTTGGATGAAGTGCTGACAGCCAATCAGATCTCAGGATGAGATGTGTAGTTAGGCTCCGCCCACACATATATATGATTTTACTTTTGATTTTCTCAGGAACTACTGAACAGATTGACTCCATATATGCAAAAGGCACATACCTGAGCTGAGGACTACCTCTCTGCCAAATTTCAAATAATTCTGTTCAGCCGTTCGGGCTGTACCTTGGACTAAAGGTCCCTATGGAAAATTGCATGGGGAAAACACGTTTTGGGACCCCCTTTTTTCTCAGCCCCCGCTTGACGAATCCCCCCGAGACTTTCAGGGTAGGAGCGGAGCGCCCCACCTATTTTGAAAATAGTTCCTGAGAAAATCACAATCAAAATCACATATATATCTGGGCGGAGCCTAACCACACATCTCATCGTGAGAGCTGATTGGCTGTCAGCACTTCATCCAAGAAGTGTTGGCAGCCATCTTGGGACCAATATACATGATAGCACCTCATTAAAAAGCATTGCAGTTAATAGAAGGTTTTAAGACTTTAGTTACATTATAAATAGGGCTCCCGGTTCCATGTTATTTATTTTCTTGACATTTCTGTCTGTATTTATCCATATTTATTTTTTGCTGATTTTATCTGTATTTATCCACCCGCAAGTTCTTCACCCGTACCTTCAAATGTGGGGGCAACCGCAGATAGACCTCTTCGCCACCCACGAAAACACCAAATGCCCAAACTTCGCCGCCAGATACCCACACCCATTGTCCAAAGGAAATGCGATATGGATGAATTGGTCAGGCAGATTTGCGTACGCTTTTCCGCCTCTCCCACTCATTCCACTAGTGGTGCACAAACTACAACAACACTCCATCACACTAATCCTAGTAGCTCCAACTTGGGCCAGACAACCGTGGTACACCACACTGCTGGAACTATCTGTAATACCGCACCAAAAACTACACCTCTCTCCACGCCTCTTAACCCAGAACCATGGAGAGATCAGACACCCGGACCCAGCTCAGCTCAACCTTGCGATCTGGCTCCTGAAGTCCTATAATTCGGTTACCTAAATCTTCCCCCTGACTGTATGAACGTCATCAAAGAAGCTAGACGACCTACCACTAGAGCGTGCTACGCCGCCAAATGGAAACGTTTTGTTGTCTATTGTCACGACAACACCATCGATCCCCTAGATGTGTCCATTCAACACATCATAGGCTACTTACTCCATCTACAAAGGCGCAATCTAACCTATACGTCCATTTGACTGCACCTCGCAGCCATAGCAGCTTACCTACAAAATAGGCAACATCTCTCACTCTTTAGAGTACCTGCCATTAAGGCCTTCATGGAAGGCCTTAAAAGAATAATTCCCCCCAAATTGCCACCCTCACCTGTGTGGAACCTAAATATCGCTCTCACAAGACTAATGGGACCTCCCTTCGAACCACTACACAAATGTGAACTTCAATTCTTAACATGGAAAACCGCCTTTCTTGTAGCCATCACTTCCCTCAGAAGGGTCAGTGAGATGCAAGCACTTACCATTCAAAAACCCTTTCTACAAATGCACCATAACAAGGTTGTTCTCCGTACCAACCCAAAATTCCTCTCCAAAGTCATTTCTCCCTTTCACCTAAACCAATCTGTAGAACTACCAGTATTCTTCTCGCAACCACAGACCGTTGCAGAAAGAGCTCTTCACAAACTAGATGTCGAAAGAGCCTTACTCTACTACATCGAGAGAACACAACCTTTCCGTAACACCAAACAACTGTTTGTATCTTTCTCTTCACCACACAAGGGCAACCACATCTCCAAAGCAGGGATAGCTAGGTGGATTGTCAAATGCATTCAAATTTGCTACCACAAAGCAAACCGAACGCTATCTGTTCCCCCTAAAGCCCATTCTACACGTAAAATAGGGGCTTCAATGGCATTTCTAGGAAACATCCCATTAGATGATATCGGCAAAGCAGCTACATGGTCAACACCGCACACTTTCACTAAACACTATTGTGTAGATGTGCAAACTAAGCAGCAAGCTAGTGTGGGCCAGGCTGTACTCAAAACACTATTTCAAACCACTGCAACAGATACGGGTGGTCGCCGCTAGGGATGGGTACTGCTATATAATCTATGCACAAGTGTGTAATCTGCAGCTCATATGCCTCGAACGGAATATGCTACTTACCAGTATGCATCTGTTCTTGGCATGTAGCGCTGCAGATCTACACACGCCCACCCGCCTCCCCGGCTACCTGTATCTGTTCCAGTTTATCTTATTTAGATACCACACACATGGGTTTCTTCACTCTTATTACTACGCTCCATCTTTCCCTGCTGGCGAAAAACAATCTGAGGATGGAGCCGAATACCATGCGCAATACGATCCAAAGGAGGAGTCACCGACCTCGTGACTTCCAAAGACTTTCCAAGAGGAAAAACAACTGCAAACATCCGGGCCCAACACCAGATGGAGATCTATGCACAAGTGTGTAGATCTGCAGCTCATATGCCTCGAACATGTAATTTCTAAAGGAAATGCTCTAGGTATTACAGTTTTGATTACATCAAGATGATGTCAGACGTTCCACACTTTTGTAATAAATATAGAATGTTAGCAATCTAGTTGTTCATTAGGATACTGTTGAGAGGCAGAGGCCAGGGGCACGGACTCGGAAAATTGAAGGCAGGTAGGAGGGTACAGAGGCAACTATTTGACCACACTGGGCAGGCAGGAAGGGCAGTGGCAGCACAACAGACTATGGAGGGCAGTGGAAAGGGGGGCAGGGGCAAAAAACCAACAATACAGGACTGGCAAGAGAGGCTGTGGCAATATAATAGACCATTGTGGGCGGAAGGAAGAGGCAGTGGTAGTACAACCATACATACCAACAGACCCGATTCAGCCAGGAAACGTCCAATGTTTTTAACCTCAAATGTGCTTTATTTGATCTGTCTCCTGTCTACAATCTCCTCTTTTTCAATGTAACTCCAAGGGGAAATTCAATACCCCAGTTTTTTTTCAAAATCTCCCTCTTACCAAGTTCAAAATGTTTGCAAGTATGGTACATTGGATCATGGAAGGCAGGAGGAATTGGGGTAGGGACATGGACTCGGATAACAGAGGGCAGGAGGGACATGGAGAGGTGCACCAAACTGACCCTACAGGGCAGGCATCAGGGTTTGCAGCAGCACAATACACCACACAGGGCATGCGGGACGGGAGTGCAGCACAACAATCCATAAAAAGCAATACGGAGGGGACAGGGCCATGCACATGGACAACAGAGAACAGAGGGGAAAGAGGCAATGGTAGCTAGCTGACCATAATGGACAGACAGGAGAGAAAGCTGCAGCATAACAGACCATAAAGGGCAGGAGGGACGGATCAGGGGCATTACAATGGAACAGACAAGCCAGGAGGGAGGGAATAGGGGTCTGCATATGGCAACAGAGGGCTGGGACAAGGGGGCAGGGCAGGAGCAGCAAGATGACCATGGAGGTCAGGCAAGATAGGCACTAGAAACAAGACACACCATGGAGAGCAACAGTGAGACTATGATGGCATACACACAGACCATGGAGGGAAGGTGGGAGGGGGTCAGGGACAGCTAGTTTACCACACAGGGAAGGTGGAAGGGGCTGTGGCAGCACAGAAGACCATGCATGGCAAGCGGGAGGGTTAGTGGCAGCACAATGGCTATGATGGGCAAGAAGGAGGGTGCAGGGGCATGCACAAAGGACCATGGAGGATAGAAGGGAGGGTCAGGACCTGGGCACAGACAAGAGAGTTCAAGGGAAGGGGCCTCACAACAGACCGAGCGGGGTAGGCAGGAGGAGCAGTTTCAGCACAACAGACCAGGGAGGGCAGAAGGGTGTGGCAGTAAAATGGACCATGGAGGACCGGAGGAAGGGGATAGGGGCATGGCATGTGGACAGGCAGGGTGGAGGTGGAAGGGACAGGTTACAGTCATCTGACAATGCTAGGCGGGTGGGAGGGGAGTGGCAGCTCAACAGACCAATCAGAGTAGATAGGAGTGGCAGATCCATGGAACATGGTGGGCAAAAAGGATGGAGCAGGGGCATGCTCAAAGACATCGGAGGGCAGGGGGAAGGAGAATAGGGGCAGCAAGCTAAGCACAGAGGCTAAGCAGGAGGTCAATGATGGGGCATAGAATTGGGCAATGGAGGGCAGGAGGAGTGGACTGGTACATCATGCTAAATGGAGGGCAGTGGCAGCCCATCAGACCATGCATGGCAGGAGGGAGGAGGCTAGTTCATGGATTCAGACAACAGAGGATAGGGAGGAGGTGGATAGGGCAGCAAGCTAACTGTTCAGAGAAGGTGGGTATTAGGAACTTTATTATTTTTAAAATGTGTGTCTGTGCGAACTACTTAAAATATGAACAAGTATGCAGCATAATCTCACTTTTATTCAGGAAGAAGAGGACGTTTGTGACTGTGACTCCGGGCTCACTTGGCAGAAACACCCCCTGACCCTCCACCCCCCATCGCAAAATGCAATGCCCGTGAAAAGGGTAGGTGAACGCAGTGTTATATAGAACATAGTCCTGAGAGCACGATTGAAAATGAAAACTAGATATAGTATATGGTATAAACTATGCACCAAAAAGTGTGATATAAGATGAACCGGGCGTGAAATATAATATGCAATACATTGTGCGCAATGACAGATTTATTGGAGAGCACGAGATAGCACAGGCACTAGCGGGTGCCATGCGATATGCGCCTTGGAGTGTAATATGCACAGGGCAGTGTTGTGTAACCTAACTAGTCTCTAAAGTTGTAATATAAAATATGTGCTAGGGAATGTAACGTTGCATATGCACTGTGACAAAGCTATGGATCCCAGATAGCAATATGTATGGCATAGCGCTGTGCGTTATAACATAGGCATCGAGGAAGTACGTTAGATGGGGCAATTTAACCCGTGCGAAGTCAAGTGTGGCATGACATATTCACGGGGTGGTTACAGTGCACATGGGCTAGAGAGTGTCATAGCATACGCACTAGCTAGTGGAATACAACACAGAGGTGTGTCGCACTCGGCGGGCACTGGTGGGTGTAACACAGCATTGGACTCAGCCAGGAGCGCACTGTGACTCTCAAGTGAGGTTCGTCTCCTTTCCAGAGAGTAAAATAAAAAGTATTACACATCCGGCGGTGGGTGTGTGCTTTATTAACCATGAGGGGGGTTTCTTGCATAATTTTGGTCAAATTTTTGTCGAATCCCCTTTTAATGGCTTGGTGTGCGTGTGTATTAAATGTGCCCATCAATAGCTACCCATGTTTGTAAAAATAAACGACAAGGGTGTCTACTTGGAGAGTACCCACCGGCGGAGGCGCCGGGATTATGCATGGTAGGGCGTCAGACACGTCAGAGCTTCACTAGCGGTGTAAATACATTCCACGTGGATTCATTGTATGCATAGTCGCCTTTTAATGAACATCACGCAAATCGTCATGGTGATAGGTACATACGGTTTGTCCAGCATGTCCTAAGTGTTTCTATAAATATTTAAAGAAAATAAATAATAAAAAACAAAGGCCGGCCCCGGGGGTTGGGGTTCCCGGCGGTGCCATAAGTGGCCTGAGGAGGGGGACAACACAGCCCCCCCCCCCCCCCCCTCCTAAAGAATAATATATTTTTTTTTTAAAAGGCCATGCCCCGGGTGTTGGGGTCCCCGGGGCCGATTAGGCCTTGGGAGGGGGGCCACGCGGCCCCCTTGCAAATTAAAGTAAAAAAATAAAAATAATTAGGGGGCAGGCCCTGGAGGATGGGGTCCCCAGGGCAAATAAATTAGAAAAAGAAGGGGGGCCACACAGACCCCCTTCTTAAAAAAATAAAATAAATAAAAGACAGTCATCGCGCCGGAGGCCACGCCCCCTCCTTGCAGCACTCGAGTTGTAAGTTGGGGAATTAATTCCCCTTCAATACTGAGGGTCCCTGAGGGCCAACAGGTATCTCCAGTATGCGCCAGGGAGCTGCGTTGCAGACAGGTGTTCTGAGGCCATGCCCCTTTTTACACCTCTCTGCAACGCAGCTCTGTGGCGCTTACTGGAGGTACCTAGTGGGCTAGTTCGACCCTAGGGACTCTCAGGATTCAAGGGGACTTAATCTCCCAACTTAAAACGGCCACAGGGCGTGTTTACAAAGTGGGGAAGGGAGGGGACGGGGCCTGAGGTGGCGTGTGCAAACACGCCCTATGGCGCGTTTTAAGTTGGGGAAATAATTCCACTTCAATTCTGAGGGCCCCTGGGGTCTAACTAGCCCACCAGGTGCTTCCAGTGAGCGCCACTGAGCTGCGTTGCAGAGAGGTGGTCCAGGCCGTGCCACTTTTTGCACCTCTCTGCAACGCAGCTCTGTGGCGCTTACTGGAGGTACCTAGTGGGCTAGTTGGGCCCTAGGGAGCCTAAGGATTCAAGGGGACTTAATCTCCCAAATTAAAACGGCCACAGGGCGTGTTTACACAGTGGGGAAGGGAGGGGACGGGGCCTGAGGTGACGTGTGCAAACATGCCCTGTGGCGCGTTTTAAGAGGTAGTTTTAATCCCCCTGCCCTATTATATACTAGGGGCTTACAGAGGAGATCATGCTAATCACCGGGGGACCCCAACGCATCGTGTTCCCTAGTGTATGTAGGTGTTTACACTGTATTCTGAGTGTCTTTTAACATAACACTGGCTCTAGGACTGGTTAATCAGACTCAGTTACCACCAGTATCCGTCTGAAAAAGTTGAGGGTACAGGATGATTTTGCAACAAGGCTTCTTTCTGCTCTTCTGTTTGTTCTTTCTGCACGTTATCCTTCTTCCTGCACTTTTCTTCGTCTTTGAGGACTTCTGTTGCTTCTTTCTGGATTTTTTTTTTCTTTCTGTGCTTTTCTCCTTCTTTCTTCACATCTCTGTAGGCATAGTTAGAAATTAGCATTTCAAAAACCTTTGAAATTCACTGAAAAAACCATAGGTTTCAGGCACGTTATAGTTAGGAATTAGCATTTAAAAAGCCTTAGAAATTCACTGAAAAAACCATAGGTTTCAGGGGCGTTATAGTTAGCTGGACTTTTCACTCGTACAAAACCATTGAAATTCCCCCGTTATAGTTAGTTCAGCTAACTATAACTCGCGCGCCCGCTATGCACTGCTGATGACGTCACATATAACATCACTCATGACATGGTCAGTGACATCACTCGTTACATCACTGATGACATCTCAAATGAAATCACTGATGACATCATCCTTGTGATAGAGTGGCAGACCTCCTCTCACCCTAATATAACCTTTGATACACACATTCAAAAATAGAAACTCAAAATTTCAAAACAATAGACATACCAATACCAGTTACAACAACCTATTCAATAATTCTAAGATACACATACACATCCACTCATTCACCAACAGTCCTATACAGTCACTCATACCTGTACTCATACACCTATACATCCTGTTACACAATGCCACTCATCCATAGAGTTACTCACACAGTCACTCATGCTAATAAAGAATCAAACATCCATTTACTTGCATATACAGTTATACACACACCACCACACTTACTTCTACAGAAACTTACACATACTTAGTCTTTTAAACAATCACTTATAGAAACATATACTTATTCATACAGGAACTGTTCCAATCTTTCACTGTCCCGATATACTCACTTATATACACCAATAGTCACATATACTAGCTTAAAACATATGTAGTCACTCATAAAGACACTATTGAGACAGTCATTCACTCACTAACATACCCATGCACACACTCATCCACCCATACAGTCCTGCACACATGCTGTCTTCAACACATACAAACAGTGAGTCACTCATTCATGCACCTATGCACTACGTAATACCACCCACCGAACCATACAGACACTCAGAGACTCATACTGATACTCAAAAAACCAACTAATAACCTATATAGACACCCATGTAGCTACTCACCAACCCATGCCGCCACTTATAAACAAAGTGAGAGACTGATACAGATATTTACATATTTAAACAGTCAGTTATACAATCATTTTTTCAAAAACAAAACATCCATTTAGACACTTATATACCCATTTATTCTTCCATCGACCTTGAGATATACATATATAAAACATATTTAATTTTCAGAAAAACACACATTCACTGGATGATGTCACTGACCATGTCATGAGTGATGTAATATGTGACGTCATCAGCAGTGCATTGCGGGCGCACGAGTTATAGTTAGCTGAACTAACTATAACGGGGGAATTTCAATGGTTTTGTACGAGTGAAAAGTCCAGCTAACTATAACGCCCTTGAAACCTATGGTTTTTTCAGTGAATATTATATATATATATATATATATATATATATATATATATATATATATATATATATATATATATAACCTACTGGCAGTCGCCAGTGGGTAGTGTTAGTTAGGACCTAATTTCCATAGGAAAAGTGGTTTTTGATTTGCCAATATCTTTGGCGCCGTTTGACGAATCTTCGCTCCCGTCTTGAAAGTTTCAGGTGATTAGTCAAGAGGGGGCCGAGAAATTTTAGACAAAGCTACAGCCCGAACTGCTGAATGGAATTTACACCAAATTTGGCAAAAATGTAGCCCTTGGTTCAGAAAGCGACTTTTTTCAAATATGGTGTGAATCCATTCAGTAGTTCCTGAGAAATTCAAAAAAGAAAAATATCGATATCTGAGCACCGAGGAGGATTCATGAACCGTCCCGAGCATGAACTTTATTCTGATTGGCTCAACACCCCATACCAGAATGTGTTGGCAGCCATTTTGGGACTCAATTGATCCGAATCACAAGAAAACAGTAATAAAAGCATAAAAAAAACAAGAAAAGGGGGCAGTTGGCAGGGTAGAAACACCCTGAACCCTAGGCTTGCTCAGGGGGTCCCACAAGGATCCCCAGGGCCGAAAAAAGCATTGGCATTTTTTTTTAATCGGCCAAATTGGCGCTGGGTGCATGAACCCGGCCGAAATGTTTAAAAACACGAAGCGCGGGGTTCCGCGCTTCGTTTTCTATAAACCCCTGGGTGGGCCAGGTCCCGGGGGCAATGTCCAATTAATTAGCGGGGACCCGCGGGGGCCCTGCAGCCCCGGGGACTGCCACCTCCCCGGGGCTTTTTAAAATAAATTTGTGTGGGGGGGCTCCTCCCTGGAGCATTGTTATTTTGAGGCAGGGGCCCAGCGGGCTCCCCCAAGCCCCGGGGACCACCACCTCCCCGGGGCTATAATTATTTTGGGCTGGGGGCCTCACGGGCCCCCAAAGCCCCGGGACCACCACCTCTCTGGGGCTACTTCTAAAAACAAAATGTGGGGGGGCTCGAGCCCCCCACCTCCCCGGGGCACTGTTTATTTAAATGCGGGGGTCCGTTTCGGACCCCGGCCTCGGGGAGCACCACCTCCCCGGGGCTTCAATCTTGATGGGAGGGGGGCCACGCAGCCCCCCTCCTGAAGCCCTCTATGGCCTTGCAGATCGCCAGCCTCCAGGGCCGGCTCCTGCAATGTCCCAACGGTGCCTACACCCGGGAGATTGGAGATTGCCGTTTGCAGGGCGGTAGCACGGTTTTCGCCCTGCCATACCACACACTGCTTTGCTTCTTGGAAGAGAGAGCAGGAAACCTGCCCACGCTTCCAAGAAGCTAAGCACAATTGCTTTTGGACAAGGGGGGCTGGATGTTAGCAGCTCTCCTTGTCCAAAAGCAATGCCGGCTCCAGCAGGAGGACGGGGAGCCGGCAAGGACTGTGGGGGCATTGGACTCCCCCCGCGGTGCCAAACGTTGAGGGCCAGACCCAGGGGATAGGGTTCCCGGGCTAGAAGTGGCCCAGGGGAGGGAGGCCATGCGGCCCCCCTCCCTGGAAAATTAAAATTAAAAAAAGTTTAAGAAACGAGGACAGGCCCCGGGGGATGGGGTCCCCGGGACCAGAAGTGGCCACACGGCTCCCTTACCGGGAAAAATCTAACTGTTTCTTCCTTATTTTATTTATTTGTTTAAAAGAAAGAGCTAATGTCCCAGGGGAAGGGGGCCCCGGGGTGATTTTTGAATATTTGAAGTGGGGTGTTTTTTTTCCTCGAGGTTGGAGTCGCGACCCAACACAGCTCCCCATGTAACGCCGTGTCAGATTCGCGGTTCCTCATTAAATAAATAATTTAGTAGTATACAATTTAGATGGTAGTGTTGCATTTGTGAAGTTGTTTTAAAAAGGGAGTGTGGTTGAAGTTAATGAGAAGATAAAAATTGATATTTATTGAAAAAATATATACAATTAAAAATTAAAGTGTATTGTGTTGTAGTACATTGAATTCATGCTTGTATTAAAAATGAGCATGTATGTAAAAAAAAAAATTAGTGTTGGTTTATAGGGTGGCTCTAAAAAGAGCCCTTGTTTTCATTATGACTTAGTTGGAGCTACATTTAAGAGCGGATGCACAGCTTTAGGTTGTTGAGGAAGACTCTGTTTCCTTGATCTGTGAAGTGTACTCCATCACTTCTGTAGATGTGATCCATATCAAAACGTATATTGTTGTTGTAGATGGAGCCCATCCTGTGGTCTCTGAGGTAAGCTGAAACAGCTTTATTGACATTCTTCCTAGCTTTCGCAATCTGTGGACAGAATTGATTTGATTTGACCACTTCCATTTCTGTCTTTGGCATATATTAGAGTATACAAAGACAGTTTGAGGCACAAGCAACACCAATTGTGCAAAAGTGTCCGTCATTCGCATTTCCAGAACTAACCCAGTCGATGTGCCTAGGTCATTTCCATCACAGTGCACAATCATGAGATCCGAGGGTTAGAGATGCAAAATGGTTTCAACCAAAGGCATCAATTGGTGCCACTGTAATCCTCTTTGTGCAATCCATTTAATCTCCAATACCTTTGCCTTTCTACAACATTTTTGCAATTAGTGGGCGTGATCTTTCATGGCTTGGCTACAATCTTTATCAGAAGACTGCACTTAAGGTAGGATAGTGGACAGACAATATCTTGTATATGCAGCTCGATACTGCATCCTCCATAACTCACAGTTCTCTCAGTTCTTTAGTGGAGTAGGTGAATCTTGATACAATTTTTGTTGTAAACTCTGCAGCGTGGCTGGCTTTGTCTGCAAAACAGATGTGCGCAGATGGACTTGACTCAATTGAATCCCTGAGCAACTAGTGCGCGAGGCGCCTCAAAATGGTGGCTTAAGGTGTAAAAACAGAAGAAGAAATGATGGACGGCAAACCGAGCAGGAAAGCGATCTAAACACAACTTTGCAGAAAGAAGAGCAAAGTGCAGAATAGCAATATTACCTACTATAATAAATGAATTAAAATCATACATAAATAATTAAAGCTGCAATTTAAACTGCCCCCAAACATGGTGTCAAAGTCTAAGAATATGAATCAATGGTTTGCAGAATTCCATTTGCAAATCATGGAAAAGTTACCGACTCCCAAGCTGGGGTAGTAACCTATTCACAAAGAAGACCACTTCAGACTTTCACTGAAACTTTAAAAAAATTAACAGAACTTTTTTTTTTCTTTTCAACAGCCCCTTTTCCTTTATGGAAATTAGGCTGCTTTGAAAAAAGAATAGTTTCTTTATTTAAAATCATTCACTGTTATGGATGTCTGCTGACACTCGTGGCAACGATTCCTGTGATTTTAACCAATTGAAGGGAGTCGCAATTTGCAACCAGCCTAATTCATATTATTCAAGTTGGCCAGACCGCAACTCACTTCAATTCCTTATTTTACGAACCAACCTATTAGTATATAATAGGTGAGTTTGCAAAACAGGTCTCTGGTCGCACAAATACTAGATTGAAATTGAAACTGTTTTTTGGTTCCAGAACAGTAGTAAATCTGCCTCCAAATAAGACTTACGATGTTGCTCTAAATCTGAAGGAAAGGTTGATTGTTTTTCAGATATCCCTTCTATCATTGGATAAAGTAAGGAGAGCCTCTTATCTCTGGACCAGTCCCTATGTGGGGTTGAAAACTGATGCTGTAAGCAGATGAAGATAAACTCCTCCCATATGCATTGCATAACAATGTGATAACACAACACTCTCACACCTATCCTTCTAATAATCAAAGACACTTAAGTTGGTCTCTAAGCTCTTTTAACACTCACTGTACGACTGAAGGACAGTCTCACCCAGGCATGGGATAATTTGATAATCTCTCCACTATACTCAGTCTCTGAGTTTGAAGAGGCAAAACCTTACTGTGAAGTGAAAAAAAATGATGTATCTGTTTTTAGTTACACAACAAGATCAGGAGAGCCTCAATATGCTCCAGATCACCAGAAGAGGAAACTTGTTCCTTTCTGCTCCTAGATCAGTTGATAAGGGTTGGAAGAATTTATGGACTGGTTCCCACCAGTTGAGCCTCTTGGTCCTGCTTCCACTCAACAGCAGAGGTCAGGATAGTTTACTGCTTTGTTCCCTTGTGCCACATGCTCAGAAGAGCCTCTAGTTATTATTCCGATCACTATTTCAAATCAGGAATGTCACCTCTAACCTCACTCATCATAAATAGGTGAAGCCAGGACGTCCCTGCTACAGTCTTTAATACACAACCGTTGCAACGCATGCCATTACATTGCATGCCGTTGCAACGAAAAAGGTGTGCAGCAGTGGGTAGAAGGTGTTGGATTTAACTCCAACACCTTCCCTACTGTTGCGCACACTGGAGTTGGAATAGAAAATTAATCTATTCTAACTTCCAGAGCTCCCCTGACAGAAAGTCGGGGTAAAGGTTGGCGTTGCAACGGCATGCGATGTAATGGCATGCGTTCTAACGTTGCATATTCCCCTGCTACTCTTGTGATAATAAGGCATCAAAGTTACAATATAAATTATGGCCAGACACTCACCCGTCAGGAGACACGCTGATCTTGTTCTTCTGATGGCTCGTCTCAGTCACTCTATCAATTCCACCCAGAGGTCTGCTACTTAACCCATCTCCCATTCCAGAGTAGGTGATGGCATCATACAGAGGTGCGGTGGGGAGCTGAGGAGAGATAGACCTAAGGCCATTCAACGCTTCAAGTAGCGATATGGGCTCATACCCTGGGGGGATGTTGTCAGAGCCCTGCATAAAAGAAGAATTTAAATCAAATGATGGACCTATTCATGTAGTAAACCTGGAAAACATTTGATACACAAATGGTAAAGAGACAAGAGACATTTCAGTCAACAACATAGATCGACAAAAAAGACAGCCATTGATATAAACAGAGCAGTTTGCAAAGCATCTCTTTAAAACATGAATATACATTTTCCACACTTTTAATTTGAGAGCGAGGTAAAAAAAAAAAAAAAAAAAAGAAAAAATTACTCCTTTGTATGGATACCTCATCCCTTCACATTATTAAATATGTGCTGCATCAAGGAAGGCGTTGGAACACTTGATAAGATCTTACTTGATAAATCGATGTTTACCTTAATGGATTTCTGAGAACAAGTTGAAACAACTGCCAACATGCTCTAGAACACTAATAACCGAAGTACTTGCAGTGACATCCTTATAGAAGCATTCATAGACTTCAACAAATATAATGTTGTAAAGATTAATTAGTTCTGGAGATAAACAGGAGTAAGCATTTAATCTAAGAATAACAGGATTTGATATATATACGAAATTGCTGACCATCTTTTGAATCCTCTTGTTTTCTCAATATAACTATATTTTTTAGGGAGTCAAGATATAATTTGTCTTTATAAAATGCCTGAATGAGAAGAAGAGGTATGTAGTTCCTGTGGAGGAGGGAGGAAGAGGTAGGAGGAGGTTGGGGTTGGTCAACACCCCTACCCTAAGGTGGAGACGGGGTGTCACCTAATTTGGTAAGTGGGGCCCGCACACAACCGGTTGGGTGTCGTGCTTCATCATAGGGCTTTATCCTCGTCAGGCTGGCGCTGCAAAGCCTGACGGGCACCCTATGAGGGGCTCTTTGTGGGAGAACTTTTTTCCCAAGCGGTTAGGTGTGGTGCGGGTGTGGGGCATCATGGTGTAGATATGGACAAGGTGTGTGGTGAAATCGTGTGTGGAGGGATAAAATGAGGCACAGTGGTGCTCCAAAATGAATTGAATCTGCAATTCCACTGGTCCCAATTAAAAACATTGATGGTGTCACCGCTGATATAATGGTCAGAGGTGCCTTAACCCCTTGAGTGCCCATGACGAGCTGGACTCGTCATGGGCCGCGGTTGCGCTGTGCCCATGACGAGTCCAGCTCGTCATAGACCCCGCCCGCTAATGCAACGGCCGGCACAGGGCGGGGAAAGGGGCGGGCACTCAAGGGGTTAAAAGTGGGTGGTCAACATGTTTTTCGCCTAGTGTGTAAGAAATCATGTGGCGATTCGTCAGGACCAGAAACACTACACTAACTACACAGTGGATGGTTCAGTGATGCTCTCCAAGGTGAACCAAGCTCTCTGCTTCCTAACATTGAGGTACCTTTTTTAGGTCTCGGCTAGCGAAGGCTGCGCTTGCGCAGTCTCGCTCGCGAGATTTAATGACTTTGAGAAGAGGGGCTTGAACCCGCCCCTCTTCTCTCCTCTTCTCCATTGGCTGGCCTCTTGAATGCTGGCCAGCCATTGGAGAAGAGGCTTGTCACTCCGAACAGGCCCCGTCCTTTTCGGATTCGGGGGCGTGTTTTTTCGTTGCTTTTCGCCCGGGCGTGTTTTTCTCTCCTCCAGCCAATGGCAAGAGGAGAGAAAGAAAAACACGCCCCCGATTCCGAAAATAACACTGCGTTTCTCCGAGGCATTTCTGCTTCGCCTCGGAGAAAGGCGGTGGTGTCTCCGTAAACATTCGCAGCCTATTTTCTGGTGCGGTAGGTAAGCTGGCCCAGGGAGACGTGTATTACACTTATAGCCAGGTGAGTTCACTGCCAATGACGTCTGGGTGAGGTATCCATGGATCTCCACACTGGCCCCCAGTCAGGTGATTAGCACAGCGCTCTCAGCCCTTCTAAAGACGAATCAGCCCTGCGAGAAACCACCGGGCCTCTCCCCACGTCTCCACAGGGATCCCGGCAGTGATGGACACACAGGGCCCGAGGGAGAAGGAGCCGCACAGCCGGGCCGAGCGCCGCGCCAATGCCGCTCACAGAACCCAATCAGGCTGCCCACACGCACACTGCACCCCCCCGGGACATGAGGGACTGGAAGGCCCTCTCCCCGACTCAGTCCCCCTGCGGAGCGGTAACTGTTAGATCGAGGCGCACACTGCTCACGCAACACTCGCAGCCTGATTTGAAGTGTGCCTATGGGGGGTGGGAAGGGCAGCCCAGCAGCTATGCAGCAGACGACAACGGCATCGGAACACCGACCGGCGGCCCCCGCTCACCTCCTATCTCAGCTGCACCACTCCACCACAGCGACTCCAGCAGGGCCTCGGGACGCGACTCTCAGAGCTCATAGGCTCCACACCCAATACTGAAGCTCAAATGTCCTGGATTCAAATGCTCATTCCTGAAATCAGCCTCTATTCTGAGTACCAGGGAAATGCCTTTTCCACTCTCTGGAGCAGAGCAGGCCTGAAGGGAAAATCTAACTCTTTCCTTCGATTCACAAACCTCCTCTGCTCACTTCCCCCACAGGAGCACTTCTCTCCACAGCCTCATCCCCATTAATTGTTACATCAGCAACAATAAATAATTGTATTTTTTCTTTCCATAAACACGAACAATAAACCAGCTCTCTAAATGAAGACAAATGTTTTCTATTTTCTTCCACCAGCTCGCGCTAGCTGTAATCCCCCCTCAAACTCAGATGGAACAGGAAAACCAGGCTTTGGGGACATGCATTTTCTCAGCCTGCTCCTATAATTGCATTTTCTTCATCTGAAATGAAACGTGATTTCTATTGGGAAAAGAGATATGGCAAATTAAAAGGAGGAAGAAAAAAGGCCCCAGTGGAAACACTGAGCGTGGGTAAAGATACTCAAAAGGACCGGGTTCCATTTCTGAATCCGCCCAGGATGGTGGATGAATGATACTTCCACCCGTACCCAGGGCATCATCTGTGCTCGTCGTAGTGGGCACCGGCGCCCATTTTTGGGGACCGGAATTTATCTTTCATCAATACCCTTTGGCCCAGAGTTTAAAACATGTAAAGAAACAGCATTGTTATTTACAATGTCAATAGCTTAATCAGTGTGTGTGTGTGTGTAGGTGGCTCTGTGTGGGTGACTCTGTGTGGGTGGGTGGCTTTGTGTGTGTGGCTCTGTGTGTGTGGGTGGCTGTGTGTGTGGGTGGCTCTGTGTGTGTGTGGGTGGCTCTGTGTGTGTGGGTGGCTCTGTGTGTGTGGGTGGCTCTGTGTGTGTGGGTGGCTCTGTGTGTGGGTGCAAATGCAATAGGTCTCGCATTTGAGAGTGATTAAGCTATTGACATTGTAAATAACAATGCCGTTTCTTTAAATGTTTTAAAAACAAAAACATAAACAAAAATAATGTCATGAGCAATGCCAATAGCTCTAACTTTACCAATGCCGAGACCATTGCATTGTAAATGCTTGTATTATATATAGAATGGACCAACCCGATTTGGGTTATGGCCAGGCTCCATCGAGTGACAGACAGAGAATGTACATTACAAAAGTTAACGTCGGTTCATCCAGGAACCCGTGCCAGGAACCTACCCCGCACTCCGCCTGCCTTTTCTAAAGCGCATTCAAGTTTGAAAGTGATATTTACATTTCCTCTGAAGTAAAGAAAATACGTAAAATATACACAGTAAAATGGTTTCATTGACAATAAAAATACAAATTGTTTTTGTGAGAAAGGATGTATGGATAACAAAAATTACCTTCATAACACAATCACTTCAATATTTTGGTAATTTTTAATCTCTCCTGTTTTTGACACAGTGGGTCACACTCCTTCTGAACTGTCCTACTCCTCTTGGTTTAGCAAATATGAGTCTTAATGGGTTCGCCTCATATTTACACTTGTATTTATTTATTTACTGTAAAATGGGATTCATAGCAAGTAGCCAATTAGGAGCGCTTGAATGGGAAGGCATGAAGATTGCAATTTCAAAAACAATAATTAAAGGATGAGGGAAGAAACTGAAGAAGTCCAGAGTAATTGCAATTATCCAGGCAGTTACTGAGGTGGATGCAGCCTTGCAAAGGATTAAAAAAGGTGTGCAACAGCCTTAAGAGGATTGCACGGGGCTAGACCCAGGCATCTAAACAGACAAGGAAGCCAAAGAGAGTTTGCAAGGGTGCAGGGCTGAGGAAAGGTTCTAACCATAAGAGCAGTGTTCAGACCTCTTCTGAGCTTTTGAAAGTCTTTTTCAGATCTTCCACATGTGGACCGGTTGTTCCGCAATGTGGAACCTTGCACAAGAAGTGCGCTGCTGTTACATAAGTTCCACCTTCAAAGCCCCAAGGCAGGAAGGTTGTAATTCAATGGCTTTAAACTCCTTCTAGGTTGGTAATGCTAAAATCTATTAGATATAAACCCTGATGTGTAGCAGTGCAGACTGAGTACAAGGAACTGAGATCCTTCTTTTACCAGAAGTCAGTATAGTAACTTGAGCATCTCCAAATTAGGATCAAGGCAACTCAAATTGGGTAGGAGCCAGGCAGGCTAATTTTAGGCACTCTGAAATTTGTTCAGATCCTCTTTTGGTAGTCTGGCGTAATTGACATTGCAACAGTACAGCTCAGAGAGATCACAGTGAGAACCAATGCAATAGTGTCAGTACAGGGATGATTCCATGCAACTGGTATATACGGGAAGAATGTATTTTTGCTACAAACGCTGGTGAGTGAGGAGAGGTCAATATTAAACAATAGCTGTAGGTTATGTGTCTTTTGTAAAAGTTGTGGTGGAGAGTTAGGGTAAAGGTGAAGCATCCACTGGGCCTCCAAGTAGGATCTCTGTTCTCTGTCTAGTGAGACAGAGCCAACTGTCCTTTGTCCAATGCTGGACAACTTCCAGATTGTTGGCAACTCTCTGAGAGTCTCTAGATTCTTGCTCTCATTTAAGTAGCATGTGTGTTTCATCTGTGTACAAGTGGCACCCTATTTGATATTCTTCAAAGATGTGGGTCACCGGGTTCATGCTGGTGTTGAACAGGATCAGTCAGATGGCCGATCCCTGAGGCAGCCCCACAGTCAATGCTCCTGTAGTCACTATTATGTTTGCAGTTGAGTCTTGAACTTGAATTCTTCTAAGATGAACCAGAAATCAGATGAAATATTTCTAGATAGACACTGAACCGTTTAGTGATCCCACTGAATTAAGACTGCTGCTGAAAATCTGGCAAGCACCAGAACAGTCATTAACAGAGACTCTGGAAAAGATTCAAACAGACTCAATGCCCAAGAGGTGCCATGGACAGGAGCTGTCAAAACACTCACTACATAAGGTAGGCGTGAAAAGTTGGTTTGAAAACCAGATACCCATTCCTCAGTGCATCAAACTGACGTTAGTGTGTCAACTATCCAAGAGCAATGGATAGGGAACAATTCCTCCCACTTAAATAAGCTGTGACACACAACTCCAAAGATGAGCAAAAGGGGCAGTATTTAGATACAGTTAAGGTGAAGATCAACATAAGTAACATTAACAGTGAGGTTAAACAAACACCTGCAAAGGGTAACCCAGACATGAGTGAAAAAAATCAAAACAACGATCTCAAAATTATATTTTCTAGGACCAGCAAAATAAAAGTGAAGATATATTGCATTTTATTTTCATCTGCGTTTGATAACAGAGCACTAAGGAGTCAAACGCCATAAAGTGTAATGACATATCAGTATATGTAAGTAGAAATAGGGGAATCTGAAAATCTGTTTAAAAGTGTGCATTACATAGGCTGATTTATAATAGAGGTATGTCCATTACTTGCAAAAGAATTGAAAAGGCATAATACTGCAAATTAACATAAACTATCAAAATAATTTGACCAAACACACAGATAAGCTTTGTGGAACCTCAGCTACACTATTTATGTACTATGTGCTTCCACTAATAGCTAACCTGTAAGTAGGCAAAGTTAGGGTCAAGAAAGACAAATTGATGGTCTTTAACAGACCACAAATGTACTTAGATGTAGTTCTTACTATTTGAGCTGCACTTTTCAATTTATTGGCTATGCCACTTTGATAGGTAATTAATTAGTTGATGAATGTTACAGTAATTTCAATTATCGCTGATATCCCGAGCAATTAGATCTGATTGACAAAGAAATATCGGTTTTTATACATGCTTTATATATGTGACTTGAGGAATGTTTTATCAAAATAAAACACTGAAAGCAAAGTAATTTCAGATAATGTAAAACAATAAGCATCTTTAGGCGACTGGATAAAGATAAACCTAGATTTTAAGCAGAAGTAAAAGTCAAATTATTCAGTGAAGAAGAAATTAAGATGGGAAAGATTTAAGTGACTGTGCTGTATTAGTTAAGCTTTTTGAACTAGAGTTCCCATGTTGCTTGAGAGTATCTGATGTATCTTCACTATCCTTGGACCAATCTAATATGTAATACATCACTCACCATTAACTTCTCCTTGGTGTCACTCAGATATTTAAAATTATTGCCGTTGTCACTTTATCTGGCTAGATAGATTTCAGGTTTTCTATCTTGCCAAGTCTGTTGGCCTGTCAGCACTCTCTCTCAGAGTGGGCTTACTATCTGGTGGCTTAATCAGATTACTGAGTAGGAGAGCAGGAGGTCTCATGCAAGCTAGGGGAGTAACCTGGGAGCAGTCTACGTTCTTCGCAACTTAAGATCTTACATAAACTCAACTAATTTTCGTTACGGCTACACCTTTCGGTGCTTTTCTCCCACAAAAATCCTCCATTCTCCTATTCACATTAGTTGCAGCTTCAATATACTAATCATGTTTCTTCCTACTTTAACACATTGGCTACACAGTTCACTGCTTTTTCAGTTTAATTTACTCTGCACAAACTACAGTTCTTTTGTTTGGAATGTTCCATAATTTAGTTTCAGTTTATTGGCCGTCTTATTAAGCTCATCGAATATTGCTTCCTCTCTGTGTGCCACATCCCATTTTCAACTTTCTTCTTTAATGCTTCAATAACTTTGGACTGCTTATCTCCTTTGTATGCGTTTTCCCCCTACTTATCAATCTTTAAAATTGTTTAAAATATTGCTTTTTACTTGGCACAAGTGAAGTTTTTCCAAATAACTTAGAATGCTGAATCAAAAAAGTTATCAAACATTCTTTAAAGTTTAAAGGTTGCCACACTTAGTTAACAGAGTATTGAATTGTTTGATATAACTGACCAAACGTTTAAAATAAAGTTAATAAGTAAATGGTTGTGTTAACAAGGTATAAGCATTGCTTATATTCTGCAATAAAGAGGCCTGATATTTAAAAATAATAAAAAACTGCTGTAAAACATTCGCCATAACTTTTGTTATTTGTAACTTTTAGAAACTGGGTCTTACAAAGCATGATCATAGGAAACCCATATAGAGAAGTAGCATTATTTTCAGTTTATCTCATAAAGGGCTCACAGGCTTCCATTTGTTAATGAGAATTCAAATTCCTGCTCTGTGTTTTAATATAAAGTATTAATCTTTTTCAATTGTATTTCGATTAACTTCATGATAATATGTTTGACAGTGCCTTGTAAATCGACAATATAGAACTACAATACAATTTTAACAATCACTCTCTGCTGTCCTCCTCTTCCCACTGATGACTCCTAGTATGCCACACCTCCACGGCCATGAGTATGCAACGAAGCACAACTGACATGCTGTGGCACAATGCCATGCATGTCAATTAAATTCTGAAAAGCTTTAAAGACTTTCTTTTTCAATTATAAATCTCTTCTTCAGGCACTGCCTCTTTTGACTCTTCCAAATTAAGTCTCCTTTTACTTATTTTTTGTAATTTAGACCTTGGTTTCTTCAGCATCTATTACAGTTTTGCACAAGACAAATAATATAAATTCTACATCTCAAAATACATTGTGCCAAGATCCTTCCTACTTAATAAAATAATATGAATATTTCTATAGCAGTTCAGTCACAAACTGCATTTAATCACTTACAGCTAAAATCCGTCTTTTTATGAATAGGAATGATCTTCAGGAGCCTATAGATTGCGTATGAATTGGCTCTACGCTTCACAAGACTGGAAGATTATTGCAGAACTTTGCATTTTATATTAAAAAGAATTGGCATCCCATATCTATTTTTGAGAACCATGAAGTGATTTCATATGCTTTTATCGGTTGATCTCGAAACTACTGTTGGGAGCCTGTTGTTTTTCATTAAAGCCTTTTTATAATGGTGACATTTGAGTTTCTTTATGACAAGTAGTCAATGAAGTTCATGTACAGTGACTGTGACAGACTTTTGTAAGGATCTTTGATGCAGCTTTTGCTGAGGCAGTTTCTTCAAGGAGATCAGATGTATAATGCCACAGTAAAAGCGGAGTAAATCATGAATGTTATTTTAAGTAGCATTAGATTCTTTTAAACAATTACAAATGATAACAATATTTTACAACTAGATGCACTTAAAATGTCAATTGGTAATGATGGTTCTAATGTGATTCTCTGTGTCTTACTTTAGAGATAGTGGAAATTATTTTAAAACACGGTCTATTAATCACCAAGGGCGAGATGTAGGAAGCCAAATAGCGATCGCAAATGCCGAAATTTGCAGAATTTAGGCCTTTGCGATCGCAATTTGGCTTTGAGTAATAGGTAAAATTAAACCTACTCGCAAAATAAGGAATCGCAAAAATTGCGATTCCCTATTTTGCAATTGCATTTAAAGAATCGCAAATTGCGATTCCTTAAATGCAATGTAAGTAGCACAACAGAAAGTGCACTTTAGCCATAAGGAATCGCTAATTACCACCAACTTCAAGTTGGTGGTAATTAGCGATTTCCTTTAAAAAAAGCACTTTTTTGATTTTTTAAAAGTGCCATGTGGCACACATTCATGCCCTTAGGGCATGTATGTGCGCCACATGTGCACACATGCACATTTCAGGGGTGCAACAGGGTGTCCTTTTGGAACCCTTGCACCCTTGAAAGAGCGCCCGCAATTTGCGATTCTCTATTGGCGAATCGCAAATTGTGAATGTCTTCCCATTCATTCCTATGGGCATCCTAGCCCATAGGAATGAATGGGTAGGTATTCCTTATTAGCGAATCTCAATTTGCGATTCGCTATTAAGGAATATTAAGGACTCGTTAATATTTTAGCGATTCCTACCAACATTCAATTTTGCGAGTCCTTAATAGCAAATCAGTAAAATTCGCTATAAAGGATTTGCAAAATTGATTTTACTTACATCTGGCCCCGAATGTATAAAGCCCAAAAATTTTAGTTTAATGTATTTGAATCCTTTGAACCCTTGGTGTCAGTTTTACCAGTTAAGTGTAGAAGAATTGTTAATCATACACATATTTATGAAATCCTACATATAAACATAAATAATTAAGTAGGTAAAGAATCAGGCATTTAGTTAAAACTCAAGTGTGAAACTCTGATCACTTTCTTTTGCTGCAGACTTTTCAAATTCCTACTATTAACAAGATGAGAATTTAGTTTTTTCATGAAGCTAGTGCTTCATGCGTCACCAAAAATGCTACTTTTGTTGTTCACTTTACATATCAATTAATCTATGGCATATGCAAGCACAATTTCTATTCTTCTACTAAGACGGAATTCCGGATGACATTCTCATAGTAATGATTCTCTTTGAAAAGAAATACCATAATTATGCAGTCTCTGCTTTTTAAACAAGTTACACTTTATTTGAACTTGTTGTATTTTTAGGGTCCAGCTGCAGTTATTTGAGAAGTAGAATATCCATGAGAACCAGCTGTACGTTTGGCTTGATGAAAGTAAACATTGATGATTTTTTTAAATTAAAAATGGAGCAAGGAGATCAGTATTCTCAATTATGATGTTTAATGGTTTGCAGGCTTTAGGTTGCAGGCTTGTAGTTCTGAATACTTCTTTCAAGTTGCTCTACATTTGAAGGTCTTACTTCAAAAACATGTTTTCCTCCTTTTCAAATATTTTTGTATCTTACTTCTACTGATTTTGGACTATATGCTCACTAATCTCTGTGATTTTCAAAATTAAATGGTCTTGTATAGTTCTGCAATAATTAATAGACTCCTTAATTTACAGTCTGAAAGTGACCAAGTCTTCCAGGGCTTTAGTACTTCAACCCTTTCTGAATTGTAGATCTAGCTTCCGTAACAACTGCAGCAAAATACTTTTGTAATTCCATTTATACATATCCATCATAGCTTTTAGCTTGGATTCAAGTATCTTAGATTTGATTTTCAGGTCTCCTATTTATCTTAATGAACTGGATTTAATTTCTTAAGTGCTGGAATGAACTGGTTGTAAAAGAGTGTAACTGTCTTCAGTGTTACTATTTTAATTAGAGCTAATTTAACTATGATCTATTTGATGTGATATGAAATTGATTGACTGATTCTTTTATTGTTTCACTCACGAGAATTCAGGTTTTCAAATTCTGATATCTGAATGAGTTTTTACCTAATTTTGTCCGGTACTTTAATTTAATTTCCGCAGATAGTATGACACACAGTCAGTAAAACCTATAGGTTTCTAAATTTGTAGCAGATGCCTTTTCAGCTAATGGTCAGTTTGGTACTTGTCCATGATTATGCACTACTTAAGTCACCAACTGAAAATAACTGAATGAATAAATGTGTACTGGGTGATAAATTCTGTTTCTTTCACTGCCCTGAGGAGAAAATCTTAAGTGATTGCGCACTTATTATAGTTATCGAACTAAGATGGTGACGTTAGGTAATTCCTGGAATAGCTTTTTTTCTCCATTTTCGGGAAATAAAATTATTGCTTGACTAACATTCTCAATTACACCAGGTAATTCTTGCACACTAAGGCTCAATTGTTTAGAAGGAAGTGACAGCAATAATTCGACATTTTGTTCAAGTTTTATTTAAAAAACAAAAAAAAACAAAACAACTATTCTTTCACTTATACTAAGCTCTCGATTTAATATGATTAACATACAACCTGACAATATCACGATATGTAAGAGCAGAGTGGGCATTTCTAAGCATGTCTGTAGCGGCAAAGATATAAAGATAAGATGTTTCTGAAAACTTGAAAATTATCTGTTGCAAGTGCCACTATGCATCTAGCATTTATCAGTGCAAGCAATAGTTTTCATGTAATGGTCAAATTTAACATTACCACTATGTGAGCAAGTTAGCCACATATTGTACTTGTCACGATCTAGCATTGCTGTATTATTATTTCTATCATATTTACAAAAAGTTTATTAGAGTCCTTAAGGGTCTGTTAGTTGACAAGAACTAGTAAGTGATAATTGGAATACTAGTTTTCTGAAACGCCAGCTGGAGAGCAATGCCCCTGCAATCTGTTTTTCTATCGTCTAAGAAATATTTTATGTTACAATAGATATTTATAGGTTCTTTTTTCTGGGGGTTCTAATGGTTTTTTAAACAAGCAATGTAGGGTACAGTATATCTATTGTCTTCTGAGGGCTCTGAAATGTAAACCATGCCCGCTTACTTTAAGAAAAGGGAGATCGCAGTTTATTGAAGGGTTGTCAAAGAATTACAGACAGTTGCTGCTGTGATCATGCTCAAAAAACCTATTCTGTGGCAAATGGAATATTTGATTAAACATTCTCTAGCATAGTCTGTCATTTTCGAATGCACCGCTGGCACAAAATATATAGCAAAGATCAGCCTTACACGTTTTTATTTTAACAACGTGTATTCCTAATAAGACAAAAACACATTTAAAAAACGAATACAAATTAAAACTTATTGGAAAGGGAACCCATTGTTCTCTTCTGCTTTCTTAAGACGGTGTGTACAGTGATTAGCAGCAAGTCACACAGAAATAGGCACAGAAATATACGCACAGAATGTTCATCATGGTCCAGAGACTGAGCAAGCACAGGACTGAAGGAAACTGGTGACAGGGCACCTGGCTTCTTCTTTACAGCGCGGATCTGCAGGAGAGCCCGGAATGCTGAAATTTGAAATGCAGTGTGATCACGTGACCAAAGAACTCAGCACATCTTTAGCATTATTCTTTCCATTTTCATTAAACAAAGTTTCACTTTTTGTAAAAAACATGAACATGACTGGTCTGAATGAGTGTTAAGTGTGGTTATCCATTGTATTTTTGCAAGATCTCATACATTAGCTAGACAAAATTTAGAATCTTACAACATGTTCTTTTTCAGAGACTTTTTGCCAGTAAAAGCATCAACTATGGATGAGCTAATTTAATATAATATTGACGATGAAAGCACAACCCCTGATGGAGATTCAAGCTACCTTTTTGGAACAGGAAGGCACGATGTAGGAGTCAACAAAGTGATTCTGGGGTGTATTCCAGGTGCATGCATGTACTTTCAGACCATATACTAGGCCTGCTAGTTTCAAGTGCTTCAGCATGCATTTCAACATAAGACACACCCACAAATGTTAATACCATGTGCAACAAAAAAAAAGAAACAAAAATAGGTAAAGCTATGTTACCTACCCTGTAATCATCGGTTTTGTGGCATGTAGTGCTCTAGATCCCCATTCTGTGCATAGTCCTGCCATATAGTGTTGGGCTCGGATGTGCGTATGGCATGAGTTCATTGTTAGATTGTTTCTCTGCAAGGAGGGTGAGGATATGAATGGAGCAAGCAGATACAGAATAAGCTGACAATTCAACAAATGAAGAGAGAAGGGCTTTTGTAAGAACAAATGGCTCCCAGGGAGGAGGGTGGGCGCATGTTAATCTACAGCACTACATTCCACGAACAGATGCCTAATGGGTGATTTATCCTTTCGCGGCATGTGTAGTTGTAGATACACATGCTGTTCATAAACTGTAAAGGAGCTCTCCCCTAAGAGGTGACTAGCCAGATGATGTTGCAGAGGACTGGAAGAGTGCAAGGAGTACAGCTTGGCCAACCTTAGCTTGTGGTTCTGAAAGAGAGACAAAGAGTTACTGTGTCTTACAGAAACATTTTGTACGGTCAATGTAATACACGAGGACCCTTTTGATATCTAATGTGTGAAGAGCCCACTCTGCCACTGACTCTGGATATGGGAACAACATTGGGAGTTCGATAGTTAGATTGAGGTGGAAAGAAGGGACTACCTTGGGGAGAAATTTGGGGTTTGTCCTAAGGACTACCCTATCTGCATAAACTTGGAAGAAGGGTGCTTGAAGGGTTAGAGCCTGAAATGTACTCACATGCTTGAGAGAGTTGATGGCCATTAGAAGGGTACCTTCCAGTAAAGGTACTGCAAAGGACATGAGTGAATGGTTCGAAAAGAGGGCCGCTAAGTCTGGTGAGAACTGTGTTGAGATTTCAAATAGGGCAAGTGGTACCCTCGGTGGAAGTACTCTTTTGAGTCTCTTCATGAAGGCCCCAACGACTAGGTCTCTGAAAAATTAAGATTGTTCTCTGTTCTGAAGGAAGGCAGCAACAGTGACCAAGTGAAGTCAAATAGAATCACAAGCAAGCCCTGACTTTTACAGGTGAAGCAGATAACAGACAATATCTTGGACAGCTGTCTTGAGAGGGCTGACGTGCCTGCGACTGCTGTAGTGCACAAACCTTTTCCATGTAGCTGCATAGTAGGGTCTTCTTGTAGGCCTGAGTGTTTCCCTGGGGATGGGTCATACATTCTGGAGGTAAGTTGAGGTAGCCAAATTCAAAGACCTCAGGACCAAATTGCAAAGTTCTGCTTGGGATTTGGGTGTCTGAACATGCCCTGGCTCTGCGCGAGAAGCTCTGGCCTGTTGGGCAGCTTCTTTGGAGGCACCAGGGAGAGGTCGAGGAGCGAGTTACACCAGGGCAGTCTGGCCCAGGTGGGTGCCACTAGGTTGAGAGTCAGGGATGTTTGCAGCAGCTTTCTAACACTGAACAGGAGAGGATGAGGTTGGTAAAATGTAGGTAAATATCCCAGACTAATTCATTCATAGTGCATTCCCCATGGATTGAGGTTGATGGTACCTGGAGGAGAAGCTTGGGCATTTTGTGTTTTTGGCAGTGTCAAAGAGGTCTATGTTGAGGCACGCCCCCCCAAAGCCGGAAGTATGGGACTAGGGTTCGCAGGTTGGCGTCCCACTCCTGGACTTGTTGTTACATCATGATGAGCAGGTCTGCAGGGTTGTTGTTCACTCACGGAAGATATTCTGCTAATAGATGGACTTTGTTATGGAGTGCCCACCACCAAATGCACTGAGCCAATGCAGATAACTGGTGCCTCCCTGCTTCTGCAGGTAGCACATGGCTGTGATGTCTGTGTGAATGAGAACTACCTTGTACTGAACAAGAGTGAGGAACTACTGGAGTTCTAGCTGGGTGGCCAACAATTCCAGGTAGGTGATGTGGAGACCCCAATGAATGGGGTGTCCAGATACCTTGAACATTTAAGTTTCTTAACTGCGCCCCCAAACCTGGTGAAGGAAGCTTCTGTTGTGATGGTCACCTGCAGGGTTTGGGTCGAGAAAGGGCCTGTCTTGGAACAGATTGGTGCTGTTCTACCACTCAGACACTAGATCCTCCCAGCGACCCTATGCTTGTGACTGTTGTGCAGCTAGGCACTCTTGCAATGGGCGCATGTGTAACATGGAATGGGGAACCATGGCAATACAGGAGGCCATCATGTCAAGGAAGCGCATGACCGTCCTTATCGTTAGTTAGCGATCTGGCTGAAAAAGAGGGATCAACTTTTGGAAATCTTGAACCTATGCTGGGCTAGGCTAGGCTTTCCTGGTGACTGAATTGAGAACTGCTCCTAAGAAGGGCTGCACCTGAAGGGGCTAGAGGTGGGACTTCCATATGTTGATTCTAAAGCCCAGATTGTGCGACAGGTTGATGCTAAATTGGGTTAAGCTCTTGATCAGCCAGTTATTCAAGTATGGGAAGACGTGCATTCCGTTTCTCCGGAGATGAACAGCGACCACGGGAAGACATTTTGTGAACATCCTGTGGATGGTGGTTACCCTGAATGGCAGCAGTTTGAGCTGTTAATGCTGACCAATTAGCACAAACCAGAGGTACCAGCGATGTGCAGGGAGGATCGGGATGTGGAAGTAGGCTTCCTTGAGGTCGAGGGTGGTCATGAGGTTGCCTTGCTACAGTAGCGGGGTGACATCCTGGAGTGTCACCATGTGGATTGCTCTGACAGGATGTACTCGTTGAGGGGGCCTGAGGTCTAGTATGGGTCTGAGGGACCCATCCTTTTTGGGAATGAGAAAGTACAAGGAGTACACTCCATTGCTGCAGTGGTGGAGTGACACTGGTTCTATGGCTCCCTTTGCAAATGAGTGCCTGTACTTCCTCTTGAAGGAGGCACTGGTTTTCCTGGGAGGGATTGTCTGAGGGGAGGGATGTTTGGTGGGGTTTATGTGAGTTTTAAGCAGTATCCCGATTGATGTTGGAAAGAAACCACCAGTTGAGGTGATCCCCAGCTAACAGGTGAAAAACCCCTGTAGTCTTTCCCCAACAGGTGTAGTGTGCTCAGGGAAGAGGGAGTCACTTTTTAGTGCTGGTGCATGACTTAGCCGCTGCACCTCTACCTCTGTTTCTAGAGCAACTGCCCTTGTAACTTCCCTGGAGTATCCCCATGATGGCGTCTGTTGGTGCTGTTGCCTCTGGTAAGAGGTAGATGCCTCAAGGGAGGTGGTCTTAGAGTCCCCTCTATAGTTGGACCTTTGACAGGACCCCATGGACAAGTCTTTTCGAGTGCACACATAACCTTTGCAATATCCAATTCCTTTAGGATTTTTTCCAGTATATAATCAACCTGCAGTGCAAAGAGGTGCTACTAATTGAAAGGCAAGTTGAGGAGATGCTGTTGTACCTGTGATTTAAAGTCAGAGAAATGCAGCCAGGCGTGGTGGCGAATCAGAACACTAGAGTTAATGCCTCACACTGCAGTGTCAGCTGAATCAAGGGAACAGAAGATGGTGGTGTTAGAAATGTGCTTCCCTTCGGAGACAAGCTTGTGTCCCCAATTTTTGAACTCATCTGGGAACTGCTTACAGGATCTTTAAAGGTTTCAGGTGTGGTTCATAGCATGCCTTTAAGCATTGGGAGATACTGCTGACCTTTGGATAGAAAAGTATCTCCATGAGGAAGTCCTCGTACTCCTGGTCCCTATGGAGCTTTACCTTGTGGAAGGTAGCGTTCCTGCTTATGATGTCATGATACGAGGTGCTATCATTGGGAGGAGTAAAAGTCAACATTTTAATTGAATAGTTACTTAAAACTATTGCGTAAGAGAAACAAAGCATTAAAAATCCTTACAAAGTGATAAAATATTGTGTGAGCAGACAAAAGTCCTATAAAATATATATTTTAAGTTCTTAGAATGTGTCTTGGTATAAAATTGCGTGGCCTCGGAGGAAAAGCCCATGATGGTAGCCCGCCCTCGCAGCAACTATTAATTCGACATTAAAATACGGTGAGACCGTGCGTAAAAAGTAAACCTTTGCTCGAATTTAAGAGATGTCTGCAGAGTGCTTTAAAAACAGCTTTTGAAAGGTTTTGGGCTGGAAACCCCTACCTCAGCAGACTCGCTATTTTTAGCCACCAGTGTCAGGAATTGTACTAGTTGGCAGTTCAGCTGCGGATCCTCTAGTGCAAAGCAGGCCAGCACGGCTTGTCTCCGAGTCTGAATCCCTCTTTGATTAAAATAAACTTTTAGGAGCTGCCTCCATTCCTTCGAGAGTTCCTTTCAAGTGCATAGGAGATGCAGCAGATCTTAAGTGGTCGTGCCACATAAGCGGCAAGCAGTTCCTGCACAGTCCCTTGCCAGTGCGGCAGGTGCTGAGCGCATGGTAGTAGTCCCAGTTAATATTTCAGGAATTGGTCTTTAATGGTTTGTGAAAAGCCTAGGCTGAAGAATTTTCCAGGTGCCAGTGTGCTATAAGTGCTCAATGTCATCCAGCCTTGTGCCCTCTTTTCTAATGTAGCTTTGTCTTCAACCAGCAATCGAGATCTTACTGATTTCCACACTAGCTTTTTGAATGCAGCCATGCCGATTGTTGATTCCCAGAGCTGTAGGATTTCTGTGTTGTGCAGGCATTCACTGAGGTATGTCATGGCTGGTGATAAGTCTTTCTGTTGCAGATCTAACCACAGGTAGTGATTGAGGGTTTCTGGTGAAGCCTTCCACATTATGTCCCAGATGATAATGAAGGCTCCTTGCCTTGCCAAGGTCTGCCTTTGTAGTGCAAACTCCAATCTTTGCTGGCAATTGTGATTTGGCTGGCTGCAGATAATTCTATACCCTCTAATAACAGTGCTAGCCAGGGTGTTTGCATCCCTGCCCCACTGTGGTTCGCTGTGGTAAGCTATCGTTGTAATAAGTTTGGCTGGTATTACTCGAACATCGGAAGGAGATGCCTTTGCAGTGTAGAGGTCTGGGTCTGTGTCTTCAAGTAGGTTGAGGTGTAATCGCCCCAGGGGTTATCTCCCAGCTCAGTGTCAAACGGTGCCTCGTATGGAAAAATTGGGAACCAATGGATTCCCTCACCCCATAGGAGAAGTGTGGGTATCTCTCTAGTGACTGTATTTGAGGAAGGAGTGGTGGTGGTGGCTGAGGTGGTGGAGATGGAGGAGGAGGTGGTACAGGGTGCTGAAGTAGTTCTGGGCTAGTGCTTCTGTCACTGTTTCCTCAACTTAGGCGGGGGAGAGGGCTCTTGAGCAAGGCTCCTCCTCAAAAGTCAGCTTTAATTTACGGGCAAGAAAGTCTTGCATCTTCGGAGGTGGCTTGTTTATAATGCCTGTCTGATGGTGGATGATGAGGGGGTCATTTGGCGTCTAGCTCCTTAGGGAGCAGGATGGGCTGCTCCTGATACTTCAAGCCCATTAACAACAGGGCTTTGGGCACTGAATGCTTCGATGCAAACAAGTTTCTGTATGTCATGCGCTAAATGGCTTTTTGGAGCCGAAGAAGACTTGGTAGCCGAGGGTGGTTTTGGCACTGACTTTCAAGGGGGTGTCGTCCCAATGGCCAGGTGTGGAGCAGCTGTTTCGGTGCTGCTGTGTGGCTGTCCTCTGATCTGATACCATTGTACGATGCTGGCCATGGCCAACAGGAAGTGGAGGACCACAAGCCTGAGTGTGCGCTTCAGGGCTCAATGTCCGTCTCTCTTTAGGGGGGTGCTCGGCCTGTCGAAGCAGGTGTGGAGATGGGGTGTGGTATTGTACTCACAATCTAAGTCTTTTGGGTGAGATGTAATTCATCTACTTCGGAGTCCAAGTGGGAGCCTGTTTCTGGACTGAAGCAAAGGGCCTGGTGGCCCAAAGTCTCTAACTTCACCTCGATGTCTTGATCCCGGAAGAGATCAGGGTTGTCGTCGTATCGACAGGTCGCCATGGTCCACTGAGCTACGAGGAGATTTTCATGGTAGTAAAGGTCTATTTTGGCTTGGAAGATAAGGCTGATGGTGCAGGATGCCTCGTCATGCTCCAGTAAAAGACGCATGTTATAGAATCAAAGGTGGTCTGTCTAGGGATATTTCGAGTGGCACTGTGGACAGTAATGGAAAGGGTTTCTTTCTATCACTGAGTCTGCATTCTTGGTGGAAGAAGCAAATGAGACCACCGTGGGAAAGCGCAAGTGCCCCGAGGGGTTGATCAAAGGAACTCTGTCGAAGCCGACCAACGTTACCGTGATCAAAGCAACAGAATATGTGGTTTGAGGTGGATGCACCGACAGGTACAGGAGACAAACAGCAGAAGGCGCTGACCTGCTGCTCCCAGGATGCACATCTAAACCCAAGGACAGATAGAGACAATCTAGCAATAGGTGGAGTTACCATACCCTGTGACTCGAAGACTTCTTCAGAGAAAAACAAGTTTCACACTTCGAGTCGAAAACTAATTGGCAGAAGTATTTATATCATGCGTATCTACAGCTACACATGCCACAAATGTATTTCTCTTGACAATTTACACAGAACCCTGTCCCTTGCCGGGCTTAAGGTTTCACAACAGAAACAGAGAACAACCAAATATGGTCATGCAACGTTCGAGCTTGAATAAGGGCCCTATACTTCTCTCTCAAGCAAATTCCAAATAAACACCAGCTCAAACTTTGTCATACAGCAGTCTTAATCTTCTGGCTACCACTAAACTACCCCGTGAAGCCTTCAGATTTAAATCCTTATGCTTAGTTGACACCATCTATTTGAAAGTCTTCCCTCCACATTGGGGAGCGATCATCTCCATACCTTCATTCAAAATTGCACTAAAATCCCACCTGATCTCATTTGAACATCGTAACAAACCATGTTTTACCACCAGTCAGATACTCTTACACCCCATCTCCTTCATGCTCTCCTCCTTACTGATTGGGAATATACATCTTTTATATTTACTGGCTTCTCATTTCACTCACTTTTTCTTGCCTACCTCTAGAAGTAGCGAATTAAAAATAATTTCTTGATATGCATATTCATGAAGTGTATTTGTGATAGAAATCCTACTCACTAAAATAAAATTCAAACTTAATTTCTAACCATAACTACTTGCCGGCCTATGTCACTAACAAGACAAACCAGGATAATGCAATGAAAGTTTTGATTGTTTAGGATTATTGTATGAACTTCGAAACAAAACACGAAAATAATTAGTAAAATAAGCCTCCCACAACTAACCCATCAACGGCTACTATAAAGATTAAAAAAGACATTCAATATAGTCCACAAGTGTAGTGAAGTTCATTTTACTCAGGTTACCCAAAAAATCTAAGTTTTCCAACATGGTTCGATACCCTTCTGCCAAAATAATTAATGAACACATCAGAATTGTTTAACTTAGTTGTTAGGAGTGAATAGAGTTAATCTTTTTCACCCCAATTATCCAGTTTTGGTCAACAGTGGTGTAGAGGCAACTATCAGTAGTTTTAGAACTAATAGAAGTAAAGTAGAGGGTGTTATCAAGAAAGGAGTGGAAATACAAACGTGAACCTTCCACTTTTCATATAATGGGGCAGAAAAGTAAAAGATGTGACGGGTCGAGAAAAAGGCATAGAGACACACAAAATTGTTGTAATAGTTGATGTAAGTACTCCGGGCTACAACGTGTTAAGGAAAACACTCTGTAAATGGGGGGCCGTAGAGAGGGCATTCGGCTTATAAAGAGAGCATTTGTAAACTTGGAACTTCCATGCTTAGAGACTAGACTAACAGATAAGTGCCCTAGGTAAGTATAAGTATTATTAAAAACCCACAAAATACTTACGCAATCTGCAAATGGGGCAGTTGTTTGCTTGGTAGCGAAGAGTATCAGCACATGAGTTGCACAAACAGAGATGGCGGCATGGCAGAATGAGAGTGTCTCGCAGGTCCGAGAGGCACACCACACACTCACTGCTATTGTCACTGTTTTCATCATCGGAAGGCTGCAGGATAAAAGCAATGACACATTAGCTCATTGGCCACAAACAAATCATTTGGAATTACTATTAACTAATTGCTTTGGATGTTACGTATGTAGTATTAGTGATAGTCCCATTTGCTTTTCACACTGTGAATTCCTAACTACTAGGCTTCTCTTCCACGCCAATGAATAACAAGTGGTGCCTGAGTACTTGATCCTACAAACACAATACACTTTGGATTTCTGGACAGAGAACAACTTTGACAACGAACTGTGGCAATATCAGATATAGAAGTTGTGACTATCAAATCACAGGCAGAACTCATATTAACTGCAAAGTTGCACAAATGTAAGAACAGTTAATGCATAAACTAAGGTCTAAAGAGCAAGGAAACTGAAAAACATTACATTAGAGAATAAGGTGTCACTTGTAACAAAGTTTCATTCCAGCTTGTTGCAGGGCAAACGTTCATTTAACTCTTCACACGATTGCCAGGTTATTGTATTTTCTCTGAAGACTTCCGCTTGCCTGTTGCTCGTTTAATTAGTTGCTACTGTAGTGTAATTCACTTTGAGAGGAAACCTCAATATTCCATTGATAGGTGCACCACCAGACAATTTTATGTTCTAGAACAGCGTTTTGAAAAGTGTAGGCCAGGATCTACTGGTGGATCATGAGCAGATCTTTGGCAGTTTGCGAAAGTCCTGATCTATTGGTCAGTAATATTTAAAATGATTAGCCCTGTTTGTGTACCAGCGTAAAGGTACTGAACCATGTCACTAAGTCCAGTTTTAAAAATCTCCATAGCAAGCATTCTGGAGCGAGACTCCAGGTGAACCTTCCAGTATTAGTTGCTGCTTTTCTTTTTTTTTTACTGCACAAAGTCATTTTACAATATGCGATGCTACACAACCATACCTCTGGTGTATGATTCTCACACATAAATTGAGAAATATGGATGTGCCCTAACAGCTACAGCTGCAGAGTTTGGATGTGGGAGACCAGGTTGAAGTCCCGGTGTTGGCTCAAGATCCTTAATTCTGGGCAAATCAGTTAATCTACCGTGCTTTTAATACAATGAATCTGACCTTGTGTAATGTAATCTGGTGCTCATGTAAAGTGCTCCAGTGTCCTTGGGCTGTATTCATGTCAAAAATTACTGTTATCAACATCAGAATTCTTCAGATATCTTGTGAATTTATAGAAGAGATGGCACAGACCAGCAGCCAACTCTGAAAAGTATTACAAGCTCCAGACTCAAGTGAAGTAAACCATGTGATACTTTTATAGGAAGATCGATAGCTTGGTCATAGTTCAATATATGAGATTGTGGTCAAGGTTGTGAGGTTTGCAAGCAATTGTTGATATTGCAATAAAAAATATTTTAAAAATCACCCTGCTAGGTGGATTGTGAACATTTCCTCTTCTAAAAATCAGATCATGGTTCTAAAAAGTGTAAGGTGCATTGGACAAGAATCATTAGTCCCACTCACTAACAGTAGACTCTCTCAACCCTGGCTTACGACTTCATTACTCCGGAATGTTCCTCACACCCTCCTTCCTGACAAAAGGTGTTGCCTTGTACAACATCAGAACTAGGATTAGAGTCTACCTTAATTACCTCAAACACAAACAATCACAAGCGTCAGTTTAATATCAGGGCACAACCACTGTCTAAATGGACAGAAGTGACTTCTGACATTATTCTGCAGCATTACTCTGCTTCAGAAATTATGGGGATGAGCTGGATGGCAAAGTCAAGAAGCCTTTCTTGCTTGCAGAGGGTAAGCTTATTTTCATCTTCAATTAAAAGCAATTTGGAGAGTGATGGTTAATTCAGGAATTAGTCTTACTACAATAATGCAAGTCTAGCATATAGTCACTTTTGGTCTATGGTGGAGCACATTTTACCTAGACACAGGGAAGATATTGCCAAGCAATCCAAATCAACTACATAGATGACCACCCCTCCCCCCACCCCGCTCTTTGCAGCCAGTTCTCTTTTTGGGTAGGTCCTCTTTTCTGACCGATCCTACTTTACAAAGCCAACCAGCTATGACAATGCCACTGTCTTTTGACCCGGTGTGAATTAAGGCAACTTCTTAAGGCCAATCTTCAGACCTTGGTACGTGTGCAATGTGAGGTTGATGGCACTAAATTATGAGGCTGCCTCAAGCTCAACAGTGGTTCAGCTATGTTGTGAGACAATAGCAGAATAGAACTTTAGTGTGTCTTCCTCATTATAGTCCACCAAAGACTGTGCCTCCGACAGGGTGGTGTAGGAGCAATGCTCTAGCCTTTTTCATTCTTCATCTTCCCCTTCTTAATTGTGTAGTCTGCAAACACTTTTGTGGCGGGCAAAGAGTAACCACGATCTATGAACAAAGGCAAGTTGCAGTTTTCATGCAGGCTTTCCCACAAAAAAGTGGACCTCAACCACCATCCGCCCTTGAGCCATTTTTATGGCCTGAGTCAGTGCACTGCTGGATAGAAAGAATTGGCCACAACAGTATCCTACAACTCTCAGTCTGAATTTTTAAATCTGATTGAGCCTTTTGAGAGCAGAAAATGACAGTTGTACGCAATTTAAGCACAGGAAACCCTTTTAGAACCAATGGCAAAAAAAAAATCTAAGGCAAAGTTTGTGTCTTGGTGCATTGAGGGTTTCATCGTGAAGTTAATACATCATTTGGGCCAGACCAGAAGCTGTAACAAAAAATGAGAATAAAGTTATAATTAGGTTTTTCAGTTAAAACCAAATATAACTGAAAAAACACCAAAAATGTTGATATTTATTTTTCGGTAAAAACTGGAAAACACTAGACTTTGCTGCATTTTTACTTCTTTCATGGCCCCTCTGGTGTCAAAGCAGTTTAAGGGTACCTTCGATCAACAAACCCTTTTCTGTGATCTATGCTGCTGCAATGATTTACTCTGCCCATGGTAGGACACTTAATATATTCTTTAACCAGCTGCAAGGTCCCTGTCCATCCTGGACCTCCTTCCTCTCCCATTTGTGAGCATGGCTCACCTTAAATGGCTTCAGCTTACTGTTCACTGTACACTACTATTTAGAGGCCAGCAAGTTTGTAGCTGAACTATTAGCAGGATATTAGTCCAGGGTGAGAGTTACCACACCTTGATATCATCCTCTTTTACAGAGTGCGGGACAAAACCCTGGTTTTGGAAAGCTCAGATATCAAGATCGTGACAAAGATCGCTATGCATATGGATGCCAACAGAATCAGTGTCCTCCTTTAAAGCATTGTACCTAACACTCAGTTTTACTTGAAAAGCAAGCACACAGGAGTCGCTTCCTCTCATAGATGCCAACAACCATATAATGAACAAGTTCAGTAACCATGCAAAGGCATGGAAACAAGACAGACAAGGACTTGAGTGTATTAATGATCAGTTATTGCAGGAGCAGATTCAATGGAAAGGAGCAGAAAAGGGGAATTAGGCACAATAAGGAGAGGAGAATTGACAATAGAAAGGAATGAAGGAAGGGAATAAAAGCCAATTCTTAATGTGAGCTGGGGGGAGGAGGAGTCAGTATTTGTTTTACATAGCAAAAGCAAAAAAATACTCAAAACAGATTTTTAGAATTTTTAAATAAAGTAGAAAATATGGAAGAAATCACAACACATAGGAACTGAAAACAGTAAAGCCTAGTTGGAATACTCCTAGATGTCGGCATAATGCAAATCTTGTGAAACCACAATAGATATGCTATAAAACTGCATGTACAGAAACATAATCGTTAATCAAATGTACATAGGGCTCAAAAACAGTCCGATTTAAAAACTAACAAAATATTTTATATGTTTTCATTTCACACAAAAGTAGGCTGTTGCTGTGATTATATGGGAATAGCCAAGCATGTTTCTGGCTTTTCACGTGCCATCAACAGAACTGTTCTTCTACATCATCCCTATGCATAGTTTAAGCACACGATTGAACTATAACATGGAACTCTAGTCTCCAATCTCAGAGAAACAATTTTACATTCTTTGATGCATAATATTTTGACAATAATAATCAACATTGTAACTGTGAACCTAACTTACCTTGGTCTCTTGACTGTTTTTATTTTCAATACCGTAAATCTCCTGCAGAAGATAACTAACACGATCCACCTGCAAGAATGAGAAAGTTCATGAGATTCTGGCAGATACAATTTTACAATAAGACAGTCTTATGATTTGTGACTAATAGGGAATTGGTAAAGTTACAAAGAGAAATTAAGAGGGGAGGGAAAAGAGTCACTGATTTTCTATTTTGTATAGCACACACTGCAAACTGTATAACCACTCTGAGTCAGTGAAAATGGAACAGTTGTGAAAGGTAGGACATTAAGCACACAGGAAATAGAAACTCTCCAGTGGAGGAGAGGTTTTATTTTGCTACCTACTAGTCAGCCAGCTAATTCACAGCCTCGTGCTTATGTCATTAAAGCACTGGTTTAGGGGCATGTCATAGGGAGATGTAGTGGTATTTCATTTGGTTACCAGGGCTCAAACTTTGTAGTGATAAGGCAGCATTTTCTTTAGTGATATGGGGAGCTTTACCTGGTGATGTGATGGTATTTGCCACACTGATTTAACATATCTAACTGGAGTAATCAATGTGCTGCTGTAGAGTTTTTCATATGATTATTTAGGGGATATCGTAGAGACTCAAATGCCATTATGACTGGTAATATAGAGTATTCAAAGTCATTGGGTATAGCAAGAATCTGGTAAAATGGAGAATGCCATGGGATATGGGACTGTCCACGTGGTCATATGGGGAAGTCCATCAGGGTATATCATCTGACAACTAGTGTGAGTCCAGGTGGCAATTTAGAGCCTTTTTTTAATAAAACAAAAATTCAGTGATGGGGCAAATTAAAAGCATCAAGCTACTTATCATACATGTAAAAAAACAAGTTGCTTCTATTACGGATGAGTTGCGTCCAGTACGGTGAGATAGACATTATATACAAACAAGCATTGGCAAGATGCCACGACTTGTGCAAGATCTATTGGCTTTATCAATGTTTGTTAGCCATATTGGACAGCAGTGCAGATGTTCTACAGAGTGGCTGTAATTAAAAATGAAAATGTGAGATGACACAGATACCACTTACCTCATCATAGGGGATTTTTTTTCTTCCAGCTACCCTGCTTTACTGCACAGCTTAAACAAATATTGACAGTCAAATAATAGATCTATTTGGCTTTGTCAATTTGTTTTGCCATGTTATCGAGCACTGCAGCTGCTGTTCATCAAAAATGAGAAAAGTGGTGTGTAATGCACGTAGTGGTGGAATAGCAGAGAAAACATTAGAAATGATGTGTACTGGAAGAGCTCTCTGTGGGCCTTAGTGCTGGATTAGCACAGAAGGATACACATCAGAAATGAGGTGTATCAACAGAGATGTGTGTGAAGGACTTTGTGTTTCCAATGTATCTCATTCGGATGTGGGCCATTCTGCTATGTTAAAGGCACACGTCTTGGTGCAAGTAGGAATGAGGGGCTTGTGAACAACTGTTGAAGGGTCTTGGTGGTGAAATAGCTGGGAATACTGTACATCAGAAATGAGGTGCATCAGACGAGCTCTATGTTAATCTTGGTTTTAAATAGCAGAGCAACGCATATCAGAACAATGTGCATAGAAGAGCTGTGCGTGAATCTTAATGCCAGAACAGCAGCATGTAAGGCACATTTGAATTGAGGTCCTGTATTTGAGCACTTTATGGGTTTCAGTGCTAGAATGCCAGTGGATGTTGTACTCCAGAGATAAGTGCTTCGAGGGAGCTACGGTGCAGCTCAGTGTTACAACAGCAGGAGTGTTGCACGTCAGACATGCGATGCATCAGCAGTGCTGTATGAGCGTCTCAACATTAGAACAGAAGATGAGCAGAACATCAAACATGAGGTACAGCGGAAAAGCTGTGTAAGAGTCTCAGCACAGGAGCAAAAGACAAGAGGCACATCACACATGAGGTGCATCGGCAGAGCTGTGCGAGAGTCTCAGCGTTGGAACAGAAGATGAGCAGCACATCACACATGAGGTACAGCTGTGCCAGAGGCGGAGCTGCACATCACACATGAGAGGCTTCGGCAGAGCTATGTGAGAGTCTCTGCCCTTAACAGAAGATGAGTGGCACATCACACATGAGAGGCTTCGGCAGAGCTATGTGAGAGTCTCTGCCCTTAACAGAAGATGAGTGGCACATCACACATGAGGAGCATCGGTGAAGCGGTGTGAGTTTCAGCTCTGGAACAGATGATTTGCTGCACATCAAACATCGGCAGAGCTGCCAGAGTCTCAGCACTGGAACAAATGATGGCCTGAACTTCACACATGTGGTGCATCAGCAAAGCTGTGTGAGAATCTCAGCACTAGAACAGAAGATGAGCTGCACATCACACATGAGGGACGTGGTGGAGCTGTGTGAGGATCCGCGCTGTAAAAGAGGATGAGCTGCACATCGTGCATGAGGTGCATCTGCGGAGCTGTGTGAGAGTTTCAGCACTGGAACTATGGTTTCGTGCGCCCTATAGTAAAGTTTGAATTATTGGATTATGGCTTGGTGCAGACTATAGTTCCAACCACAATTTCAATTGTTCAGGCACTTGTAAACAATTATGTTCCTTGCCTGAAGGCATTAAGACTGGGTTCTGCCCCGTAATGCTGGTGATTATGGCTCCACTTCCTCTGCAGAGGATAGATGACAAGACAAAAAAATACCCATTGATTAAGACAATAGATCTCGCATAGGTGAGGCATATTAGTTTGCCAGTGCTTTTTAGGTCGAAGCCTACCAGACAGCACAGCTGTCTGGTTTGCTCACGACTTCTTGTAGGCATTCTGAAAGTTTCCCTGGGAATGTATTGCACCCATTGCTTACTATTGGCTTTGTGGTTTGTAACTCACAGTTGCATGCTTCCTATTTGCTGGCTTCATTTGCTTTAGTCTGCCCAGCTTGAGAACATTCCTGTTGTGAGCATTGCTTGTTTACTGTATCCTTCCGAGTACACTCTTTCTGTAAACAGGCCTTTAAATCCTGTTCTTATCTTATCACATTTGCTGTGCATTCGAAGACAAAACACAGAGATCAAATGTCAGGATATGCCTTTGAAGGAGCTTGGTGCTTACTTGTCTTTCTTTGACTTCAAAGTGAGAGAATTTATGTGACATTCCTGCTGAGTACCCATGTGAGAGAAGGGGGTGTCGGATTTGTTTCTAGCACTCAACAAAAATGAACCGGCAAATATCAGACTATATCAGAATTAGGAAAATAAAAAGAAATCAATTTTTTTGTTAATTCCCAAGTGTGGGGGAAACAAATATTCGAATAGAATCAAAACACATCAATACACTAGATGATGACATTTCCACACATTATCATTTGTATGCAGTCAAACTGTGATTCAGTGCAAATTTAATGGTTATTTCAATCGAAAATGCGTTGTCTGTAATGGCAGTGAGCGGCCACACCATGCATACACTATGCCACTCCACTTTACACAACTCCACTCTATGTCCTTCCACTCTACGCCACAGCGCTCTATTCTATGACACCCCATTCCACTCAACTTTACCCCGTTTTTAGCCAAATAATCAAGGGTCCGAGAGCCAAAGTATCGCTTAGATAAGGTACCCCCAATTCCTCATGTACCACCAGGTTGGGCGTGCCCTGGGGTACACCTAGCATGCGCTTTAAAAAGGAATTCTTGGCTACCTGAAAAACACCTGTAGCAATATACGCCCATAATTCACTCCTATAGGCGGCTGTGGCTACACTTCTTGCTTGGTAGATCTTCAACAGGGCAAATATAGGTATATTGCCCAATTTAGAGGCAAAGTTGAAAATAGTTCTGTTCACCCGCGCCAAGTCCCCCTTCTTCCTTTGTTTAAGCGGACCCCATTTAAGCCGGTCATCCAGGATAACCTCGAGATAATAGAAAACATAGGTTTGGGGTACCTTAACTGTACCTACCCTGAATTGAAAGCTCTTTTTCGGGCGTTTCCCCACTTCCATAACAAAAGATTTTGAGTTATTAATGGTTAGATCATGTTCCGACATAAAATCAGACAGCACCGAGCAGAGATTGGAGCCCCCTAGCAGTCCTGGAAATAAGGACCTCGTCGTCTGCGTAAAACAAGGAGGCATCGACAGCCTGCGCGGGGATAATCTACCCCGGTTCTGCTGTCTGACTGTTCGATCTAAACAGAGGGATAATTCTGTTGTCGGAAGCCTGTGTCAATGACATTTATGGCTACCTTCCTCCCTCACATACCCTGACTTCCAGAACACTTAATATTCCCCAGAGCACTATCCCAGTCAGGCCTACTTATGGGGTATAGGCCATCAACCACGACTCTTCGGCCACCTCTGTTCTGGGATTTTCTTTCAATCTTATTCCGGTGGAACCCGTCTCTTTGCAGTTAGCCTCAAGGCCTCACCGCCAGGTGTTTCTTGGCCTTCCTCTTTTCCATTTTCCCCAGTTAGCCTACCAGCCCTTAATTATGAAAGCTATGTTGAGGCATCTCCATTGGTTCCGCTCCACTAAATCCCTCCAGCTCCCAGTTTCCAGAAGTAGCACAGTCATCACAGTGCTGCCCTAACATTAATGTAATTGATTACCTTTCTGCTTTGTCACCACCACAACCAGTGTAGGAAAGAGATTACACAAACAACAGAGCAAAGAACAATTATATAAACATTTTGGTTACTTCTTTATCCCACAGCACATCCAAGCGAAAAGTACGCTATACAATTCAAACACATTTTATTTATTTCCTAAATGCGCTTGGTGTAAGCCACCCCCCTTTCCCCGCAACCCCTCGACTGTCTTTGAGGAAGGTTTCATTCACTTTCTGCAATTCGGGTCACATATTACTGCCTACCACTTTTACACAGCATGAGTTTAACGATTTTGTCATTTTCCGTCAGATATTTAAGGAGTTAATCCATTGTGTGAAAAGAAGAACACTTAATACAGAGCTAACATATGGAAGTATACCTTCAGAAACACCCTGGGTCCCCCACTGACCATATTTGGAAGGTGGCTCGCCAGTGGTAGAAACATTGTAGGTGCTAGAATTGATTTATTTTATAAATTAAAGACAATAAACAGTGGAAACGTAGTAATAATTTTTACAACAATAAATAATGTTGTAACCCACATGTAAACCATTTGAGTATGAATGAAGTAAGGTCTATTCCTTTGCTTTTATATTTCATTGTGTGTCACAGAGAAAAGGCAAACACAAGAATAATTGTCCTTCCTCATGGCTCTTTAAAAGCTGGTATTTTGCAAACGGAACCGCTTAAAAAGTAAAATATTTAATTAAACAATCAATATAAAGGCTACAACTTAATTATCATGTGGGAAAATTACAAAGGATCTTCAGTAAGGTGAGGTGAATAATAGCACTTAAGCTTTAAAATAAAACCGGTTTGTAATTGTATGTAAGAACAAATCACACTCAAACTTAAAAAGTACCTCCACCCCAACTTAATCTGCCTAATCCTACGTATGATGCGAGTTTCATTGGGAAAGGCGCACAGATCAAAATCCAAGGTATCTGGGACACACAAATAAAAATAAACTAGTTGTGCATTTTAAAAAAATATTTAAGAATAAATGGTTGGTTCTTTCCCACACCGATTGTAGGAATAAACAGGTTATATGCTCTGCATTCTAAACCATTACCCATTGCAGCCTCTTGTGGAACACCCACATCTTTTGATTATTAAAAGAAAATGCACAAACTTAAGGTTATCTTCAAAGTCGTATATGTGCCATTCTCTTTATTTAGAGTAATATTATGGGTTTGCTCATATTTTAAAACTAATAATTGGACAATTTGCAAAACGTACCATATTTTTAGTCCTGCTGTAGCACTGCATTTACAAACCTTCAGGACTGAATGATACCTATACATTTTGTTTTTGCAACACGGTAAAGTGGTACTGCAAAGGCAGTGGAAATTACATTGTTTCTCCTATTTTCTAAAGTTTTCAAATCAATAGGTGCACTAGAGTTGTGGGCAAGCTTTCTTTTGCTGGTTACTTGTGTTGCTTCCCTGAATAGGTGGTTTGTGTACATAGAGTAACAAACCCTCTACTAATCACATTTAATAACCTTTGTCATAACTGCACATTATGATCTAAAATTAATGATGCCAAGCATTAATAAGAGCTCTTTAACCCAAGGATACAAATTTGAGCATGGTCTGGTCATTTAGACAAAGTTGGATTTTATTCTGAAAAACTGGTGTAATCATAGGGTTGTGTGTAATGCTGGCCTGGCCAGATAGGTAATACAACAGGTGTATTAAAAATGAGCAGAAACTGCGTCCCGTTAATTGTCATTTGCACTGTAACCAAAGCATTTTTTCCATTAATGACATTGACAATTATAGTTTTTATTTTAATTGTATGCACAGTGCTTCCTAACCTCCACATAAACACTCTAGTCATGCTCGCCATCCTCCCTTGCTTCAGGCACCTCTTCAATTCTTTTAAGCCCATGATGGGAGGGAGAGAGGACATTTTGGGGACAGTAGGGAAGAAGATTATCAGCCCCAATCTATTTTTGTATCCATCTTGACAGGCCTTTATCTTCAGTTTCTTCTGACCCGACAAACTTCACAAGGGCACATACTTGCTCCTCCTACCTTTCTTTAATGTGGTGGTCAGTTTTGAAAGTTTGCTATCCACATAATATTTTTGATAGGACAGCTTTTTTTTACATGCATTTTTGTTATAATATGTGTAGGAAAATAGCTCTTTTTGTATGGTCAGCCCCATTTCTTTCTTGATTGGTGCTGCTGTTTTTTGACAGATGCTGCTGGCTTTTTGACTGCACACTGGTACACTGCCAACCAGAATAAGTTAAATATGCCAGTACATGAGCTCTGCTCTCTAAAGCATTTTAAAATTGGCTACAGTCCTGACTGGCATATTTAACTTACCTATAAGCCCCTAGTATATGGTACAAAAGTGTACCTAAGCCTTTAAGTTAAATGTCACTAGTGGACTGCGTCACATATTAGGCCACCACTAAAGCAACAATGCAAAGCAAGTCTTCAGGCTGGCTCCTGTCAATTCAATCTGATAAAATATACCTTTTTTCAGGCCTTAACCTTCTTTTTTAATATTTACAAGTCACCCATAAGATAGGCCCTAAATGCCCATAGGGCAGGGTGCGTGGCATTTAAAAAGTAGGAATGTGAATGTTATGTTTTACATGTACTAACACCTTATAATGCTTAACTTCAGGTTGGGAGTAGCTAGGATAATGAATCAAGGACTCATTTCAATAATAATTTTAAATCCAACTTAATGGTCAAGTTGGATTTTTTATTATTATTTTGAAAATTACACTTTTAGAAAGTCGACATTTTCCTGCCTCTGCTAATTGTTCTTAAAGGGCCAGTGTTCAATGTCACACTAGAGCTGAATAGCACACTGGTTAGGTGTGAAGTGGCTCCCAACGCTGAGACCAAAGGGAGAGGGGTTCACTTTTCCATGACAGGATGGCCATTTGGGCTTGTGTGCCTTCTGAATGAGTTTACCTTCATAATGCATTGTTACAAAAATGATCATATTTCGGTTGCCAGATCTGAATATCCACTAATAGGTAACAAAGGGTCTTGAGGCAAGTGTCTTTCTGTTGGCTGATGTAAAATATTGCATTTCTACTGACTTATAAATGAAGCTCCTTTACTTTAAATAACTGTGCCAGAAAGCCACTTTCTTTCAGGATAAGAGACTGCAAAGCACCAGGACAAGGAATGTTTGCTCTAATCATACAAATATGTTGCTTAGGACATTTGCGAGAAATAAGATCAAGAAATTTCAATACAACACAACACTGAGAAGGAGTATGAGATCAGACACTTCATAAATTGTAAGATGAAGTACGTGACATACATATTGGGCTGCGAATTTAACAGGATATATACGTTGGTAGTACCATGCGACCACTGAAACTACGCATACAAGCGCGTTTAGGAACAATGATCTGAAATACCCAATGACGTATCACATGGGGGGACAACATGGGGATGAATGTAGGGTTTGGTTTCCTGGTATTGACCATATCCCGGTGCATCCCTGTGGAGGTAATCGTGAATTGGCCCTACGTCGCAGGAAAGCTGTCTGGATATGTTGTTTAAGATGTATTGAAATGGGACACAACACTGTTGACAAAATGCATTACCACTTATAACAAGTCAGATCTAGTGATGTGTGTCTTCGTGCTTTCATATTCGGCTTACATGTAACTAGTAGGGGACGTATTGTCACCTACGGATATGGTTGATAAGGTTGAGATTTAAATTCGGCCTGTCCCCTATGTTTATTGGTGGCAATGTTGTATCAACCAATATCAATGACTTCACTGCTGGTTATATACGATGGATGTCTCACTCCTCTCAGGAAATGCCAACATGCTATATGGATGAGATTGCTGACAATTCATATTGACAATCCTGCAAGTGCCATTTTGCCATATAGAATTCCTACTATAATGTCAACAGATGCTGTTTGGTTTTCTTGTCTCCTGCTGCCCTATGGGCGCTAAAAATGTTGTAATAGTGAGATTATAGAAGGATCAAATGATGAATTTTTGACAATACATTGTTGGTACATATAGAATTTGTTAAACATTGTATTGTTTTTCCTTTTTCTCACTTTTCCGCCTTGACTAATTCATGTTGCTTATCTATTTTATTTCTGTTTTTCTTCTTTTGCTCTGTTAATATTCTGTGCTCAGTGCCCCATACTCAACCAGATTATTTACAAATCGGTTTTGATCTATGGGTGAATATAGTTTATGTATGAGCCACTAAGATATATTAAGGACAAGCACTGTAATTATAATATAATATCATGGCAGCTCCACTCAAATGAATGGTTTATAAATTGGTTCTGCATTGTGGGTAAATATAACTCACGTATGAACTGTTCCAACATGTCTCCCTCTGTGGCACAACCAGAACGCTAGTATGGTCTTTTTCTAAACTCTGTCAAGCGTACATATAGGGTGCTCAGATTAGAATCTAATCTGGGCGATCTTGGAAATATTTACCTGCCAAACCACTGTTTTGGATCGTGTCATGAACTTGGTTGAAGTGACTATGAACTTGAAGGCCGAATCCCAGACTTCGCATTTTAGATACATACACGGGGTTTGCCATGTGTCTTTGGCTCTGCGCCCCGTTTTGTTCTTAATATATTCTCTCTTTTTTAGACTAGAACCATACCGATTATATTTATACACTACATGTTAATTTTGGCTTATGACACAGCATGTCATTCCGTTATTTGCTTTTTTGGGTTTGGATTCATTAATTTGTATCTTTACACCACGTATCGATTATGTACATCCGAGGTCCAGTTTACATGGCCATTACTTCTCCTACTTTCCTTACCCGGTTAAAACGGCAGACTTACGATTCTGAGTTATTTACCGGTTTATCCCATTGTTGTGACCGTATCATGCGATCACGTTACTTCTTCCACACGTAAAAGAGGGCCGTAAACATGGCTCGTCTTATTTGCGCGTACTGCGGGGATTGATTGACGCCGGTCTGCACTCCACTTGAAGTAACTTTGGTGTTTTTTTTAATTCGGGTGTCCGAAGGGTTATTGCTCGTTTTTCGAGCAATTCATCTGGGCCATGGGAGGGTTAGTCTGCCACCACCGTAACCACTAAGGGATTGGGAGGTTTAGTACATATTTATGAGGGCTCCGTGTGCGCTGACAAGAGTTAAGCTTTGGGCTTCCGTTACAGTTCCCTTACTGTCTGGCAAGCATTATGAGTGCTGCACACATGGTTGGTGTGGTTATGGTTGGCCTACTTTTGGGCAAGTTATATTTACACTTTTGGGGCTTGAGTTTTTGGTAGGTTAAACTTTGGCTTTGGGGCATATATTGCGGGCATTTTCATCAGGGCTCCCAGCTATGGAGGATGTTTGGGGGAAACGGCCACTACAACGCGGCCGTTTCCACGCAAACCTTAACCACGCATGCATTACAACGCATGCGTGGTTACCACAAAAGTTTTTACCACGCATACCTTTACTACAAGATAGGTAGTAAAGGCATGTGTGGTAAAGGCTAAAATTAGATAAAAGGAGGCTTGGGGGGTCTCCCCCCAAAAATAAAAATAAAAGAGTGGGGAAAAAAAAGGGGGTTGGGGGGGGTCTCCCCCCAAATAAACAAACTCACCTGATGTCACGTCGAGAAGTGCAGGCAATCTGCATCGTTTGAGAGGAAACGGAAAGAAACTTCCGCTTCCTCTTTACGACGTCACCACGGAAGATGGAGAGGAGACGACGTCAACAGCTAAGGGGAATTTTAGTTTTTAAAAAAAATATATATAAAGGGATTGAGGATTAAGGGCAGGGGTAAATATAAGAAGGATTGGGGGCGGGGGGGTCACGTAAGTGTACAGGGGAGGGGTATAACCTTTACCAAGAGTATGTCCTTCCAATGCCTAAATTCACAACGAAAATTGTTGTAAAGGTATGCGTGGTAAAGGAATATTCGTTGAAAAAGCATTCCGTTGTAACGCATGCGTGGTAAAGGTATGCGTTGCAACGGAATACGTTGTAACGACATACAAACGATGTTTGGGCACATGTTTGAGATCACATGCCACTATTACGTTGAGGAGCAATTATGTTTATCTGGCATGTTGTATTTGGGTGAGTCTTTGCAATGGAAATGCCATTTGCTGATCGTTTTAGGCATGTTTTAGAGCCGATTGGCAGGAAATTTAATACAGCCATTGCTAGATTGGGGGCGACACAGAGTGGCGGTTGGCCAATGCTGCACTTCACCATGGGGGGGGGGGGGGGGGGGGGGGACACAAGGGCATTGAGTAATCATATGTTATCTTTTTCTCTTCAGGAGCATTAATCTGGGTGGATAATCTCCACCAACATATGCTAGTTCTTATTTGAATGCACACGCCGATTACCGGTCCATGGCTATCATACCATATGCCTCTGGGAATTTCATTCATCTTCGCATTGGATCGCTTTCAAATAGCCTTCTCAAGCTTGGCTCGGAGGATCAGTGGAATATTTGGAAAAGGTAGGCATCATCACTGGATAGTGCGTGACACTGTCTATATATTTAATAATTATAATAATAATAAAAAACTTATAAAGCGCACGGCTACCTCCTACAGAGGTGTCCCGGCGCTGATAGTGCTATTTATCTAACTATGTGGCAGATGTTTAAGGAATTAGGGAAGAGTAAAGAGCCATGTTTTTAATGCTCTCCTGAAAATTTGTTCAGAATCAATCTTCCTTAGGTAATCCGGCAGAGAGTTCCACAGATTAGCCGTTTTAACCACAAAGGATCGGCCTCCAGTCCTGACCTTTGCAAACCATGGAATGACTAGAAAATTCCTGTCATTAGATCGGAGTACTCTCTTGTTGCTGTATTGTACCAGTCTTCGCCTCAGATATTAGTGACCAATGTTGTTCATTGCTCTATGAGCCAAAGTAAGGGCTTTGTGCTCTACTCTTATTTTCACTGTTAACCCCGGTAAGACTGATCAAGTGGGGGGTTATATGGTGACGCATTGACACGTTACGCACACGCCTAGCTGCTGCGTTCTGGACAGTCTGCAGTCTTTCTAGTAGGTACTCCAGAAGTCCCATATACAGACTCTTCGCGTAATCAAGTTGAGAGGTGACCAATGCGTGCCCTGCAGTCTTCCTGCAATCCATGGGAAGATAGTGAAGAAAGCTCCGAAGAGCCTTCATCTTCAAAAAACACTGCCCGAGACATGGGCAATTTGCACTTTGCTCGACAATTGTGTGTCACTTAAAACCCAAGTTTCTGGCAGAAATAACTGGAAGAGGTGGAGGATTTAGCTCCACCGGCCACCAAAACTCTGACTGTGGGGTAGTAGGTTGATTAAAAAACAGAGGACCTCCGTTTTATCTGTATTTAATTTTAAGCAGTTCTCGGTCATCCATAATGAAATATTCAGAAGACACTGCTTCAAATTAACAAAGGTCGTCTCACTATGATCTTTAATGGAGAACACTAATTGTGTGTCATCCGCATATGAGACGACCTTCACCCCAAATTTCTCAATTACTGCTACCAGAGGAGTAAGGTACACATTAAAAAGCGTTGGGCTTAAGGCCGAGCCCTGCGAAACTCCACACTTCAGGGGGCTCACAGTTGAGGAATAAGATTGGAGAACCACTTCCTGTGTACGTCCCTTCAGAAAGGAGCAAAACCAGGCCCAAACAGTACCTGACAACCCAAGACCCTTGAGTCTGTTTAAAAGTATCCTGTGTGACACGGTCTCAAAAGCTGCGGACAAGTCCAACAGCACCAGCATCGCACACCTTCCTTGATCGACAGTTTCCCGGATAGTCTCTGTCACTTCCAGCAGAGCCGTTTCCGTACTATATCCGGATCTAAAACCGGCTTGGGAGTCGTGAAGGAGATGGTTTGATTCTAGGAAGTCTTTAAGTTGTTTCTGTACTTCCTTTTCTAAGATTTTCGCTGGGGCAGGAAGAAGAGAAATTGGCCTAACATTTTTGGGCTCCAAAGGATCCGCATTTTCTTTTTTTAGAATAGGCCAGACATATGCATTTTTCCAACTGGAGGGATAAACCCCTGTTACCAGTGACGAGTTCCAAATTTCATGCAATAACGGGAGAAACCAAGGGGCAAGGAGTTTAAAAAATCTAGCAGGACATGGGTCCATCAGAGAGCCTGATTTTATCTTATTAAGCTCCAGCGCCGACGTTTCCAATTTTAGAAGGCGAAACACTGTCCACGTGCTAGTCGCACACAGTGTCTGAGATGGAAAATCTAATGGTCCCGGAAGTGGGAAAGAGGAATAAATATCCTGAATTTTAGTGATAAAAAAGGTAGCTAGATTTTCACACAGAGTTTTTGATGAAGCCCTGAACAATATTGAAAATTTATTTTGCCGACTTGTTTGAGGAGCTAATCTGATTGGCAAAGAAAGTCCTGATGGACTTAAGTTTTTAAGCGTGAATTCTTTTTATCGCTGTTTTATATATACACTTGGCTGCCGGTTCATAGTATTTGCGCCAAGCACGCTCCAGCCTTTTACACTTAGAATATAGGATGCGCATTGTTATTTACCAGAGCGTTTTTCTGGCTTTCAGAAGCCAGGCAGCGACTTTGGTTTGAGATTTCTTTTACAGCCAGGCAACTACCCAGGGACTTAGGTGTCGCCCTGAATTTACTTTGGTACGTTCCGATTTCTGTTTTTTGCATGGGGTACTACACACATAGGTGTACGACTCTTTTGTCTGTCTTAATAACTGAACTTTTTTCTATCCTGTCATTTCATCCTTGTGATGCTATTTTAGCAATTTTTCTTTTGTCTGAATTCTGTTTTAAATTTGTTTTTTCTTTCCTTTCTTTCTCCTCTTCTGTAGTTCATCATTTTTAGACACAGGTATACTACCAACTCTTGTCCCTTTAGGGTATCATTTTGACTGTGGCTCTTGCACGTCAATCAGGGTATGATTTTTTAATGAACACTTTTTTAAAATGTTTGTAGATAGCAGTATTGTGTTATTTTGTGGTCTTTACTTTTTCTATGTAATATATATGTTGTGTACATATAAATGTTGTGGGTCATGTATTGTGTTTTGTAAATGTTTTGTATACATTTCTTTCAACTTTCAGCCCTGAAGAAGTCCTATGTAAAAAGGACGAAACACATTGGCTGATGTTTTTGTTTGAAATGATAATAAAGAAGAGACACATCACACAACGTGCATGAAAAGCAACTTTCTTCTTTAAATCAGATTTCCGCAAAAGTTATGGACAATAATCTTCTAAGTACCTCAAGTGGTGGTGCAGTTCCAATTTAGTTTTTTCATTTGTCATATTCCCTGTGGAGGGGAAGTGCTTCTGGACAGGCGGCACATTTGTGAATCTGCACACAAATGAATGCGTACTATCTACATATTATTGGGTAATTTGCGGTACTGGTGCTGCACAGGTGTTTTATGGTCCACTGTCCGCTTTTTGTGTTTTCACAGTTGTGGAATGGTGCACAGAACTCTACTTCTTGTTTGTAGGGACTCTGTTGATCAGCAGACTAGAGGACTGTGGAAGCATCTTGGGATCAGAATGTTTTAATATTGTTTATCTTTATTCTAGTGGAGGAAGGTGCAATTGGATACGTCTTCTATGCATCAAAATATGCAAGGTACTCCTAGATCATGTTTATGAAGTACTGAAATATTCTTGAGGCTCCACTATGATCCCTCTGTCATTCAAGGTAATGCCTTGTTTCCTAACAAAGGCTGCATGATGAACATGTTACTTAACATTTGGAACGCTCTTTTTGGCAGATATTCTAACTGTAGATTTCTCATCTTAGAATTTTCCCCAGGTGCCAGACTGGATCCGGTGAATTTTGTAGCAGTTCTCTTCCACTAAGACGTGGCAGTACGGAACTCCATGCGGACTCCACACTGCCTCAAAAGTGATGGAGCAAAGCCACCAATAAGCGCCACCCCCGAATGTTTACATCAGTTTCTTGTCTTGTTGCCCTCTGACACATAGCTTGGACATTTGCTGGAAACTTTGAAAGTGTACTAACTTGGAATGTTTTTACATTTCAAAAGACAACACTCCACAGAACGGGAAGACAGGAGGAATTGGTGGTTAGATAGAGTACCCACCAGAAAAAACATTAACGAAGGTAAGTAACTTGTTCTTCTGAAACGTGTTTTTTTACCACAGAATGGTTACTTTGGAATAGATACCAAAGTAGTACCTCTCCAAAGTGAAGGGTCAGTAGAGTGATCTCAGACCAGAAAGCCTTGTAGAACCAAGCAGGCAAAGTGTCTCTCCTGCCAGACCTGGCTATCAAGGCAGTTGCTTCATGAATGTAAGCACTGACGCCCACGTTGCTGTCTGGCAAGAACAGGCACTCCAAGCGTCAATGTGGTGGTAGCAGCCTTGGCCCTGGTGGATCAGGTCCTCGAACCTTCCAAGGGCTGCTTCTTCCCCAGAGTATGTTATATCTAAATGCAAAGGGCTGTCCACCTCGAACAGGGTCAACTTCTGCACAGCCTCCCCTTTCTTTGCTGCTGAAAAACCCACAGAAAGCTGGTCACCCACTCAATGGTCCTTGGTACGATCAATGTAAAACTTAGAGCCCCTTTGGGGTTCAACCTTTGGAGTTTCTCCTCCTCCTTCAAGGGATGAGTGGGAGCAAAGTACTCTTCTATATGATTGAATGCCCAACATGGAAAGGAGACACGACTTTCAGATAGAAGACTACCCAAGTCCACGGCACCAATTTGTGCAGGAACAAGGTGTTGTACTGCAGTTGCACTGAAAGTGCCTGCAGTTCACTCAACAATGAGCGGACTTGATGGCAATGAGGAAAACAGTTTCAAGGTCAAGAAATGCAGCCAACAGATATGCATAGGCTCGAAAGGCATCAAGATTAGAAATTCAAAACCATGGTAAAATCCCAGAATGGCATAACAAACTGCTGGGGAGGAAAAAGTATGACAAATCTTTATTAAACCTCATTACAACATGTGATTTAAACAAGGGAAGTTGTTCAGGCAAATGGAAAAAAGACTAACACAATGCCCACTGCAAGGCCTTGCTGGACTAAACACAAAACTGAGGTGAGCACGCCTTCAGCAGCTAGTTGCTGAGGTACAAGAATAGAGGAACTCCTGACCTCCCGCAATGCCATCACTTTCAAGAACAGTCAAGGGGTGCTGATTAGGCCGAATCAGAAAGGATCTGAGGCAATGTGAGCACCTGCAGTCAGAGGTCCAAAACAGGCCTGAGGTCACTGTCCTTTTTCGGGATGAGGAATCAGCAGGAATAACAACTGTCGCCTTTCTCCATGTCTCATACCTTTACCAATGGAGAGCATGGAGTGTACGATGGACCGGTGCGCTTATGAAATACGTTCTGTTGTGGGAAGAGAGAAAAGGTTAGGTATAGTGGTTTTGGACAAGTGGCTGGATAGGCTCTTGCGGTCAGTATGCCAGGCCTCTGGAATAGCCGCTACATTTTCAGCACTTGAGAAAATTACTTAGCAGAGCTCAACAACTGCAAGGAATGCACTGTAGCACTGCTGCCTTTGATGTATTCCAGAGCAGGGTCCGTCTTCGCTTCAATCCTACAGATTCCTGTACATCTCCGGAGAATGCGGTAGACTTAATCTAAGTAAGTCAACGAAGGACAACACTAGCACTGACTGCCCTGCCAATGCAGTCTGAGGTGTCCAAGCCAGCCCAGATAACCTAAGTCCAAAGGCATGTTTATATTGGCCTACTAGACAGACTGCGTTTACAGATCGCAGACCCAGGCAGGCAGAAGAAAGGAATATGCTACTTACCAGTATGCATCTGTTCTTGGCATGTAGAGCTGCAGATCTACACACTTTTGCATAGATCGCCATCTGGTGTTGGGCCCGGATGTTTGCAGTTTATTTTTCCTCTTGGAAAGTCTTTGGAAGTCACGAGGTCGGTGACTCCTCCCTTGGTTCATATTGCGCATTGGCTTCGGCTCCATCCTCAGATTGTTTTTCGCCAACAGGGAAAGATGGAGCGTAGTAATAACAGTGAAGAAACCCATGTGTGTTGTATCTAAATAAGATAGACTGGAACAGATACAGGTAGCCGGGGAGGCGGGTGGGCGTGTGTAGATCTGCAGCGCTACATGCCAAGAACAGATGCATACTGGTAAGTAGCATATTCCGTTCCGAGGCATATGAGCTGCAGATTACACACTTTTGCATAGACTATATAGCATTTCCAAACCCTAGCGGCGACAACCGGTATCTGTTGTAGTGGTTTGAAATACTGTTTTTAGTACAACCTGGCCCACACTAGCTTGTTGCTTGGTTTGCACATCTACACAGTAATGTTTAGTGAAAGTGTGCGGTGTTGACCATGTAGCTGCTTTGCAGATATCATCTAATGGGATGTTCCCTAGAAAAGCCATAGAAGCCCCTAACTTTCGTGTAGAGTGGGCTTTAGGGGGAACAGATAGCGTTCGTTTTGCCTTGTGGTAGCAAATCTGTATGCATTTTACAATCCACCTAGCTATCCCTGATTTAGAGATGGGGTTGCCTTTGTGTGGTGGAGAGAAAGAGACAAACAGTGGTTTGGTCTTTCTGAAGGGTTGTGTTCTCTGGATATAGTAAAGTAAGGCCCTTTTACCATCTAGCGTGTGTAGAGCCCTTTCTGCAACAGTTTGAGGTTGCGAGAAAAAAAACGGTAATTCTACAGATTGATTTAGATGGAAGGGGGAAATGACTTTGGGTAGGAATTTTAGGTTGGTACGGAGGACAACCTTGTTGTGGTGCATTTGGAGAAAAGGTTCTTGTATAGTAAATGCTTGTATCTCACTGACCCTTCTAAGGGAAGTGATGGCTACAAGAAAAGCTGTTTTCCATGTGAGAAATTGCAGTTTACATTTATGCAAAGGTTCGAAAGGCGGTCCCATAGCCTTGTGAGAACTATATTTAAGTTCCACACGGGTGAGTGTGGTACTCTGGGGGGAATGATTCGTTTGAGGCCTTCCATGAAGGCTTTAATGGCAGGCACCCTGAAAAGTGATAGGTGCTGTCTGTTTTGTAGGTAAGCGGCAATTGCTGCGAGGTGAAGCCGAATGGATGTATATGCTAGGTTACACCTTTGTAGATGGAGCAAGTAGCATATGATGTGATGTATAGATGCGTCTAGAGGGTTGATTGTGTTGTTATGGCAATAAACAACAAATATTTTCCACTTTGCAGCGTAGCAGGCTCTAGTGGTAGGGCGTCTAGCTTCTCTGATGACGTTCATACAGTCAGGGGGAAGGTTAAGGTATCCAAATTCTAGGATCTCAGGAGCCAGATCGCAAGGTTGAGCTGAGCTGGGTCCAGGTGTCTGATCTCTCCAATGTTCTGGGTTAGGAGGCATGGTGAGAGGTGTAACTTTTGGTGTGGCACTACCGAGAGTTCCAGCAACGTGGTGTACCACGGTTGTCTGGCCCATGTTGGAGCTACTAGAATCAGTGTGAGGGAGTGCTGTTGTAGCTTTCGCACCACTAATGGAATTAGTGGGAGAGGTGGAAAGCCGTACGCAAATTTGCCTGACCAGTTCATCCATATCGCATTGCCTTTGGACAATGGGTGTGGGTATCTGGCGGCGAAGTTTGGGCATTTTTTGTTTTCGTGGGTGGCGAATAGGTCTATCTGGGATGTCCCCACATCTGAAAGAACGGGTGAAGAACCTGTGGGTGAAGTTCCCACTCGTGGATCTGCTGCGTCTGTCTGCTGAGCAGATCTGCTATGGTGTTTTGGACTCCTGGGACATGTTGGGCTAGGAGAAAGATTTTGTGTGGAATTGCCCATCTCCATATGCTCTGTGCTAGTTGAGAGAGCTGTGGAGAGTGTGTGCCGCCTTGTTTTTGAATGTAGTACATGGCCGACATGTTGTCTGTGCGAATAAGGACTGCCTTGCCTAAAATCTGTGTGTGAAAGGTTTTTAGGGCTAGAAAGATTGCCAGTAACTTCAGATGGTTGATGTGGAGTAATTTTTGTTGCGGCGTCCATGTGCCCTGCACTGTGAGGTGTAATAGATGAGCTCCCCAGCCGGAGAGCGATGCGTCTGTTAGGATTATTTGTGGAACCGGGTCCAGGAATGGTCGACCCCTGGAAAGATTTGTGGTGTTCCACCACTGCAGAGAGCGATGGGTGCGACCGTCTACCAACACCAGATCTGTCAGTTGCCCCTGGGCCTGGTTCCATTGGCGCGCTAAGCACTCTTGGAGTGGACGCATCTGGAGTCTTGCATGAGCCACTATGAAAATGCAAGAGGCCATCATCCCTATGAGTTGCATAAACACTCTTGCTGGGAGAGAGTGTTGAGGTATGAATCTTTGATGCAAAGCCTGAATGCTTGCAATCCTGGCAGGATTGGGGTAGGCTATGGCTTTTGAGGTGTCTATGGTAGCACCGAGGTATTGCTTTGTGTGGGATGGTATTATCTGGGACGTTTGGTGGTTCACCGTGAAGCCTAGCTGGTGAAGAAGTTGGATTGTAGTGGCGGTGTGATGTACACATTGGTTGTAGGACGTGGCTTTTATTAGCCAGTCGTCCAAATATGGGAAGACGTGAATGTGCCGTCTTCTGAGGTGTGCTGCCACTACCGCTAGGCACTTGGTGAATACCATTGGTGATGTTGTGATCCCGAATGGGAGCACCTTGAACTGGTAGTGTTGCCCGTCCACTACAAATCTGAGGTACTTTCTGTGAGCATGGTGTACCGGAATGTGAAAGTATGCGTCTTTCAAGTCCAGTGTGGTGAGAAAGTCGTTCTGGGAGAGGAGCCGAAGTACCTGCTGAAGTGTTACCATGTGAAAATGGTCCGAATGTATGTATGTGTTTAGAGGCCGGAGATCTAAAATAGGTCGTAGAGTCTCGTCTCTTTTTGGTATCAGAAAATATAGGGAGTAGACCCCTACATTTTGCTGATTGGCGGGGACTCGTTCTATCGCATGTTTTTGTAGGAGGGAGATTACCTCCTGTTTTAGTAACGTGGAATGTTCTTGTGACATTGGGCGTTGCCTGGGTGGAATGTTTGGGGGGGTAGATGTCAATTCTAGGCAGTACCCTGAACGAATAATTTGGGTCACCCATCTGTCTGAGGTGATGGTCTCCCAGACGTGAAGGAAATTTTGTAGCCTGCCCCCGACCGGAGTGGGATGGTCAGGAGGGAGCGTGGGGGAGGGGTGGGGGTGGGGGAGGGGGGGCGAGTCATTGGGTAGGCGGTGTGGCAGAGCGGGCGGTATTTGTTTTGCCTCTGCCTTTATTGTTATTGCCCCTATAGCCGCCTCTTTGATAACCCCTTGTGAAGGTGGATTGAGCAGGGGATTTGTAGGACGTGGACGCGCTATCTGAGGAGTAGCCTCTGGCCGTACCCCGAAAGGAAGAGCGGCGAAAGGAGCGCCTAGGAGGGTGTGACTGCAGGGCTCCCATAGAGTTCACCGTATGTGTCCTTCTTCATCTTCTCGAGGGCCTCATCTACCTTTGGGCCGAATAGATGTTCTTGGTCAAAGGGATGATTTAATATGGAGGCCTGTACCTCAGGTTTAAAGCCTGAAACTCTCAGCCAAGCATGGCAACGGAGGAGGACGCTAGTGTTAATGGCCCTGGAGGCTGTGTCTGCTGCGTCTAAGGCACAGCGTATAGAGGTGTTAGTTATAGTCTTACCCTCTTGAATTAATTCATTGGCCCTATTTTTGTATGTTTCTGGGAGATAGTGCAAGATGGTTTCGAATTCATCATAATGCGCTCTATCGTATCTGGCCAATAGCGCTTGAGTTTTGGCGAAACGCCATATATTAGCTGCCTGTGACGCAGTGCGCTTTCCTGACGCGTCCAGTAACTTTGACTCTTTGTCAGGTGGTGGTGCTTCGCCTGACGCCTGGGAGTTTGACCTCTTCCGTGCAGTGGAAACCACTAGGGAATCTAGTGGCGCTAGCCCTTTGATATAGGCAGGATCTGTGGGGGCAGCTTTATACTTTTTCTCTATGCGTGGGTTAATGACCCTAGCCCTGACTGGGTCTTTAAAAACCTCTGGCGCATGTTTTATTACCCCCTTGAGCATAGGTAGTATGGAGGTAGACCTATGTGCGGTATCAAAGGTGTCGAGGAGGAAATCTTCCTCTAGCGGGACAGTGTGTAGCTCTACTCTGTGATAATGTGCCGCCCTCTGAAGTAGGTGGTGAAACCCTAATGAGTCTTCTGGTGGAGATGGCCTGGATGGGTAAAGGTCCTCTTGTCTGGATTATTATAGATGTCCCATGGGTCTGGGGATCCTGTAGGGGTGGGGTCTTGTGGCACATCCCCTGGATCGTAATATGGGTCCCCCTGATTATCATGGTCAGGAGACGGGGTCGGGGAGCGATGAGGCAAGGGTGGAGAAGGCGGAGGGGGTGGAGGTGGAGAGGGTGGCGGAGGTGGAGGAGGTGGGGAAGGCACTCTGAAAGGGGAGGTAGCAGAGTCTTTCCTCTTTGGAGGTGGAGGCGGAGCCGGTTTGTCCAAATGTCTCTTTTTAGAAGAGAGTGCCAAATGTCCAGTTTTTGGATCCTTGGTAAGTGTCTTTTGCAAGGGATCCGGTGTAAACAGTTCCTGAGACAATGTGTGTTCCGTCGGCGCCGAAGGTTTCGGGGCCGATGCCTTTTTAGGCTTGTCCGTGCCGTGCTTTTTTGGAACCTCCGATTTCTTGGTCGGCGCCGAGGTAGGTTTCGGCGCGGAAGTGTCGGTGCCGAGGGCCTTATGGTGTTTGGTCGGTACCGAAAGGCTAGGTTTCGACACCGAGGACTTTGGTGCGGAGCTCGGTGTTGAGGTAGAGGTCGGTCTCTTTTTCGGTGCCGAAGTGTGTTTCTCGGCACCGCTGGCAGGCTGGCTCGAGCCCGAGCCGCCGGTAGGCTTATAAGGCTTCTTCACCGGGCCCGAAGGTGGGGTGTTTGAAGCAGTGTCTTTGGTCTTGCCTAGGCCCGGAGGCGAAGGCGTGACCGAAGCCTTTTTGGGTGTCGGCGCGTGTGTGGGAGGGGGTATAGTACTCACGACCCTCTGCGCCGGAGTGATGTCCTCCACATCCGAGTCGTCGGCTTCGGAAGCACTGACAAGGTCTTCTTCGGTGTGCTGCTGTCCCGGAGCTTCGACGTCGTCCCCGAAGATGTCGACTGGAACGGAGGTCGAGGAGTGCACCATGTTTCGTCTGGCCCTTCGATCTCGAATAGTCTTTTTCGATCTGAAAGACTTGCAGGCGGGACAGTCTCGAGCCTCTTGTTCAGGGGAGAGGCAGAGGTTGCAAACCTCATGAAGATCGGTGTGGGGGAATTTGGACCCACATCGAGGGCACTTCTTGAATGGAGTTCTTTACATCAGCCGGGACCGGAGCTTGGATAGGCCCGAAGGCCGCCGTCGACGACTGGAATAGAAGATGTGTCGAAGAGAAGGTGATTGAGGAGATCAGGATCTGAACAACACCGCGATGAGCGAGGATTCCGCTTCGATCGTCGAACTGGAAATGTTCGGAACCGGAGCGCGAAGTATTACATCCGAGCCCGATGGCGGAAAAAAACAATCTGGGGATGGAGCCGAAGCCCATGCGCAATACGAACCAAGGAAGGAGTCACCGACCTAGTGACTTCCAAAGACTTTCCAAGAGGAAAAACAAACTGCAAACATCCGGGCCCAACACCAGATGGCGATCTATGCAAAAGTGTGTAATCTGCAGCTCATATGCCTCGAACACACATTTTTCCCTAAGGCATCAATCCTTTGGGATTCTCTACCCAGACTGAAAACTAGGGTTCACCTTACTGGTTGGTGCCTGTAAAATTAGAATCTCTGCACTACGGTGCTTGGTGAAAAAATCTGGTCTTCGGGTGGAAGCCCATGTTGCTTGATGACCTGCCCACTATCTGGAAAGTACAAACATGGTTTCAACCAAGTAGTTATTAGAGTATCCGTGACTTTAAATGGGAGGATACATTATATAGGAGCAAGAACTCAGATGTTGGTGGCCCCAACTGCAAAATATCTGCTACAAAAATGTAGGGCATCTGTAGTTCTAGTACTTCAGCTACACTCCGAATCAGCACTGCAAATGAGGCACTTTCTTCCACTGGTGGCCTTTGTGTTCTGTCAAACTTTGCCTCAAGCCACTTAATCAGGGTGTAAGGCCTCATCAGTAAATATGAGAGGAGCAAGCCGTCTCCCCTCACCATCATCGGTATCCTGCAGTGCACCCTGCTCTGGCACATGATCAGAGTCAGAATAAAAAAAGTTCATGGAGCCTTCACTTATAAGTGTGCTGCTGTAGAGGCACTGGGTTACAGTCTATGCCATGACAACAGGTTGCGCTTTTGTGATACAACATAGGTAGAGCTTGAGCACAGGTCGGCTCAAGAACAGACATGGGTGTTGGCACTGAATCATCACCTGGCATTGGGGCAGCAGGAACCAGTATGAATATCGGGTCAGAGAGTAAGGGTGTATTAGATTCAGTAAGGGCCTGGTAATGGGTCCTCAGTGGATGGGAACTCAACTGGAGGTTCCTGCTATTCAGTGTGGTCTAAAGGCACCTCAGAGGAAGCCAGAAGCGTGCTGAAAATCTACAGCATAGCCTCTTTGAACCCCTCAATTGGCACACCAGGACCAATTGAGGAATCTGTCCCTCCACAGAGTGCTATTTATATCTTGACGTCCTCGCATTTTCTCTTTGGAGTCAGAGTGGCAAGATGGGGGTTGAGTCCCACTTTGCTTTCTTAACCTTGTGCTTAGACTACCCCAAGGACTTCGAGTGGGAAGTAGATTGGTGGCGGGAACAGTCCCCTAGCCAGGCCAGTGACTTGGATTGCAACGGGACCTGCACTTGGACTGCAACTTCTTTTTGTGTTCAGTAATGTTTAACTTCACCTCCTGGTCTTGAATCATCTTCAGGTATGTTAGGTGGCCTTTATCACACAACTTAAGAGATATGGCCAGAGCCCAGGGTACAAAGACGCACATCACGCTAGCTTGTTACCTACATCTGCTTCCTGCTTTTGTGGCACAGCTTTAACCTTTTCATTTTCATTGAGGGCATCGTTCCCTAGCACACAGAGGAAAGATTTTTAGTCATCAAAAGACCAACCAAGTCAGGACAGTGGGTCTGAATCTGTCCCGGAAGGCATAGTAAGAAAGGAACAGATGTTGATACGCAGGAGTGGCACTTGCAAGTAGCTTCACTCTGTCACTTCCAGGAATTCGCGGAGTCAGCGCGGATCTGTACAGTACCACCTGTTAGTGCGTGTGACCGCTGCTACAAAATTCTCCTGATCCAGCAGGCACCTGGGAGATATTTGTAGTACGTAGTGTATCCTTGTGTTCTAGTATTATTATTGCTGGGAGTTTTGGCCTTAATGGAATGTAGAATACCCTAAGGGAATGTGTATAAGTTCTAGATTGTAAGCTCATTTTATGGGCTGTTAAGCCGGAAAGCTGTAATGGGTCCTGTATCGGAATAAACATTTTGTTTGGAAATCTCCTAGTGTTAGAATTTTACTTGGTTTCTTCCTAACCAAAACATCTCTTTGGCGTAGAGTGATTTGGGAGTTAGTGGACCCACCGACACCCTGTGGATCCCTTCGTTGCATTTAGTTTTCTTTACATGGAGATTTACATGGAGGAGTTCACAAAACGGAAACAAGGATGTTAATCGTGCTTACTGTTCTGAGCTTTGGATCTATATTTGGAGCAGTAAGGTACTTTACCGTTTGGAGGTTGCTGTTACCGCGAACTACTTTCAAGCCTCGAAAGCGGCCCCAGAAATCCAGCGTCTTACAAATTTGGCGCATTGTAATGCACGTGTTACTGAACACACACTAGGATTCATGGTGTTTGTGACACGAGATACCATTGTGACTATTGTACTCACTCCATCGAGAAAGAACGCACAGCATGTTTACTTCAGCGGCCATACTGGATGTTTTTTCTGGTTTGAAATAGCTTACTTTTGAAGCAAGCTCTGCATGTTGATTTCAGCATTGATTTCTGCATTTCAGATTTCAGACCCTTCAGAAAGCATGTTTAGTGACCATACTGGATGTATTTTTTTGGCTTTGGAATTGTTTACTTTTCTGATACAATGTTCCGTGCTCAAGTGCTGGCATTTACAGGCTCATTTTAGTCAGCTTGCTTCTTTCAGTGACAGGCAAACATTTGTATTGGTATTTTTTTGTGTTGCTTCCTATCTTAAATTATTTCATAAATCTATTTGAATTTGCTGTTACTTGTTTTAATTCACTTTGTGGCTTATTTATGGCTCCTTCAAGTAATGTGGTACAACCACATCTGTTTTTGCAGAATCCTGGGAACCCTTCAATTCCAGGGAGGAAATGCCTTAGGGTTTTGGAAAACTACCTTGTTGCTATAGATGCTTTTAAGTATAATGCAATACGTCATGCCGCTATGGGCGACACTGGTGAGCAAGTCTTTGATAATTTACCGGTTGTCCACCCAATTTTAAAGATGTTGCTTGGGATGTATATCTTGAAACAGTACACTGATTAACCTTCTGTTAAGCTTGAGAGGTACAATTTCTTCACACGAAAGGAAATGATTGAGAAGTCAATTGAAGAGTATTTAGCAGTACTTAGGGTTTTAGCTGCTAAGTGGGTTTGGTCCCAGTCCTGACATTTCTTTGCGTGATCAGTTGGTTTTTATTCATTTTAATAAAAAGTTCCAAGAATGGATTTTAACATGTAAAAATCCATCCTTGGATGAGGTCATGAGTATTGCCCGCAGCACTGAACGATCTGTCAAATCTTCTAAGAATCTTGCAGAGGATCTCAGAGTTAAGACAAGTGAGTCTCAGGCTAGTTCACATGCTGCTACTGTAGGAGAGTCAGATGATGTGGAAGTTAATGCTACTGTAAACAAGAATGTATTTTAAAAACACCGGAAAGAAAGTTACTGCATGCTATAGGTGGTGGTCAAAATTTCACATGGTAATAGTGCTACATGCCCTGCACAAGGTAAAAGGTGCGCTAATTGCAAGAAAATTGGGCATTTTTATTCTGTCTGCAAATATACTGAGAACCAAAGTAAACTCGGTTGATGTTGATGAGGACTAACTATGTGAAAGTCTTAATGTATTACTCACTGTGGATGTCAACATTGTGGAGGGTCAAAGAAAAGGTGCAGACGTCCCATTTGTGATGTAAGTATTGATAAGGATAACTTGGGTAAACTGGCAGACTCCGGTTAGCCTATTACCATTCTTGCAGATAAAACTTTTGATTATGGTCAAAGAAATGATTGATTCCAGCGGATGTCAATCCAAAGGCATTTGGGGATATGATATTCTTATGAAGGGGCGATTTAATGACGTTGTTGTGTTCAAAGGTAGAAGCATTTTTACGAACATTTACGTAGCTGTGAACGGACGTGATATTTTGGGGTGGCAGGATCAAGAAAATGTAGGCCTCATCCTCAAACCAGGTTTTAGTGAACCTGTTGTGTTTGGCGATTTACCACTATCATCTAGAACACATAACAGATTTCAAGAGATGACACTAGACACTGACAGGGAGGCTTTACTTGAAAGGAACAAAAAGGAAGCAAGGGAGAGCTTGCCAGTAGTTCTGACGTTTGACCCTTTGTCTAACAAGATCAGACAAATAATCAGGCGACACTGGTCACTGCTATCGACCAGCGATTTTCAGATGCCCCAGCCCAGATTTGCGTTCAAAAGGACGCAAAACTTAAAAGACAGACTGGTGCATACGAGACCTGTGCATGGGAAGAAGAATGTAAGCCTTCCCCCAGGACATCATCCCTGTGGTAGTTGCTTGGTGTGTGGACTGACGGAGAAAACAACTGAGATTGTACTAGGTAGTGGCAGAACCTGGTTTCTCCGTCAGTTTACCAATTGTAACACATGTCATGTAATTTATAGACTGACATGCCCATGTGGCTTACATTATATTGGTCTAACATCTAGAAAGGTCAAGGTTCGCATACAGGAACATCTGAGCACGATCAGGGCCGGCAAGCTCACGACCCGCTTGGTACAACACTATCGAGACCAGCAACATCCCTTTAGATCATTAAAATGGGTCATTCTGGAAAAAGTTTTTGGCGACATTGGCGAAATAGACAAAAAATTGGCTGTGAAGGAGGCTCGCTGGATCTACTCAGAGAAGGGGGATACCATCGGTCTTAATGACCAAATTGAGTGGAACAAAGTGAGCAGATAGGTGGTCATCTGTAAGTTTAGTATAACACCATGCAAACACGACCCCACTACATTCGCCATTTCCTGATGTTCTATGTGTGATATTTTGAGTGCAGCCTAATACTTAATAGGTGTAGCCTTATGATCTGAATTGATTAATTGGGGTTGATGTTTCCCCCGAAATGGTCTCTGCCGTGCCTGTGGGACAATCCTCTTTGGACTGCTGAGACCTTCTTTTATGCAATATATCAAGTGGCCCATGATCATGTCCTCTTACCCATTATGGAGCTTTGTGCTATAGTCTGGGGTACACTTTATTGAACGAAATTTGAGGTGATTATATCTTCCGATATCTAACACACTGTCAAGATGGCTGCCCCGTTTCTCACCCTATGATCGATATTCGTTTGTTCACCCTACGGTTGATATTGGTATGGGTAATGAGTATGCCCGCAGCTGGAAAGTAAAATCGCACACCCTCAACGATCCCTCTGTGGCTGGGAACATTCTTTCCAACTAGGCTGTTACTATCTGTAAATAGGACCAGAGATAGTTCTAAGATGGCCGCCGCATTTCCTTAGAACATATCGTTACGAGACGTGAAACCGCCGAGTCTCGCAAGATGGGGCTAGAGCCGTCTTGAAAACAGACACGGTCGGGCTGCAATCTGTTCCAGTGCTGAGTTTCCGCCTGGCAGTAAAGTTACAGGGTAAGCGGGGGGTATACGAGCCACTGAGAGAAAGCTGCCCGTATTTTCAGAGTGTCGCATGGAAGTTTATGGTGTGTAGAACCCGAGCTTTTTTGTAGCATGGTGTGTGCTAGAGGGTTGTTTTTAAGCCAGCTTGGGGACTTACGAAGATACAGCTACGAACTGGGTAGTCTTGCGGTACATTATACAAATGGGTGAATCGCCGCCAGTGTGCTCTTTCGACTCGTCAGGTGAAGCATCCATGAGAGCTCTAGGAGCATTACAAGATTAGGGATCGTGTCTTGTTGGGTTAGTCATACATTATCGACATACTCTTTTCACAGGTGCAGGCACTAACTACGGTCGTGCTTTGCAGAGCAGGAAGGCGAAAGTAAAGAGGGTAGAACGCCCCTGCGATTGGTTGGTGGCTGGTATGTGGGCCCATAGCCCCAACTAGGTAACGGATCTGAGCTCATAATCCTAACCATTTATGGGATGCACGGTGTATATATTTCCCGCTGAACCAATTAAGCTGTGTGTTGTCTCTTTTGTGTTTGTCAGTCCATTTTTAAAGGTGTGTGTCCAGAGAAGGCGATCTTTGACCCCTTCTTGCCCTGATGAAATTGCCACAAATCAACTGGCAATGAAACATGTTGGCCGTCATTATTAAGGTATGCAACATGCTGTGTTTTTAAATAGGGGGATAGACTCCTAACCAGAATAAACAATTATTTGAGAGTCTAATACCTCTCCCCATTTTTTCCTGTCCTTGTTCGCACAGTCTATGTGTCTTTTTGTTTTCACACTACACAGTCTTGTGTTATGTGTTGTTTCACTGGACACTGCACACTTTTTTCCTGAGAGAGAGTCACCAATGATGAAATTGACGTGGGCAAGCTGGTGAGAACCAACCAGTAGCTCCTCTGGTGGTGCGCACGTGAGGTACTCTCTCTCTCTTTACACATTTTTCACCTCTTCATCATCGAGGGTGTGTGTAGAGTTTTTCTATCTGCGGACTGACTTCACATTTCTTTCATTCTGACTTTACTGACTTATACAATTTTTAATTTTGTAGCATTCTGGATGGGGTGATTCTATATAATATAACGAGCATGGGTGGTTTGTGATAAAACACACTTCCTCCACTCATTCCAGAATAAAAATAAATGTTTGCTACAGTGTGCCAGTACTTTTTGTGTTGAACCTAGTCCAAACCAGTTCTGGTCAGTCCTAGAGCACTTTGTTTACATGACTCCTTCTTTCCTTTCAGAGGGCAGAGACATCAGACGCACCGCAGGAGGTGGAGCCAGCATTGGGGAGGGAAAGCACAGCCCTATTCAGGTCCCAGGTTCAACTCCTCCCACCCATCTACATGGAGATCTCTCTATTCAGCCCTGTGCTGACTCACCCTGTCTCCGGGAATTCCCCTGTCTCCGGGAATTCCCCAGCCGCCTGGAATTCCCCAGCCCCTGTCACTCAAACTCCAGACAAGGAATACACAACCTAGCAGAGGCAGGTTTGGATGGTCAGACAAGAAAATACAAGAAAATACCTACTTTCTAAAAGTGGTATTTTCAAACTCAGAATGTTAAAACCAACTTCACTAAAAGATGTATTTTATCATTCTGAGTTCAGGCACACTGAACTCGAATTTCTACCATGTTCCCTGGGTCAGTTAGGATTATAGGATGTAATAATCCAACTGCCCATTCTGGCCTATGGAGAACAGGTAGCCTTGCAATAGTGAAAAACGAAGTAGGCTGTAATTCACTATCAGGACATGCCACACACACCAGGGCATGTCCTACCTTTCAAATACAATGCACCCTGCCCACAGGGGTACCTTGGGCCTACCTTAGGGGTGACTAACATGTAGGAAATGGAAGGTTTAGGGACTTGCAAGTGTGTGCACTTGCCAAGTCGACATGGCAGCCCCAGGCTGCGCACAGACTCTGCAATGGTAGGCCTTAGACACACTTTACAGGCTATTTGCGTGGGTGGCACAATCCAGTGCTGCAGCCCATCAACAGCATTTGATTTATAGGCCCTGGCACTCGCAGTGCACTTTACCAATCATGGAAACACCAATCAAAACACAGTTTACACAGAGAGCATATGCACTTTAGCACTGATCAGCAGTGGTAAAGTGCTCAGAGTCCTAACACCAACACACACAGGTCAGGAAAAAATAACAGGAAAAAGCAAAACGTTTAGGGATAACCCTGCAAAAAGGGCCATTTCCAACATATCTTATACAGAATAAGATGGAGTTGTGCCCTAATCGTTACCTCTCTGGGGGGCAGCCTCCCAATCAATGTCTTTTAGTTCACCCACCTCCGTCTCCCATTTACCTCAAAGGTTACCTAGACTCCGGCATATTGTTATTCAGCGTTTTGTACGTAAGGGCTAATGCTTTGAATGTGAGCGGCTCTTGCAACAAACGGCCCTCTAGTGGCGCTTATTCCAGAAAGCCCTCTGTTGTCAGGGCTTCTGCTGCCCATGCATGTCTTATTTGTGTGTATTTAAAGAGTTGAGTGCTGTGGAGTTGGAATTCCGTGCGTAGGGAGGTGAAGGTTTGAGGGCCCCTTTGTCCGTAATGTCTCCGACCGTTGAGATCCCCACCATGTCCCAGTGGCCTAAACCTTTTAATTTCCCTATTCACCTCAGCCAGTTTCCTTTCCAGAGAGTTATTGCTTTCGTGATCTTATGAGCCCATCCAAGTGTTTTGGAGGCCCTCCCCCAGACTTCCAAGGTAGTTTGTGTGGCCGGGAGTAGGCGGTGTTTCCCTGGCCCCCATATAATAGTGAGCAAATGTATGTGGTTGCAGTAATTCCCTTTCTAACCCGTATGTGGGGTGATTTATGGCTACATCTCTCCAATCGTTGATTGGTGTTAGATGTTCTGCCCAATAGAAAGCATCAATGTCTGGTACTGCTAGACCCCCCCATTATAAGGGTTTTGTTGCAGTGTTCGCAGCCTCAATTTCCCGGAATATTGTCTGCAGGAGAGGGTGGTAGGAGTTCTGTAGAGCATAAAGGAACTTGGGCATTCAGATCATTTTAAACATTGCAGCCATTCCCGTTATCGTGAGTGGAAGTGTCTTCCATCGTTCTGTATCGTCTTTGAACTTACGTATTATTCGTCTCACATTGTTTTAATGACACAGTTTCTTGTATGGTGTGAGAAAAATGCCCAAATATCTAAAGCCCTCTTCTACTATCTTTAAGTCCTCAGGCAGGGGAGGCCACCTATCTAAGGGTCTAGGGCTATAGGCCATTGACTTATGCCAGTTTACCTTATATCCTGGGTGTCTACCATATTCTTCGATGGTCTGAAAGATAGTAGGGATTGTGTTTTCAAGTTCAGTTATGAACAATAAGATATCGTCTGCATATACAAATATTTTTTTCTCACTCATAACTTCCTGTGAGATCCTGAAGCCCTGAATTCTTTCGTGTTGTTGAATTCAACATGCCAGCGTCTTCACTGTCAATGCAAACCACAGTTGGGATAAGGGGCACCCAGCTTTGTTCCAGGTGTTGTATAATCGGTGGAAGGTGGCTATGTGCTTGTCTCTGGCCGCATTATGCGCTAAATCTTTGTATTCCTGTCTAAGTGTCTCCAGTCGTCTGGTGAGCTGCAGATCTTGTCCTGTAATTGTCTGCTCTTCTAACGTCAGGAGTTGGCGCTCTAGAGTCTCTAGCCGTTCAGTTTCTTTTCGTTTTCCCATGCTATCGGGTTTTGTGCCCTATTTCTCAGCACCACTTTGTATGCTTCCCAGACTGTGACCCTCGACCCCACCGTTCCTTCGTTCGCTTTATAACGTATCTCAGACCCTCTTGCATCGGAACTGCTAAATTTATATATTATATTAAAATTGCAATATGTTTGTATAGATACAGGATTGCACGTGGAATGTCAACTATCTTGCACTAGATTGCTTTTGCCTTTTTATTGTTCTTCAATGTGAAAATACTAATTAACACATTTAAACATAAAAAGTATCTCAGTATCTGCCCGCAGGCCTCTGAGAATATTCTCGTTTTGGAGGTCCCAAGCCATGAGTCTTCATTGGGATTGCGGTTTCCGTTCTTTACCCCCATTCTGATCCACAGTGGTGAGTAGTCGGACAGACCTCTGGCCAGGTAGTCTATTTCTCGGCCTTCTCCCACTTCGCCCGTTGGAATAAAAATGTAATCTAGTCTCGAGTAGGCCCTGTGTGCCCCTGAGAAGAATGAGTATTGTTTGGCCTATGGTTTTTGTGTTCTCCATACATCCACCAAACCCACTGTGTCCGAGAACTGTGTCAGGGCTGCACACGGGGCTGGTGGTGTCCTACCTCCCATGCTGTCCAAGGACACATCCATCACATCATTAAAATCCCCTCCAATCATATGTAGAGAGGTCGGGGCCTCCAAGAGGATTTCCGTGATTTTATTTAGTGTGCGTGTCAGCAATCGCCGCGGGGCATAGACAAACAGGGACAGCCGTAGTCTACCATAGCTACCCATCATTCCCACATATGTTCCGCCTGATGCTGGCCATATACGTGTCGTTTTAAATGGGAGCGTATTTCTGATCATAATCACCACCCCTCTGGATCCTGCGGTATGGCCTGCGTGTGCCAGGACTCTGTATATTCCCCTCCCCAGGAAACCGCATTTTGTGCCTTGTAGGCGAGTCTCCTGGAGAATCACCACATCCGGATGTAGGCGTTTGATATGACGTAGCACCAGTCCACTCTCACAAAGCATTTTTAACAATAGAACTACGGTCCACATCCTACTAGATGCCACTAAGTAAGAATTCTCAACATTTGGCCACGTTTGTTACCCCCTTTGGTGCTTACATGTACAAACGGTCACCGTTTGGGCTTGCATTCGCTGCAGGCCTTTTCCAAAGGTTAATGGATCACTTTTTGATGGGCTTGAAGGTATTCCGGCATTTCAAGATGACCTACTTATACTTTCTGATGATATTCCTCATCAGTTGGAACTTTTGAACATTGTCAAGAAGAAGCTAGACAAATATGGTACGACAGCTAATCGAGAGAAATGTAAGTTCATGGAAAACAATATTGAATATCTGGGGCATAATTTGTCAAGAGAAGGAATAACACCCAAGGGTAGCCTTTTGAAAGCCATTAGCACAGCACCTATTCCAGAAGACAAAGATACCCTCTGAGCATTCTTGGGTCTAGGCGAATCTTACGTTAGATTTGTACAGAGATATGCATTGACAGTGCAACCTTTAAGGAGTTTATTGAAAAAGAATGTGATATATGTATGGTCAAATGAAGCTCAATTGGCTTTTGGTGGTATCAAGGATTTAATTGTGAACGCAACTGCCATTAAGACTTTCATACAAGGAGCAAAGAGTGTTATCACAGTTGATGCCAGCACCGAGATGATAGTTCTGCTTGACATGTTTCGAAGTACCACACTTCTTGTTCACAGGCTTATCAGAAATGGTGCAGTCACGCTGAAATGCACACTTATCTGCATGCTAATTAATTATATTGCCCTCTGGTGGGCCTGCTCGGTGAGTATTACCTTTACTGCATGTTGGGATTTGTAGTGTATTTCAGTCCAATCATCCCCTCCAGTGGGGTCTGCGCCGCCTCCGGATAATATTTAGTTTGTTCATAGCCCTCCAGTAGACCCCCAAATGCAGCTCGCACAGTTATTTTTTCGCTTTTCAGCAGTTCCGCTTTTCATCCATTTTAGAGACTTCTCAAACCAGACCCCTAAATACTTATATTCTTTTACTAGCTCCAGCTTATTGGAGACCAGAAACCAGCTAAACGTTGTTATTTTATAACTAAAACACAATACATTTGTTTGATTCCATATGTACTACTAGTATTTTATCATTACAATATTTCATGAACATGTCCAGCTTTCTTTGCAAGCCTATCTCTTCCCGATCTACGATTACAAGATCATCTACATACAGAAGGCATGCAACATGTTTGCCATTCCCCCGAATTGCTAGCATGTCAGGTCTTAATAAGGAGAAAAGTAGGGGAGCCAGGACACACCCCTGTCTTAATCCATTTTCAATTAATATTTTCTGAGTCAAGGTCCCCTCTGTGTCACCCAAGTCAAGGTTGATGTGTGAGATTCCCTCCCCACTTTTTACCTTGAGTTACACATCACTATGGCTCATCAGAAAGACATTCTGACGCCACTGTTTTGGGTCTCATTTACACAATCTGAGGGGCAGACGCCTGGCACATTATGGAAAGAACACACTGCATTATTTTTTAAATACGGTTCATTTTTTCAGGACGCCTTGAACTATGCTCAATAGCAAGACAGTATTACAAGACAGTGTCTCTATTTCTTGCCCCAGATTTTTCCAAGCCCTTGCTACCAATAGGCCTAGAAGAAGCACACACAGGATTTTATATTATAGCAGTAGTTAAGAGTCTAGTATGTCAGCAGAAGGAAGACAATGCCCTAACTAATGTGCATTGCATGCAACTAGAGTAAACAAAGTCATCTGAAACACAGCTACAACTGGACATCTAGCCCTTAAGAACGCATACCGTGAACAGGCAGTTCAAAGCTCTGTTAATATAAAAATGCTTTTAAAATGCTTATGCAAGTGGTTACTTACAATTTGTTTTTGTTTGAGTGGCTTGACAGAGAAGCTACCATCAACGTGCTGTAAAATAAAATAAAAAAATAGGCGAAAGGTAAATAGATGTACATCTACAAATAAGCGAGTCTGACAGCACAACTACTGATAAATGCCTGCGGCTGCAGGAGTTGTGCGTAAATGGGGCTTAGATATGATGAGGGCTACAGAGACTGTGGTACCAAAACCTGAACCAACAGAGAACATATGATCTCACCAAAGACAGTATAAAATCAGTGACCATAGACCTGGACAGAGGATTAAAGAGAGAAGTATGAGGAACAAGCTTATGGCACAACCATTATGGAAGAATAATTGCCATGTGGGACAAAGCAGCTTCAACACAACCGCGGTATCAAAATATAAAAAGGAGGGGCAAGACAGACTGGGGTATAAATGGCTGTTGTGGAGGGGACAGAAATGGGAGCCCAAAACTCAGATGTGAGTAATGAAAGCCATGGAAGCAACAGTCATGAGAAACAGCAGTCTATCAATGTGAAAGAAGCAAATAGTAGATATCCGAGATCCACTAGTTTCAAGGAGCAAATCAAGAGAGTGCAGGATATTTGAAGGTCAACAATATGGTGAGGCAAACATGTGGATAGCAGGCATGAAGAACAAGTTACTTATCTTCTGTAACAATGCATCTGTAAGAGACAAAGGTTAGTTATAGATTCCTTACCTTAGAATTACCCCCCAGCGTCAGACTGGATCCGGAGAATTTTTTCTTAGCAGTACCCCTGCGCGTTGGTGGATGGCGTCAGTCGACTCTGCGTCCATCATCAGCGTCGTGGTCGACGGGATGACGTCATGGTGCCTACTTAGATGCCGCCCCTGTGGCTGACGTCAATTCTGACAGGACTTTCCATGCCAGAATCGCAGAGCCATGAAAGACACTGACCACTGGTGCGCCATACTAGGGCTCTGTAAGGGAGTCCCTATCCCTAGAAATCAGTTCGCAGAGCGGGGAGGATGGGTGAGGCGGTAAGGAATCTATAACTAACCTGTGTCTCTTACAGATACAACACTACCGATGGTAAGTAACTTGTTCAACTGAAAGAGACAGTTAGTTATAGATTCCTTACCTTAGAATAGATACCCCTGCAATACCATCATACAGAGAAGGGACTGTGAACTAAGTTCACACCAGAAAGTCCTGGAGGACAGACCGGGCAAAATACCCGTTCCTCCGGACTTGGCTGTCCAGGTAGTAATGTCTGGTGAACGTGTGCAAGGATGCCCATGGGGCCGCCTGGCAGATGTCAAGAAGTGGGACTCCACATGCCAATGCAGTAGTTGCTGCCGTAGCCATAGTGGAATGAGCACGCAGCCCCACTGGAGGTTCCTTTTTCGCTAAAGCATAACAGACTTTAATACAAAGGACAACCCATTGAGAGATGATCTGCTTTTGGACAGCCCGACCTTTCCTGGCACCCACATAGCCAACGAAGAGTTGATCATCCATCCGGAAATCTTTTGTGCGGTCAGGGTAGAAGGACAGCACACGTTTAGGGTCCAGACGGTGGAGTCTCTCCTTCTCCTTTGAAGGGTGCGGAGGTGGGAAAAAGGTAGGCAAAGTAATCGCCTGTCCTAGGTGAAAAGGTGTAACTACTTTAGGAAGGAACGACGGTCTTGTCTTAAGCACCACTTTGTACGGATGCACAGAGAAGAAAGCGGGCTTGGAAAAAAAGGCCTGAAGCTCGCTCATTCTGCGAGCAGAGGGGATGGCTACAAGGAAAGCAGTTTTCAGAGTGAGGAGCCTGAGAGGACAGTTGTGAAGAAGCTCGAAGGAACTGCTCATAAGGTAAGTTAAAACAAGATTCAAATCCCACTGGGGCATTATGAAAGGAGATGGAGAAAAGAGATGAATAATGCCCTTAAAGAATCTATTTCCAATAGGGGACTTGAAAAATAGAGGGCTGATCTGGTAGCCGAAGGAAAGCATAAATAGCTGCAAGAGTGCCCAGAGCAGAGCACTGCTGGGCCAAAGAAAGAACGAACAAGAGAACCTCGTAAAGAGGGGCAGAAAGGGGATCCACAATCTTTGCTGTGCACCATGCCATAAACTTGCTCCATCTACAGGTGTATACCGTTTTAGTGGAGGGACTCCTAGCTGCCAAGACGACAGTACAGACTTCGGGCGGAAGGTCAAAAGCTGTCAACTGTCGCTGCTCAATCTGAGGTTGAGGCTGGACAGGTTCCGGTGAAGGGCTGTCCCCTGTTGCTGTGACAGAAGATCCTACCGAAAGGGCAGTCTGATCGGAGGATCGATGGCCATGCTCACTAGATCGGGGTACCAGACACTTAGTGCCCAGGCCGGAACCACAAGAATGACTTGTGCCCAGTTGCTCTTGATCTTCTTCCCCACTCGGGGCAGAAGTGGTACAGGCGGAAGGAGTGGAGGAGGCCGCAGTTTCACTCGCGACGAAAAGTGTATCGAGCGAGTGCCGCCTTGGAAACTCCAATGCGCAAAACTGCAGACATTGCGCGTTCTCTTCTGTGGCATACAGATCGAACCAAGGCTCTCCCCACCGCTGAAAGAAACCTTGCACCACCTCAGAGTGAAGACGCCATTCGTGATCTACCAGGCACCGACGGCTGAGTTTGACTGCCCTTTCATTCAGAGAAACTGCCAGGTGTTGAACCACCAGGGTCATGCCCTGATGTTCCAGCCATGTCCAGAGGCGAAGAGCCTCTTAACATAGAGTCCGCGACCCCACCCCCCCCTGTTTGTTGCAGTACCACTTGGCGGTGGTGTTGTCTGTGAACAACTGCACTACTTTCCCTTTGAGGGAGGGAAGGAAGTTTTCAGTGCCATGTGGATAGCCCAGAGCTCCAACAGGTTGCTATGGAGCCCGTACTCCGCCGGAGACCAGACGCCACTGATCTCAGCCTCTCCCAGGTAGCCGCCCCATCCCAGAAGTAAAGCATCGATCATCACAGTTAGGTCTGGTTGGGGAAGGGAGAGGGATTTGCCTCTGACCCAAGCCGGGTTTGTTAACCACCACTGCAGCTGTTGTGCGGGTCCCTCCGAGACCTGGATGTAGTTGGAAAGTTTAACGTGATGTTGCACCCACTGGAACTTCAGGTCCCACTACAGAGCTCGCATATGCCACCTCACATGATCCACCAGCAGGAGGCCATGAGGCCCAGCAGCCTCAGAATCATTCTCTCCAAAATCCGGGACAGAGGCTGAAACATCGGAATCATAGCCCAAATATCCCGGACTCATTGCTCTGGAGGATAGGCCCGAAACTGCACTCTGTCCAGAACAGCTCCGATGAAAGGGTGTCTGAGAGGGAGTCCGGTGTGACTTCGGCACGTTGACCGTGAACCCCAGCGAGTGCCAGTCGTCCGCTGTAATATGGAGGTGGGAGACAACAGTCTGGGGCAAACTCGCCTTCAACAGCCAGTCATCTAGATAGGGGAAGACTGGAACCCCTAATCTGCGCAGATGAGCTGCAACCACAGCCATCACTTTCGTGAACACCCGAGGGACACTGGTAAGGCCAAAGGAGAGCACGGTGAACTGAAATGCTTGAGGCCTACCGTAAACCGTGGTTTAGCGTGTGTTGGCTGGCAGGACGAGAATATGAAAATAGGCGTCCTGCAAGTGTAACGCCACCATCCAGGGTCGAGGGCAGACAGGACCTGAGCCAACGTGAGCTTTTTGAACTTCTCCTTCCGGAGGAAGCGGTTGAGGGCCCCGAGGTCTAGAATAGGACGCAGGCCTTTGTCCTTCTTGGGCACCACAAAGTAGCAGGAATAGAAACCACGACCTACTTCTGGTGCAGGGACCCTCTCGATAGCTCCCTTGGCCAAGAGAGCTGAGAGTTCCTGGCAGAGAAGCGTCAAATTATCCTCCGACATGCGGTCGAAAAATAGTGGCATGGAGGGAGGGGAGTCTCGAAGGGGAGGGAGTAGCCCCTTCTAACTATTTGCAAAACCCTCCTGTCCGACATGATGGATTGCCAGTGGGGAAAGTGATGGCGAATCCTGCAGCTCACTGGCCGTTGATAGGCCTAAAACGTCAGACTAGGCAGGTTCGGAAGCTGCGGCAGGGGGGAAAGGGTGGACTGGCCGGCCCGCTGGCTCCCAGATCCGCAAGGTCACTGGGTCCCACATCCGCAGCCACGCAGAGGCTGGGCAGCTTGCATGAACCGGTGGCTAGACTGGGCCGGACGTGGTGGGTGCCCCTTCCGTAGCCACAAAAGGGGCGAAAAGCAGACTGGAGTGGACATGAAGACGCAGCGAGGCCCAAAGATCTGTCTGTGGCCCCAAAATCTTTGAAGTGGAGTCTGCTTTGTCGCCAAAAAGACGACGGGCATCAAAGGGCATGTCCAGTGAAGTTGACTGGACATCCCCCGAAAAGCCAAATGTCCTCAACCAGGCGTAGCGTTTAAGGGCTACCAACGTGGCAATCGTTGAGCCGGTGGTATCCAATCCACATCTAATTGTTAATTTGGCTGCGTCTCTGCCATCTGCCACTTCTTGGAAGAGAACGGCCCGGGCCTCTTCGGGCACTGAGGCAGCACCTGTGCGACTGTATCCCAGATGGTGTGGGAGTATCGGCCCAAGAGGCATGCAGTATTCACGGACCGCCAAGCCGGAGGAAGAGAACATGAGCTTCTGAAGGTGATCCATCTTCCTGGATTCCCTATCTCGGGGAGCAGAAGGGAATGCGCCCTTTGAAGAAGAGGCTTGAACCACCAAGCTCTCTAGGGAAGGGTGTGGGTGAGGAAAACTGAGTCTACCGGCGCCAGGTGATAGCGGCGGGCAATTGTCCTTTTCACAGGAGCCCCAGTGCTGGGCTTGGACCTGGTGCCCAGAAGGACATCAGTGAGGGCTTCGTTGAAGGGCAAAAGAAGTTCAGAGGAGGTTGCCGCAGGCTGAAGCACCTCCGTCAGGAGGTTAGTCCTGGCTACCACTGAAGAGAGCTCTAGGCCCAAGGCCTCGTCCGCCCTTTGCACCACCACAGCATAGGAATCTCCCTCCATAGCCACAATAGGGGGAGAAAGCATGCCAAGGTCTGGGGAAGTGTCCAGATCACTGGCGTCACCCAGGTCCTCTCTCCAGGCCAGCTACCTTAGCTGGCTTGCTAAAGGATCCAGCGATCCCTCCTAGTCCTCATCACCACCATCTGGGTGGTAGGGAACACCAGGGATAACCAGGGGAACAAAGGTACCCTCCAGCGTCAGATCTGATATTGACTGACAGCGGTCCGGCTCCATCTCGGGGGTGAGGATGGGGACGGCGTCGACCAGGGGAACAGCCAACACCGGGGGCGTTGTCGGGATCGGCGCCTGAGAAGGTAGAGTAAGATTGACCAGCTTCGATACCGATCCATGCCCAGATCCACGGGGGCCTTCTGGGGCAGGGGCTGGAGCCGCAGGCATCGAAAGCCCAGGACCCCCGACCGACTCCACAGGGCCCAAAGGCACACTGGCGGAGTCGGGCTGCCCAAAAACAAGGTGGAGGGCCACGTAAAATTTTCAGAGTTGGGCAGGGGATGCTCTGGCTCCCAGAAATGGGGGAGGCATGGAGTTGTCCCTGAAGTAGCTGCCAGAGAAGGAGCCTTCGAGCGACGATGCTCCGGGTCCCGCATCGTGTCAGCCGACCGACGGGGCGAAGGGGAATAGTGTCGGTGCTTCTTCGCCTTCTTCTTAGACGTACCCAAGAACCTGGAGTGCGAAGAGGTGTGGTGGCTCTGCGAGCGGTCTAGAGACCTTTCTCTCGAACGAGAACGGGAAAGAGAAAGACGTGGAGCCGACCGCCGAGTCTACAATAGCTTTCTGGACCGCTCCCGTAAAGACGTTGGATTCATGGCCCAGCAGTCGGAGCACGACTTTGGGTCGTGGTCGCGCTCCAGACACCAAAGGCACACGAGGTGTGGATCCATCACAGACATCAGTTTGTGACAGGAGTCACAGGGCTTGAACCCAGTCCGGCATTGGGAGATCCCTCGAACACCAAGAGCAGAAGACTCAAAAAAGCAGTCGACAAAACGTCGAAAAAAGACTAGTCATAAAATTACTATGGGGATCTCCCTGGATCTACGCTAAGCTGGCGCAGAAAAAGAAATCACTGACAAAAGCATTCAGGAGTGGCGTCTAAGTAGGCACCGCAATGTCATCCCGGCGACAACGACGGACGCGGAGTCTACCGACGTCACCCACCGACGTGCAGGGGTACTGCTAAGAAAAAATTCTGTGGAACCAGTGTGACGCCTTTGGGTAATTCTAAGGTAAGGAATCTAGAACTAAGTGTCTCTTTCAGATATATTGTATGGAGGAGGCAAAGGTGATATATGAAACAAGGGGCTACCCAAATAAATGTAATTAAAAGTGTGGGAAGCTAGAGAGCATACTATGGCTCGACTGGATGAGGAGTCCCAGGCGTCCCCTGTGGCAGAGAGCTTTAAACACATTGCTGGAACCAACTACAAGAGCGCCACCGCCACCATCTTTTTTGCCACTGAGCAAGTGAAATGCACCAGTGATACCAGCAAAGCTATTCAGAATTTTCTATGCACCCGTCAATCGCCACTACTTGTACTACAGACTGCTTTTGTGTTTGGTGCTATATTGATGTACAACCGATGGTGGAATGTTGAGAGTTGTTTTGTAAAACAATAAAACATTTAAAAAAAGAACAGATAGATAGATAGGGAGAGAGAGAGAGAGAGAGAGAGAGAGAGAGAGAGAGAGAGAGCTAGACAGATAGACAGAGAGAGACAGACAGAGAGAGACAGACAGAGACCGACAGAGAGAGACCGACAGAGAGAGACCGACAGCGAGAGACCGACAGAGAGAGACCGACAGAGAGAGACAGACAGAGAGAGACCGACAGAGAGAGACCGACAGAGAGAGACAGACAGAGAGAGACAGACAGAGAGAGACAGACAGAGAGAGACAGACAGAGAGAGACAGACAGAGAGAGACAGAGAGACAGACAGAGAGAGACAGACAGAGAGAGACAGACAGAGAGAGACAGACAGAGGGAGACAGACAGAGGGAGACAGACAGAGGGAGATACAGACAGAGAGGGAGAGACAGAGAGAGAGACAGAGAGGGACAGACAGAGAAAGAGACAGAGAGACAGACAGAGACAGACAGAGAAAGAGAGACAGCGAGAGAGAGAGAGAGAGACAGAGCGAGAGAGACAGAGAAAGAGACAGACAGAGACAGAGAAAGAGAGACAAAGAGAGACAGACAGGCAGGCAGAGAGAGAGAGACAGAGAGAGACAGACAGAGAGGGTTATGCAAGTGTCCTAAGTGACAAATAGAACAAAGGAGTTTTGCAGGAGACAAGCTTGGTTAACCAAAGATTTTATTTTAAAAGGCAGAGGCTGGTGGAGAGCAAAGATGTATGGGCCTCTTAAGCTACGAGTCAAGTGCCATGAAGAGTTCAATTTCTTAAATCAACACAATCAGGGAGAAGAATGTAGCATGTGTGATCTACTGCACAGTGTATCTTGGAGGGCCTGTGGCAGATTCTATCACTTCAGTTTAGCTTGTTATTGGGGGGCAGATATATTCTTTTGTGGGTGTGGGAAAAAGTATATAGTAGCTGAGGTGGGGCAAAATGGTGGGTGGGTACAGAAAGGTGGTAAAAGGAGGGAAGTGATTAAGATGAGGAAAGGAGTATAGTGGTCAGGTGGATGGAAACAGGGAAAGTAGGGTTAGAAGGTGATCAGGCGCGAGTGAGGCAGGCATGTAGTGACTACGGTGCGGTCGGGGATGTAGATGGTAGGTGGGTAGAGAATGAGATGTGAACAGAAGTGGGGAGGCATGAGTGTGGTGGTCAGACAGATTGTGAAGGATGATTTGATTTGATTTGCGGGGGACTTATAGAACGCAGCAAATGCCCGGAGGCATCAAGGCGCTATAGTAAGGATGGGATAGGATACAGATGTGTGTGGCAGCAGATGGGTGGTAAAATACATCTGAGTAGGTGAGCATTGACGGGGTGAAGAATTAATTAGGGTGGTGGCAGAGGTGTAGGAGGCAGGTGGCAAGAAACCATGTCTCTACCGTTGTGAGTTGTAGGGGAAGAGCCTTGCAGACAGAGGACTCATTAAGAACAGAGACTCCAAGCACAAAAACGGAGAAGTGTTGGCAAGAAATTTGAAGCACTGTCACGAATTCCACATAGACTAGATTGGTAGAAGACTGCATACCTGGTAATATTTGGTGGTTTGAATTTATGGACTACTTTCAAGACTATGATGTGTACTCATCTGTGCAATTTAAGGTCAAGGAAGATTACTTACCTTCTCAAAAGCTGCCAGCAACACATGAGCATGCCCTGTGACTTCTGCAAGAGAAAAGGAGACATAGTATGAGTAGATCATGATGGGATATGCATCATCCTGGGGTAAGGCGTTGACCACCCACATAAGCTTGAAATGCGCGACACACATGCAGGACAGACTTTATTTCTTGGATCAGATGCAATTTTCATAGACAAATGCAAGAGAGACACAAAAGTCAGTGCTAGTAGAGCACACATGTTACTCAGCCATAATTCCGGTGTCACTACGAGCAACTTGTCCATTTCAATCTAAACTTCATGCTCTACTGTAGATCAACACTAAGGCCTGCCTAATTCCCCAAAACGTCTTAGACCACAGAGCAATAAATTCAGTGGCTCTTGCCAAACTGGATATCCAATGCCCCACCTAGTCAAATTACCAACTTACTGTGACCTAATGCCTCAGGCTTAACTCTTTATGACTAATGGAACGCCACTCACATAACACTTCAACAACCTCATGCCCACCTCAGCATCAACTAAGACTGCTCACATAAATGCATTTTTAAAATAAATGATATATCATTCCAAAGCTATGAACTACTATCAAACAAATGTACATTAATGTTATGGTAACACAAATTAAAGAGTCATACTTGTCCGCTGACAAAGTGCAGATAAACACTAAAGCACTTTTTGTAGTAAGTGATTTAGACAGGACATGTAGAATTGACTATTTTAAATACTGTCCTTAATTCTTGTAAATTTGATATGTTTTGGGTTTCAATAACAAGTGGGGTTTACAACCTATTCTACCTACCAAATGAAGGGCTAAAATGCCAGTCTCTTCATACTTCTGCTAAATGCCCTGTCCCAAATCATCTAACAGTACTCAATCTAACAAATCATACTTTCACCAAAATACTTTTCCAGCGTCCAGTACAGGAATACAAAGTCCAACCGCCTCACAACTTCCCTAAAATCTTTCTTATGACTCATTGCAGATGAACAAAGACCTCAAATCTCTTACCTCCCCTAAATATCTCATGTACAAAATCGAGTGGCAAGATGGCATATGACTGCCTAACGACACTCAGGCACCGGTGAAGTGGCTGAAAGAACGGTCTTTACTTAATGTCTTTTAAGAATCAAAGATCTAAACCTACACTTAATTCCACATTCTCTACCAACTTCTAGTGCTCTAAACTTGAATTCTTGCTACCCCTATTCAATTCTCCAACTGCAACGCAATACCCCATTCCATATCAAACACAGTATCTCTAAACACTGCCCCCTTCTACCACAGCAATAGTCCCAAACTAGAACCAGATTCAAATGTTTGCATTCCTGCACCTACATAACCTTATCAAAGACCCCCTCCAGGAACACTGAAAAGGTACAAACTGTAAGTCCTTAACACTCCTACTGAATGCAATCTAACCATTAACTATAGTGGAGCAAACACACACAAATACACATAGTGCTCCTGTGAGAAATTAGCTTGCTGGTTGGGGGGAGATTTAATTCCTTCTCAAGCAACAGTCACTATCCTGGTCAATGTGAACCACAAGAAGTTACTAAATTAACCTGTGCTTAACTCTCTGGTAGCTTGGCACAAAAGCAGTCAGGCTTAACGTGGAGGCAATGTTTAAAAAAATATCTCACATCAATATAACAAAATAGAGTCAAATGCTATAAATTATTTGACACCAAAAGGACAAAAATCCAATCAGATAAACCATAGATATGCAATTTCAAAGATTTAAGGTACATAAATCACCTAAAAGCAGAAAGTGCCATCCGCAACTAATTGGTTGTGCGAGACCGGGTGAAAGTCACAAGTTCATGACGACTGCTATGGAGCGCAGGCAGGATAGAGGGACCAGGTTAGTCCAGCGCAAAAAGTTACCTTCTAAAGTCTATAGCGAGCCTTCCATTTGCGGTGGAGGAGACCACGAAGAGCAGCAAGAGCGTCATGGATGGTCATCGCTGTAGCGCAAATCACTGTAAATCTCTAGTACAGGTGACACTTGTTTGGTATAAGAGGCTTTATGAGTCTGTAGAATCACTGTGCCTCCATGAGTCATTACAGCTCTACTATTCAATTTGGGGCTTCCGGGATACACTCTTCTCAACTCGAATGCCTAGATAAATCTAAACAAGTGTCCTTTTCCAGACAGTTTTCCCTGACTTCATACTCCCCTTGAAATTCTTATGTTGGTTTAATGCCATGTACTGTGTTTTTGAAGTATTCATTTTCAGGCCTTGGAATCACTGAATTAGTGGAATCTATCAAGTAAGTTCAGGAGGCCTCTCGGAGAGCGTGAGATTAAAATAGTGTAATCGGCAAAGAGTACGGCTGGAATTGATACAGTGTTCAGTTTGGAGGAATCCTGGGTACAACTCATTAAATTATTGCTCACTCCATTAAGAAAATTAAGTAGGGGCTGGAGCGCATCCCTGACAGACCACTCTGGGATTCTGAATATATTCTGATTGCTCATCCTCCCGCCCACATCTGGCTTGGGCATAGTTATCTTTGTGAAATCTTATTATTATAGAGAGTAATGGCGCTGGCACATCCATGGACTGGAGGCATTCCACCAGTTTTGGCCTGGGAATTAAATCAAATGCAGCGTTCGGGTCCACAAAAGCCACGTGTAGGTGTTCCTTCCTGATCTTAATATACTTCTAGCAAACTAGAGATAATTGGAAGACCTGAGTAGTGCAACCTCGGTTCAGAAGTCAGTCTGAGTCAATGACAGAATTTGAGTTTCTTCCATCCACCCATCCAGTTTACTACGGACTTGCCTCCAAAACGACAAAAAACACCTTTCTTATGTAGGCTGCCTAGTAAGCTAATCTGTCTTTAATTACTGGGGATCCCTACATTAACCTTCTTATGGATTGGTATAATTCAGCCCCCCCCCCCCCCTCCAAAAAAAACCCCAAATCAGGAATACCCCCTATTGCCATAATGGCGCTGGACAGAAAGATAATATACTGGGTCGAAACTTCTACTTCTGCTTGACATAGATCTCATGGGATCACAACCAGAGGCCTTTCCATATTTCAACAATTCAATAGCAGTCTGAGTATGTGAAAGCGTACTCTCAAGAAAAAGGTTCAGAGCTCGGAGATTGTTGGTGGTCATCAGTTGCTGCACTATTTGGAACACTGTTATATGCAGATAGTCCAGAAAAGTGCTGTACCCACTGATGTGCTTGGATTAAGTGATCAGTTCCAGTGGGATCCATGGGTTATAATATGTCAAAAGCCAACCATGTCTGCCTTTCTGGATGCTTCCAGTAGTTGTACCCAGTAATCCTCATCACAGGTCCTCTTGATGGCCACTAGTACGTACTTATGACTGGCTCTAGCCTTTCTAATCAGATTGGCATTTCCAGATTTGACTGCTGTAACTAATTGGGTTTTCGTTTTCTTGCATTCACCAGTGAACCGCGACATAGACCCTGTTATTCTCTTAGCATGTAATCTGAGTACTCCTGTAAAATACTACATGAAAGAATTTAATTGGCGAATATGTATTTCTACTTTTGGGATAATACAGGTAGAAAGGTCTGCAAAAGGACCGATGGTAGCTCAAAAAAAATTAACATTTTAGAACATTTGGCCATTTCACTGCCCTATGGTTGTTAGGTATAATGGGCTCAGAGTTATACCTATCAACACACATTGGAGTGTCAGAAACAATGACATTTAAGGAGAGATGCAACAAGTTTTGACAACTATCATTCTCCGTTTAATAATAAACTCCTGCATTCTATCCCAGTACCTCACATCCAACAGAAAGTATTCAATCCTGCTGCAATAGGTGCCCTTCTCAAAAGTGCATGCTCCATCCTTATCCAAGCGTAAATGATCACTGTAAAACCTCAAACCATGAGAGAAGGTTAGAGATGCAAGTTGAGTAGCCCCTACTGTGCAAGGCTGAAATGAATTAAATAGACTATGCCCGCAATTCTTTTAGCCCTTACATAGCGATTTACTCCAATAAATTACCCTACAGTGATTATCAACTTAGAATATTTCTAGTTGCCTAAAATGTCCTGATTATTGAGATTATATTTAATAAATAACGCACAAATCCATTTCTTGGGTCAAAATAAAAACAATTAAATTAAATATGGCAGATAAGACACTTTACTTCACACTTTACTTCTCAATCAGTGCAAGGCTGGACTAATAGGTGGACAGGCCTATCAACAGAGCCTGTCCAATGCCAATTATTGCTTAATGATTTATTTATTTATGGATTAAGAAAATAATTTCAGTGGTACAGGGGGTGAGAAGAGGGGATTCTAAAATGGGTATGCGCCATAAATATGCACAAGCATTATTTAAAAAAAAAAAAAAAAGTCTAGTGGAGTTTTCAGAAAGGACATATAAATAAATAACGAATGCAATAGCATGGAACCTTCTTTTCATGTTGATGTAAAATGACAAGGAGTTAACAGTCAATTACATTACAAATATTAAAATAAGTCCACATTGATCACACAGCCGAAAGGTAAGTCTGGGATTATGTTTAGGTCGAAGAATGTTTAGGTAGAAAAGTTGTTTAGCAGTTTGTTATTTAGCCATAGTGGCTGAATAAAGTTCCCATTTACACAGCCCACAATTATGCAAGTATTGAATGAAGCACATTCTCCAACAAGCACCCTCTTCAACATTTTTAAGTTCATTCCCATCATTTCAGACCCAAGTCAACACTCAGTCAGGCAAACATTTTTATTGCAAAGCCATGTAAGGTTCCTTTTTTCGAGTCCTTCCACCTTGATATTAATGACGTTTCTCCAGCCTTTGATTAAATGTATGAGCTTTACATCTTTTGGCGTGTGAATGGTTAGCTTCCACCTTATAATGCCTCTATCGTTGTAAGTTTCATTTCTACAGCTGTCCGTGACTACATTTAACTTAGCATCCCACTTTGTGGCATCATATTATGTGGCAGAAATACACAAACAAAAAAAACACATAATGAACGAAAAAGCCTCCTTTCTAGATAAGGCCAAAAAACTCCCAAAAGAGCTTTTTAACATCATCAATCAACAAACCTCCAAGCCAGCCATAAAAAAACAGATATCCAAAGAACAATGCGAAAAATGTGCGACTTCTTCAATGATAAAATCATGAGGATAGACCTCTCCCTCAATCACAAGCAGCCCTCAAGTGGGGACCCCACCCCCAGAAGTGAAGACAACAACCCCACTTCTCACTCCATGCCCTCCCCGGCAACGATCACCCCTTAGGACAACATTGAGAGCATCCAAACCCCAGGGTCCCACATGAACCAGAGAAGCAGGAAGACTTTCAACCCACTCTTATCTTCTCTGCTGGTTACATCTACCGCTACTACCACTTTCAGGACCCACTCCCAGCCTCACTGGCAAAAAAAACTCAACCACACCCTAACACCCCTCTGGATAATAAACAGCCCCCTGGAAACTGAAGCAATACCAGACTGTCTCAAACTCGGCCAAGTCACATCAAGAATCAAAAAACCAGGAGCAGACCCAAACAACCTCAATTTCAGACCAGTTTCCAATCTACCCTTACTAGCCAAAACCCTAGAGAGATGCGTTCTCGCAGAACTTGACCAACACATCGAAAACAACAATCTCCTGGAGCTACACCAATCGGACTTCAGAAAAGGATGCAAAAGCATGGAAACAGCCATTCTGAACATAATAGACGACTTACACAAGTCACTGGACACAGACAAAGGCTGCCTACTCATTCCCTTAGACCTATCAGTGGCCTTCGAAACAGTTGACCACAAGCTCCTCTTGAATTCCCTTCAAAACAGAATTGGGGCAGATGGCGTGGTTCTACGCTGGTTTGCATCCTTTCTACAAAACCGTATTCAAAAAATAAAAATAGATCTCCGATACAACAGTGATAGTCAGGGGAGTACCCCAAAGCACGGTCCTCTCGCTCACACTATTAATTATTTACATGGAGCCTCTCACAGCCATCCTCAACCACGCTAAAATCCCCTTCCATTTATATGCGGATGACACCCAGATTTAGATGGAAAATTCCTTGGTTGAAGACATTCACTGATTAAATGCCACCCTCAAAGAAGTCCAACACTGGCTATCTCGCATCCACCGAAAGCTCAACCAAGACAAGACAGAAATTCTTTTCATTACAAATACAAAGCAGCCTAAGCATGAGCTAATATGGATAAACACTATTGACCCTCTCTACTGCTCTCTCTCACTAGCTGACTCCATCATATCTCTAGGGATCACTCTGGACTCCAAACCGACCATGAAAGATCATATTAGGAACAATGGGAAGAGTGCCTTCTACAACCTGAAACATATGAGATGGCTACCTACTGAAACGCGCTGCAGCTTTAAAACAGCCTGTCTTACCCACAAAGCCCTACCCACCGGAAAACCAACCTATCTCGCCTCTAAGCTCAAAAGGGCAGCAAAGACAAGAAATCTCCGAAGCTCAAATACCATGCTCGTCATCCTGCCCAAAGCCCACAAACATAAAACTGGCTCCTTTTCAAGCAATGCCCCAATAATCTGGAACTCCATACCAATAAAAATCAGGACCTACCCCTCCTTCCCAGAGTCATAGAGCTTTCAATCAATAAGGATTTGTAAAGCGTGGCTAATCACCAGTGAGAGTATCTAGGTGCTGAGAACACTGCTGCAGAGGAGGGTTCAGTTGAAAAGGTCTTGAGTCCTTTCCTGATTTCCAGCAGAGAGTAAGAGTTCTGGATGTGGGGTGGGAGGTTATTCCAGGACTTCGCGGCAAAGTAGGAAAATAAACATCCTACACTCTTGCTGCAGGGGATGCAGGGGTTGTGAGCAAGGAAGAGGGAGGCTGGACCGTTGGTGGTAGTTCAGGAGGTGGTTGATGTATGCTGGTCCTTGGCTGTCTAAGGCTTTGAAGGTGTGGGACAACATCTTGAACTGACATCTTTTCTTAATGGGGAGCCAGTGGAGCTTCCTGAGAAGGGGGGATGTGGGTCTACTTGGGGAGGTCTAGGAGGAGTACGGCTGCCAAATCTGTATGGTCTGCATTCTCTCGAGGAGGTGCGAGGTGATTCCGACGTAGAGTAAGTTGCCGTAGTCCAATCGGCTGGTGACAAGGACTTGAGTGACGGGCGTCTGGTGTCGATGGGGAGCCACTTGAAGATCTTAAGCAGCATGCGAAGGTTGAGGAAGCAGGCAGATGACAATGGGTTGATCTGTCTTTCATGGATGTCCAGGATGATGTCAAGTTTGCAACGTGGTCAGTCAGAGTAGGTGAAAGTCCTAGTTCAGGAGGCTGCGAGGCATCGCTCCTCAGAGAGGTGATGTTCCTAAAAATCAGCACTTCTGTCTTGTCTGCGTTGAGTATGAGGCAGTGTTCTTTCATCCTGTCAGAGATTCTCATCATGCACTTACGGACGTTGGTCAGCGTGACGGAGGGGTCCTCTGAAAGCGAGAGGATGAGCTGTGTTTTGTCTGCATAGGATATGATGTTTAATCCATGTGTTCTGATGACGTTAGCCAAGGGCATCATGTAGGTGTTGAACAGGGTAGGGTTGAGGGACGAACCTTTAGGGACGCCGCAGATGGTGTTCATGGGTTCCAAGGTGAATGGAGGTAGGAAGATACTCTGGGTTCTTCCACTGAGGAAGAAAGCGATCCACTTGAGGGTGTCTCTTTGGATGTCAATGTGGTGAAACTTTTGATAAGGGAGTGGTGTGATACTGTGTTGCACGCTGCTCAGTGGTAGAGGCAGATCAGGCCCGCAGATTTTTTCTGATAAAAGAGGAATCTTATGTCATCTGTGGCTGCGATTAGCACGGTTTAGGTGCTGTGGCTGGTGTGAAATTGGGATTGAGAGGCATCCAGAAGACTGTTTATCTCCAGGTGTTCTGTAAGTTGGTGGGTGATGGCCTTCTCGAGGACTTTGGCAGGAAATGGCAGCAGGGAAATAGGGCGGTAGTTAGTTTGCGTTGGCGGAAGGTTTCTTGAGTAGGGGGTTGACTTCTGCGTGTTTCCATTCTTCTTGGAAGGTGGCCGTGGTGATGGATGCATTGAAGATGGCGATGAGCTTGTAGCTGGTCGTCTTCCTCCAGAGGTTGAAGACGTGGTGGGGACATGGATCTGAGGGTGCTCCTGAGCAGATGGAGTTCATGATGGCTGTGATGTCTTGTGTGGTGAGCTTGTCCGAGGTGGTGAGCAGGTGGTCATGTTTATCATTCGCTGGCGCGAGAAGCCGAGGAAGTCGGTGGTGGTTGGGGCTTGAAGTTTCTGTAGACGGTGCAGATTATGCCATGGAAGAAGTCAGCCAGGGTGTCACAGAGTTCCTGGGACGGGGTGATGATATTTTTGGTGACTGAGGGGATGGAGAACTCTCTGACAATGTTCAAGAGTTATTTGATGTGGCTGGAACTTGCTACAGTGCGGTTGACAAGGTAGCTCCTTTTCGTCTCCTTTAGAAGTTAGTGGTATTAGTTGAGGGATGTCTTGAATGTGACACAGTCTGTGGGCTTCTTGCTGGTGCACCAATTCCTTTTGAGTCATTTGCAGACGCGTTTCATGGTTCTTAGTTCTGTGGTGTACCAACTGACTTGTTTGGAGGACCTCTTCAGTTTGGTGGTTTCAACAGGGGCGACTTGTCTGCGTAGTTGGTGATCCAGGTGGAGAAGTTCTTGATAGCTCTTCTAGGTTGGCAGTAGATGTTGAGGGCGTCAGTCCACTGGTACTCCGACACTTTCTTCCAGCTGCGGTGTGAAGTTCTGTGTTCCTCGGAGGTGCTGCTGGGGATCCCAAGATGGTAAATGGATGATGGAGTGGTCTGCTCAAGTGAGCACGGTGGCATGGCTGTACTGGATTCTGTTGCTGGCTGTGAAGATCGAGTCAAGTGTGCGTCCTGCAATGTGTGGGAGGTTAGTGACTAGCTGAGTGAGGCCAATGTTGAACATTTGCTCAAGAAGGTAAGAAATGTTGGCTTAGGGTCATCGAGGTGAAAATTGAGGTTTCCAAGGAAAATGTAGTGCTTGGCATCGATGGCGAGTGGGGAGATGAATTTGGGGACAGCATCGCAGAAGCTGGGGCATGGTCCTGGGGGTCTGTAGGCGAGGGTGACCAAGATCACGGTTTTCCATTAGAATGGAGTTGAGCTTTGAAAATGCAGCGCTTTCGCATAGGTAGTCAGTGAAGCGAGGGAAGGTGAGTAGAAATACTAGCCCTCCTGCTGTACCCTATTATGAGGCGAGCAGCTGCATTCTGTATTAATGGCAATTTATTACAAAGGAAAGCAGGATGCCCTTTGAAGAGGGATTTACAGTAATCTAGCTGGCTGCTAACAGGCTGAACTAGCATTTTTCTTTGAAGAGCTAGACAACAGGGGAATTTGTTTTTGAATGCCTTCTTCATAAAGAAGCATGTGGCAGTTAGTTTGTTAAGGTGAGCTTCAAAGGAGAATTTATTGTTCGTTGTGTGTATTAGAGGTGGGCACTGGGCAGGCACCTAAGATTACGGCCACCAACTGGAGATCCAGATGGAAGAGTTATCGAAAACTAAGACTACGGCCTCGTCTGTGTTCAGCATGAGAGAGGTGGCATTCATGCAGTTTGCGATTGAAGCAGAAACAATTTTTGAAGCTGTCCCACAGAAGTTCATGCTCTCCTTCCAGTTTTATGATGCTTTAGGTAACGTCTGCAAATGTACATAAGTTCCAGCCATAGGATAAAAATAAAAGGAAAATCAGTCAGGGGAGCCAGAGAGTTTGAAAAAAATATGGCTCAATAATGAGCCCTGTGGAACCCCACAGTTTATATTTTTAAAGGTGTAGTGATAATTGATAAATAAACTTTGGTTTATTCGGTAACATCTTTTCTATTAGAGATTCTCTAACCCCAGATTCATCACTTACGAATTTCCCCAGGCGCCAGACTGGATCCAGAAACGTGCTAGCAATTCCCCTGCACGTCAGCAGGTGGCGTCGTGTGGATCCACAGCAAATCTGTTCTGCCCTAAAAGTGAGGTTGTGACCCCATATATGCGCAACGCTGCCATCAGTTTCTTTCTAAACTCTGTCAGTGCCATCAAACGAGAAGCCTTTGAAATCACAATATGGCAGTGTGCAGACTTTCAGATTTGGGTTCTTATTAATGGACTAAATGAGGCCGTACCAGAAAAGGCATTACCGAAGAAAAGTAACTTGTTCTTCTGCCGGAGACTTCTAACCACAAATTCCTCACCTTGTGAACAGATAAAGATACTAAAGTAGTCCCTCTCCAGATGGTGAGCATGTGGAATGACTTAGATAAGGAAACCCTGCAGGACAAATCAGGCAAAGTGCCCATCCCACCGGACCTGGCTGTCCAAGCAACAGTGTTTTATGAACGTGTGGAAGGGACATCCAAATAACTGGCTAGCAAACACCCAAGTCAAGTCAAGTCATAAACTTTATTCCACAGTTTAAAAAACGTCATAAAAGTACACAGATAAAATCATACATGTGACATCTAAAAAACCATACTTTTTCTTGCAGCAACAGATTTCAGGATAAAAGTTGCTATAAAAAAACACAAATCCGGGCTAGCAAGTGAAAATAACAATTTCATGGCATTTGAAGTAGAAGACACGGAATATTTTTTAAATAACGGTTTCAAATAAACAATACGTAGGGCTTTATAAAGGGGGCAGATTAACATAAAATGAAGGGTACTTTGCTTGGTTAGTTCATCACATGGACAGACGGATGTTGTATAATATTTCATTTTTGGAAAGGCCACAAGGTTGTGGACAATACCGAGTCTAAGTCTGGATAGGACGAATTGGTGAGATTGCCTGTAAATTATTTTGAGATAGATAGGCAAACCAGGACCCACGTTTGCATTGGAGGAATAGAAAGCATGGGTTGAGTAGTTACTTGTGTCTGCTTTCCGTTTAACGAATTTTACCCTCATAAATTCCTCTTTCACCTCCTTTTTGGATAAAGTGGTTACAATCTCGGGATCTTTGCGTACATCCAAATCAAAGAGTTCTCTAAAAGTAGTGGTCACATACTTTATCCATGGTATATTCTTGAAATTATCCAAAGACAGACAATCTTTGATAATGCTCTTTGTAAAACTTGTTTCGTCCTTCAGCCAAATAGACCTCCATACCAGGAGGGGTCTTAATTCGATTAAATCGGCTATATGGTCCAACCTTAGTTCCTCGTGGACCAAGTAGTTAGATGCCGATGAGGGTAAACAAAGTAGCCGTTTCAAAAACAAATTTTCCAGAATTTGTAAGTCTTCGTTACATCCGTACCCCCATACCCCTGAACCATAAAGTGCTATTGATGAACATCTGTGTCTATAAATATTTAGCATTGCTGGAATCCGTCGGCTGCCCAATTTGTTGGCAAATCGAAAGACACCTAGTGTAGCCTTCCCCAACCTGGCTTTTATGTTAATGTGTTCAGGTGTCCATGAGCCCCGACTGTTAAAAGTAATGCCCAGATAACAGAAGTTATCTACAACCTCAATTCTGTTATCTTTAAAATAGAAAGACTTGGGGTGATTCACCTTTTTGCCACAGACCATAATGAATGTTTTAGAATTGTTAATTTTGAGTTTCTTGCCCTGGATAAAATCATAAAAACAGTTCATTAGCCGCTGTAGGCCGATTGGGGTTCTAGATAATAAGACGGTGTCGTCCGCATATAACAACACTGGAATTGGTAGGCCACCTGCTTGTGGTGCATCTGCTTGGACCTGTTTTAATTCTTGTTCCATAGAATTAATAAAAAGGGAGAAAAGCAAGGGGGCCAATACGCACCCCTGCCTAATGCCTGATTTTACCATAATCTTTCTCGTACACTCTCCTGCTGGTCCATATCGTATCTGAGTGGTAAGGTTGGAATATAACCTAGCTAAGAAATGGATAATGGCTGAGGGAGCTCCCATATCGAGAAGGGTTGTCCACAACAGGGAATGGTTCACCAGGTCGAAGGCACTAGAGAGGTCCGCAAAGCAAAGAAATAAGGAGCCCGATTTGACCTTGGTATATTTACCTATTAAAAGGTTGAGGTTAATGCACTGGTCAATGGTCCCCAAACCCTTTCTAAAACCATATTGGGATTGTGCCAGGATATTGTTATTGGTCGCCCACTCCTCCAGGCGTAGTAGTAGTACCCGGCTCATGATTTTAAGGGAGGAGTCTAAAAGGGAGATGGGACGGTAGTTTTTGGCCTCCCCTCTATCTCCCTTCTTATAAATCGGGATAATAACGGATTCACTCCAGGTTGCCGGGGTGGAGAGATCAGTGGCAGCATTAAAGACCTGGGTCAATAGGGGGCTCCAAAGGGCCAGATCATGTTTGTAAAGATCTATCGGGACCCCGTCAGGTCCCGGGGCTTTACCTCCTTTACTAGAATTAATTGCCGTGACTACTTCTCGGATGGTGATTCCCAAAGTCTGCGGGGTCAGCTGGGGATTCATACAGATTTTATCATAAGACTCCTCAGGGGGGTCAAATATTCCTGAAAAATATCGGACCCAGCTATCTTCGCTTACTAATGCGGTAAGTACTGGGAAATCTTCTTTCTGGAGAAATGGGGCATTAATCGTACTCCAAAACAATTTACAATCCCGGAGGGCTGCGGCACAATCCAGATTGTCCCAGGCTTGTTCCCGGAGTTCGTTTTTCCTGCGTTTAAGTTCAATGTTATAATTGGACCGCAAGGTTTTAATCACTTCCCTGTCTCTCGGAAGATTGGATAGTGCTTGCTTAAGGGTTTTTAGCGCTGTTGTACAGGCTTGGTCGAACCAGCCAACCTTATCCCGTCTAGAATTCATCTTATTGTTAGTAAAAATTCTATTAATAATAGTGCCTAGATCCTCAAAATCCGCTATGATACCCTTAGGGAGGGCATTGACTTCCAGACAGCGAAATATCTGCCTGGAACCACCTACCACAACTGCACTATGTAGTTTTTCTGATTTTTCTGTGCACCACTTTATCCGGGCTCCATTAGGCCTACTTGGGACAATATTATCAACAACCCTGCCTGTAGGCGTAATTCTGGGGCCCCAGATAAGAATAGACATAGTTAGGGCATTATGATCGCTCAGACAATAGTCCTTAATTATTGGCACTGTGCAGAATGGCATCAAATGGGTTGAAATCAACAAATGGTCAATAACCGACTCAGTATCCCTCCCTTTGAACGTTGGAACAATGTTGCCCTTTTTATCAAGAGCAGGTTGGTGAATAACTAAATCAAATTTTAACAGAAGACCATTAAGGGAAGTCCCATATGGGGTGTGTTGAAAATGTGCTAAATACTCCCCCAAATCCCCATCAAACCCACAAACTGGGGTTTGAGAGTGCGGGCACGTTCTGATATTGAAATCCCCTCCCCATATGATGTCATAAGATGTGTGGGATTTATTACAGATTTTATTTAGGAAGGCTTCCAGTTCGTCCACAACCAGGGTGCTGGTCGGATCAAATGTGTTATTGTAATGATTGATCAGTAAAGTGTTCCTACCCTTTTTGGATTGTAATTCCAGGATTTGTGAATGTGTGCCAACAGTAGAATACGAACCTACAGTTATCGGGAGATCAACTGATATAAGGACAAGTAGACCCCCTTTAGCCCTCCCCATAGCAGATTCCTGGGCAACACAGTTATAAGAAACAGAACCATCAAAATGAATGTCTAAAGTGGACCATGTTTCCTGTAAACATAGAATATCAAACCCAAGGATAAGTTCCCTCCACCCTAGAGCCGAAGCTCTCTGACGCCAGCCAGCTATATTCCAGCTCACCATGGAATACCCTTGATCACTTGGGGTAGATATCTCTTCCAAGGGAGAAAACATTGTACATCCCCTATCAGCAATAGCCTCATCGAATGGTGAAAGGTGGACTTCAGTTGGTTTATCGAGAGTTAAGGGGGTCAGATCGAGTAGATCAGAAGTTATTTTGCCAACCGTTACTGGTAAGGTATAATACTCCACAGTAGCCCCGCTATCGGCAGGATTAGTCTCGGTGGGTAGAGGGGGAACAATGGTGGAAGCACTGGGTAGTCAGTCAACTCCCTCTAGCCCATCGAGACAACTATATCGATTATAATCCCAGAAGGTGATCTGCGGTGGCTGAAATGGGGGCAATCTGGGGTAACTTGGGCGAAAAGGCCTTCCCCTACGTTCAACCCTAGTCCATTCATTGCTTTCATCATAGTACATGGGGTTAATGGATGGGGGGGGAAGAAAAAGGAGACAGGGAGAGTCTGGATGGTGGAATCTAATGACCTATTAACACCCGCACATATGTAAGACACAGTACGTGGGTCTCTAAAACTGACAGTGATACAGTCTCCTTTAATGGATTTAGGGGTTTTACCAATCCATGGTACCCTCCTCACCATGATGACTTCATTGTGCAGATGTGCCGGTAAGGGTCGGTTCCAATTAAGCCATTTTATGACTTGATTTTTAAGGGAGTTAAAAGTTTCGGTTTCATCCCTATTTAATGGAGGTGCTCCTGCCAGAATTACCATGTACCGGTTGGCCTCCGGTGGTAGGTCGGGCCGTCTAGTTCTTGGAGTTTTGAGGTCCTCGGGTGGGGGCCCTTGGGTATCGATGGACAAAAGTGCGGGTGGGATATGCGAACCTGGGGGGGGGGCTTGGATATTCTGAGAGGCAACTAGGCTAACAGAGCTAGGAACTTGAGGATCATGTTGGATGCTTGTGGACGTTGAAACAGGAATTTGGGGCACAGTAATAGGAGGGATAATTTGGGGGGCAGGCATGCTAGGAGGGAGACCAGAACTATTAGGCTTGGAGGAGTTAGCTAAAAGTATAGCAGTTGATTTCTCTATATTAGACATTCTAAACTCAAGCCTATCTAGTTTGGCCTCTAAAGGAAAAATAATCGATTTTAGTAGGGTTGCTATTTTATCCATGGAGATATCGTTACTAGGTAAACTCCCTCCACCTTCGGAATTCAACAATGCAGATACTCCATCTATTCTAGCTGTTTTAGATGCCCTCCCGTTATTTTTACCTTTATTGTAATACTGACTCTTCCGTTTCTTAATAGCCCCTTCTATTCCCCCCTGAGTTGTAAGAAGGGTAGAATTTCCATCATTTACAGAGGTGAGAGAAACATTTGCACAATCAGAGACATGGCTAGAATCAGCAATGACGATGGAGGGATTAGATAAAACAACAGAGTCTACACTTAGCTGGGGGGCAGGATCGGAAAGTAAAAGTTGAGCATCCACCACTGGCAAGCAGTCAGTAGGTCTTTCAGGGGTTTTAGCATTAGCAAAAGGGCCCATACTGGAACGTTTGAAAGACATTAGTTCCTTGGACAATCGTTTCTCCAGTGTGACAATTTCTTTGTCAATAATATTGTTAGCCCTAGTAAGAAACTTCTCCATACCTCCTGCGGCAGATTGTGATCCTCCAGCCAACAGGGATTTGCTCCTGGTTTCGCGTCCGACCATGATCCACAGGAAATCAGGCAGCAGGAGGATTCAGGGGGGTACAGGGGGGTAGCCCGGTCCGGTCACTACCGGTCACGAACGGGCACAAACGGGCCCGCTCTTGGCCCGGTCTTCGCCCGCTTCTTCGTCCGCGCGCGTCCCGCGTACGCGTTCCAGGCGTGGTTGAAATAGAGGAGGAGAGAAGGGGGCGGGAAGAGGAACCAGGTGCGCGCGGTGGACGGCGCTAGCACTTCTGGACCTCGCAGTCCCGCTCCGACGGCAGATTGTAGTCCAGGCTCTCCCCCTGCCGAAATGACCGAGCCGATGTGCTCCCAGGTCTCAGGATATGCTAAAGAAGATGCTCCACAGCAGTACTAGCCCCCAATGCGTCCACGAGTGAGCAAACACACAGCGCGAGCGGCACCCGCGCCAGCGGGGGCCGCGAGGAGTTATGAAGGTTGTCCAGCAGGTCGGAGGGAGAAGGGGGCGGGAAGAGGAACCAGGTGCGCGCGGTGGACGGCGCTAGCACTTCTGGACCTCGCAGTCCCGCTCCGACGGCAGATTGTAGTCCAGGCTCTCCCCCTGCCGAAATGACCGAGCCGATGTGCTCCCAGGTCTCAGGATATGCTAAAGAAGATGCTCCACAGCAGTACTATCCCCCAATGCGTCCACGAGTGAGCAAACACACATAACTGGCACGCCATGCTTCAACCCAGTAGTAGCAGATTTTGCTCTAGTGGAATGAGTGTGCAATCCTTCTGGTGGGGTTGTTTTTCAGCCAGCCCATAGCGGATCTTGATGCATGATACAATCCATTGGGCGATGGTTCTCTTTTGCACAGCTTTGTCCTTTTTTGCTCCCGAAAACCCAATTAAAGGTTGGTGCTACTGTTGGTAGTCTTTGGTCTGGTCAATGTAGAAACTCAAGGCACTCTTGGGGTCCAGACGGTGGAGCCGCCCTTCTGCCTTTGAGGAATGGAGGAGAGGGGTGTCATGGTGATGGTTTATTTTGTGTGAAGGATCAGTTTGTCTGGAAAAAATAGGTGTACAGATGCACCACAGATGGCACCTGCAGTTCGCTGACTCGTCTTGCAGATGTTATGGAGACGAGAAATGCGGTCTTAATGGTGAGCAGACATAGAAGACAGCTGTGCACTGGTAATGAGGATCAAATTAAGGTCCCCCTGTGGCATAACAAATGGCGTAGGCAGGTACAAATGGATCAGCCCAACTGGGCTTAAAAAAGGCAGAACATGAGTACATAAGACAACTTTGAATTTAAGGTTTGGATGTTACAGGAGGAACACCAAACAACAAATTTCTCCCAGCACACAGCGTTTACAGTCTTGGTAGATGGATGCTTGGCTGCCCAGATAACACCAACCACTTTGGGAGTAAGGTCAAAAGCCATCAGCTGTCGCAGTTCAATCTCTATGCATAGAATTGTAGATTGTGAAGGCTCAGCTGGAGAACTCTGCTCTGCTGCTGTGACAGGAGGTCCTCCTGAAGGGGCAGCTGGATCAGCGGACATGTGGCCATGGCCAGAAGTTCTGAGTCCCTTGCTCTCCTCGCCTAGTCCAGAGCCTTTAGGGTGACTTTGGCCTAGTCTTTCTTGATTTTTTTCATTTCTTTGGGCAGGAGAGACAGTAGTGGAAAGGAGTACAGGAGGTATGATCCCCAATGTAGGTGGAAGGCATCTCATAGGGAGAGCTTCCTTGGGAACTATATCATGCAAAGGTTTGTACACTGCGCGTTCTCTTTGGTGGCAAATAATCTGAGCCAGGGCCCTCCACTTTGCTGGAAGATGCTCTGTGCCAGCTCCGAGTGTACCCGCCATTCGTGATCCACTAGGCAATGGCAGCGGAATTTCGCCGCCCTGGTATTAAAGAACCTGTCAGGTGGTGGGTGACCAAGGAGATGCCTTGAACGTGCAGCCACTTCGAAAACGCATAACCCCTCTTGGCACAGGATCCCCAACTCCACACCGCCCTGTTTGTTAAAGTACGGCATGGCAGTAGTGTTGTCCGTATGAACCTGTGCCTGTTCCCCTTTGTTAGTTGGGAGGAGCAACTTTACTAGTAAGTGAATCCCTCACAATTCCATCAAACTGATATGGGAAGACAAGTTTCCTCAGGAGACCTCTGATCTTCGCCTCTCTCAGATAAACTCCCCAACCCAGAATCAATGGATCAGTCACATCCGTCTGCTCTGGGTGGGTTAGGGAAAGAAGTCAGCCGCCAGTCCAAATACAGTCAAGAAGCCACCACTGCAGGTCTTTCACAGTCTCCTTTGACACCTGGATGGACTCTGACACGTAGCCTTGGTGCTGATCCAACTGCACAGCCCGCATGTGTCACCCGGCGTGGTCCACAAGCAGGATGCATGAGGCCAAGATGCCCAGAGGTCTCAGAGTTGCTTTCAATGAGACCCAGGGTCAAGGGTTGAAACATCAGGATCATAGCCCGAATGTCCCGGGCAAATTGAGGAGGTGGAAAGAGCACCGTATCCAGGGTGGCTCAGATGAAAAGGAGTCATTGTGAAGGGTTCAGTTGTGAATTTGGCACATTGATGGGAAATGCCAATGATGTCAACAGGTGCCCATTGTCTGGAGGGGTCAAAAGACTCCTTGAGGTGAGCCCGCCTTGAGGAGTCTGTCATTGAAGCATGAGAAAAATGGTAATCCTAACCTCAGCTGATGGGCTTCAACCACCACCATCACCTTTGTGAACACTCGAGGTGCACTGGTAAGGCCAATGGGGAGCACCAAGAATTGAAAGTGCTCTTGGCCTACAAGAAACCACAGATAGTACCAATGGGATTGCAGGATGGGAATATGAAAATAGGCGTCATGCAAATCCAATGCTATCATCCAGTCTCCGGGATCAGGAGCAGACAGAACTTAGCCACGTTAGCATTCGGAAATTGTACTTCCAGAGGAAGAAGTCCAGAGGACGAAGATCTATGATGGGACAAAGTCCTCTGCCTTTCTTCGGCACCAGGACATACTGGAGTAATAGCAAGTCCTGATCTCTAGTGGTGGCACCATTACTATGCCTTCTTTGCTAAAACAGCCTGAACTTCTCTGCCGATTATGGACAAATCGTCCTCCAGAAGGTCTTGTGGTGTTGACGGCATTTCCAGGGGGTGTCAGAGGAAAGGTAGGGAGTAATCCTGTTGCACAATCTGAAGAACCCATTGGTAGGACGTGATGTTCCTCCGTCCATGGAGGTCAAAGGTGATATGACCTCTGAACAGGCGTTCAGGGGCCTCTGAAGCCAATTAAAGTGTTTTGGGGCAGAAAAGTGGGTGGGGGGCTGCTGGGGTCTGGGTAGCATGTTCTCCTGGGGCCTGGATACTGTCGGTCTGTTCCCGGCCTCTTCCCAAAAACGTTGAAGAGGCATGCTGCTGCTGAGGTACATGTTGGAATTGATATGCACTGCTGAAGCCTCGAAAGGGTAAATTACTTGTGGAACAACAAGTAGGCTTGCCTAGGCCTAGAGTGCAAGCAGTGACCTTGTTCTATTTCAACCTTTTTAAGGCAAAGTCAGCCTTTGTTCCAAACAGCCAAGACCCATCAAAGGGCATATCCATCAAGGACGGTTAGATGTCTGAAGAACAGCCCGTGAAACAAATCCAGGCGTGGCGCCGAAGCAGTACACTGGTCCAGACTGCCCTACTCAGACAGTTGGTGGAATCCAGGTCTGATCGAATATAGTACTTCCTGTGTACTGACCATCCAAAATCAAATGTTTTAACGTTGGTTGGATTTCGTCTGGGACAGCTGGCAAGAAGTCCGCCACTTTATCCCACAAGGCTTGCGAATACCTTCCCAGGAGGCAAGAAAAAATTATGGACCTAAGGGCAAGGCTGGAGGAGGAAATCATGTGTTTGCCAAATGTCTCCATCGGTTTAAACTCTCCTTCAATGGGATTCGTGGGGAAGGTATTGAGGATTCGGGTGAATGGTGGACGCATGTACCACCAAGCTCTCTGGAGTAGGAAGCTGGAGGAGAACATCAGGATCTCTCAGAGCAGGTCAGTGCCGCCTCACCACCTGCGCATTCAATGTTTTTGTTTAGGTTTATATGATTTGCATGGCTGCTTCCAATGAAATGTCCCATCACTAGGGTTCTAATGAATGAGGGCTATCCTGATTAAAAAGAGCACTGAATTATAGTGGAATAATTTAAACAGTCATGTTTTCAGCCGTTTCTAAAAACTACTCGAATTAATTTTCTGCAAACTGAGTGGCATAGTATTGCAGATCTTTGGCTCAAGATATCTAAATGAACAAACCCCTACTTTCTTGCCTTGTGAATTGGAGGACCCCTCCCAGCAGAGAAGACCACAGGGACCCTGAAGAAGTGTAAGGTTTTATTAACTTTTGAAGATAGCCTGGACAGGTATTAAAGAAAACCCTATACATGTAGCACATGGCTTTGAGTTGGATCCATTTACCAATTGGCAGCTAGTAAATTTCTCCAAGACTTGTCCTGGCCAACAGGTCGTTGAGCTTTGAACCATCTGAAGACATCTTAGCAGTGTCTGAGAGAGGCCTAAGTAAAATGCGTTACTACAGACCAAAAGAGAAGATACTATGGTTTCGACCAGAGTTTTCTGAGCGGAAGAAGGCAAGAACCACAGCACTTTATTCAGATATCGCTGCGTCCCAAAGCACTTAGTTGACATTGTCTTAACTTGGTCATCGTAGGTAAGGTTCTGATCCGGTCAGACTCCTACGTTTTTTACTCTGAGCTTTGGATGTCGAAAAGGGCCCAAGGAGTCTAGCTACCATGCAAGGGACCAAATGCTCGATTGGTTCCCCTTTACCATCACCTCCGTTTTTCCCCATTGGGCTTCAAACAATCATTGTTCATCTACTTAGCCACCTCGGGAAGACAGAGATCCAACTAAGTGGCTCCCTTACTTGCAATGTGGCGCAGTGTGATGATCAATGTTGTGCAACATCCTGGTTTTGCCCAGGTGTCCACTAGGATATCAGTCATAGCCTTATCAAAGGGTACTAGAAGTTCTTAGTTCTGTGAGAAAAGGGGTAAAAGGTCCCGATCCCTTACTGGCTGTATAATGAGCGTAGAATAGGTTTTATGATACTTGCTCTTGACACGGGGAAAGCCCCGAACCCGCTAATTTATGGACAAGGTTCAAAGTGGTTGTAAGGGCAAGATTCTTTATGATTCTTACAGGAAAAAGAATTCCAGTCAGACACAAACTCATTTTGTTGAAAGTTTCTTTAAAGTATATTACTCTATCCATGAGAGTGAGTGAGAGACAGCCAACACGTGTTTCACCCCTTTACATGGCCATCCGGCCTGGGGCTTCCTCAGGGCCTTAAGTATCTGGATAAATAGATAGTATCTGTACAAGTTCTTGTGGTATCTATTCAAAATCACGGGCGTAAATGTCGGTATCATCAGGTCTGTCCGAAAAGAGATACTATCGATTTATCTAGATACTTAACGCCCTGAGGAAGCTACAAGCCGGATGGCCATGTAAAGGGGTGAAACACGTGTTGGCTGTCTCTCACTCACTCTCATGGATAGAGTGAATATACTTTAAAGAAACTTTCAACAAAATGAGTTTGTGTCTGACTGGAATTTTTTTCCTGTAAGAATTATAAAGAATCTTGCCCTTACAACCACTTTGTACTAGAGGTTCTTAGCTGGTTTGTTCAGGAACGATGACCTCTTCGTATATTTGTTTTCACCTCAGTAGTAGGTAAAGTGAGGTCTGAAACCTTCACCGCCCTTCTGATCACTGTGGTGAAAGAGGCAGATTCTTCCATTGCCATAGCCAATGTCGGAGAGGCCTATATCAGATGATGAAATCAGTCCATTGGCATCCAGGTCATCAAGTATATTGCCATCATCATACTGTTCTTGGTCATCATCATTGTCCACATCATTATAGTTGGGGACATAAGTATCAGGTTTCGATTTGGCATACTGTGAAGGTCTAGGTGGAAGGGCATTGGTCTCTGAGATGGATTGGATGGTTGGCTTTATTTCCGACTACAGTTACGGCATCGATGCTCGGACCAGTGGTGTTGGCTGTGTTGCTGAGGATCTGCTGGCTGTAATCCCACTGGTGGCCCCCTCGGATCCTTGGGACCCCACGAAATGCCAGAGAAACTCAGTGGGCCACCAAATATGGTGTCTACAGCTTGTTTTGCGCTTGGACCTTTTGTGGCATCCCTGAAGGCCCAGGAGATTCATGCCACCTGGACCAGGGTCAGAATCTGATCCAATGTGAAGGACCAGCTCCCTGGCCTAGAGGTACCAGGGGCATAGCACGCTTCGGAGTGGTGTAAGTGACGGGAAGCTGGAGACCAATGTCTGGTCTTGATATGTTTCTTGGATTTTTTCAACTTACATGAACCCTGTGACCTCAGTGACAAACCATCATAGGAGCAAGAGATCAGACTTGACCTGGATAATTTCTACGGCTTTGAATGATGAAGTACGGCAATGGCACGTTTCGCTTTATGGTCGTAGATAGCCTTACGGTTCATTTTGGGGCAGCAGTCGCATAAGGCAGACTCATGGTTGGTGCCGAGGCATCAGAGAGGCAGATCGTTGGCATCAGTCATTGACATATGACAGAAAGCACACGTCTAAAAAAACTTTTGCTTTGGGGGTGGAGAAACCTACTTAGCACAGATGAAATTTTGTGGCGACAGGACTCGAAGCTCCAAGTCGGAAGTTGCAGGAAGAATGGAACTAATGCCAATGCATGGAAGTGGCATATATATGAGGCCTTGATGTCTCATTTGGGGCAGAAAGGATCAGACACAATGCTGCATGATGGTACCTGCCACCAAGCTAGGGAATTGCTAGCAAGTTTCCGGATCCAGTCCAGCACCACAGGAAATTCACAGGTTGAGGAGTCTGCGTTTGGAAGTCTCTATCAGAACTGTGCTGGTTTCTAATAACTATAATTTTTCTGATTTGTAGGGAGACATAGGTGTGCCTCATGAGTTGCTGCTCAACAGTTTTCCATGTTCCCATTTGCAATGCTAAACACTTTTTAACCAGTTCCAGCTTTCATTTTTGATCTGCAATGAAGTGAAGAATCAACAGTTCACGAATATATACATATATATATATTTATGCCAACACTTATTGGCTGAAGAGCTGACAGCCAATCAGAACTCATGATGAGATGTGTGGTTAGGCTCCGCCCAGATATATATGTAATTTTGATTTTGATTTGCTCAGGAACTACTGAACGGATTTACACCATTTAAGCAAAAGGCACGACTCTGATACAAGGTCTACCTTTCTGCCAAATTTGGTGTAATTCCGTTCAGCAGTTCAGGCTGTCGCTGCGACTAAAGGTCCCTATGGAAAATTGCATGGGGAAAACACGTTTTGGGACCCCCCTTTTTTCTCGGCCCCCGCTTGACAAATCACCCCGAGACTTTCAGGATAGGAGTGGACCGGAGTGGGCCACGAGTTTTGAAAAGTTTGCGAAGATTCATCAACTGGCGCCAAAGTTATTCCAAATAGAATGTTGCGGATTTCCTATGGATAATAGGTCCTAACTATAACTACCTACTGGCGACCCCCAGTAGGCAATATATATATATATTAAAGCCGAAATGCATCATGCCCAGCGTGGTCTTCCTGGAGAAATTTCCCTGTGCGGCCTCTTCCTTCTTGGTCAGGAGGGTTCTTTGTGATTGATATATATATATGAGGTGCTATCATGTATATTGGTCCCAAGATGGCTGCCAACACTTCTTGGATGTGTGGTTAGGCTCCCCCCAGATATATATGGGATTTTACTTTTGATTCTCTCAGGAACTACTGAACGGATTTACACCATTTAAGCAAAAGGCACGACTCTGAACCAAGGTCTACCTTTCTGCCAAATTTGGTGTAATTCCGTTCAGTAGTTCGGGCTGTAGCTGCGGCTAAAAGTCCTATGGGAAATTGCATGGGGAAAACACGTTTTGGGGCCCCCTTTTTTCTCAGCCCCCGCTACACAAATCATCCCGATACTTTCAGGATAGGAGCGGACCGGAGCTGGCTAAAAGTTTTGAAAATTTCGCGAAGATTCGTCAACGGGCGCCAAAGTTATTCCAAATAGAATGTTGCGGATTTCCTATGGAAAATTGGTCCTAACTATAACTACCTACTGGCGACCGCCAGTAGGTAATGTAATATATATATATCATAGGTAGTTATAGTTAGGACAATGTTTCGATAAGAAAAGCATTTTTGACTTGCCTATAACTTTGGTGCAGTCTGTTGCATCTTCACTAACTTTTCCAAAAAAAAAGAGCCCCAATGAATGGAAAGGATCGGGGTGATCCATCAAATGGGGGCCGAGAATAGGGGGGTGGTCAAAAAATGTGTTTCCTATGTAAATTCCCATAGGGTCTTTAGACAGGCCTGCAACCCGAACCACTGGATGGAATCAAATAGAGTTTGGCAGAAAGGTAGATTTTGGTTCGCAGATCACACTTTGTTATTTGGTATAAATCCATTCAGTAGTTGTTGAGAAGTTTAAGGAAATTCAAATTTGTATATCTACGATTGTGACTAATTTGTGAATAATAACAAGCTTGTGCACACATCTGCAAAGCTCTGATTGACTGCCAGCATTTCAACCAGGAAGTGTTGGCAGCCGTCTTGGGACTCTGCTTCAGCCGAGTCCCCAAAGAAATGGGAAAATAAAGAAAAGGGGGCAGGGTAGGAATACCCTGACCCCTTACCTCTGGCCCAGAGGGACTCTGTCGGGAAAAGAAAAATAACTTTAAAAAAAGAAACATTGGTGCGAATTGGCGACAAATTCATGGTCAAAATGAAGAGAAAAAAAACAAGTGAGGTCTCCCGTGCTTGTTTTTAATCAAGCCCCAGGGTACGCCAGGTCCAGGGGGCATGCATTCTTTATTAAATTAACGGAGGGGGGTGCAAGTAGCATTTATAAGCCCCGGGCACCACCACCTCCCTGGGGCTTATGTCAATGTAAAAGCAAGGGAGGGGGGCAGCGCGGACCCCCCCTGGCGACCATCACCGCCCTGGGAATTTAAGTAAATGTAATGCGGGGAGGCATTGCGGACCCCACTGGGCCCCGGGGATCAACACCTCTTTTGTTAAATTTAATAATTAGGGGCTGCGCAGACCCCCCCCCCCCCCCAAACCAGGAACCACAACCTCCCCAGGGCTTTAGTTAAATTTAATGGGGAGCCTCCCTTCCTGGGGCTGAATACAAGAAAAGAGACTACAAGTAAATACAGAGGGGTTTAAGTATTTAGGGATGTATATATCCATAGACATCTTGCGATGCCTCACGCAAAATATATGTTGGGTGGTGGCAGATTTCCACGCAGATGTGGAAAGATGGAGACGTTTACCCCTAACATTGCTAGGCAGAACTGCTATATATAAGATGATCATGCTCCCCAAACTTTTAAATATATATTACAGAACACACATTATAAGAGTCCAGAGGATGTATTCAGAGCAATAGACAATGGGGTGCGCACACTCCTGTGAGATGGGGGCAACCACGCATCGCACTTCGCACATTGCAGTGCAATCAATATAATGGGGGTATAGCCCTCTCAGACATTAGATCATACTACCGGGCTGCGCATCTTATAGTAATAAATGAGTGGGGACACCTGCCGAGAACAAACCCGACATACGCACTGGGACAAGTACAATTTGAGACATACTCCCATCTACACTACATATATGGAGGGAGACACCTGCTGCCGGCAATGCAGAGGTCACTGGAGGCATGGAGGACAGCGGAAAGGCAAATGGGCTGGGAGAAGAAGATAACGAGGCAGACCCCATTATGGGAAGGTACACGTCTCCCAGAAACTGGGAAACTGGAAGGGTTCAAAGACTGGGACAGGATAGTAATTTCAAAAGTCGAGGACCTAATAAAAGAAGGCTCCTTGATCTCCTTTAAAGTCTTGTACCAAGAATTCCAAATGGGAGGGAGGCAAAGGTATAAATATATTCAAACACAACACGCATGGGCAGCAGAGGGGATAGATATTGCAAGTACCCCGGAATTTGCGCCACTGGAGGGCAGACTCTTACAAGAAAGAATATTAGAAAAGGCGGTTTCCTGGACCTACAAGACACTTATTAATAACATTCCAGATAACTTAGAGGCTCTGAGGAGAAAATGGGAGAGTGTCATGGGTAACTTGGAGGATATAGACTGGGATGCGGCGCTAATGTACCCTAGAGAGCTAGCCATCAAACTGAGACTACGTTTAATCCAACTTAAAAGCCTCCATAGAACATACATAACAAGATCCCGTCTATAAAATGGGGCGGGCATATTCCCCTGACTGCCTCCGTTGAAAGATTGAGACCGGCACGTTTATTCACACATTGTGGGAATGCACACACATACAAAGATATTGGATCAAGATAATGGGAGAGTTAAGCGTGATACTTGGATATCAGCTCCCGAAAGACACCAAATATGTGTTGCTTGGCATACCCTCGGACATAGACCTGCCCAGGAGGAGTCTTGTCTTGTGCAACTTGGGGATGGCACTAGCTAAGAGAGACATAGCCAAGAAATGGGGTGCACAAGAGGTTCCCACTCTAAGGGAATGGAGAGTAGGAATGGACATGTACATGGGAGCAGAGCATGTGACATATAAGATGAGAGGGTGCCCTAAAAAATGTTTTCACGATTTTGCGCCCCTGGCTTAGACACTATGGATTAGCACTTGATGAGGCCCAAGACAGGTTCACAAATGGACATAGGCCTCGGAAAGGGATAAACTTTACTGCACATATATCCGGGGAAGAGGAGGGACGGTGTGCTTAATGTGGACTTACTGCCATGATCTCAAACAGATGCATATTGATGTTGCTGGATTCGCGAAAACTTCGTAAACAATTAATTTTATGGTTCCCCTGTATGTGCCAAAGGTTTATTTTATGTGTACTGGAATTGGAATAAAAACTATTAATAAACATATTTATTAAAAAACAAAAATACAAGAAAGGAGAAGGCAGCTATGGCCCCCCTCCTGGAGGGAGCCAAATATTGCCCTGGGGATCACCACCCCTCAGGGCCAGCTCCTTCTATGTCATGGGGGGGGGCCCGCCCCCGGGACATAGCGGTTTGCTTTTGCTTGGCGGGAGCTGGCAGTACTCATCAAGCAAAAGAAAACACTTTGGTTCCAGCGGGCGTGAGCTATCAAACTGCTCCTACCCACTGGAAGCGGAAGGTTCAAAGAGATGAAACTATTGCTCCTGCACAGAGGGAGCAGCAATGCTGGCTCCCGCAGCAGGCAGGGAGCCAGCTGGTACCGTAGGGGCCTTGATGCTCCCCCGCAGTCCCCAGGCTGCACACTAGGTGCCCTGGGTGAGCTCCAAGGCACTCAGGAGACATGGCCTGGCCCCAGGGGATGGGGTCCCTAGGGCAATAATCAGCCCAAGAAGAGGGGCTGTGTGCCCCCCCCCACCAATTACAGAAGAGGGCAAAACAGAGGGCAGAAAAACAAGCAGAAAAGCCAAACTGGAGGGCAGAAAAACGATCAGGAAAGGCAAAACAGAGCAGAAGAGGGCAAAACAGAGAGCACTCAGACACCCACAATCAGCCTCACGCACCCACTCACAAACCCACTCAAAGACTGAGGCACCCACTCACAGACCTACTCAGACACTCAAGCACTCACTCACAGACCTGCTCAGACACACACATACCCACTGCCAGACCCATTCTGGCATTAACACCCACTCACAGACCTATTGAGTCACTCACACACGGTCACAGGTTAGTGGTTAGATAGGAAATGAAATTCAAAACACCTTAGAAATTCAGTTAAATAACTAAAGGTTATAGGGATGTCATAGTTAGGAAACAGCATTGAAAAAAAAGTAGAAATTTACTAAAAAAACAAAAGGTTACAGGGACGTTATACTTAGGCTCAGATTTGACTCATAAAACAAGTGACATTCGGCAGCTATATTTAGCTGAGCTAGGTATAACTTATTCCCCCGCAATGCGCTGCTTATGACCTCACATATTACATTACTCATGACATGGTCATTGGCATCACTGATAACATCATAAATGACATCACTGATGACATCATCCAGTGAGTGTAAGTGTTTTTTAAGAGTTTATAGGTGTTAAACATATATACAAAGCTACTACAAAATTTTAATTAGTGTACTAGGTATACTGCTAACATCACTGACGACATCACTAATTACATCTCAAATGACATAACTGATGACATCATCCACACAGAAGCACTAACACACTCACCCATAACCCTATACAACTTCTCATACACCCACTCACAAGCCCACACAACCACTCACATACCCATTCATAGATCCATACAAATACTCACACAACCACTCACTCATCTATAGAACCAATCACACACCCACTTGCTCATACAACCACTCACACAACCACTCCCCATACAGCCTCTTAACACAGCTACTCACCCACCCACATGCTACTCACACACCGATTTATACACCCATAGAGCGACTCACACACACGTACAGATACTCAGATACCCAGTCACACAGCCACTCACATAATATATGCTTACAAATAGTATCACTCACTAGTAGTACAGAACGTAGACTGCTTTAACTTATGTAGTACTTTGGTATATATGCTTAAAACTCAAACTTTTAGAAAACACTCGCACTCACTGGATGATATCATCAGAGATGTCATTTGAGATGTCATCAGTGATGTAATCTATGATGTCACTGACCTTGTCATAAGTGGTGTAATATGTGAGGTCATAAGCTGTACATTGTGGGGGCATAGGTTCTAGTTAGCTTAGCTAACTATAACTTCAGAATTTCGCTGGTTTTGTATAAGTGAAATCTGAGCCTAACTATAACATCCATGTAACCTTTGTTTTTTTCCAGTGAATATATATATGTATATATACACACACATACATATATACATACATACACATACATATATATATATATATATACACACAAACACACTCAGACTACTTTTGCTTAGTGAGTTCTTTGAATTCAGTGCAAGTAAATAAGAGTTTCTCAGTTGGCCTACCGGACTATCGATCATCCTGTCAGAAAGAAACTCAGGCCATTCTAGAGTAATAGCACTCATATAGAGAGGGGAGTTTTTCAAGTATCTCCTGTTACTGTGATTTAATCACCCAATAAAGGACTGAACGAATAGTGAGTGAGGAATTTGTAAACGTCTAAAGTTATAGTTTTTAATAAAGCTCTTAATGCACCTCTGGGATGGTGGATCTGACAAGAACTCAAGTATATCACAGACTCCTTGTGTTTCCCTTACATAGGTCAAAAATTAGCAGAGATATACCCTAAATCACATCATAGACAATAAAAGGGTCATCCTCCTCGGTCTTTTTCAAAGTCGAGAGTATTGAGTTCATTCGAAAGTCCTCCATTACCCGATGGAGAGTCTCAATCAAGTTGCGAGAAGCTTGATCCGTAGTGTTATGTGGTGGGCCAAAAAACGCATTTCACAAATAATGACATTAGCATATGTGTCTGAATCATTTTAAAGTTATAACTGGCCAATAAAAAATTAAGTCACTTTTGCTAATCAGACAGCAGCATTCAGAGTAATAGTGATTTGAATTAAAGATACAAAGCCCTGCCACTCTGCCCTTGGGAGGACCAAACACAGCAATCACTGCATTGAAGTTGAGAAGGCCGTAGCCATCCAGTAAGTATATATATATATATATATATATATATATATATATATATATATATACACACATTATATATATATATATATATATATATATATATATATATATGTATATATGTTTCCAAGCGTTCGCTGTGAATCCCCGCTCTCCTCCCTCGCGACGCCGGTGCCAGCAACGGTCACAGCTCCGCCTCAAATATTACACACAGGACAAAATCCGGGTGTTACTCCGAAATAAATCCAGCGGCACGCCAAGGACAACACAATATACCTTTATTGTGTCACACAAACAGTTCTGTTTGTGTGACACAATAAAGGTATATTGTGTTGTCCTTGGCGTGCCGCTGGATTTATTTCGGAGTAACACCCGGATTTTGTCCTGTGTGTAATATATGTGTATATATATATATATATATATATATATTCACTGAAAAAACCATAGGTTTCACACATGTTATAGTTAGCTGGACATTTTACTGATAAAAAACCAATGAAATTCCCCCGTTATAGTTACTGTAGGCAACTATAACTCACGCGACCGCAATCCTCTGCTGATGCTAATACTGTATTTAGACACTTATTTGCCCATATCTTCTTCCATTAAATTTTAGCTATACATATATTACAAATATTTTTTTTTCATAAAGACACATATGTCATCAGCAGAGGATTACGGTCGCGTGAGTTATAGTTGCCTACAGTAACTATAACGGGGGAATTTCATTGGTTTTTTATCAGTAAAATGTCCAGCTAACTATAACATGTGTGAAACCTATGGTTTTTTCAGTGAATTAGCAAGGTTTTTTAAATGCTATTTCCTAACTATAACGTGTGTGAAACCTATGGTTTTTTCAGTGAATTTGTACGGTTTTTTAAATGCTAAGTTACTTTACGCCATTTGTGGCGTGCGCACCCACTTAACGCAGTTCGTTCCGTGCACGGTTTTTATCAACTTTAATAAGCCCTGTACATTTGGTGGCCTTCGGCCACCAAAAGCACAGGGGGTGAGGTCAATGTGGATAGTGTTTTTTTTATTTCGATTTTATAATTTCATGTTGCCAAAATTACGTTTTTTTTCTCTATTAATAAGCCCTGCACATTTGGTGGCCTGCGGCCACCAAAAGCACAGGGGGTGGGGTAAGTGTGGATAGTGTTTTTTTTATTTTTATTTTTTTACCGTAAGCGTACGGTAAGCGTACGGTAAGCGTACGGTAAGCGTACCCCGCGAAATTGCCGAAAAAAAAATAAAACCGTTTTTGCTCTTGGGGGATGTTTGGGGACTCCCTCAACATGACTATGTGGGAGGGAGTTGTCAAAACAGCCCCGTAACATGTTTTTGGCCATCATGTTTGATAAACAACACTCAGTGCGAGAGACAAAATGGCGGACGCCGCTTCCTGGTTTCGGCCGATTCGAATGTTTACTAAGATCTAAGAGCCAATCAGAATCGCGCACGCCACCGTAAGCTTACGGTAAGCGTACGGTAAGCGTACGGTAAGCGTACCGTAAGCGGGCTCAGATATATATATTGATTTAAAGGCTATTTTCTCAGAATCTACTGAACAGATTTACACCAAACCTACAAAAGGCACTTCCTTGACCTAGGGACTACCTCTCTGCCAAATTTCTAGTAATTCTGTTCAGCCGTTCGGGCTGTAGCTCGTTCTAAAGGTCCTATGGAAAAATGCATGGGAAAAACGCGTTTTGGGACCCCCCTTTTATCTCAGCCCCCGCTTGACGAATCCCCCCGAGACTTTCAGGGTAGGAGCGGAGCGTAGCGCCCCACCTATTTTGAGAAATTCGCGAGGATTCGTCGACCGGCGCCAAAGTTATTCAAAATAGAATGTTGAGGTTTTCCTATGGAAACGTGGTCCTAACTATAACTACCTACTGGCGACCGCCAGTAGGTAATATATATATATAAACTAACTCACGGACCAGAGTAGAGAGATGGACTGTTTTCATCTAAAGATTCTTTTCATTAACCCATAAATACTCTGGCAGCAAACTACTGTCTAATTAAATTCATACTTTAGCCATGGCTGCATGACAAGCAGCATCTTTCATATATTTGGTGCAAACTTTTGTCTGCAAAGTGGAAAAAATGTATGACATCAAAAGCTAACCATTTTTACAGACAGAATACCTTAAAGCTTGTTTGGATCAAACAGAGGCTTGCAGTCCAGAGTTTTTGCAAGAGGTGACAGGAAAATAAAATACAAAGTTGATCAGGGATTCTCGCATACGACTACTAATGATAAAGGGTGCACTTTGGAAATTGCGGTGCTCTACACTTTGCCAGCGCTTAAGCGAGCTTGGTTGCAGGAAATATTTGCGCTTTTAAAAATTTACCGATTTTTGTCATTTGAGTTGTAATATTGTTTATTTACCCCTGATTTTAGTCTGGTCCACTGCCCACACTCTTGCACCATAATCGTGCCCCCACCGCTGCTTTAGCGGGCCGAATTGTGGATCCTAGTGTTTTGCCGCCATTTTGGGGGTAGCTGGGGGGTCTCGTGGCGCCATCGTGCTGAGCGCTCTAGTGCTCAGGCGGACGGTGAGTTGAGCCCCTACTTAAGACGACCACTTTGGTGAGTCTGTCCTAGGGAAAGGCTGCACTTTGGAAATTGCGGCGCTCTACACTTTGCCAGCGCTTAAGCGAGCATGGTTGCAGGAAATATTCGCGCTTTTCAAAATTTAGCGATTTTTGTCATTTGAGTTGTAATATTGTTTATTTACCCCTGATTTTAGTCTGGTCCACTGCCCACACTCTTGCACCATAATCGTGCCCCCACCGCTGCTTTAGCGGGCCGAATTGTGGATCCCAGTGTTTTGCCGCCATTTTGGAAGTAGCTGGGGAGGTCTTGTGGTGCCATCGTGCTGAGCGCTCTAGTGCTCAGGCGGACGGTGAGTTGAGCCCCTACTTAAACCTCCCATGCCTTCGCGCAGCGGGCGCGCCCGACTAGCGCCGGAGTCGGGCCAGAGTCTTGCCCGTCTGTGCCCGTCAGCGCTAAGGAGGCGTTTGAGGCGGGAGACTCTGTGCGGCCCTACGCCCTACGAAATTCCCAAGCAGGTATGTCTAGGGAGTTCTTGCTTTCCCTCAACGTGCCCTACTTATACTGTCATGAGGCTTTAAATCCTGACATTCGGCTTGGCCCTGTGAGTTGTGGTCAGGGTAAATTCACGCTGACCCCAGAGCCTATTTTGAAAGTACCCTCACATGCTCCTGTGCTACGGGGAGGATTAATTAACGCCCGATCACTCTGTAAGAACGCCCAGAACATACATGACCTTATCATGGAGACCAACCTAGACTGGCTCCTGGTCACAGAAACCTGGCTAAAACCCTGGTGTAATCCCGATTTAGCCATAGCCCTCCCGCAGAATTTTCTTATCCAGCGCTTGGACAGAACTGAACAACGGGGAGGGGGCCTGGCCATTATTTACTGCAACTCCCTAAAATGTTCTACCCATGAACTGGTTGATATTAAAGGGGCAGAGGCGCTAGCCTTTTCTTTGGGTATCCATGACTCCTTTACCTTTTCTGGTGCCCTCATTTACCGCCCTCCGGGATCCCCAACTGAGTTTTTGGAATCAGTAGGAGATGTACTGAGCGACCTAGCGCTCAGATTCTCCCACTTTACAGTATTGGGTGATCTAAACCTGCACTTAGACTCCCCTAAAGAACCAGGAGTTGGTTGCTTCATGGATATTATTGACGTTCTTGGACTCATCCTTCTGAATCGCGAACCCACACATTTAGCAGGATACTTACTGGATTGTATCTGCTCAAATTCCACCAGGCTTATAGTTAAACCCCCCTGCCCTCAGATCTGGTCCGATCACCTCTTTATTCCGTTCCATATTGCACTAAATTATAAAACTATGGCCACCACTACAAAAAATATTAAAAGCCCCGATGAAAATCACAAACCTAATTGGAAGAAACTATCTAGCAGACCTGATGTTGTAGAAATGCTAAAAGCCAGTATACCGGTATTAACAGGTAACACCTCTGCGGACAATCAGAATTTTTGTGATTGGATAGCCATGGCGGGTGCCTCGTTAGGACCAACTGGCGATAAGAATTCAAGTGCCATTAAGACCAAAAAGAGTGCCCCATGGTTTTCACCGGCCTTGAAATTAGAGTTGGGAGAAGTAAGAGTACTGGAACGGAGGTGGCGCAGGAACTACGAGGCTACTGCCCGTAATGCCTATAAATCGGCCAGAAGGAAATATCATGCAGGAATAAAGTCAGCCAAGAAAGCTCACTACTTACAGGCCATCTCCATGGCGGGTCAGGGGCAAAAAGAAATGTTCAAGATAGTAAAGGATTTTATGAACCCATCAGCTCTTTCGCAGGAGATTCCTCCGTCCCAAAATCTCTGCAATGCGATATCTGACTATTTTGAAAATAAGATCCTCGATATCGTGAAGACTTTCCCTCCAGTACCCTCTATGTCGGGAGCTGCTGAAAGGATAGAGGGGGAGAAGACTTTAACTCGCCTGGTGGGATTCGCCCCGTTTCCCTTGAAGATACCTCCAAGGCCATTCTGGCCAGCAAATCTGGATCTCCCTTTGATCCATGCCCCCCTTTAGTGTTACAGACTCCAGTGGAGGTGGTTAACCCTATCATCAACAGTATTATTAACTCCTCATTAGCTACGGCAGACATCCCTAATGATTGGAAGCTTTCAGCCGTTAAGCCTCTCCAGAAAAAGGCACTGGTTGACCCAACCACCCTCTCCAACCTGCGTCCTATTTCCCTGCTTCCGGTGGTGTTCAAACTGGTAGAGAAGTTCGTCAATAGTCAACTTACGAGCTTTCTGGAGGAGAATAACATCCTACATCCTAACCAGTCAGGGTTTCGGTCAAAACACTCTACCGAGTCTGCCCTGCTGTTTACAGCAGAGACCCTACGAATGGCCATTGACCAGGGAAAGAAGGCTGTTCTAATCTTACTTGACCTGTCGGCAGCCTATGATACGGTTTCACATAACATCTTAGTGGACCGGTTGGCTGCCGCAGGAGTAGGTGGGGAGGCTCTGGCATGGCTCAGAAACTTCCTTAGCAACAGACACCAAGTCACAGTGCTGGGCCAATACCAGTCTGAAGCCAAGGTCGTCAGCTCCGGGGTCCCTCAGGGCTCGAGTCTAAGCCCCGTACTTTTTAATTTGTATATGGTACCCCTGGTGAAACTGATCGCATCATTCCAGATCAGCACAATATCATATGCTGATGACACCCAGCTTATCCTGGTGCTGGATAGGGAACGGCCTGGCGCCGAGGAAAATCTTAAGGAGTGCCTAGCAGCAACATTCCAATGGATGACTGATAATCATCTAAAATGTAATGCCGGAAAGACAGAAATTCTGCCGTTTGGAAATCAAAATCTGTTTTCCCCAAAAACCTGTTGGCCTGATGATGCGGAAGCCCCCCCAACACCATTACATCTGCTCGAAACTTGGGTATCAAGTTTGACGACCAATTGTCCTTTAAACATCAAGCGGTGTCCGTAGCTGGCACGTGCTTTCATATAATAAAAGTTCTAAGGAAGTTTTTTGATCACCTCCCGTTGCCGGCCAGAAAAACGGTTGCAGTTGCCCTAATAACTTCCAGGTTGGACTACTGTAATGGCTTATATGCTGGAGCTAATAAGTCCGTACTCCATAGGTTACAGATGGTCCAACACGCAGCGACCCGCCTGGTATTACGTTGGCCCCGCAAGTCATCAGCCTCAGCAGCGCTTAATGCGCTCCATTGGCTACCAATTGGTAAAAGGATTCTTTTTAAGATTCTGCTAATTACCTTCAGGGCATTTCAACAGCAAGGACCAAAATACCTATGTAATGGTTTTAGACGGTATCACGCGACTCGTTGCCTGAGGTCTGCCGGTCAGAATCTGTTTATAATCCCCAGATTTAAGTTGGCAACAAAAGGTGGCAAATCCCTTTTTGTGCTGGGCGCCAAGGCCTGGAACAAGCTCCCGCCCTTCCTACGATCATTGTCCCACGAAACCCAGTTTAGGAAAGCATTGAAAACCTGGGTGTTCTCTCTCACTGATGCTGCCTGTAGAGCACTGGTGTTATGTGTAGTGTAAAGTGTAAGATGTTTCTTTTCCCTCCAACCCTTCCATCTGGGTTGGGTGAGCGCCAAGATACTCCTTGGAGTGATAGGAGCGCTATATTAAGTGTCCTTTACATACATTACATAAAACGTCTACCTAGACATCAATATCTGTAACTGTGGGATACCAGTTGTTCTTTGACAATTGGGAGTATGGAGTATGATGTCTGCTCCTGACTCAGACATCACTAGTTCACGGAAAGAAAAAGTTGGCTCTTCACTCTGTTTGTCAAACAGAAACATGAAAAAAATGGGGAAATGTCTGACTCGAGAAACTAAATATTCATAGTTAGTCTGAGAATTAATAAATGTTGCTCACCATCCCCTTCATCCACAACGGCCTGTATGACAACAGGGAAGACTCCTCGATCCAAGTCATAGTTCAGCTGAGGATAAAAATAAGAGACATACATATAAACATGGGAGTCTGCTAAGCCATGCATAATGCTCAGCCTGTGTAGAAAACTGTATGCTCACACCGGATTATAAGTGATATTCCAATTTTTCATGGAGCACACAGAGTTGAGGTGACCACTTATGTTCCAAACTTAAGAAAAGAGACTACTCCATTCCACCTGCACTTTAAAACTGGGAGATAATCACCTAGACTCCAGTATCAAAGTAATGAAGGCCCATTTTCGAAAATGAGGGAGATAATCTACAAGCATACTTCACCACTAGATTGTAAACCCTCCATAGTCCAGCAGCAAACTATGAAAAATCCCACAATGCAACAACAAATAGATTGTTGACTGACCATGAACCACTGGAGTACACTTCAAAAGCTCCCGAGGACCTCAGGGGAGGCACTTAGAGACCCATAGGGTGTCAAGGCAGACGCCAACACGGGTCCAGTACCCGCTGAGCAGTTGCAGGTAAGGCATCTTGTAGCTTTTATTCTTGTAAACAAAAGGTCATCCTTATGACACTTGAAGTCCACTTTATTGTTCTTGGTACAAGAGAGCAGGTGCAATCATTGAAGGATCTTATCAGGTCACAGGCAGCAGGTTCAAACCACTTCTGTTCTACCTTAGGTCTAGGAGTGTTCTGAAGTGGGTGTGAGGAGATGCCAACATTTATGCCTGGCACAACCGATAGAGTGTGAACCATCCTAGGCATGCCCTAACCAATGAGATAAAAGTACCCAGGGACAACCCAACCCACTTTCTTTCAGAATGGGAAAAGTCTTCTGCAACACTAAACTTGGGCTCTGAATGCTGGGAGGCTGTGTAGGGAATGTATTATAGTAACTCTAGACATCTAGCACTAAAATACAGTTTGGGCAGTCGCTGTACCCCATTAATCCTAGAGGCAGAAGTCTGGTAAAATACAGCAGAGTTTTACAGGACCCAGACAAAGAATGATTTTGGCATCCTGTTTGCCTTTCTTTCAAATATGCCCCCAGCGTTAAATGTAAAAACTAAGAGACAGATATCTGGTGGGACAAAGCAAGTCCTTCACAAACGAGACAAGGGATACATAAGAATCGCTTTGGCATTCTGTTTTCCTTCCTTTCAAGTGCACCCCCAATGTTATATGTAAAACCCAAGCAGACCTGTCAAGCAGGTTTGACACTCAACCTGGGTTTGACACTGTAATGTCAAAAAGAATGCTATGAGCCTCAGTCAGCAAATTCTGTCAGGTTCTGAGAACTCATCTCTGCTATTTCAGGTCAGCCGATGGTTTTTGCTCATTGGAGGCACTTTACATCTTTTTCACACGGATTTAAATGTTGACTCGTAGAAGTGGGAGAACATTTACAAATTTTGCTTCCATGAATTTTGGGTAGGGAAAAGATACTTTTCTGAAGGTTACTTTTCCTTAATATTTATTAAAATTTCTACTTCACTATTGAATTGGAATATTAATAACTATTAAAATGCTTAATTATTTTTCAAACTATCCCCATTCCAGAGATACCATTTAGGATTTTAATCCGTATTCTGGTTTTCTGCATAGGACAACTAGGCCTGCCACAGTGAAAAATAGATTTTGGGAGCTAGTTACTGTGAGGATATGTTATCATTAAATTTTTACATGTCCTACTTTTAAAAGCCAGCCATGCACTCTGCCATGTGGACTGCAAGGCCAACTAGTTGTGATTTATTGATATGTAAAATGGCGGTTTTGACCCGTCAAAAGGGTTTATTGTTGCACGTCATTGTGCAGTTTTTAAACTCCCACGGTCAAGCTACAATGATAGGCCTGTGGTTTATGATGTCAATGTAGTGGATGGCACAATACGTGCCGCAGTCCACTAGTGACATTTAACGGACAGCCCCAGTTTACATTTTATACCATGCTAGGGACGCATATGTAATTTAAATATACTAATTAGGAATATATAAATTGTGGCGCAATAAATGGTGGCGCACAGGCACTTTTACCAGTGGTTAGCAGGGTTAAGGTACAAAAAGTTCTAAAGCCAGCAAACATTTGGGGTCCAGCAAAAGACAACTACTGGGTGAGCACACAGAAAAAGCAGATTTCTAACAGACAGTATTTAGCACTACCATCAAGAGACATATTCACCTGGGCTCCCATCAAAAGAAGGGGCCTGCAAATCTACAGACAAGGTAAGTGCCCACCTACATTTCCACAAGAGAGGTGGCTGCCTGCTCTCTCACAGAGAGAGATATCACCTATAGTGAAACAAACTTTATATTTCTATCTGTTCGCGGCCTTCAAAAGTCCTCTATCACTGGAGCAGAGTCCTATAGAAATAAAGCCCGATATGGCAGATTTTGCTATATATGTGCCTCATATACAGAGGCACTGGCCAGTCAGGAAAACAACCTGGACAATCAGGGTTAGCTACCATAAACAGGTAGAGGGCAACAGTGAGATCAGGCTTGGACACCCACACTGAGGGAGCTCCAAACATTTACACCAATCATTGGTACTGCATGCTCTTCAAACATTGCAGGTGACCACCTGCACTTTTATGAAGGCTGCATTCATAAGCACTCCTATACAAGGTAGACAGCTGTCCACACCCACTCCACCACCAATAGATGCAGCCATCCAAATCCCAGCAGGCTTTTCACATTCTAACAAGGAATACAGGTGCCCATATTCTCACTAAAGCCGGCATTTGCACACACTCCTACAAATGGAGGGGGAGGCTGCAGGAAACCCTGCCCCACATGCAAAGTTAGAGCTTTCCTTACATGAAATTATGGCAGAAAATTGGCTAAATATATCCCCTTAGAGATGGGAAGGAAGGCAGTGCTGTACACTGGGCAGCACAGATATCAATCTGTTATGGTAAACATATTATAAGTCGTTTAATACACGACCTGCAACAGACTGAGGAACAACATTCATTTCCATTCACCTTATATATTCCATAATGAGCCATTGTGCAACCACCAAAAGATAAAACATCTTTCCACATAAGTCTGTTTGAGGCCTTTTCCTGGGTCCTGAGAAAGTCAGTGGTTACTGGACAATAACCTGTCCAGGGCATTGTCATTTATCACTGCTACCTTAGGGCCACATATCGAATGGTACTCTCACTGGGGAGCCTAGCTATTCCTTTTAGGCAGTTGACTCTCAGGGTAGAAAGACTAAGCAGTCAAGCCTTTTTCCGGGATTCAGAGGCACTTAGACACTACGATTCAGATGACACAACAAATAATGCTCAATTATATCACTGTCCAGTCAATGCTTTACTATGAGGAAGTTAAACTAGTTGTATTAAAATAGTCCAGTCAAAAAGATGGCAAACAAAAAGCTAAAGTGTAGTATCTGGTGTGCTGAAGATACACTAAACAACTTTAGAATTAGCTCCTTAGCACTAGTTGATTGATTTTTGTTAATAGTATCCCTATGGCTTTGTTCTGATTGACTAAGACAACTGACAAAAACTCAGGTTTCGGGTTCATAGTGGAAGTTACGCTTTCCCTATAGGGGTTTATAGTTGGGCAAGACATACAGATGGGTGGACTACAGATACACTTCTGTTCTTTAAGTATCACTTTGGTACTGGAGAGGTAGACTTAAAAGGTCTCACATGAAAAAACAACCCTGAATAGATTAATAAGTGTAAACACAAAAATAAAGCCCAAAACCCACCAACAAATAAATAGGATGACACAAAGGCAGAGATGATGTGGGGGGTTGTATGGACAGGGACAATTGTGAAATCCTGGTTCCTAGTTACTGGGCACTGGTATCTGGATGCTAGTTAGTGGACTGGGGGGGGGGGAGAGAGAATCGGTAAAGACTGGGGACCTGGAGTTCAGCCATGATGTCCAGTAACCAGTAGTAGACAATATTTATTCAAGCGGAGTTTATGGACCAGTTAGGGCCTGACCGGTTCCTATATTTGTAAAAGACTAACAAAGATAATGAGCCAGCTTTCACTATAAAGTCAAATGGGTGCCTTTTTTCAGGGCCTCTATCCTCAAATCTACCCATCTTGGTGAATATTTTGCCGTGAAGACAGTGCACAAAGGTCTGGAGGCACAAACTTCTGTCATTGGTGGAAGCAGAGGACAAAACCGTATAATTCAAGGATGGGGGTAAGTACTTTTCAAAATATTATTATGTAAAGTACTTTCACTCATCCTTGATTTATAAGGTTTGGGCCTATTGAGAAATTGATAAGTGGACTCATTTTAACCTTATCAAAATAGTGTACTGTTCTGTTTTGAACCATTGGTGTTGCATATCATAAACCAACCAGGTCCTTCAGATTATTTCTGGGTTACCTCGTTGTTTTGTAACAGTTTATGGTTAGGCTTAACACAGGCATCAAAGGCAATCTCTCTGGAACACAAAAACTAGGAAGATGGTACAGACTGCTAAAAAATCAGGGCAACCTCGCGAAATCACTAGAATTTAACCCCATTCTGGTGGAAGAGAAGGGAGGTTGTCTCCTGGTGTCTTTACACTGTTGAGCAAAAGAGGATTAAAGCACAGGAGGAGTAGGTAAAGGTGTAGGTGCATCCTTTTCAACGGAGCAGCTGTTTAACCCAGATGATGTCCTTACGTCATCTTGTGCAATCGGGCTGCGGTGACTTTGTGGAACCTAGATAAACAGAGTCTGTCAATCTGTCCACATGCAAGTCAGCTCAACTGGGCATTGTTCCTAGTGATTTGGTCACCCTTCCTGGCAGGAGCAGTTTAGCTTATCTGCTGGCAGTTAAGTCCTCTTACCAGTCCAGGTACCCAGAAGCAAGGTGATTATTAGGCTCTCCCAGATTCAGAGCCACTTGATGGAAGGCAGCAATAAGGAAGAAATTCTACTATTGTTCAAATGTCTTCTGTCTACACTGGTGTGCAGGCCTCTTCAGCCTCCGGACAACAAACATGAACCATGAACTGCTTGAGAGGTTCTCATTTACACCACTTTGGGAGTAACGTTGGGATTTCAAAGCCAACAAGAGGGTCTGCCACACTTTACGTTTGCAGGCACATCCAACCCTGTAGAAGCATCCTAGTTATGGCTACTGGCCCAGAGTCTGCAATAAACCTAGTTCTGGCTGGTCAATGCGTTATGTGTACTGACCTCAGAAAAAGGCCTGCATATTTCCTTGTTGCCATGGAAGATAGCTGAAAGACAGCAAATGGGGAATGGGTGAATTTCTCCTGGGCAGGGGGACCCTATACTGAGACAAGTGAATGGTCTTAAATCTCCCATGTCCACCACAAATATAGGTTTTGGAGGTGGGGCACAGGAAGGCAGAGCCTGCTGTGTGGGATACCCTGCTCAACACGAAGAAAACAACCTTTTGTGCAATACACATAAAAGAAATTGGGGGTCGAAATGGACCTCACCATTCACCAGTAAAATCATAAACAAAACATCGCACAAACACCAAATGCATCTGTGACCCTGACCATGAAGGCATAGGGCTCCAGTTAAAGGGGCTGGAAAACCCTTTCAATGTGCATCAGCCTCCAAAATGCCTTGGATATGTTCTCCCTCTGTTCAATACACCTCATCATACCAGTGTTCCCTCTATATTATGTGCCTTTTCTCTTACGGTTTCCAAGCTATGGAGGGCATTTCAGATTGCTGTATGAAAGCATTATGTGTTTCCTTGTTTAAAGTGGACTGAAAAATACACTGCTCCCTTACACCTTCACTCCACTTTACATTTTGTTCAGTGCAATTGCCCACAAATATTGGTTCGATTCTGTGTGCATTAGTTTTGCACCATTTAATCCTAGATAAACATTTTCAATAAAAATATTTTACCATGCCGTTACGAGATATTTTGCTGTTTTAAAGGTCGTACATGAGGACCTGTGAGTCAATAAGTCCCTCGAAGTAATAGTGGTGACTTGGACCTTGCTTGATCTCTAATACTTACTCTGGATATTTGGAACCCTCCATTACTTGGGTGTGAGATTTTCATCATACATGTGTTTTCCTTTTTGAGGCTGGCTGTGCCCACTGAGGTCCACACCTACCTATCATTTTAATCATATCTACTAATTAGCTGCATATTGAAGAGCCCTGACGAAGTTCCCTCTGGCAAATTGGGTACGAAACGCATTGGCTGTGTGCCAGTTTTAAAGATAGTTTGAATAAAAGAAGTAACTTTGGAACAAATTTGGCTTGCTTGACTGACTCCACAACGAGTGCTCCTTCCATTTATCTTGAAGATTTGGTTACTACTGGCACCACCAGACGGCGGGTGCAGGAAGTGATTGCACCACTCACTAATAGAATGTACACAAGGATTTGATGTGCTTGACCCTGGTCTGCAGTTTGTTCTTTTTCTGTTGAAGAATCAATGTGTACACAGGAAAATGTCACTTTGTGGTCTGATGGGTTTTTATAAAACAACATTGTTCACGGTTTATCTCCTGCAAAAAACACAATGTCTGAAATTAAATGTAGGATCTGCAAATGTTTTGACGGAATCAAAACCTCCACCCGTTTTCACATTAGCACACAAATCAAAGTAACATATACAAAGTCGGTCTCCCAAATCATATTTGAAAGAAAAACTAAAAAAACTATCACTGGCTAAAAGTGATAAGAAACATACAAGCTCCAAGTCAGTTGTATTAAATGGATGACAGTTAATACAACTGATTGACTGTGTGGGTTTGTGCTTGAGGATCAGTGTGTGGGGCTGACTGTGCACATGTGTGTCAGTTTGCATCTGAGTGTGTTTGTGTGTAGGAGTAGGTGACTGAAAATATGCCTGTGGGTGGACTGATCGGTTTCACCGTGTGGCTGGAGAGGTTGGGATGGGAGACATTAAGTGCTTTACCTCATCGTCTTTCCACTCAGTGAAGTCGATTTTGAAGGCAGGCAAGGAGAACTGCTGGTTGACACCTCTCTTATAATGAACAGTCTCTGACTGCATTGCAGGGCTTTTTGTGCTGTATCTGTAGAGAGAAGGAGAAAGAGCCTTTTATGGTCCGTATTCAGCTGGGGATCAAAGGTCACCATTTTCAGTGCATAATGGAAAGAAAGAAGCTGAAGATACATAATAAGAGTCGAGAAAACCGGGGTCAAAAACAAGAAGGTGTAAAGGGAGAATATGAGACACTGGGAAGAGTGAATGACAGAGATTAAGACGGAAGTGGGCATGTGAGAAACTAAGGAGGTAAAAAAGTGTCAAAAGCGTAAGGTCAGGTTTTACAGAAGTCGCTAAGCCGGTTCAAAAAAATAAATAAAGAGTGTGAGAAAGAGAATTCGAGAAAAGAACTAGAAATAGGCAAGTGAGAAAAAGCTGCAAAGTGTACAAGAGAAAAAGCAAAAGAGAATTATACAGAGGCACAAGACGTGTTCATGATGTCAAACATGGAAAAAAGGCGAAATGTTAGACTCGAAGTGTCGAGTGTGTATGGTTTGTGAACATAATGAGAAATGTAAAAAGAGGAAAGGAGGAAATGAAATATAGATGGACAGGGCAATAGCAGCAGAGGGTAAAGCAAGATGGTCAGGACCACAAGTTGCATGTGATAAAAGTTTACTTACAAATATGCATTCAACAAAAAGGCGAGCATGAAATGACAAGGGGGCATGATGAACAGTGTAGAAGAAAAATGCAAAAGAATAAAACAGCAGCAAGAAAGTAAGACAAGGATTAAGTGGAATTCATGGGAAATATGTAATGGTGACAGAGGTTGAGGTGTAATAGGAGCACTGGACTACCCATTTACTACTTACAAACATCCACTGAAGGAAGATGGGGAGAGGGCCAACAAGAAATCAACAGCAGAGGTAACTGCACCGAAATGAAGGTATGGAGTAAGCACACAGGGCAAACCTCATTCTCCTAAGAAGGCCACAATGGCAGGGGATGCCCGAGGAAATGGAACAAATTATGGGGTAAATAGACACAATACAGAGGACAAGGAGATACCTAATAGATTAACAAATAGGGGGAGAAGTGGAGGGAACACCATGTACTGTACCGTCTTGTAAATGTAACCACGGTTGACTTTATCGATATATTCCTGCATTGTATACAATAGGGCATATGGATGTTAAGATGGAACTGTCTTGAAAGTGTATTAAATGTATTTTGTCAATGAACGCACTGCCAGGTACTTTGTTTGTTTATTCAACAAAAAGATTTATTTTTAAAGAAGGCCACAATGCTTTTTACAAATTAGGAAAATCTCAATCTGTGGGGAAAATCAAAGTAAAATCAAAGCTACCCAATTAACATTGTTCAGTACCAAACATCACAGAACAGATTATATGCCACTTTCATGACCAAACAAACCTGACAAATAATTCCAAAGGCACCTTGCGTTTGATGAGATGGAAACTCAAGCATCGGTCAGGGGTGAGCGCCCAAGGAGATTCCATATAAGGCTGGAGGCTAACATAGGAAGCTGTGTAGAAAATAGATCCCCACATGGTAAGCAGGCTAATTTCCCAATACTTACACTGCAATCCCACCAACCAACTCCTCAGTAGCCTGGCATGAAATGGTGATAGCAACGCGGGCATCAGCATCAAATGTGAACTCCAAGCTATACAGCACTTTTGGTTTTGCATTCTCCTCAGATGGACTGTCCACACCATCTTTGTACCTATAGTCAAGTAAGATAACAAGTCAGTTCCACATAACAGTTGTGAATAAAATGGCCAAATTGACAGTACAGAAAAATCTAACTTGCTAGTAAATTACACAGCAGACATGGTCTTTAAATTCACGAGGGAGAAATCTTTCTATACAGCTAAATCGGCCTCATGCTTTTTATGCTTACCCCAGGAAGTTTGAAACTGCCACGGTGCCCTTAACTACACTGCACATTGGGTTTGTACCAAATTACTGGGGACACAAGAATATTAGTACACATGGGCATTGTCCTCAAATCCTGGAAGATATGAAACCTTTTTAATGGCTGATGCCCTGAGAATACACTTTCTTTGCGGATAATATTTCTTATAAGACACAACTAGATACTTGGAAACTCAATAAATCATACATCCAGGACAAGAAATTATTTAATTAGAAAGTACCCATGAAACAGTCCTACAAGTAAAGGGCTGTTCATTCTTGGATCGAGGTAAAAAAAAGGCAGAGGTCTTCAAGATAAACAAAACATTATCCATTAACAACTAACTGGCAAATGTCCCCCCTTCTCATACCTTACAAGACGAAGAGAATCCTTTCGTATATTCACTAAACTTCTTAACGTCTTAACTGGTTCATGGGGGGCAGGTGTCACATATGGAAACTTAAAAGAGAAGGAAAACAAATGTAAATATTGTTGCGGGTTTATGACATTTATCAGCGTTCCCAATTGGGGTAATGTTTACTTGCAGATTCAATCCAGGACAAGCAAAAAAAGTACATTTGTATCAGGTAACTCATTTATTTTCAAGGTTTTGCAATGCACATTTAACCGTGTGCCTATTGCTTACCAAATTATTTTACAAAGCTTTCTATACTCGTGGATTAATTACGAGTAAGATTTGAGTAAAGATTGGAAAATTAAAACTAGAGCAGGGGATAGGAAAAACAATGGTGCCTAATACTAAGAGAGGTTGGGTTGAACATTGCAGCCCTACTTTTGGGTCCCTGCTGTCCGTTTACTGCTGAGCCCTCATTTTGCATATTATGCCCTTCTTATTGAGACCATGAAAACAGTCAGGTTGGCCCAAATGCCTGTTTAGGAGGCAGAGTCCTCTCTTTTTTCAAAAGATAACTGTATAAAACGGTTTCATAATGCAAAAGAGACATTATTTGCATTAGCTACAGGAGGACAAAATAATGATTCAAAAGTATTGTCTTCACTCCGACACCAGGTACTTATTTTTTTCTCCATCAAGTATTCACATCGGTTTGCAGCAATGTGAACTGTGCAATAACAAAAACACCATTCATACAGGTTTTCTGGAAGTCAAGTCTGGGCAAACCCAAGTGTGGGCTTGTCTCTTGTGGGTCTGGGGACCCTATTGCACCGTCACCTCCCTTGAACTCGGGCTTGGGAGCGTGGGTGCATAGGTGCTTTAAGGTGTTGGGTGGCGGAGGTCACAGACACAATTCTTTGTCTTTGTTTTCTGCAGAAGGGGCAAACAGGACAGCTGGGCCACTCACAATGTGAGTCTCACTGTCCCTCAATTTGCAGGTCAGTCTTCCTCAGCGTTGGTGTCCGGACTGGAACACAATAAGCTTTGAGTGCTGCAAAGGGTCTGGTACCCGGGTATTGGTGTTGGTGTCTTCCCACTTGGTGGGGCGACAGAACTGACCTTCAAGAGCACAGGGTAATCTTCCTTGGGAGTTGCTGCTTCGGGCAGGCTGGGAAGTGGCAACTCGGGGGACCCCACCTTGCACCTATGGTGCCTGTGGCTGCAAGGGAGGAGTTCCTCTACTCCAAGGGAGTTTCTTCAGGCAACTGGCAAAGCACTGGCAGTCCTCCGGGTTTCTTGGAGACTGTACAGCAGCAGAATGAGTCTGCTTCTTCCACGATTGTTGGGGGCATAAGTCAAGCTGGCAGGTTTGGCGCCAAGTCAGTAGTTGCTCCTCGGTTCTCATCACAGGACTCTGCTTTGTCCACACCTTCTCTTGATCTTTCGGAAAATGAAGATCTGGTATGGGAGTCCCCTAAATACTCAATTTAGGTGCATTAAGGGGAGTGAGGGGGTGGTGGCCAACAGGCTATTTAACCCTGGGGTTACTACGCCCCCTAAATTACCACTTCCTAAGGGAAGTGGGCATAACCCTGCCTAGAGATTCCTAAGTGTGCCAACACAAAGATGTCCACTTTTGAAAAGTCGTACCCACATCAGGTTAGGCCACCCTAGGGGTGGTACGAGCCTGACGATGGGCAAACCTGCCTGACTAGCTCATTTTCCTGCCTGTCCAGGTGGCAAAAGACTTTGGATAAAGGGGGTCAGCTTCCTTTCCTGTGAGGAGAGCCAGATTCGTATTTCAAAGGAGGCAACGTCTTTCAAGCTTGCCGGCCTAGGAAGGCTAATCAGCAGGTCATTCTGTGGGAGGGGGTGTGACACCCTCTACCCAGACAGGTTTAGTTCCTGACCTCCTAAGAGCAAAAGGCTCTCGCCCTAGGAGGTCAGAAACTTGTCTCGGTGGCAGGCTGGCAAAAATCAGTAAACCAACACACCAAAAGCTGGTAGATTTTCAGGGGGCACCTCTAAGGTGCCCTCTGGGTGCATATATTAATAAATCCGACACTGAAATCAGTGGTGATTTCTTAATATGAGGTGTTTGATACATGATGTAGCTGGGGAACTCGTTGTTACTAGTGTACGTATGTAAATACCTTAAGATGGCTTCCATGCTCACTTGCAATGTCTATCAGTCGAACTAGACATCACAGGGTCATATCTGCTCATGCAGATACATCCTCACATAAAATATATAATGCACCCTGCTTTAGGGCTCAAAGGCATGCTGTAGACTTACATATATTAGATGCAGTGACTTTGGCATGACACACAAGAGTCGTGTTTTCACTCATGGTTTGCTCTATGTCACGCAGCCGGCAATGGCAGTCTGTGTGGAATTTGTATGTGGGTCTCTTAGGGTGGCATAGATATGCTGCAGCTCTTAGGGACCCTCTTTAGTACTCCTTCCCTAGGTACCTGGGGTACCATTTACTAGGGACTTAGAGGGGTGGTAAAGTCCTTAGCATTTTTAGCACAATTAGACATTACCTTGTTTTAGGCAGGGGCACTGGCACGGATGTCTGGTTAGCAGGCCTCAATGCACTGTCAGAGTAGAAAATCAGCATCTAGCAGCTAAAAAGGGGGCAAAAAGTGTGTGAGATGGGTGATGGGGGGGTGCAACTGCAACAAAAGCCCAGTTCTCTACAGAAAGCACCAACATTTGTAGACCTTTTTGCATTATTATTTTTTTCACAGTAGCTGTCAGACCCAATCTCCTTCCCTCTGTGACTCAAGGGAAATGAAGCAATTTTTGCAATAAGTTGTGAAATTGTTCCTGCAAACAGAAATCTCACAGAATGGTCAAGGACAACATCTTAATGCTATGACTTTCAGAGTGTTGCATGGTTCAAAGTTCAAGGATTACTCTTAGAGGATGCTGCTGCAAAGAATGCTTCATTCAGTTATTACTCCTCACAATAAATAATATTGTCCAACCAGGAATAAAATAATATTAACAGTTAAAGAAATAGGAGGTCTTATGGCAAAATATCTTTACTTCGGTTACTATTGCTGTAACTGTAGCAACATCTCTGTCTCAAGTCCTAGACAAGTCAGGGAATACAGTAGCAACAGGCAGCCTAAGCCATAACCAAAGTGAAGGAGTGGCTTAACAGGTTTGATCAGAACGACAGTAAACTCAACTCTAGTCTGTGGTTAGATGCGCTCAGTTTTTCACAGGACTGGGACTGAATGGGGATTGCACTGCTGAGCAAGATCTGTGCTTTTCTTTTCCCAGCTGTTAGTCGGAGGTCAAAAGCCACAATCTTAAGAACAAGAGGGCACAGAGCAGGGAACCAGCGATCATGCTAGATCACATTCATGTTGTTGGGTAAAGGAGAAGCTGCATCATAATGTACAAGTGCCGAAGCCCTGACACTGGGGAAGCGCCACTCAAAGACAGGACTCCGGTACAGCTGCCAAGTAAGAGACCCATTGGCCTAACTCTGGCTCTACAGTTGGATACTGTACTCACTAGAGGTATGACAATAGTAGATGGGCAAACAGGCCTATCCAAAGACATCTCTTAGGGGTAGTGGAAGTTGTAGAGGGACAAGGGCCCTCTTAAACCATGTCAGTCACTTTCAGACTTCTCATGAACAATGACAAACACAGAGGCTCAAAGGTCTACAAACAGCAGGCTAACGGTGATTAAGATGTTGAGGCAAACAGGCCCTCATACAGCAGGTTACAGTCGCACGAAGGTTGGGCTTTGGAGAGGTTGCACAAAAGTGTGCTGGTCATTGGACTCTGGTCCTGAGAAAGGCTGTTTCACTAAACACCTGACAAATCTTTTTAATTCTCTTCCTTGGGTTACAGCAACAGTCTTCTTCCTCCTCAGACTCTGGGGTAGAAGCGAAATGGTGTGGCTGGAGTGTTCCACCACACGAAACATTAGATAAGTCAAAGTGGACAGCTTATATACAGTAAATGCTAGTTGATTTTCAAATTGAAAGTCAGCTCGCAACTTTAGAAGGGAGCAATGAATAAAGCACAAATATACGTAACAGCAAGCCTACAAGTGAACTGTGACTTTCCTTACAGGGAATCAGTTTCATATGACCTCTGGCCACACAAATGCTGTTGGTAGCAAGGCATCGCTTAGTGTAGGGTGTGCATCTACGGCTATGTCCTTGGCCACAGCCATTTATCATTTGTTGTTCCACTAAGTCCACAGGATAATGTGCTATAACTAGTTTTGTACGGGTCAGCTGAGTGCAAACCATCTTTCCAGCAACATGACATGGATGTGAATTAAATCTCAGACACATTGGTAAGTTCATGGCGTGGTTGTGACGATGGTTGTCAAACACATTAAAAGAAGTACACCCATCACCCAAAAGAGCCTAGTACTCTGTCAATGACAATCTTCCAAAATTAAGTTCAGTCCTTTACAGAATATTGGTGGTAAAGAGTTTTCTGCACAAGAAAACATACCAGAGTATTTGGAAGGAGAAAATGAGGCGCAGGCAAATACCTGGTCACTGCCAAGAACCTTTGTGTCTTACTGATTGCCTTTGCACTGGCCTTCTGTATATGAAAAGGATCACTATGTGACTAGGTAGTTAAATGTGAATATTTCCAATTGCATCTTACTCCATTTGTTTTACTGTTTTTGATTTCATTATGCTTCAACTTGATAAAATAACAGATGGAGTTCAAATGGTGATACTTGAAAGTCGTGCTGCAAAAGGTATGCAGTTCCTAGAGGGGACAGGGGAGAGACAGGTCTTTCTTCATGATGCCCTCACACACCCCGAAGGATGTCATGCTTCATCATTGGGCTTTGCTCCCAGTCGGACAGGCGCTGCAATGCCCGACGGGCTCACCGCAAACCGGACTCTTTGCCGGAGATCTTTTTTTAAGAAGCCGTGGGTTGCGCGCAGGTAAGATGGCAAGGAAAGTGTAGTGCACAGGAAGTGGATCTTAAAATAAGTCTGGATCAGTCCTATTCAAAAACAATTTTAATGGTTCAGGTAGATCCAACTTAGTTAAAAAGTGTGTAGACGCCCTATCTGGATGCAATGTTCCTAGAGGGCTATCGCTGTGTGGTAGGTCGACAAGTTTCGTGCCCTAGTTGCTCCTAACAAGTCGTATGGCACTTCATCAGGTCCTAAGTGGATGAGTGGTGCACTACTAGAGGTTTGGCTCCTAAATTATAGGGAGGTAACCAGACGCAATAGAGTGAAGCCCTAGTAGACCTATACTAGGCAGTAGAAGACCTGTGGGGACGAAAAAACAAGGGAGAGGGGAAGAAACAGACAACAATGGAGGTTAAAAACTGGCATGAACAGGAGGTGTCTCTGTAAAGTAATGAGACCTCACGTACTGCCACGTAGTAGTGGTGCTCAGGCATGCTCACGTAGTGGTATTTGCAAACATGCCAGCATTTGTGTGGTGGAGGTTGTGCAGCAAGATGCTGCAACATCAACACTAGTGGTGTTGGAGAAGGCAGTCCTCCTAGATACCTGTACTGGTATAGGAGATGACGGTCGTAGTAGTGACCAGTACTAGCTACTGATAAGGTCAGAAGAAGATACCAGGGGGGGGCGTGTGCTATGGTAAGGTTAGGTTCATATGCTAGTAGAGGAACCCTCTGTAACCAACGTGCTCATGTCTTAAAATTGTGCTTGGCATTGCGTGAACAGGGCCACCGTGGAGTTGCCATGTGCTCGGTGGTATATCTTAGTAAGGCGATATCAGCTCCCTGGATAATGAATCCGAAAGATAATTATTACATATATTGTGTAGACGTACTCGGCCACACCCGTCTGGTTGCCCGTGTGGTATGACTACGTTCGTCCTCGTGCTCGACTCCACGCTGGTTGCCTAAGCCAGTGTGAGCCAACAGTGATGTATAACAATATATATGCGACGATGTACAATTTGGAAGCGCTGGTAATTCCGGATGGTATCGGTGCCTCAATGAGCTACAGTAATGGTGGTAGCGGTGGAGGCATGCACTCTAACACAACGCACTCAAGTCACAAATTACAGGGTATGGACTTATTGACAAATATTGCATACTTGTGCATTGCTTAGTTATCGCATGCTTGTGCGTAGTGTCAAGGAGGGCAAGTGCGGCGGCCTCAGTGGTCGGGTGAACTCGCCTGAAAAATTGTAACGTGTAAACGACATGCACTAGAAATGCCGGTGGTGCCGGAATGGTTAGCGGGTGTCAATGAGCTATTAGCGACTGAACACAGTGGAGGCATACACTCGATCACATTTCAATAGAAGCGCAACACACCATGTTAGGATTTGGCTAACAAACAAGTTTGTTGCATATTAAGTGGCAAGCAGGCGGTGTTAAGCAAACTCGCTGGGGAGGGAACTCGCTATAACAAGGCAACTCACCCCCAGTATAGAGATCTACGGCCTGATGGGGAAAAAAACAGAGCACGTCATTGCGCTGATCCTAAAAAGGAAAGGGGTGATCCGGTTTAGTAACAACAAGTTTACAAGGCTTACCGGAAGGTATCCATGATATGCTGGTTGATGTATACTCACTGCTGGGTGGACGGCAACTAGCTGGGATCCTACCCTCGCTCTGGGCCCCGTGACTGCTTTTTCCGGGATCTCCGTATTTGAGCTCAGCGTGAATGCGAGGACTGGAGCGCTAACTCTCGCTGTCATGTTGGTTGTGTGCAATGCAACTTTATTGGGTAAACGTGAGAAGCAGTGCACAATCGTCGCTGTCCTATATTACCACGGGGATCGATATTCGTGGACTAGCCCACCATTAGGCCCGGTGTGTGATGCTGGAGTCGTGGCAATATCCAAACTACAGTGACAAAACAGTGTCCTCAGTGACGTTACAGCTAGCCAGTCAGTTACGGTTGATGGTTGGAGTTGCAGTGCACTGGGGCGGTTGGTCAGTTAGTCTATTGACGAAAATTGAATGGAGATTTATTAAATTAGGATGGGGTGGGAGTCACCCATGATTAATCCAATTATATGTCAGTATTGAGGAGCTTGTGTCATGCTCCAGGTGGCTAAGATACTGAAAAAAGTGTCAGTCGGGGGCTTTGAAAGATATGTTGAGATATTCCAGTACCGTGGTAAGTGTTGGTGGAATATGTATATTGACAGCACGTATGGGTGGTGAGTAATGTCACACCAGCTCAGTGGTCATTCAAGGGGTGATATGTTCAGTACCAGCGCGTGTTAGGTGGAAGTACTTATGTGTCAAAGATGACAGGTCACCTGGTGACTAGGTGAACAGCACACCTAATATTGCTGTAGACGTGGGAGGCCCTACACCCTATGTATTTAGCGGATAAGTTCTCCCCAGGGGATATCGTCATTGAGCCCCCTGAATATGGGATGACAGTTTGAAAACCCAGCTTTCTTTTCTGAACAGCGCTTCTTTCGCAATGTTCTTGCAGGATTCCAAAATGGTCCAGTGGAGGTCATTAGGGGTATGTTGTGCTTCTACATAGTGAGTACACATCTTGGTGGTTGTTTTTTAACATCTGATGTTACTCCTATGTTCGGTAATCCTTGTTTTTACTGGGCGTGTCGTCATGCAAATGTACAGATGTTGGCAAGGATATGTGATCAAATAAATACAATTGCCGGTATTACAATTAGTGTGTTTGTTTTGTTTCCATATCCATGTATCGGTCAGCGTGATGGTTTTTGTTGCTTTTTTAAGTGGACATACAACACATTGCCCGCAGGGGTAGTGACCTATAACGGGTGGTAGGCCCCAAAGAGTGTTCGGGGGTGCAGTCTGCTGCCTGGGTCTTGTATTGGTTAGCAAGTCTTTGATGTTTGCTGTGTGTTTAAAGGCAAACCTGGGTTTGCTGAATGTTTGTTCCCCTACTTGCAGGATCTTCCAGTGTTTGTTGATCACTTTCTTGATCATATTGGATTCTGGGATTTAGGTGGTAATGCAAGTCAGCAGATCGGTCTTTGGTTTGTTTTGGTTTTCGAGGAGAGCCTGTCTGTTGGTGTTTTGGGCTCTTTTTTCGGTGTTTTTTATCTGGCTAGCTGGATATTGTCTCCGTGCTAAATTGCTACTTAGTTCAGACGACTGTTTCTTGAAATCATCCATGTTACTGCAATTCCTGCCTATACGCAGAAATTGCCCATAGGGAAGATTTTCCCTGAGGGCTTTGGGATGAAAGCTCTGATAGAGTAAGGGGCAGTGGCTGTCTGTGTTTTTTTTTATAGGTGGTGGTGACCAGTCTATTTGGTTGTCTTGTGATCAGGAGGTCCAAGAAGGGGACTTCAGTGACTGAGCTATTGGCTGTGAATTTAAGGTAAGGATTAAGACTATTAATCCAGGTGAGGAAGGCAGGTATGTTGTCATTTGTGACTTTTCAAAACACAAGGATGTCGTCTATATAGCGTTGCCACAGTTGGACATTATTCCGGAAGGGATTAGTGTTGGTGAGTACATGTTTGCCCTCAAAATCCGACATGTAGAGACATGCCAGGCTTGGGGCAAATGTACTACCCATAGGTGTACCCTGGGTTTGGTGAAAGAGACTGTTCTCAAATTGTAAATAATTCTCAGTTAGAGCGATGTGTGTATACTCCATGATCAAACTGATGGGGGTAGGTGATGTCCATGTGCCGTTGCGTAGAATGGATTCCACTACCTCTAGTGTGCTTTGTTGGGGAATGTTGGTATAGAGGGCCTCTACGTCTAGGGCGAGTAGAACATCAATTAGAAGGCCCTCTTGGTTGGTAGACTCGATTAGTTTTAGGACGTCCCTGGTGTCCTAGAGGAAGGTGGGTGTGATGCGGACCAAGGGTTGGAAGAAGTGGTCATAGAATTTTGAGAGCGGTTCCAGAACTGACCCTATTCCGGACTCTATTGGTCTGCCAGGAGGTGGTCTTACCCCTTTGTGTATTTTTGGCAGAGTGTAGAAATAGGGGAGTCTGGGGTTCTCGTTGGTTAGAAATTCCGCTTTGTGTTTCGTAATCCAACCCTGGTTAAGGGATGCAGAGACCATAGAGTTGATCCAGGTGGTAAGGTGCGCTGTGGGGTCTTGGGTGAGGGGTGTGTAATAACGCTCACTCCGTAAAAGACATGTGTTTCTGTAGTCGGTCGTCGCCATAATCCCGATTGCGCCCCCTTTGTCAGCCTCCTTGATAGTGATGGTGGGGTCATTAGCCAGGAGTTTGATCGCACCTGATTCTTTTTTGGAGGTGTTCATGAAGGCAGATTTGGTCAGTTTTTCTGCTATCTCTTTGAGGACAGCTTTCTCAAAAGTCAGGATCTCCGGAGGAACCATGCCAGAGGTCGGGGTAAAGGTGGAAGGTTTTTGTAGTTCCATATCGTCGGTCACGGGTGCTGGCTGGTTGCCAAAGTAAGCTTTTAAGCATATCTTCCTGAAAAGACTCTGGAGTTCGCAATTGGTGCCGAAGTCGTCCAGAACCAAAACAAACCAAAGACCGACCTGCTGACTTGCATCATCGCCTACACCTCAAAATTCAATATGATCAAGAAAGTGATCAACAAACACTGGAAAATCCTACAAGTAGGGGAACAAACATTCAGCAAACCCAGGTTTGCCTTTAAACGCACAGCAAACATCAAAGACTTGCTAACCAATACAAGACCCAGGCAGCAGACTGCACCCCCGAACACTCTTTGGGGCCTACCACCCGTTATAGGTCACTACCCCTGCAGGCAATGTGTTGTATGTCCACTTAAAAAAGCAACAAAAACCATCACGCTGACCGATACATGGATATGGAAACAAAACAAACACGCTAATTGTAATACCGGCAATTGTGTTTATTTGATCACATGTCCTTGCCAATGTCAGTACATTGGCATGACGACACGCCCTGTAAAAACAAGGATTACCGAACATAGGAGTATCATCAGATGTAAAAAAACAACCACCAAGATCTGTACTCACTATGTAGAAGCACAACATACCCCTAATGACCTCCACTGGACCATTTTGGAATCCTGCAAGAACATTACAAAAGAAGCGCCGTTCAGAAATGAACAACTCTGGGTTTTCAAACTGCCATCCCATATTCGGGGGCTCAATGACGATATCCCCTGGGGAGAACTTAACCGCTAAATACATAGGGTGAAGGGCCTCCCACATCTACAGCAATATTAGGCGTGCTGTTCACCTAGTCACCAGGTGACCTGTCATCTTTGACACATAAGTACTTCCACCTAACACACGCTGGTACTCAACATATAACCCACTGAGCTGGTGTGGCATTACTCACCACCCATACGCATTGTCACTATACATATTCCACCAACACTTACCACGGTACTGGAATATCTCAATATATCTTTTAAAGCCCCCGACTTATACTTTTTTCAGTATCTTAGCCACCTGGAGCATGACAAGCCCCTCAATACTGACATATAATTGGATAAATCATGGGTGACTCCCAGCCCGTCCTAATTTAATAAATATCCATTCAATTTTCATCAATAGACTAACTGACCAACCGCCCCAGTGCACTGCAACTCAAACCATCAACCGTAACTGACTGGCTAGCTGTAACATCACTAAGGACATTGTTTTGTCACTGCAGTTTGGATATTGCCACGACTCCAGCATTACACACCTGGGCTAATTGTGGGCTAGTCCACGAATATCGATCCCCATGTGAGCCCCTTTCTAGTACTATAGAACAGGGACGATTGTTCACTGCTTCTCACGTTTACCCAATAAAGTTGCATTGCACACAACTAACATGGCAGCGAGAATTAGTGATCCAGTCCTTGCATACACGCTGAGCTCAAATACGGAGATCCCGGAAGAAGCAGTCACGGGGCCCAGAGCGAGGGTAGGATCCCAGGTAGTTGCCGTCCACCCAGCAGTGAGTATACATCAGCCAGCATATCAAGGATAGCTTCCGGTAAGCCTTGTAAACTTGTTGTTACTAAACCGGATCACCCCTTTCCTTTTGAGGATCAGAGCAACGACGTGCTCTGTTCCCAGTCAGGCCGTAGATCTCTATACTGGGGGTGAATTGCCTTGTTCTAGCGACTTCCGTCCCCAGCAAGTTTGCTTAACACCGCCTGCTTGCCACTTAGTATGCAACAAACTTGTTTGTTAGCGAAATCCTAACATAGTTTGTTGCGCCTCTATTGAAATGTGACTGAGTGTATGCCCCCACTGTGTTCAGTCGTTAATAGGTCATTGACGCCCGCTAACCGTTCCGGCACCACCGCCAGTGCATGTCGTTTACACATCACAATTTTTCAGGTGAGTTCACCCAAACACCGAGGCCACCGCACTTGCCCTCCTTGACACTACGCACAAGCATGCAATAACTAAGCAATGCACAAGTATGCAATATTTGGCAGTAAGTCCATACCCTGTAATTTGTGACTTGAGTGCGTTGTGTTCGAGTGCATGCCTCCACTGCTACCACCTATAGCTCATTGAGGCACCGATACCTTCCGGAATTACCAGCACTTTCAAATTGTCCAAAGTGTTCGTCATCACATATATATTGTTATACATCACTGTTGGCTCACACAGGCTTAGGCAACCAGCGTGGAGTCAAGCACGAGGATGAATGTAGTCAGTCCACACAGGGCACCAGAAGGGTGTGGCCGAGTACGTCTACGCAATATATGTAATAATTATCTTTCGGATTCATTATCCAGGGAGCCGACACCACCTCACTAAGATATACCATCGAGCACGTGGCAACACAACGGTGGCCGTGTTCACGGCATGCCAAGCACAATTTTAAGACAGGAGCACGTTGGTTACAGAGGGTTCCTCAACTAGCATATGAACCTAACCTAACCATAGCACTCACACCCCCCTGGTATCTGCTTCTGACCTTATCAGTAGCTAGTACTGGTCACTGCTAGGACTGTCGTCTCCTACACCAGTACAGGTATCTAGGAGGACTGCCTTCTCCAACACCACTAGTGTTGATGTTGCAGCACCTTTCTGCACAACCTCCACTACACAAATGCTGGCATGTTTGCAAATACCGCTACACGAGCATGCCTGAGCACCACTACTACGTGGCAGTACGTGAGGTCTCATTGCTTTACAGAGACACCTTCTGTTCATGCCAGTTTATAACCTCCATTGTTGTGTGTCTGTTTCTTCCCTTTTCCCTTGTTTTTTTCGCCCCCCACAGGTCTTCTACTGCCTAGTATAGGTATACTAGGGCTTCACTCTATTGCGTCTGGTTACCTCCCTATAATTTGAGAGCCAGACCTCTAGTAGTGCACCACTCATCCACTTAGGTCCTGATGAAGTGCCATACGACTCGTTAGGAGGGACTAGGGCACGAAACATGACGACCCACCTCACAGCGATAGCCCTCTAGGAACATTACATCCAGATAGGGCGTCCACACACTTTTTAACTAAGCCAGATCTACCTGAACCATTTAAATTGTTTTTGAATAGGACTGATCCAGACTTATTTTAAGATCCACTTCCTGTGCACTACACTTTCCTTGCTCTCTTACCCGCACGCACAGCACGGCTTATTCAAAAAAGATCTCCGGCAAAGAGCCCCGTTGATTGTGAGCCAGTCGGGCTTTGCAGCGCCAGCCCGACGAGGAGCAAGGCCCAATGATGAAGCATGACATCCTTCGGGGTGTGTGAGGGCATCATGAAGAAAGACCTGTCTCTCCCCTGTCCCCTCTTGGAACTGCATACATTTTGCAGCACAGTTCTCTAGGAGCCCTGTGTGCAGGACCTGTTTAAATAACGGCTCCCGGTCCCACCCCTCTCTCTTTTGAGGATACTTGAAAGTCAACACCATAGAGCAACAAGCATTTGCAATGCTATAGGTCTCGCATTTGCGAAATTTTAAGCTATTGGAATTGCAAATGACAATGCCTTTTCTTTATCTGTTTTCAAAACCAACACATAGATAAAATGTTTGTCATTTTACAATGCCAGTAGCTCAAATACTCGCAAACGCGAGACCTATTGCATTGCAAATTCTTGTTTAAAGGGGGCCTCGAAACGGGTCTTCATCGGGCTCTGTTGTGTGCCCTGGCACAGGCGGACAGTTTCTTTCCGGACTGCGGTGACAGCAGGCTAATGGATATGCACTGCTCACACTGCTCACTTCTCACAAGTGGAGAAGTTATGGCATGAGGTCATGCAAGGTGAGGTTGTAGAGGGGAAGGGAAATCCTTTAAAGAGAGTCATTTTCTCTCTGAATTTCCCTTGTCTTTTTGAAACTCAGGAGCAGCAGCATTGCCGTGGTGTCACCAGGGCTTTAAGTGGGAGCTTTTTCAATATTATATACAAGCCATAATTGCTGCTTATTTATCTTATGGAAGTAACAACCATTGACAAAGCCAATAGTTCTGACTTGTTGTAGGTATGATGTTACTTGTTGTATCATATATCTGGATACAATGATAAACAGCAAAATACAAGTCGGACGGCACACTATGCTAAGCACAGATTTTTAGCTTAAGTGTTTTTAAGACACGCCCTTCATTACATTGGCCACGCCTCTTTGAGAGACCCCCCCAGTTTTTTTCATCCCAATTGAAGCCCTGAGTATACCTGTGAGTGCGAGCTGAGAGTTCCCTGTAGGAAAGGAGTACGTTAATGAGCATGAGCATATCCTGTCGGAGAGGAGTACGTTAATGAGCGTGAGCATATCCTGTAGGAAAGGACAAACTGCATGTGCTACTGCTGCGTACAGGATACTGAGCGTGGGCAGTAAATATGTTGTGGGAGAAACCACAATGAGTTGACATGGGAAACATCACTTTGTTAAATCTGCGCATATAAACAGCGCGGGGACATTATAAACAAAGAGGGGAGAAAATGGCGTAACGGCCAGATTTACCATAGTTGGAACCGGATTAGAACCTCGGCAACATCCTGCGTTTTTGGGCAAATCACTTCATCTCCCTGCGCCTACCAATAAAATAACTTGCCCTTGTGTAATGTAACTGTTGCTAATTTAAAGTGCTTCAATACCTTTAGGTCGAGTTCGCGCTATAAAAACAGCAAACATAAATAAACAGAGACGGTCAGCAACACACACACACCCTTGTAAACCTGGCACACACGCTTTGAGTGAAAGGACACACCCAGGGCTCTGTGCCACACCCACAGGCGTGTAACAGATTGGTAAATCACACAAGAACCAATGGAGCATAGGAGGAGCCACGCCCAGTCAAACATATTAGACGGAAGTGACACGCCTCCAGCCGAGAAAACACAAGCTGAGCACACCTACCCCTCACAATATACAAGATACAGAACTCGGAGGCGCCTACAGGTCCCCGGACAGAAATCACACCCGGGATCTTCGACACCCCAACAGGTGAACACAGGCACACTCAGATCTACAGGGGGTGACACTCCTGCTCGGGTGTCACACCCACAAACAGACACGGACTCTCAGAGAGGCACACGCAGACCGAGGTCTCCGGACAGAAATCACATCAAGGGATCCTCGACACCCTAACAGGTGAACACAGGCACACACAGATCTACAGACCGCTAGCTGCCAGAGAGGTGTGACGCGCACACCTATGTGTGTGTACAAGTAAACACACAAGGACACAACCTAAGCAAGAACAGCCGTGCACAACACCAGCTGCTCTACTGGGGTCATTCGAAGACAGGCGCAGAAGAACAGGGCGAGCAGGCGCCACGGATCCGTACATTCACAGATGACCCAGGTCTTACGGTATTATTGTTTTTATGTGCCCGCCCCCTCTGAGACCTGGCTCACCAGCCCAGCCACTTCTAGAAGGTTCTCCGCAATATTGCAGGTTTTCACCCCCTCTCCCGCCCACACACACACAGATGAGCAGCAGATGAGTAGGTTCAAAACGGCCGCCCAGTCTCGGAGGCCATGTCTGTGTCCAGGGGAAAGCGAAAGCATGCCATGCGCGCGTTCAGGGAGCCGAGCCCGCGTACATCTGCTGTCCCTTGTGCTAACGTTGCCAGCCATGCGCGTGTACATGTCCTGTCCCCCTTCGACCACCAAACCAACAACAATAGGTCTCGCCAAGGCGAGCAGCGCATGCGCTGCGTCGCTAGGGGAGACCTAAAAATGGTACACTGAAGTGCCTGCCCATTAGGAAATCGGGGGAAAAACATACAGGAAAAGATCTCGAAGATCATCAAAGATGTTGAAAAACAAACTCGGTTGCCAGCGGGCAAGCGTGTTTTGCCCCAGTTATTTGTAAATGTCTTCCATTATTTTGTCTCTTAAGCTAAAAGACATGGGTTGTTATTGAATCTGCATAGAGGTCTTGGATCAGAGAATTAAGTGGAGGTTTCCTTTTTCCACTTTCCCCAAAGAGTATTTTTTTGTTACCCAATTTGAAAGCTGCTAATCATAAAGCGCAAAGAAATGTTGCAAGCGGGCTGTTTTTCTTCTCCTGAGCTCAAGTTATAAATAGAAATTAGAGCATAGAGACTTGCATCCTACTACACAGCCCTCATTAAAATAATGGAGTTTAAAATTTCTTTTAAGCTGAGAGCATGGAGGCTTTCCTAACTTCAGTGTCTCAATTACCTTGGTGTTTGCCTTGGTGCGAAGTCCCCTCCTAAGGACAGACATGTTTTTGTGTAACTGCATTTCGGCAGGCACTTATGATCAGAAATTGATGTGCAATTCTTAATCCAACTGTGCTAGAAGATCTTACCTTGGACAGTTCAGAGCCTTAACACCATCAATTTCCACAATTTCTTTACGTTTGTGTTGTTACTCTTTGTAGGCCTTTCTGATCACAAGCATCTGTTAATTAAGTTCTTAAATCTGCATGTTATGTTATGTTATCTGCTCATATATGGTGTCGGGACTCACTCCCGAAGGAGTAGCTCGTGCTTCCTACTCAACGACTGCACATAGAAATGAAAACAATATTTTAAGTAACAAGAGCAACCCTTATGTCCTTGTGAACCGGGTAAGTACACAGTACAGAAAACAATATTCACAAGGAACTCATTTATAAACATTGGTCTCTCATGTGCAACATCTGTCGTTGCTTTTGAATTAATCACAAAAAATGACCTAGTAAGCAAGAACACTCAGAAAATAATATTTACAATGAGCCCACACAAAAACCCTTTTCCTTTCAGAATCTACCAAACCTCAGCCGAGGTGGGTTTATTTAATATACAATTTCTATGTCGCTGACTTATTATCCATATACAAAAAGATACAAATATTCCTAACATTAACAGTGATTTGTGACCCCAAGTGAAAGAACCATAACCACTTATTATGTGACAAAGTGAAAGACTTAAAAAGGTTATTGGAAAATTACAAGGACAGACTTTATACAATTTTTACAATAATTCAATCCAAGCTGTCTCAATATGTATTGTCGACGGCGTTTCGACCCGTTCTAGATACTGGGTCTCATCAGGACTGTGTTTCTGGGGACTAAAAAGAAAAATAACGAAGTATAACTATGCAATTATGGACTTAGTAAAGTAATATTAATGAAGGGAGGTGGGGCTTGTGGGGCAAGGATCGTGGCTTACCAGTTTAGCTCATACATACGTCCATGTAGGATCCAGTATAGTATTGATATGCTGGATGAATGAATCTGACCAGACCTGGAAACAGGGAGTATAATGTTTCAGTTCTTATACTACGTTCCATTAAAAATTGTGATCACCCAGGTGTAATTACAGGTCACACTTACTTCAGTTTATCTTTATCCAAACGTGTCAGTTTGGGATATAAATCTTCTTGTTATAAAGGAATCTGACGAAATATAGATTCCTAAGGTTTAGATCACTCCTGTGTCGAAATTCTGGAACATATTAGATGTTGGGGATTATTGGCGAATAGCTATTCACTATAATTCATAGTTATTCAAGGCAATTTACTCAATTTTTACTTAAAGCAAGACTTACTTGTCTGGCCTTTTGATAAGGAGGGCAGAATCTTCTAACTTTAGTTGTTACTTCAATAGTAACCCTCTACGAGGCGCTGACCCGCTGTAATTAATTGAGAGTAGATTAGCGCGAGTTCTAAAAAATATACTGTTATCTTTCATTAAATTTCTTTGATAATACAGAGTGCTTACTTACTTGGTGTCAGTCACCTGGTCTACAATTCAATTGCTTCCGTGTGTAGGTAGCTGGCTAAATCCCGCTATAAAACCCGGAAGTGGACAATCCCTATAAATGCGAGGCTGCATGCGCATCGCAAGTAGAAAGACGGTGAAAACGGCGGCCATCTTGTCATGGAAAGAAAAACGTAGTGGTCCTGTAGAATATCAAGCGATGTGCTATCATGGACCATGTGGCACATACTTTAACTGTTTACTATGAGGGTTTTTATTTTTTTTGACAAAACTACGTTTAGTGCGAATACTGCAATATACGATATAGTATTGGACTTAACTTAATTTTGCTAGACATATTGGGCACCACCTTATTTAATTACAGTTGCCCAGTTCGCTATCAAGGACTAATGCATGGACATACTCTGCTATGTAACCAAGAAATGGACATTCCCTATATTTGTGAAGCTGTTACTTATCACAAATAACGAGACGGCAGGAATGTCGGCCATCTTTAAATGGTAATACTGCCTATCATAGCCCTGTAAGATATCTATTACCATTCTTGTACAAGTAAACATGATGACTTAATGTGTAACCATATTAGAAGCAACAGCCATTTCAAAGTACTGGATGGATTCATTACGATCTATTCTTTCATAAAATAACATTAATTCATGTGTATTCATCTACAACTATAAATCATATAACACATCACAACTCTGTAACAATCATCTATACAGTGACATACTGAATTTTATACAACAACCTTATTGTCATATACCAGCCAGTATTCCTGTCCAAAAGCTATTTGAATATCTACAATCATTGTTATTCCTGGTATACCATACATTTAAAAAGAACATTCCATACATTTTGAAAAAACATTTTGAAAAAACATTTAGAAAAACATTCTACAGATGGGACACCTTGCACAGTATTTTCTTATACCAATATCATTGAGTCTACATATTGTGTCTACATATTGTATATACCATTCCTCCCAATACATGACAGAGCCCTGTCTGATACATGGGAGACGGCGTATGGAGTAGTAGTCAGTGTAGACTTATAAATCTCCGCCACTCTTCAAGACTGTTTAGGCCATCACGGATAGATCCACACTTATCTATCCATTTACATTCCAGTGCTTGTAAAATCAGTGAGATGTCACCTCCTCTGGGTGGCAATTTCGCCTTCTCTACCACCTGCCATCGCACATCGTTGGCAGAATGGCCTTTTTCAATGTAATGATCCACCAAGGGTGCATTGATCGCTTGACAACGAATTTGGCTCCTGTGTTGGCCGATCCGTGCTTTTACCGGTTGTGTAGTCTGCCCTATGTAAATCAATTCACATGGGCACCAAACACAATAGATAACATTAGTTTTAGCACAATTGGTCAGATCATATAGTTTCACATTAACATTTCCATGTTTGAAAAATGTTGTTTCCTTAGTGAAATTACAGGCTACACAATTACCACATTTGTAATGCCCTGTTGGTGCTGGTAATGACCATAGATCTTGTAAGGTTCTGTTGTTTTGATACATGCTCGTATCTGAATGGACCAGATGATCTCTGATGTTTTTACCTTTTTTTAAAGAAAACATAGGCATTTCGCGACAGGAATCAAGAGTATTTAATGTGGACCGATGTTTTTTAATTGTCTTCTGTATTTGTGTGCTCAATGGACAGAAGGTGGTGACACACACTGCTTTTTTCATGGTTTCTCTGGTTGTTTTCTCTAGCAACACCTCCCGGGGGCTGAACCAGCTCTCTTCATCAAGGTTTTTACTAATCTTTTTGGATAGCCTCTTTCTCGTAACCTGGAACTCAATATATTGGCCTCCCTGAAAAAATCTTTTTCTGTGCAATTTCGCCTTAACCTCAAGAATTGGCCATATGGAAGGCCATCTTTGAGGGACCGTGGATGAAAACTAGTATACTGCAGTAAGATGTTTCTATCTGTGGGTTTCCGATACAATGTTAAATTCAAACGGTTTTCCCGACATCTTATTTTCAGATCCAAAAATGGTACAATTTCTTTGTCTTTATAGTATGTGAAAGTCAGTGCAGTTTGACATGTGTGTAAGTACGTCACAAATGAGTTCAAATCTTCCTCAGTTCCAACCCAGATAAAGAAAATATCATCGATATATCGCTTCCAACACTTTATGTTTGTGTGGAAGGGATTATCGGCATTGTTGATGTACTTATCTTCTAGGTCTCCGACATTTCAGGTGGCATCATGCTGTTGGTAGGTATAAAGGTTGATTTTCGGGCGCATCTGTGACCTAGAAGAAGGTAGAGTTTCTTCACGATCACTGAAAAAAACTTCCTTTGTACCAACTGAAACAACAGATTTTTTTAAGTTGCATACAGAATTACACACATTTTTCAGGTCCTTACGACTTAGAGTTTTTTTCAGTGATTGTGAAGAAACTCTACCTTCTTCTAGGTCACAGATGCGCCCTAAATCAACCTTTATACCTACCAACAGCATGATGCCACCTGAAATTTTGGCATTTGAAAAAGCAGTGTTGGTAGATATTTTGAAACTGAAAGAACACAAGAAATTTACCCCTTTCAATATCCCCAAACTTGAACGAGATGCCCTGATTTAATTAAAGAACAATAAAAATATTATTTTGAAACCAGCGGATAAAGGGGGTGGGATTGTAATTCAAGAAAGAACCAAATATGAGGCAGAAATAATGAGACAAATCAGTAATATAGACCACTACAAGAAACTGCCTCAAGATCCCCTCAAAGATGTTCAGAGATCAATACAATTGGTCACCACAAAAGGATTAGATGAAGGCTAACTAAATTGGAATTTGACTTTTTAAATAAAAGCTGCCCAAGGACTCCAGTCCTATATACTTTACCAAAAGTACATAAGGACATAGATAACCCTCCAGGAAGACCAATCCTTTCAGGATGTGGGTCAGTTATGGAACCACTGGGTCATTATATCGATAGTTTTATCAAGGAATATGTCCCGGCTTTACCTACTTATGTCAGGGATAGTACCTATATGATCAATCTGGTAGAAGGTATGGAATATAATCCCATTATTGAAACCTTGGTTACTATGGATATCAATTTGTTGTATTCGAATATTCCCCAACAACAAAGTATTGAGGTCATTAAACATATCCTAGATAAGCGACCAGCACCGGCTGAGGTTCCGACTGAATTTATCATTAATTTGCTGAAAATTGCACTGACAAAAAACTATTTTAAGTTTAATTCAGACTATTATCAGCAATGTTCAGGAACATCTATGGGTGCAATTTTTGCCCCAAATTTGGCAAATCTTTATGTCGGAGACCTAGAAGATAAGTACATCAACAATGCCGATAATCCCTTCCACACAAACATAAAGTGTTGGAAGCGATATATCGATGATATTTTCTTTATCTGGGTTGGAATGGAGGAAGATTTGAACTCATTTGTGATGTACTTACACACATGTCAAACTGCACTGACTTTCACATACTATAAAGACAAAGAAATGGTACCATTTTTGGATCTGAAAATAAGATGTCGGGAAAACCGTTTGAATTTAACATTGTATCGGAACCCCACAGATAGAAACACCTTACTGCAGTATACTAGTTTTCATCCACGGTCCCTCAAAGATGGCCTTCCATATGGCCAGTTCTTGAGGTTAAGGCGAAATTGCACCGAAAAAGAAGATTTTTTCAGGGAGGCCAATATATTGAGTTCCAGGTTACGAGAAAGAGGCTATCCAAAAAGATTAGTAAAAACCTCGATGAAGAGAACCTGGTTCAGCCCCCGGGAGGTGTTGCTAGAGAAAACAACCAGAGAAACCATGAAAAAAGCAGTTTGTGTCACCACCTTCTGTCCATTGAGCACACAAATACAGAAGACAATTAAAAAACATTGGTCCACATTAAATACTCTTGATTCCTGTCGCGAAATGCCTATGTTTTCTTTAAAAAAAGGTAAAAACATCAGAGATCATCTGGTCCATTCAGATACGAGCATGTATCAAAACAACAGAACCTTACAAGATCTATGGTCATTACCAGCACCAACAGGGCATTACAAATGTGGTAATTGTGTAGCCTGTAATTTCACTAAGGAAACTAAATTTTTCAAACATGGAAATGTTAATGTGAAACTATATGATCTGACCAATTGTGCTACAACTAATGTTATCTATTGTGTTTGGTGCCCATGTGAATTGATTTACATAGGGCAGACTACACAACCGGTAAAAGCACGGATTGGCCAACACAGGAGCCAAGTTCGTTGTCAAGCGATCAATGCACCCTTGGTGGATCATTACATTGAAAAAGGCCATTCTGCCAACGATGTGCGATGGCAGGTGGTAGAGAAGGCGAAATTGCCACCCAGAGGAGGTGACATCTCACTGATTTTACAAGCACTGGAATGTAAATGGATAGATAAGTGTGGATATATCCGTGCTGGCCTAAACAGTCTTGAAGAATGGCGGAGATTTATAAGTCTACACTGACTACTACTCCATACGCCGTCTCCCATGTATCAGACAGGGCTCTGTCATGGATTGGGAGGAATGGTATATACAATATGTAGACACAATATGTAGACTCAATGATATTGGTATAAGAAAATACTGTGCAAGGTGTCCCCTCCGTAGAATGTTTTTCTAAATGTTTTTTCAAAATGTTTTTTCAAATTTATGGAATGTTCTTTTTAAATGTATGGTATAGCAGGAATAACAATGATTGTAGATATTCAAATAGCTTTTGGACAGGAATACTGGCTGGTATATGACAATAAGGTTGTTGTATAAAATTCAATATGTCACTGTATAGATGATTGTTACAGAGTTGTGATGTGTTATATGATTTATAGTTGTAGATGAATACACATGAATTAATGTTATTTTATGAAAGAATAGATCGTAAAGAATCCATCCAGTACTTTGAAATGGCTGTTGCTTCTAATATGGTTACACATTAAGTCATCATGTTTACTTGTACAAGAATGGTAATAGATATCTTACAGGGCTATGATAGGCAGTATTACCATTTAAAGATGGCCGACATTCCTGCCGTCTCGTTATTTGTGATAAGTAACAGCTTCACAAATATAGGGAATGTCCATTTCTTGGTTACATAGCAGAGTATGTCCATGCATTAGTCCTTGATAGCGAACTGGGCAACTGTAATTAAATAAGGTGGTGCCCAATATGTCTAGCAAAATTAAGTTAAGTCCAATACTATATCGTATATTGCAGTATTCGCACTAAACGTAGTTTTGTCAAAAAAAATAAAAACCCTCATAGTAAACAGTTAAAGTATGTGCCACATGGTCCATGATAGCACATCGCTTGATATTCTACAGGACCACTACGTTTTTCTTTCCATGACAAGATGGCCGCCGTTTTCACCGTCTTTCTACTTGCGATGCGCATGCAGCCTCGCATTTATAGGGATTGTCCACTTCCGGGTTTTATAGCGGGATTTAGCCAGCTACCTACACACGGAAGCAATTGAATTGTAGACCAGGCGACTGACACCAAGTAAGTAAGCACTCTGTATTATCAAAGAAATTTAATGAAAGATAACAGTATATTTTTTAGAACTCGCGCTAATCTACTCTCAATTAATTACAGCGGGTCAGCGCCTCGTAGAGGGTTACTATTGAAGTAACAACTAAAGTTAGAAGATTCTTCCCTCCTTATCAAAAGGCCAGACAAGTAAGTCTTGCTTTAAGTAAAAATTGAGTAAATTGCCTTGAATAACTATGAATTATAGTGAATAGCTATTCGCCAATAATCCCCAACATCTAATATGTTCCAGAATTTCGACACAGGAGTGATCTAAACCTTAGGAATCTATATTTCGTCAGATTCCTTTATAACAAGAAGATTTATATCCCAAACTGACACGTTTGGATAAAGATAAACGAAAGTAAGTGTGACCTGTAATTACACCTGGGTGATCACAATTTTTAATGGAACGTAGTATAAGAACTGAAACATTATACTCCCGGTTTCCAGGTCTGGTCAGATTCATTCATCCAGCATATCAATACCATACTGGATCCTACATGGACGTATGTATGAGCTAAACTGGTAAGCCACGATCCTTGCCCCACAAGCCCCACATCCCTTCATTAATATTACTTTACTAAGTGCATAATTGCATAGCTATACTTCGTTATTTTTCTTTTTAGTCCCCAGAAACACAGTCCTGATGAGACCCAGTATCTAGAACGGGTCGAAACGCCATCGACAATACATATTGAGACAGCTTGGATTGAATTATTGTAAAAATTGTATAAAGTCTGTCCTTGTAATTTTCCAATAACCTTTTAAAGTCTTTCACTTTGTCACATAATAAGTGGTTATGGTTCTTTCACTTGGGGTCACAAATCACTGTTAATGTTAGGAATATTTGTATCTTTTTGTATATGGATAATAAGTCCGCGACATAGAAATTGTATATTAAATAAACCCATCTCGGCTGAGGTTTGGTAGATTCTGAAAGGAAAAGGGTTTTTGTGTGGGCTCATTGTAAATATTATTTTCTGAGTGTTATTGCTTACTAGGTCATTTTTTGACATTTTTTGTGATTAATTCAAAAGCAACGACAGATGTTGCACATGAGACACCAAGGTTTTTAAATGAGTTCCTTGTGAATATTGTTTTCTGTACTGTAGAAATGAAAAGAGGCAGGTTTTTAATTGTTTTTTTAAATTTATTGTTTTAACTTGGAGAGGTCCAAACAGGAATATACATGCAGAGGGAGTTTGTTCCAGTGCAATGGGGCAAGATAAGAGAAGGAACGGACCCAGACTGTGGCAGTGCGACTCTGAGGGATCTTTAAAGTGCTTCGTTAGCGGACCTGAGCAAACAATTGGGTTGGTAGTGGCGGAGTCGTGAATGGAGATAGGTGGGTAGGGAGTGCCTGAGAGTTTTGTGGGTCAAATGGCAGAGCTTGAAAATGACACTTTTGTTGGTGGGCAGCCAGTGTTAGACTTTCAAGATAGGAGCGAAGGAGGGCCATGAGGGGAGGTTGCAGATCAGACGTGCTGTTGTGTTTTGCACTACCTGCAGCTTGGACAGTAAAAAGTCGTTGGCTGCCACAGGTATTGCATTATCATAGTCAAGGTGACTAGTAATTAACACCTGGACCAGGGTCTTTCTGGAAGTTGAGGGGAGCCAAGGGAAGAACTTTGTTTAGGAGGTGCATGGTAGCAAAGCAAGTGACATAGGTAATGTAGAAAGCTGGCTCTGTTCATGGTATGCCACTAGGTAGTAATACGGTGGACAGAGTTCAGAGATTCCCCCAGAAGTGTACAAGGCTCAATACAAACCCAAAGTGCTCGGTTAGTGGTACTGTGGGCGAGTAGACTTAGGCAAAGCACAGAGGAGTGCAAGATATTTATTCTACACACATTGACCAATTAACGACACACAACTCAACAAGCATTTGCAATGCAATAGGTCTCGCATTTGCGAGAGTTGGAGCTGTTGGCATTGTAAATAGTAATGACCTTTATTGACGTGTTAGTTTTTAAAACATAAATAAAAGGCATTGTGATTTAGAATGCCAATAGCTTAAACTTTCGCAAATACGAGACCTATTGCATTGCAGGGTGGAGAGCTGGAAGAAAGGATGGCTGGATGGGTGAAAGGGTAAATGATTGTATGGATGAGTGAATGGATGGTGGAAGAGTTGATGGATGAGTGAAAGGATGGATTGGGTGAAAGGATGGATGGATGAGTGAAAGGGTGGGTAAAGGGATGAAAGAGTGAAATGATGGATGTAAGGATAGATGATGGATAGGTGTGCAAATGGTTGCAAAGGTTTGGATATGGATAGGCACACAGATGTAAGGACAGAATGAATGGTGAAAGACTGAATGATAGATGAAAGAATTAATAGATGACTTTTTGAGTGACACTCAACTGCTACTTGAATGTTACACTAGTAATTGTAAATGTTTGCATGTTTTGTTTTAAGTGTAAGGTTTTAGGGAAAGCCTCATAGTGCCATGAGATGTGCTTGAGATGTATATTTTGTTTGTAGCAATAGGCAAGGCATTAAAAATAAACTATGTAATAGTGTATCAACAGTGCATTCTTTAATAAAGCTGCAGGGAAAAGCACCTTTGTGACTTCGGTCAGTTGTGCAGCTCTCTGCGAAGCCCCTATAAGCAAAGTCAGATTCTATATTTTAAGTTCCACTTGCTGAAACACCCATAATGCGTGCCTATAGTGGGTTCATCACAGCAATCCTCCCTTTAGTTCACCTATGGGTGCCGCTTTACATCTTTCAATGGCACTCAGATTTGAGATGCAAGTAACAAAGTCTATCCAAGCAGATCTTCCTGACCACTTCTCTCACCAAACATGCCTGCTCAGGACCATGAGTTGTAAACAAAATATCAGACTTGACAACCCAGTGCAGTACTCGTATAAATAGAGTATTATTATATGAAATACCACAAAAAGACCTCATAGCAAACAACAACTCTGTCACAAAAGTTAATATCCAGTTTGAGAGAAAGAGAAGACAACTAATCTACACTACTTATAATGTAGACACCACTTTACACTTAATGTTACAGAATCAAAATATAAACCAATAATTCATGGAAGTCAATTCATGCAAAGCAGAGCGAGTATCATCCATCCTTTTCCTATGGATGACATCACATAATGGTCCTTGTCCCGCCATTTCCCCAACAAAAGCTTCAGATGAGATGCCAAGCAAAGGCCTAGTGTGCAATGTACACACAGTAAACATGGCTCATTTGGTTCTGTCTCCTTTCTTTTCCTTCCTATGCCTCTCTGCTCCCTGAGATTATGGGTAACAAGGCAAGATAAATAGCAGCAGTTGCTACCCCCCTCTGACGTCCATGATACACACGTATCTGCTTCCAGTAACAGTGCGCAAGCTAACATTATGTCAGCGGCTTCGTGTTTGGCAAATAGTGTAGTCTATTGAACACATGTTCTGAAAATTAAAATGAACGCAGACTGCTAAAGTTCATGTGTAAAAAAAAAAAAACGCCTCACTCTTCCCACAAAGCTCAGGAGCGTGTCTTGTTTACATGGGCGTCCTGGAACAATCTGCTAGGTCACTTCTCACACAATCAAAGCAAAGCAGGCAGCTGTGTTTTTGAAGTTAGGAAACGTCATGTGTTTTTCAAGAATGTGCAGGCCCAGTGACTGAATAGTCACGTTAAAAGCGAACAATTCGCAACCGTCTTCCTTACTAGTTCCTAACAATGATAGGGAAGGTACACACTTACCGCCAGGGCTTCCAGTGCACAAGAATTGGTGCACCTCTTAAATTCACACCAGTGGTGGTTAAAATAAAAGACGAGTGCTTCCTGTCAAGTATGCCTTCCAGCTTAAAAAAAAGTGAAAGCACATACTGTCAGCATATTTATACCGTGAATGTACGTGTAAATCGGCAACTTGTACCCAGCTTAAACAGCTTACTTATTTGGCAAAGTATATTTGCAAGATTTGAACACGGAAAAAAGAATAAGGAAAAAAAAAGAAAGACGAAAAAGGCTGTGCTGCGTTTTTGCAACGTGTCTTTCTTGCAATGCTGAGGATATGTAGCCCAGAGCGATAATAAATTAATGTGAAGATCTCTAAATTCCACTGCAGGTCTGTGGGAAGACTCCGTGCATTTTACACCCCAGAAACAAGTGCAACACCTTGCATGTTATGAATCCCATGATTTAAAAAAATAAAAAGCATGCAGCCTGCTAAGTGCCATCGGTGACTGAATACACAATGGTCCGTAAGTATTCTGGAGACAGCATACAAACATTTGAAGGGAAAGTATGTATGAACTGCAATCGGAAACACACATTAAAAAGATGCGCTTACTGTAGCCAGGGAACTTCACAAACAAAGGTGAAGGTTTGCGTTGGGTTTTACATTTCTGCTTCTTTCTGCTGCACAGAACGTGTAGCCAACAGTCAGCCGTACATTCTGTCATTACACATTTTCTGAGGCATCCGCCGTCAGGAAATCGCTTTTTTGGGGAGGGGGTCTATATAAAGGCACAGGCCCCTTTGCAGCAGTATTATGCAAGTCCTTAGCTTTTTATACTGTTTATGAAGCTCATGGCGGATTGGAACAAAGCAAACCGGACTTGCGTACCCTGGAGCATTCAAAGCGGCATCGCCTGCATGCCAAGTGGCCTGCTGAATTCCACCGTAGTGTAGCGGAGCTTGTCTGAGGTGAGCCGTGGAAGGCTCACACCGAGTGCGGGCATGGGGGTGAAAATCTACAGGCAGCGGATTGCGGGTGGGGGAGCAAAAAAAACACAGACAACGGAGTGCGGGCGGGGGGGGGAGGGGGCTGCGATGCAATCCTTACCTTTTTATACTGTTCGTGAAGCTCCCGGCGAATTGGAACAAAGCAAACCCTACTTGCATACCCTGGAGGCTTGAAAGCGGCATCGCCTGCATGCCAAGCGTCCTGCTGAATTCCACCGTAGTGTAGCAGAGCTTGTCTGAGGTGAGCCGTGGAAGGCTCACACCGAGTGCGGGTGGAGGGGGGGGGGTGTAAAAATTCACATAAGGCACAGACCCCTTTGCAGCAAGCGCACACCGTACGCGTGCACATCTCATGTCCGCGCAGGCACAGTGAGCAGCGCTGTGCTGAAATGCCGAGAGAGGGAGGCAAAGTGAAAGCGCGCCATGCGCTCATTGTGTTGAAATGCCGCAAGCCGTACGCTTGCACACCGCCTGTCCGGGCGCGTGCACATCTCCTGTCTGGGCAGGCACGCCAAGCAGGAGACAGGGAGGTAACAAAACATGCCTTACTCCCAATAAAAAGCACGCATTTGGGAGCGGCGCCAATAAGAAGCATGGGTGGCGCTTCCAACTCCGCTTCGCAAGCTAAATCAAGAATAGATCTTGCCAGAGCGAGCAGCGCATGCGCTGCATCGCTAGGCAAGACCTGAAAAGGAGATCTAGACTAATTTTACAAAACAATAAGCTTTGTTCAAGTTTCATTTTGAGACCAAGATCTTCGCAAAAGGTTAAGTTTTTTAGGAAAAATACCTTAGTCTTTCAAAAGTTGACAGTGCAATGTTGACCTATAGAGGAAAACAAAAATATGATTTCCCGGGGAATTTTATCACTTACAGTTCCAGTCTTCAGGGTCCAAGATCAGCAGAGGCCATGGGTCAGGTAAGTACGTAGACTGCACCACTAGAGGCACAGGGGCGGCCAAGTGCAGAAGTCAGATTCGGAGATGGGCGTTTCAATGGAGACTGGGGGTGCTTGGAGCCACGCTGCTTGCAGTTAAGTAAATTGGTTGCAGGAGCCAAGCTTCGGAGGTTAGAGAAAGCTCAGGTGGGGCCATAAGGCAGCACCAAACATACACCACCAGCGGCACAGGGACGGAAGGGTGTAAAAACAGCATCAGGTGGCCAATGCTTTCCAATGGAGAACTTGGGTTTTGAAAACAGGCTTGAGGCATCAAACCAGAGGCCTCTCAGATCAAACCAACGACAGCAGAGGCAAGTTGAGATGTCATAGGTCACAGGTACATAGTTGGGCGAGCTCCTCAAGGCCCAGGGGCTTCGGGTGCAGGGGTGCCCTTTGATGTTGGGTTTTTCTTACCAGGCCAGTCTTGGTTTGGGGGGAGCCTCTGGAATCAGGCTGCAGGTGTTGTCGTGGAGTCCAGGAGGGGTCATTCAACACTGGACTTTGGGTCAGGATCGCTGGGGAACCTTTTCTGGATTGATGGGCCACCTGGACACTGGTCAGAGGCGTCAGATGCAGAGTGGCCAGGACTCGCAGTTCCGGAGGGCACCAGAGTCCATTGTGTTGATTTCCGCTGTCCTGTGGAGTTCTGGTCTTTATCAAAGGCAGGCAGTCTTCCTCTGGTTCTGGAGGTTGCTGGCTGTAGGACAGGCATCATTTTGTTTGCAGGGGCTTTGAAGCTATAGACATCTTGGTAGGGCTGGGGCCCAAGTCAGTAGGTGTCTTCAGTCTTCACTGCACAGTATCTTCATCCTTCTTCTTAGGTTGGCATGAACTAGTTTCTGGGTTTAGGGGAGCCACCTAAAAAGTAGATTTAGTGGTGTTTTAGGGAAGTGACAGGTAGAGCCACTGGACATCTAACCTAGAGTGTCTACACACTCAATTATGCCACCCTCCTGTGGTAGGAGATATAGCCCTAGCTCTGATTGGAGGGGGTCTCCCCATCTTAAAGATGGCAGGGACTGAAAGGTGTGCTTTCCTTCGCTTCCTGCACCTTAGGGATGGAGTTGGCAGAGGTGGGTACACCTCCTATTCTTGCTAGGTTTTCCTGCCCTAAGTGGGGGTCTAAACCAGGAGCTGCCATCAGCTGCTAGCATCAGAGGCTGGGGTTGCATTACAAAGACAGCAGGACTTTGAAGCTTCCCTCTCGCACGTTGTGCCCATCCTGGGGGGAAGAGGTGTAACACCTCCGCCCAGGATCTACTTTGTTTCTGGTCCCAGAGAGTGGAGATTCTAAACCCAGGGGTCCAGAAACACGTCTGTTGATGGCAAGCAGACTGAAACCTGTCAGGGACTCCACCAGAGTTGGTAGGATTTCGGAGGGCACCTCTGAGGTGCCCTTTGAGTACATTTTTCAATAAATCCCACACTTGCATCAGTGTGGGTTTACTGAGAGGAGTAGTTTGGTGTCAAACACTGAAGGGTTCAGAGAAGCCATCATGGTCCTGGAGAACTTGAGTTGTCAATTTTCCAGCCCATGTACAATTCATGGCTTCCCTGGCACCTACAAAATCTAAAAATAGACAAATATTGTTGGGGCATATCTGCTCATGCAGCTATGTCCACACCTGTGATTTAGCGCACTCTGCGTTAGGGCTGTAAGGCCTGCTATAGTGGTGACTTACCTATACCTTAGACAGTGCTATTTTGTGCCATGTCGACTTTCTCGTTTGGTCTGCACCAGGGCCTGCGATCTGCAGTGGCAGTCTGCATGACCTAGGTAATGAGTCCCTAGAGAACCCTCTTCAGTCCCCACGCCCTAGGTACACAGGTACCATTTACTAGGTACTTACAGAGGGCCTGAAGGGCCAATTGTGGAACAGTTTTAGGGAAGAAGCACTGGCACAGGGGACCTGGTTGGCAGTGACCCTGTGTATTACAATCAAAACCACATCAATTTCCAGGCAAAAAGTGGGGTTCCAACCAAGTCAAGAGGCACTTTCTCACAGGTAGTGTTAATACTGTTTTTCAAGGTGAGAGCTTAATACCCAGATTCTTTACAACCTGTTTTGGAATAGGGACAGAGCCGAATTCCACAGGCTACTAGTCTGCCGACTAGAGCTCCTACGCTTTGCCAAATAGTACAATCTTGGTTTTCTCGCTGTTCAATTAAAGGCAGTTTTTGGTCATCCAGTCAGCGACTTCTCTCATACAGTTAGCAAACTGAGTTTTAACCACTTCCAGGTGACGTTCTTTGTCATTTGCAAAGTACCCATATGAGTAGATGGATTTGAAATCCTGTGGCTATACCAGCAGGTCATCCCCAAAACTTAGTGCTTCTTGAGAACGATCTATTTTCAGTCTAACAACATACATTTGTTTGCATTTGAATGTCCGATTATTTTCACCATCCACTCAGTTCTTAATCGATTCTCATCCATTTAAGTCTCTTCTATTCATGATTTCATGGATACGGTTTGAAGTCCCATTGGTCTCCCAGTTTCTAGCGGGCGACACAGCAACCTGTATGGCAGGTGATGCCGCTTCTACAATTTCTTTGTTAGAAACATTACAACAATTGGTGTCCCAAGGCAGATTTGCTCACTACCAGAGTTCCATCTGTGATATGTGCTTCAACTATGATAAGAGTTGTAGCTTTTTGGGTACCATGGCTTTTACAGCCAGGTTTCCTGGTGTTGTAACTGTGCATATAGGACTATCCTGTATTCTAAGAAAGAACCTGGGTGAACTGTGAAGTTGTGTAATACTAACAATTTGAACAGAAAGAAAAGTGTCAAGCAGCAGTTCCAAACCAGTTTTTGTTCTCATTACCCACATAAAATCTAAAGGCAGAATGGGCCCTGATGTGTGAAACTTTTTTTAACTTTTGCTATGCAGTAATCAAGGTGACAAAAACAAAACATGCGAGCAAGCAGCCCTTGCGCTGAATCAACCACATGTGATTTCTACTGATACTCGTTCAACCTTTGCATCTCTAGGATGTTCAGGTTGCACCTTTGGGATAATTTCCTCGGCTTTCCTATGATCTCCTGTTAGCTTATTTTTTTTTCAAAGTTGTCTGTATGGTTGGCAGTGAGAATGCATGATTTGCAGGGGAGTTTCAGCTTGTCGACAAGGCAGGCATTACTGGGTTCACCTAAAACATGAATGGCTTGCAGTTAAAATTCTGCTCCTTTTTTTCAACCCGCTTTATTGATTGAGGCAAAATAAAAAAGTATCAATGTGCAAAAGAGCCAAGAGAGAGAAGATGAAAAACAATTGTGAAAAACTGAAAAAAAAAGAGAAAAGTGAATAGCACTTTGCAGTGGATACAGTAGAAGGACAAATTGATGATGCCCACAAACCGGGGAATCTATTGACATGAGACATAATGTGGCCCAGGCACATGCAAGCTGCCCGACAGCGAACACAAATGCACTTTAACAAATAAAAACAATAATTGTTAAAATTGATAGGTCACAGAACACACATGCATTTATCAAGGCAACCCATAGGACAGGCACTGTTTAGCTAATACTAATGAAAGAAATTTAATTCAACATCATAATGTTATTTATTCCTGATACTGCAGCTAATTGCCAAGGAAAAGCATTCTTACCTGAACTGGTCTATTGCCCAGGAAGTTGAGATCCATATTCTCTCCGAACAGATATCCCTCTGGGTGAGGCGTATCAAACTTCTCGCCACCCATGAAGAAATGACTGGCAAAGTAGTTTCCTAGAAGAATCAACAATTAATGATTTTTTGCTTTTATTATATTTACTTTTTTAAGAAGAAAACATTTGAGCTCTTGTAGTGTTATATAATTGGGTAGAGGAAACCAACGCTGGATCGTCAGAATTTTCTAACGCAATTCGTGACACCAGACGGAGAGTCATGTATCGAAAATGGTACCTACTGGTAACATTTCTTTTTCAAAAATACTCTCTTACAAAAAAAAAAAGAATGAGAGATAGGTATGTGCTGTCGATGGCCAAGTGAGGGAAGGAAGGGCATAGACAGATCTTGAATGCAGAATATGCCTGGGCAGAAATGTCAACATAATGGAGGCATGGTTTTGCCGGACTGTCAATCGGTACGGCAATGAAGAATCCTCTGCCAACTGGGTCAGCGATGTGCGTTCCTTTTTTTTTTTTTTATAACCAATATTATTGAAAGTTTCGCGGCAAGAAACAATTGTATCACATGGTAAAAACAGCAAGTGCAGTGGAAAACAGCAATCTCTGACATCAGCATGGCATGGCAAGGCAACACAGACTCAAATTGATAGACCATATGCCCACAAATGCGGCTGTGCTTCTCAAGACAGCCCCGGGCTATGAAAATGTGTTCCTCCTGGTGTGCGCCCCAGTCCATCCCCATGCGCCAGCACCTGACAGTCGGTGGTACCCATTGTTTCCAGGTACAGGCCACATCCCGCTTGGCGACCAAACAAGCCAGCCCTAAGAAGGTCCGCTCCACCCTTGGTCCCCCAAATTCCTCTACAAGCCCCAGCAGCACAGTGTGCGAGGTAAACTCCAAGGTACAGCCCAGGACAGACTCGGCCCACTCCCTGCCAGAATCCCACGCAACATGGAAGAAACCTGCAGTTGGTGACGCGCACCTAGCACATGTGACTGGGTGTCAAGAAGAAGCTGCCGCAGGCGCAGCGGGCAAGATAGGTGGCAGGTGTGCGTTAATCTTAAGATGGAAAGGAGTAGCGTGAGTTTAAGGAGGTCTCTCCAGTTTAAAACTACTGCCCATTACTCTTTTGCTTCATAAAAGAGAGGATGCTTTTCACTCTGATGTGTTTTCACCAAGCTTACAGTATATAGAATGGTGCTGCCTAATTACTCATCTTACGGCTAATAAAGATGACAAGTGTGCGTGCAGAATGTATTTATTCAGTGCCTTCACATCTGCTCACCAGATCAGAAGACTTGTGGCCTGATGAAAGAAAAAGTAAAATTGCATGGGCCATTCTACATTTCATGTACAATGGCCTGATGAATCAAATCAGCAAAAAGGCACAGACTCAAAATATCCTGCCAAATTTGGCACAGATGCTGGTCTACTCGCTATAGCTTTCAACAACTGTAGGTCTTTTGATGCTCGAAGTATAGCCGCAAAAGAAAAAAGCCAAGACACAACAAACATGATGAATTAATTGTTAATTTAAAGCTTAGGAAATTATGTCAGATCACCGACCCAAGGTGTTTTCAGAGCAGACCAGATAAATATCAGATTGATTCAAGGACTATCCCTGGCAGAGTTTAGTAGGCTCAAACATCAGTAAAGGAATTGTTTTCTGGACAGAGACTTGAAAAGCCAGTAAAGGAGGGGCGGAATCACTGGAATTTATTAACGGTTACTAGCAATACCTAAAGTGAGCAGTAATGGACAGCACATGAGAAAAGAATGACAGCATCTTTCAAATTAGAAATGTAATTTAATGACAGATTGTTAAGACTACACCAAAGTAAAACATATTAACTCTCGCCGTATGCACTCTGTCCTAAAGCTTACATGTGTTTTTTTCTTTTATCCTGCAAAATTAAAATCTCACCCATCTACACCAATTGTGTTCACCTCCTGGCAGAAATAAGTTATGATGGCCAACAAACATGGTGATATTTTGCTTTTGCAACACAGGGATGAATCTGTGCATTTGTATTTGTACTACTCGGCAAGGCCACCTAGCCTATGATGAATCCATGAAGCAAATCTTAGTTTAAAGTCAAGGTAAAGGGATGTGACCCGCTAAGCTGCAAAAGGATTCATTGTAGAGACACAAAGAAAGGCTATGGGAATGCTGAATATGACTGTCAGAATTTGGGATTAGGCCACATCCTCAAAAGATTAGAGTTGGTTTGCGAATTATGGGTTAAAGTGGTACAAATTAAGATTAGAAATGATGGTGATTCTTTTTGCTATGATAAAAGGGCTGTGGTTTAACATCCATCCTGTCTGTCTCATTATAGCCAACTTGTGAAGAATTGTAGGGTTCAACCAGATGGACATGCTCTTACCAGACTTTGGAGGGTATCTGTAAGCTGAATTTGCCTGAATATCAATATCTTCCACTCCGGCGATTCTGCGGCTCAGAACGGACCCCATGGTGTCCTGAAGAGAAAAATAAAGATATTTTTCAATAAACTAAAACATAGATGAGAGACACACATTGATAGCTCAAAAGGCATAACTGGCCCTTAAAAGTCCAATTTTGGGAGAGTGTTATTAAGTCCTAATGGGCAACCAGTCATCTTACCAATTAATTTTGTATTCCATATGTATATCTACTGTCTGTGATATTACTACTGTACATCAGCCCTGTGAGTTTTAGATTTCTAATGGCTGGATATAAGTTGAGTTATAATATTTTGTATCTGCACTTGGTGGTGTTCCATTCCTGTTGAATATGTACACTGTGGTATCCTATCGTGTTGCGCAGCTGTCCTGTCTGTTGTGATATTCCTAATGAATATCGAACCTGTGAATTATTATATTCTTCTCTCATAGCTGCCGTATGCATTGTTATATTTACATCTGAAACTGGCTCAGCGCTTTGCGTTCTCTTTTTGCATATTAGCACTGTGATTCACATTGTTATTGTTGGTGGTAAGCTATGAACAGTGCTACATTCAAACTGCAAATATGCTTCGTTCCTTGTCATAGTCCTAGTTCTGAAATCTGGCCTGGGGGAGTGGCATAAGTATTTTTCTCAGATATCCATCTCCCCTTAACATTTGTTGTAGTCCTCAGATGTCTGTTCTTGAATTGTGCTATACCCAAAAAGGTATCTGTGTTATGTCATGCAATATTTCACACAGGACCCGGATTTGTGTTTAGTGGTTTTTTATCAATGTTTATTTGTATGGGGAACTGCGGGACTCCACTTACTCTAGCTAACTGAAAATCTTTTGGCACTGGAGATTCACTATTGACTGGATTTTTTGGTTACGCATGTGGCGGCCAGCTGAGCAAGATGAGGGAGAGGAGATTTCATCCGTTTTTAAAGCACTGTGTATGCTTACTAACTTAATATTTTGGAATATAGCCCCTTTGGATAAAAGAGAGTTTAGATCAACAGTTTGTTTCTAGCTTCAAACAGAGCGTGCCTCTGTTGAAGATGTCAGTTTCAGACTGCCATTTTTGTTACCTACTGGTATCCTGGGGAAATATTCTCACTTCCCACGCAAGACTGTTTTCGTTGTTTTACCTTACGAGTTTCACATTCCCTCAATACAATTTCTATATGTGCTTAACAGTTATCTTTAATGAAAAAAGTATACTAAGAATGAATTACTACTAACATTAACAACGATTTTCTTTCGCAAAAACTATACCTCAAGAAGAGATGTAAATCTTCATACACAGGAGATGCCATAAAAACAAATCAGGGTGTACCAATTATAAAATCAGTATCACAAAAGGTATGGAAGCAAAAACACAACACGTATACAGACACACAGCAAGTAAGCTGGTAACAATGGGGTTAAACTGTCAGGGACATTCCCATTGGCTATCAGTGTTGTGCATATACGATATTCATGTTGGTTATCTGCATAGTAATTACAGTTGCATACATTGTGTGATAATCGCCATTGGTAATCTGTTTTTGTGTGTTCGGATAACCCAAACAGTAATGTTTGTTGCAATATTCCAGCAAAATATTCCAAATAGTTATCTGCGTAGCATGTTAGGATGCTTTTTAGCAGTTGTCAGGGTGCGTGTTGAGTAGTCTAATTTAGATACTACTCAAGGGTTTGCACAGAAATAGTAAACACAGAGCGGTTACTTATAGTCTATATTGTGTGATGGTCCTGTTTTAGCAATTAAATGAACCAAGTGCATGTGGCTTCCATTAAACAGTATGCTGCTCAACAATATGCTACCATTCATTAACATGCAGCTACACGTTTCTGTATAAATGGCTATTAGCCATGGACTGGAATATTCATGTATTTTTTTTTATCCAGCCCACAGGGGGTCACACAACGTTTATCGAGGCATACTACTATATTCTCAGTTTCTATAGGTGCCATTTGTTAGAATATATCCACTGGTTACTAGCTCTAGGCATTGGGATATACCAACTGACCAAACGATCAGCATTTGAATAACCCCCGATTCACATGAATGGACCATTCCTGTATTTAACTAAACAACTCAATGGGCTTTTCCGCATTGATTTGGGAGCTTGTGAAACCCAATATCAATAGTTTCATCACTGTGAGAAAAATACTGAAGATTAGAGTCTGCTCCAAGTACTTGAAAATCCCCATTATCTACATTGTGTCATGGACTATTGCTGTTACCTGTGTTAAAAGTGTTCCTGTTAGTTATCTACAATACATGTTGCACAGTAACATATTTTAGTTTACAAAAATATTCTTACTGGTCTGCTGCACTGATGGATAATTATGTTACTATTTTGTGATGCGCCTGCGATACTGATAATTGAAATTGGTATTGCAAAATCTTATGGCATCAGAATTTTGGTATGTCAGCTCATTAACAGCATCATCTTAACACACTCTAAGATAATTAAAACACAGTTTGAAACCAAGATATGATACTTATAGCAGTTGAAAGTGTTTTAGTGTGGCATGATAAACCTGGATGCCAAAGGCAGAACATTCTAGGGACAGATCCCAGAGATGTAAACGTAAGAATTCCTTCTTGGTATAAAAATGTACATTTCCTTATATCTTGAAGAGTTGTTTTCTTTAAGAAAGTTACTAGTTAAAAATATGCAAGGAACTGAAGGGTTGGTATTAGCAGTAGATTTGACAGCATCTACCTCATTGCTGGGATGAGGGAAGCAACACAGTTGTCTAGAAACCATAAATCAAGGCCCCTTAACATGGATTGGTGTATGGCAGCAGAAAATGTGGTTTAACTAAGCCAGAGGTGCCCCAATAAATGTGATAAGATGTGGGAAATTCAATGGAACATAATGGCATTGACTAATACAAACCCAAGAACAGGCACACAATTACCCTTATTTCTCTGACGGCTTAAGATGCATTTCACACTTGACAATCTCACACTTGACAATAGATAGTAAGACTAACTGCAATTAAATATGCATGCTTTTTATATCGTCTTCCAAACAAGCATATTTGTCATGTACAGATGTGTCAAAACGATGTCTGTCTAGGAACAAACCACAGTGATACTGTTAAAACTATTGGCGTCAAACACAAAGTCTGTTTTTCTATTTTTTCTCATCAAACCTTTGGATGCATGTAACTAATAATTGTAATATATATATATATAAAAATAAAAAAAATGCTTTTTTCTTTCATTAAAAAAGGAACTCCTTTTTGTACACCTATTGGTTGCTTTGTACAGGCACAGGAATAGCTATGCCAGGGTCAAGTACAGGAATACGGGAAGGTAAATGGGAACAAATACCGCTTTTAGATCAGTCCGTGCTAATATTCAATTGAGGAGACCTTTGCAATGTAAATAGGTAGAATTCAAATCCATTAAGGATCTCTGGGACACCAGGGCTGTCAAATATGGTATTCAGATAAAAGCGTTTCTGGGCTAGGGTCCTACTGCCAGCCGGAAGCTGCAGTAGAACCTATATCTTACAGCCGGACGCAATACTAACGTTTCACATAGACAGTTTCCAAAACCGAGGGGCGCAAATACGCTGATATTTGGTGGGTGAAGAAAGTAAGAGCAATAAATAAAGATACCTTTAAATTCTGTGTGTAACTTTTCACATTTGTCATTCATTCAAAGACAGAAGTCAAATGTCAGGCTGCTTTATTCTTCTAACATGGGGATTGATGTTTACTTTCCTTACCCCGACTACAAAGTGAGAGGAGTTTTTAAAGTGAATTGTGTGATAATACAGGATGTTGTTTCTGCAATACACAACAAAAAGTAAAAACCTGTAAATGAACTGCATGCATCCGGCAGTTAGGAAAGCAAAAATGAAGCACTTCTTTTGTAATTCTCAAGTGTGCTGGAAAAAGAGGTTTTAATATGATCAAAACAAATCAAAACACTTATTTGGTGTTGCACAAATCATAAAAATTTACAGAAACACAATTTCTACACGTCATCATTTGTGTGCTATATAGTTTTATCAGTAAAACTGTATGTCTGTGGAAATGTAGTGGCCATTTCAATGGAAAATGTGCTGTCTGTAAATGACAGTGAGCTACCACAAGATCCTTTAGCTACACTCACAAGTCAACCCCCCCCCCCCCCTTATGTACATTAATGGCAGGTAGGTCGTGAACGTTTGTTGTTTGGAAAAGTGGGTTGTGGTTCTAAAAGGTTAGGTGATCACTGCTGTAGACAATACTAAGATCCTGTAATGTTACAATTCCAGAGTCGATCTGCTTATACAGTCATGTATGTTTGAACACATCTCTTGGTTCTAGTGAAAGGTGTTTGCCCACATTTATAGCTATGTTCCCTTTACACCAGTGGGTAGGCTATCCGCAACGCGCTCATTACTTCTGTCATGCATACTTCTATCTTGGATAATTCACTCCTATATCTTCTGTATCCGTCGGCAACCCCCAGGCCTTTAAGTCAGCTCATAATTAATCTTTCTCGGGCCCTTAATCTTGAACACCTTGTTAGTCCTAACAGTGTTATTCCCCTAGGACTAGGCAATGGTGTATTCCGGACACTCACTGAGTAAGAGTAATATCTCTGTGTCTAGATGATTCAGCAATGATCATAACTGGTGCTTTCCAATACCTGCTAACCCGTGTCCCCTTATAGACCTACCAAACCCAAGCCTCAGTGTCACTTTATTATGCCATGAATATCATTCTGTGCTTTTGGAACACATACCTTGAGCATCAGGCTATAGTGTGCTAATGGGCTCTGCCAGGTCTCACACTCACAGGTGCCCTCAAAACATCTGCCCCTCTTAAAGACTGTTGAGAACGATGGAACTCTCAGACAACTTAGCCGGAGTGGAGAAGATAAATGGCAGAGGAGGAATCGAGGGAAGTGGCCCACTTGGGAAGGAGTATACCAATGTGTTTGTGGTGTCAATGGGTCTCTTTAAATGGAGCTATTGTGATGATACTCTTAGGTTGTAATCAATCTAACACAATAAATGTTAGAGAGATTATAGGATGGGCCCCTGGTTTCTACCATCCCAGGCAATCTTACAACACGCTGCAAAATTACTATAATTTATCAAAGTGCTCTTTCACACATCTGGAGGTGCAGTGGTTTAGAGAGAAAATCATAGAGCGACAGTGTGGAATAGCTTGCATTTACTCAGATAACTTTTGTATACACCCACTACCTTCACAGATACTAAGGTTCCGTGGCTTACAGGCGATTCATCACGAAGCTTCCTCTATTGCTAGATGTGTATGTTGCACTTTTTCATACTGTGTGGTGGGATGTGACAAGTTGAAAAAAATGATAGATAAAAAGTACGTCTTTCCCACGTTTCTTTGTTTAAAACACTTAAAATAAAGATCTTTGTCAAAAGGCAGTACTCCTCACCTAACACATTTAGTACTTTTAGTACTACCTGGGGAACTGAACTAGGTGAAGGAGCCCAACTGGTGAGTGAAGTATTTCTTATCCCTGGTACTCTCACTGACAAGGGCCATCAACAAAAGATTTCTTTGCAATCCTGGCAAATTCAGAACCCGCTCAAGAGTGCTCTAAGAACCAGAGACTGAACTGAAAATACGCAAAAATCTCTCCTATTCCACTTACCATCTTCATATCAGACAGGTAAAAATATCTGAACCCTGCACAGTCGTGTAAGGGTTGTGTCACTACCTGACAAATAACCTACTGCTGTTTTTTTTAAGTTAGTAGCCCTCAAGTGTTAGGGTTTCATTGCCCAATGCTCTGACTCTGCTTTGCAATTCCTGTATGTTACAAACAATGGGATCTAAAGAGGCTGGAGGACCAGATCAGGACAGAGCTTTGCATTTGGGGCAGTATAGAATGCACCAATTTATTTGGTTCCTTAAATCATTTATGTGTAGAGCGGGAGATGCGCAGAACATCAAATATTCTGTCACTGTCATCTGCCTACATGTTCTATTTGTGAATAGCAATGAAGGATCTTGAATTTTTTCCACCCTGTGGCTTTCTGGGCTTTCTTGGACAGTGTTCTCATCATCTTGCCTGTCTTATCCCAAGAACTGGATTGGCTCGCCCAGCAACCAGGTAGTAGCCTGAGACACAGAAAACTTCCAATTGGCGTCACAGTACTTGTTGCCGTGGAACTTTGAATAGTCATCCAAGACGATCTGGTTCCCCTGGCCAAGAAAGCATGGGGTAACTCACTGGCACCCACAGCACAGCACATCCAGAAAAGACAGGCCTCTAGTCTTCTTTAATAGGCACTAATACTACGAAAACATAGTGGATAATAGTCCCTAAACCTGGGCCTTTGTAATTGGATAACAGAAGCGCCCTCAGGGCACAGGCTGTCAAACAAAACAAATTAAAAAGAAAACCCTTAAACAAGCAAGCATGGAGTCTGATCAGTCCTCGGTGGCAGGCCACTGGTTATCCCCAAAATTGTAGCGTGAATGATTTCCAGTCTCTCTCCCCAAACGCAATCATTTAGAGTAGCCCCTGGATCACAGGACTTGCACTTCAAAAGTTATCTTAATCCGCTATGCATACTAAATTCTACATAGTGTTAATCCATTACGAGTAAGTGAGAAAATGAGAGGATGCTTTGGTAGCCCGCATGTTTCTGTGGCTACCCTACCACAGCAAAACCTCTAAATGCTCTTCCTCTTTGCAAAGTCTAAATATAAGAGTTGAGAAGCAGTTTGCCCAAGTTATAGTTCACTACTTATTAAACACGAGGTTTTGAAATCCTCTCAGGAGGTCTTTGGAGTTTGGCTTATCCAAATCTAGTTTCAATTTGATTCTGCTGATACAGCACATTTGATTTAAAAAGAGTACTGAATCAGACACCTGCCTTACTGGCTACCTTCAAAGTTTATACGCATCCGATTTTCCAAGAATCAGAACACAGAAGGTCACTTTTGTCTCAATTGTCCTACATGATCTATACTAGACAGATTTATAGTGAGATAGCAGAAGCAACCCCATGATTACATCATCAGAGGACTTGATCTATTCCTTCTAGATTGTGGATTCCACATTTAAGATGACTTGATTAAAGCACCATCAATTTATTAAAAAACTTTAACAGCAGTAGTTTAGGTGTAAGCTTACAGTGCTAAACTAAGTCTGTTGTGTGCATATTGTCATAATGTGTCTGTGTGTTCTGAAAGAGACCATAATAACAATAGGCTTGGCCGCCACGCGAACCACACTATGGCAAACTGCCCCGCAGCATGTCTCTCGGAGACCAGGCCCAGTAACTGCTTACCACGTGTGCTCAAGGAACAGTGGAGAGAGAAGAAGACAGGCTAAGAGAAGGGGTAAGGAGTGGAGCAAAGCAGGAGAGATGGGGAAAGGGAGAGCGAATGTGTATGTGTACTTATTTGCGGAAGGACTGCAAAGGTTTAAGACCTCACAATATATGCATGTTTTCTCCCAGGTCTCTACCCAAATGTGAATAGTCCACAGGGAAAAGTGCAAGATAACTCTGCATTCCCTTTCTACGCAAAGGAAATTTTATATCCAAACTCTGCCGGCTAGGGGAATCTAACCTCGTGCACCCCACAAAAAGGGGTGGCAATCAACAGGGGGACAAACTATTTGATATAGCACATGTTGCATTATGTTAGGTTTAGTCTAATCAAATACATTCAAAGGTCTGCATAAATAACTGTTGCCAGAATTGCTCTCCTGTGCATCTCTAGAGGATGGCAACATAATGCACCTTCTGCATTTGCACAATAGTATAACATGCTGAGGAAATCTTTAAGATGGAAAGAGGTGGCTTCAGCTTTCTCAACATCAAATACATTTTGAACACAAGTTGGTCGCACACTGCCCGTCACATACATTTTAGCAAGTCTGGGTATCTTGAATGACACACTGACTCAATTGAGTAACACTGCTTTGGGTTTCAAGACTGTGTCATTCCCTTTGTGTACTTTGTGTAGTTTTGATGCCATAGATTGAGCAGTTTGAGATCTATGTGAACTGAATGCTCAGCATTTGCATTTTATTTATTTCAACTGTCAATAAACATATATCAACTACATTTTATATATATATACATATATGTATATCCTACAATAAATTCAAGCATTGTAGTAGTGGTCCCGGCTGGGAAAATGACCGCACCTCAAATGTTGCTTTGTTGTTTTCAATCTAGTCATGTGTGAACAAAATCCAATAGCAAATTATTGTAATATAGAGGTGCTATCACGGTTCTGACACCCTACTACCAAAGGTGACAATTTGTACAATAGAGATCCAATGTACATCCAATATGCATCTAGTAGAACCTCGTTCAGCACCCTCATAGATAAGTAAACAGAAACATTAAGTCATGGGTATATTGGAAACATAAATATAGTTGGTTGAGATATTTTAAGCACCATACGTCAAAACTCATTGATCTCTCATCTCGAGAGTGAAGACAACACAAGAGTCCATTTGTTGTTTCAAATTATTTCCACTGTTGGTTTATTCATTGGTCCTTCCAGCATGGATCAGCCAACACATGTTTCGTCTTTTATAGACTTTAAGGCAGTTCTAAATTCAGATATCTAGTCGTTCATGCCCATAGGCTTCCACCGCCACAACGTCAAAAAGTCACGACCGGACAAATATAAATAAACGAGCATTTGTAAGTAATTGGAAGGTCAGTCCTACATCCCTGTAAACAATAAAAGTTCCAATAAAATACAATGTTGCAGTTAGATAAAAGTAAAATCCTAGGGCAATTTTAGGCTTGTCATAAGAAATCGCAATAAAGAGGACTGAGTTAAACACATGATGAGGAAATCCCTGATAAGCTTCCTCTCTAACAGTAATCTTCTCATCACGTGTTCAACTCATAAAATCCTTTCCATGGCTCGCTGAAAGACTGAAGCTGCAGAGACTAACCCAAAACGCAGTCTAACATACCTGAAAGTTCCACAGGTGGTTACGAAAGCTTTGAGATCTTTAGGCAATTCCTCTAATTGGATCTGATGGTAGATCGAGGTGGGGTCTATGGTGCTAAACACCTTTGCTCCTCCTAAAATCATCAACAATTCAGAAATATTGAGCAGGGGATACCTGTGAACTAACAAACACTTGTTTAAGTTTTACACATAATCTCAGATATCCATTAGTTTTCCTAGCTACGACTACTAGTGCCAGCCATGCAGTTCCTTCCACTTCTTCAATTATCCTTTGAGACTTTAGTTTCTCAAACTAAGTACGCATCTCTTCCCTTATGGTAATAGGAACACCACAAACGTCAATGCAATAAGGTTGTGACCCAGAAACCAATCAAATGTTGTGGCAGTAACCTTTCATACACCCTAACCCTTCTCTGAATACCTGGAGGAAGCCTTTCTCTAATACACCCTTAAGGGTTGTGTCAGTGGGCTTCTGTTCACCAACCTCATTCGCAATATGGTTCCCATTCAGGATAATGAGGGGGTGCTGTTAGGATCCACCGTTATACTCAACTCCCTTTGATGTATACAGCTTATAATGCCATCTACTTTCTTCAAAACATACACTTTGCCCGAGGTACAATGTTGTTCATATTCTATTAACCCTATAAAATATTCACATAACTCAAAAGGCTCTCCACCATCAGCACACGGTCTAATGCCAGGCTTCAGCAAAGTCACTTTTCCCTTGAGTTTGACATCATAGAATTTACTCGCAACAATTTAAATTTTTGCTCCAGAGTAAAAATAAACTCTGGCTCTCTTCCCCTAAACCTCAATATGGTCAAGAGGACTGGTATCACTTTTGCCTCTGAAATGCAAAACCATCTTACCACATTTAAAGTCGGAAATCTCTCTGTCATCACGGTTACTCACATCCACTTCATTTACCTTCTGTTTAAATCTATTCATTTTACAGACTGAAGCAAAATGCCTTTTTTTCTTGCAAAACAAACAGACTGCCTTGAGAACAGGACAAGCCTCATCATTAGCATAATGACCTTCTCTATCACATCTGAAGTATCTTCTATCCAAATCAGTATGTTTGTTAGACCCCACCACCAAGTGATTTAAGATAAATTTTTTAATAAATATTTTTATTGAAACAACAAACAGTTCCAGTCAGATACACATCATACAGATGGTTAACGCAAATCCGATACATTACATTGTGTGGGAGGCATTGCATTACACAAATCAAGCGGGCCCCATATCATGAGCAATTCGACACATAACCCCATCAAACACTTTTTGTCTGCACACTTCCTCCCCGCAGTCTCGTCCATTCATTAGACTCTGTATTTTTCCCAGGGATTCCATTTCTTTTCCCGATTCTTAGGGCAGCCCCTGCTCTCGTGTACCACCTTCTCTGCAAGGTGACACCAGTACATGTCTGCCATCCAGTCCGCCAACCTAGGGGGCAGACGGGCACCCCACAGCCGTGCGATATTACGTTTAGCAACCCCAGCGGGCAACATTAGCCAGCTTTTTGTATGTGTTGGTCATTGATCCTCCCCAGTGACCCCCATTAACAACCAATGTGCCTCCAGATGTATGTGTGTCACAACCACCTCTGACATCACACCCACGACCCTTGACCAGAATTGCTGTATGGCTGGACCATCCCGAAGAATGTGCCAGGCATACCACAACCCCTGGTGTATTGATCTGATTCCGCCCTCCCAATCTTATGCAACAGTGTGCAGGCGTAGTAGGCTCTATGCAGGATTCGTAACTGAATTAACCTGAACTTGGCCCGTATCGCGATTTCTCTATGGCTCTGCATCGCCTCCTGCCAGTCATCATCCTCTAGCATTCCAATGTCTAGTTCCCAGGTCGCCCAAAGTGTCCCGAAGGAGTCAGGTAGATAATTCATAATTTTTTTGTATGTCAGGGAGATCGCTTTCTCAGGGATTGGGTCTAATAATAGTCGGTCTTCAAGAGGAGCGTACTCTGACACAGTGTCCCCCTCCTTAAGATGGCACCAGAGCACATGTTTCAATTGGATAGATCGGTATTGCTCCGTCCCTGCTAGCTGATAGGAGTTTTGCAGTTCAGCAAATGTGAACATCCGATCACGCCTCCATATATCCCCCACGTTATCTTCCCTATACAGCTCCAGCTGCGAAATCCCTTGAGTTTCCCCACCTCTTTCAGCCCATCACTATGCCACAATGGGGTCTGGTGGGTTAATCTATTTTTCCATTTGAGTGCCTTAGTGGCAGCATGCCATGCCCGCACCACCTTCTGAGTATGTGCCAGTAGTTGCCATTCATGCCCGCCCTGGTATAACACAGATGGGTATTCCCCCCCGCTCCCATCACTCTGCGGTCCTCTCTATACGCGGGGTTAGAATGCAACGCAAAGACCCACCTATTACTATTTATCAGCGGGGATGCCCGATAGTAGTTTCTCACATCCGGGATGGCAAGCCCGCCCTCATAAACCCCTCTCTTGAGCCTATGGAGCGCTATCCGTGGCGCCCCACAGCAAAGTTTGCAGTCCCCCCTCAATACTGCGAAAGAAGGCATCTGATAGTCTCCATGTGGCGTGTTCTGTACCACATAAAGAAGACGCGGGAGAGCTATCATCTTGAACAATACGGCCCGCCCCATAACAGTAATGGGGAGCTGGCACCAGTGGGCAATGTCCCTGAGGAGTCTCGTTAATTGCGCCTGAGTATTCATACGCAAAAATTCCTCCGAGGAGTGTGAAATCCAAATCCCCAAATATTTAAACTTATCCTACTACTTCAGCTCCGTACAATCAGAGGTAAGCGGAGGAAACGTTCCGGCGAGATTAAAGACGAGGGACTTATCCCAATTTATTTGACAACCTGAATAGGTACCAAAAAGCCGGATGACATTTATGAGTCGACGAAACGGCATACAGTAAAATATCGTCTGCATATAATGATATGCGTTCTTCCCACGCCCCCCACCACCCCCATGTCTACACCTCTCATGATAGGGTCTCCTCTAATCCATGCAGCAAGCGGCGCCAGTGCCAATAGGATGGAGAACAAAGGACAGCCCTGGTGCGTACCTCTATGGAGTGGAAAGGATCGAGATATCACCCCATTCACCCCGACCCTAGCGTTAGGGTCACAATACAGGAGGCGGACCCAAGCCACAAATCTGAGACCAAGTCAAAATCTAGTCAGCACCGCCTGGAGGTAGGGCCACTCGATGCTGTCGAATGCCATGCGCGCGTCCAGCCACAGAAATGCCCTGGCTTCGTCCGGGTCAGTAATTGCCGTCTGTATCACCGCATATAGTCGGCGAAGATTAAGTCTAGTGCTACGTTAGGGCATAAACCCGGTTAGGTCCAGGTGGACCAATTCAGAAATCACTGGGATTAGTCGAGTTGCCAGCACCTTTGCTAATACTTTTGTTTCAAACTTTATTAGGGAAATTGGTCTATACGAGCTACACAGCTCCTTTGGTTTATTCAGCTTAGGGATAACCACCATTGTGGCGCTTCTCAGGTCAGCGGTCAGACAGTCCTCTTGTTATGCAGCCACAAACATCTCCAGCATGGGCTTTGCCACTACGGAGGCCACACATTTAAAGAGCTCAGCAGGCAGCCCGTTAGGACCGGCCGCCTTTCCCGATTGGAGGTCCTTGATAGCCCCCTCCACTTCCTCGGCACTTAAATCTGTCTAAATCCACCTTATCCTCTGGTGACACCGTCGGCAGGGACAGCTCCGCCAGTAATTCCACACACCCAGCGAGTGATCCCAGTGATACTGATTGGTATACCCTCTCATAATACAACATGAACTCCTCCGCAATGTCCCTACTGGAGCAGAGAGTCTCTCCTGTAAGTTCCGCAACCCAATCTCGCTCCCAATCTCTCTTTTTCCAGCCACGCAATTAATTTGTTTGCTTTCTCCCCAATGTCATACACTCTTCTGTGCGTGGCCAGTGCATGCTGGTGCGCCGCATCCTCCCACAAATCCCTTAATTCCTTCTGCTTAAGTCGGAGCCACAGGAGCAGCTCGCTAGTATCAGGGGCTTCCCCCGCCCTCTCAACTTCTAGAGCCATTATCTCACAATCCAATTCATCGCATTGAGAGCGTCTTAGTTTACGTTTTATGCCCACCTCTGCTTGTATGTAGCCCCTAATCACCACCTTATATGATTCCCAAAGTATAGAGTGGGAATCGACAGACCCTGAGTTCTCATCAAAGTATTGTTGAGTGCGCTTCCTAACTTTGTCCTGAAGGTCCCTATCTTTAAGGTGCCAGGGTGCAATCCTGGGTGGAGCGTGTAGTCCCAAACAGGCCCTGGAGCAGGTTCTCCATCGGCGAGTGATCCGATATACCTCTCGCCATGTGCCGGGTACCGCGAAAATGACCCGCCTGTGTGCATTGTATGAAAATATAATTCAAGCGGGACCCACTACCATGTGCCGCGGAAATGTGTGTGTAGTGCCTTCTGGAGGGATTATTCAGTCGCCACAAGTCAGTCAAGCCCATCGCGGAAACAAACGTTCGCAATGGCCTCGCTGCGTCAGCCCCGCTCTGTCCCGTGGTCCTGTCCCAGTCCTGTGACAGCACGTCATTCATATCCCCAGCCAGTACTAACATTCCGGATGGCATATCCAGCAGTGTGGCACTTAAGCCAGGAAAAGTGTCTGCGTGAAGCCTGGAGGCTGGAGGGGGGGGGGGGACATATACAGAGCACAAATTTAAATGGCAGCCCTCTCACGTCCCCTCAAGGGCCACGAATCTCCCTAGTGGGTCCCGCCAGGTACGGCCAGGGATGAATGGGACTGTATTTTTGCCCAGGATGGCTACCCCCCCCCCCCCGGACCCTGATGTAAAACCCGCATGTGCCTGGAGAGTATACCCAAACGGATTAAGCGCCAAGTAATGGTGACCACGTAAATGCGTCTCCTGAAGGAGGACAAGGTCAGGGGCCTGCCTGCGCAGGTATTGAAGGAGAGCCGTCTGTTTGATATTGTCCCCTAACCCATTAACATTCCATGACAAGATCTTCTGGGTCACCACAGAACAGTCTGCGATGATAACATTTGGTAATCAGTGCACGGTATATGTACCCTCGGTGTCCACCCGAGCCCCCCCACATCCCAAGGAAAACCCCCATTGCCCACTCACACTCGTGCATCTAGAGCTGGAACGTAACAAGCAGCATGCATTATGCAAATCTAAAAAAAATAGTAACGAGAAACCCTTTTAAAATCCCCCCTCCCTGCAGCACTGCACAGTAGGTTTACAACTACCAACCACCCCAATTTGCAGAGCGCCTGTCGCTCATAGTGTCTCATTTAAACTAACATTGGGAGCCTGCTTCAACCGCCCTCACACTGGGCCTCCCAGCCTGTCCGAGCCTTATATCGATACATAAAAAATTTCCATCAGGATACTTGCATAGGAGTCCTCGACGGCACAACCTTGTACAATCATTTTATGCACACCCCTGGTTGGTATACTCGTATCAATAGTCCGGGTCCCTGATGCGGGCAGTCCATCATTCACCGCCGCCTTGAGTGGTCCGGTCCATACCACTCCAAAATCGACTCGCAGAGTCACTCCGTGGCTTGGACTTGCCTGTTTGACCACGCAGTTCTCGGTGAGACTGGTTCCCGGCCATGCGCCAGCCATCCAGCCAATCCCAAGCGTCCTCTGGACTGCCAAAGAACCATACCTTCCCATCTGATTCAACTCGTAGTTTGGCAGGGAACATCATGGCATACTTGAGCCCTTTGTCATGCAGTGCACTTTTTACTTCAAGGAAGCTACAACGTTGTTTTTGCACCTTCAGTGTGAAGTCCGGGAAAAACCTTATTGTATTGTTTTCAAAATTAACCGGGGGCGTATAGTGCCATTTGTAGAATAACATCTCTGTCCCGAAAATTTAATATTCGCGCAACAATGGGTCTAGGCGGCGCTCCGGGCTTCGGCCGACCACCCGGGACCCTATGCACGCACTCGACAGAGAAAAACCGGGACAGGCCTTTGGGCTGAAGATGTTTTATTATTTGGTCCTCGACAAACAGGTCCACCGCCTGTCCCTCCGCGTGTTCAGGCACACCAATAATTTGCACATTATTTCGCAGGGCCCTCCCCTCGTAATCATCCAGTTGCACTTCCATCCTACTAGTACAATCCTGGAGTTCCTTAACTTGTTGTTTAAGCATGGCGGAATCCTTGGTCAGTTGCAGCGATGTGGCCTCCACCTCCCTAATTCTTGTGTTCATATTGTGGATGTCAGCCCTGATCAGGGACACCTCGGATGACGCACTATCCATCCTGGCCTCTAAGGACGTCCGCACCATAGTAATAGCTAACATGATGTCATTTAGGGTCAAGTCAGGGTGGCCCTCCGTCTGCTGAACCGTGTTCTGTGCAACCTTCGGGCCACTGTCTCTAGCCACCGCTCCTTTCTGCAGAGTATACTTATCCAGCTTTGTCTGCGTAGTCGTACGGCCTCCTTTACCACTCGCCATAGCGTTAGCCGGGTTGGGGTGTACACCCAGGTCCCACAGGTTAGCAGCACTCATCATGAGTGGGCTCATCCCCTTAGCCAAAGTCAATTACTCACTTTCTCAATGTTGCATCCCAACATGAATTGATCTCTGATTCTCTCATCCAATGAAGAAACAAACTTACATGAGGATGCTCTCCATCTACGTTCTGTTACATAATTTTCTATAGACTCCCCTTGAATTTGCACCCTCTTTCCAAAATAATAGCTGTGATATAAAGCCTGGGGATATGGGTGAGCACTGTTTTGAACGGAACCCCCTGCAGTACACAGGAGTGCCAGGTCAGCGTTCTAGCTGTGCGAGTCCCCACAGCCAATCAGCATGTAAAAAGCGAGGACACATAGAATGGAGGAGAGGACGACAATGAAGGAATATTGGTGTCGAGAGGAGCTTGGCAAGGAAGGCATTTTGAAGAGTGTAACAAGGCTGGAGGCCCCGAAGGCAAGAGTGGGAGATTTCCACGTATATGGTTGAGGCTCGGCGGATCAAGGTCGGAATGGCAGCGAGAGGAGACAGAGCGGGTGCTGTGAGACGATTGGTTATCAGGAGCGGAGGAGTCCTTTCTGACTGAACGCAGACAAATGGTCGGTTACCCCAGGGAAAGGCGCTGAGGACCAAGACGCCAAGACTCTGGCTCAGAGCCGTGGCTTCAGGGTGCAACCTACTTGATTGGAAGGAGATGAACCTGGGAAGATTTCGTGGGAACATAAAAGAAAAAAATACGTCGAAAACCGGAGGAACTCTTGTTACATTATAACCAAAACCTATACTTTTTTAAATCCCAAGACACTCACAAGTTCTCTGTGGTCGGGTCGAATTATTTCTCCTGTTACAGTGGTGTCAGAAGTGGGATTTAAAGATGTCCCAACAGGAGATGGATCCACCGCAACCCATAAGCATGGATGACATGGCCAAACAATTGGCGGAAGGACAGAGAATCTTGCAGCTCATGGTAGAGCAATAGACACAAACCACCCAACCAGATAGGATAGAACTGCAGACAGCTATTAAAACCATAGCCTCTGTGATTACCATCAACCAACAAGCACAAGACAGAGCCATCCCGAAGCTGGTTGACACTATAGCCAGTACGAAAGTTAATACTAATGTCCCCAGTCAGTGTTACAAAAATGCCAAATGGGTGATGGTCTACATTTTTTCTTTACAAATTTTGAGAGGGTGGCCTCCTCAGCTGCATGGCCACCTGAACGCTGCGGTCAGTATATTGCTCCCCTCCTATCTTGTGGATTACAAACGGCCTATCAAGTCACAAATCCAGCTAGTATCACACCTTACACAGACATTAAGAGAACGATACGACAGCGCTAAGGGTTAGACAATGAATATTACAGAGTAATATTTCAGAAGGAGAAATAGAATCCACAACTCAAGAGCCCTCTTTCATAGAATCAGAGGGCCGATGCTCTTCCGCCTTAGCAAAGGAGTCGCCACTGCTGTCACTCATGCTTATACTGAAACCATGGAAATGTCACACATGAGCAGTCTGAAAACTTGGAGGCTATGATTTAGGCAGATTCAGAGGTGCAGGATATAGAATTTAAAAAAAAATACACTAGGGGACAACTACTTCCCAACAAACATCTTCTGATGTCTCTGTAACAGTCCTGCCAAGTGCCACGCATCAGGCGTTAGACTAACGCATTCTAGTGCCGGTTCCGAATCACTTTACTAGAATCCATTAGTCATGCTTGGAGAGCCCTTGACGCTCTGTGGTTCATGAGGCACTTCAAAAAGCAGCCTTGCGTGCAGCACTTAATCTGTACTTTGTCAGTCTGCCTCTGAAGCAATTTAGCGTTCTGGTGGGCCTCGGAGACTCATTGCTAGGGTAGCGCATCACAGTGAAACATACTGTTTTAATGTGTTGCAAATACAAATTATCTACCTTCTGTCAGCCCCGCCGGGCTCCCTGAAACACGCGTGTGGTTGCTGGATCATCCGGCACCGGCGGGGCTGCTTAACTGGGGACACTGAATGGGGGTGTATTTCCTCTGGTCTTTGGTTGGTACGCGAGGCCGCAGAGCACGCATAAGATGCTTGTGATTGAGTCCCTTCACTCAAGGACACAGCCTTGAACTGCTGCTGCAAGATACGTTTCATGAACTGTAATGGGAGTAACCCGGTGACCCTCAGAACCTGGGCATTTACAAAATGTACTACAATGGTTCCGTCGGGTAACCAATTTCTTAGTATTACATAATAAATATGAATGCGTTTCAGCTCATGATAAAGCAAACTGACCGCCGCCGAAGAGCAGAGCTTGGAAGACACACTCCCCAGGCACTTGTGGACTGTCAGCAGTCAGGTGAGTCACGCACTGTGCTTACCATACTAGGCGCAATTATGTATAATGGCCTTGGGGTGACAGACAAATTTTTATGATTTACGTTAGAACTTGTTTATCTTTTGCGGGACACAAATATTCAGGGCTTCATGCCTAAAGTTTCAATCAGTATACGGGACTTGTTCCCGTGTTTGTTTGAGAACTTGTAATTTTAATAATGGTAGGTGAACCCTAAGATAATAAACTCTGGTGTCAAGAGCGTGGCACTTTTACAGTGTTTCCGAACGCAGGGACAAGCTTTAGAAAATGCGAGATTTCCATTTCTGATTTTAAAAAAAGTTTTCCTGGAAGGACTCGGCGCCTCCCTCCTAGGCTAAATGGCGCAGAGGCGTACATTGGTGCGCCACCCAAGAAAGAGCCGTCTATGAAGGAAGAGGGTACCCAACTAAGCATGGACGTATATGGGGCAAATGGCTGGGACCATTGGTTTGATTGTCCACCGTTTGGGTGGAGGCATATTCCATACGAGAGGATTGGGGAAATCTCTTGTAACTGTATTGTAATATTTGTAATGTCTGAATGGTGCTATGTCTATGTTGTTGTTGGTTTTTCCTAAAAATGCCAATAAAATTGGTTATAAAAAAAAAGTTTTACTTCACAGAATATGGAGTAGAGGCTTTTTAAAGGAGGTAGGGAGCTCTGAACTTGTTAACGGATTAATATATTTTTTAAGTGCATTTCTTCAACGTGTTTAAAAATAATAGGTTCCCCTGCAGATCAGCGCTGCTTCTCTTCTGCTGTGCAGTTCAGTAGAGCCCCCTATGGTGCAGAGTATATTGACAGCTCTTTATAATAAACACACTATTTCATAATTTATGGAAGGGCCCCTAAGAGGTAGGGTAAGAGAGCACACCATGTATAATTAGCTGCTCTTGTGAGTAAAATCCTTAGTGAGTAGTATAGGGCAGCATACATTTAGAGGATCTATGCATTAGCAGAGTCAGCAATGGATATGAAAATATCAGAGGCATCCAAGATCAGAGTGATTAACAATTGCTAATGCTTTGAACACAGTGACAAGTATATTAAGGCAAACTCAGGGTATACACGTGCGCCACCTGAGTGGTGGAAGCATTTATCTAGCTATGTGGTATTGAGGTCAATAAACTATATGGGGATCGCCTTATCAGAAGTAATATGCATAGACACATCTGTCTGTGTGAACTGTATCAAGGTGTACAAGTTAACACCTGGTGCACACATCTAACTTTATACAGTAAACAATTCTGTACTTCTTAAATAAATAAGCTCTCTTTTGTGCAGGATTAAGAGCACAGCACTGACTACAGCTATGCCAACGAGAGTCGGAATAATCATTGTGCCAAAAGATTTGGCAATATTGGGGTGCACGCACATTCTATCAAGAAAGGAGGTAGTACTTCATTCGACTTGCGTAGGAGTGCAACAAATACTGTTTGGTTGAGGAACACTCTACCCGTACTAGTGAGGCTTTCCACGTACCAAAGTGGCCTTATGGGAGTTTGTATACTTGCTATTTCAGAGCTCCAGAGCAGTGATTGCGCCACTCACAGCTGTGTGAAAACACCGCGCCAACCGCTTGCCTGGGCTCTGGATGTCAGGGGCTGTCTACAAGGCTATTTGGGCTAGTGTTCTGTGCTGCAGGTTATCTTAAAGGGTGTCTATAGTTTGACAGCAGTTAACCGGTTGTCAGAGGACTGACCAATTCATTGGAGATATGAACAGCTGCTCCAGAGAATGGCAGCAGTGTATGCATTTGTGTGAAAACTGGGGGTTGTGCAAGCTGTGGTAATTCACAGGGTTGTCACTAAACAGGATAATGACCCCCCCACCACCACCACCACCACCCACCCCCCAGAGATGATGTAGACGTTCGCAAGAGCTCTGAAGACAGGGTGGCTGTGGGAGTCATGAACTGTGAGGTTTCGGCAAGGGGTACACGGAGAAGAGAGTATCTAAAGGGCTCTCTGAAATGTGCAAGACAGGTAGGCGAGCCAATGAAAGTATGCACAAGATGCCTAGCTCTGCCTCAGGTTGAAGTCCTCGCTTGTATCTTTGAACCCCATATCCCTGCTGAAAGGAACATGAACCACACGTTTTTGCAGAACTGTGTATTTCATGAGAACAGCTGTGAGATACTGCTTTTCTCACACATATGGCATCCGTTGTGTTTACTTGTGGAACTTCTGTCGCACACTGCACCCGGTGCTCACCTGAGGGACGGAGGGTGCTTTGTTTAAATAACATGGGTTTAAGACCAACTGGCAGTTGGGCTGAATTCTTTGAGTGCCCAGTTTTCATGCAACAATAAAAATGTCAAGAGAACTCGGGTGAATATCGGGAGTATAAGATCAGTGTTTTCTCGAGAGACAGTTTTCACAAAAAGAACATGAATCACACCATTTTTTTCAAAACTGTACTTTATGAAAATTAGCTGTGAGTTAGTGCTTTTCACCAGGTTAGTCCCCTTCCATTTCTGGTGCTTAGCAGCAGTTTTAAGATCTTCTTAGAGTTTCTCGTTGCTCGACTGGCAGTAATTTCTGATATTTATATGTTTCCCTCGTCTTAATTGCTTCATTTTGCTCGCGAGACTGTGTCACTCATAGTCGTTTAATGTCACTCATAATTACACAGAAATTATGTAAAGGTCACATATAAGCAATCTGAAACCGTGGCAGCTATGCTGCAAGAAATGGGTCTATACGCATGCAAAGTGTCCTGCAAATCTATAATGGAAAGTTGTCCACCCTGCTCGTATTCCAGAAGTCTACGCCCTTCACATCTTCGTTGACAGGTTAGTACTATCGCCCCCATTTCAAGTTTTACTTCGCTGCAGCAGTCAACAACTTTCACCCAAAGGCAACCAAAGCGCACTGACACAGTATATCAACCCCGAGTCCCCGCATCATATATTTCAAATTCAACCCTCGTCTAGTGGGGCAAAGGGCACCAACCCCAACACACACACACAACAGTGGCAGGGGTCCGTCCGCCACAATGAAAACATCAAAGTCAGAAGCTCCACCTCGCTGCAACAAACCAACGCAAAACTCCTGCTGTCAAAGCACATCTACAATATTTTTTCCACACTGCCACGATGCCAACTGTTACGTCTCCAACTGACTCGAGCTCAATTAATCTGATCACCTGACAGTTACTTAGTACTTACATGAACCGTCCGTAGATAATAACAAATGTCTGTCTTCTGTTGTTGATCTTTTAGCGGATGTTATTTGCCCATAATTCTAATACTTCCGGGTCGCTTTAAAACCAATCCCACGATTGAATGGATTCTGAAGAGTTGTCTAGGCAGTGGTTGGTCACTGATAATGTGTAAAGTGATCGAGGATTGAAGGAGTCTCAGTCGCACCTAGTTCGGAATGCAGAACTCGGAAGTACTGATTGGCTGAACAATCCTCACGTGCCTTTATCTGAGCCAGGCCATTACAAAAATACATTTAAACATATTGCTTAAAATAGTATTTCTGTGCCTCTTCGCGCATTCCATAACAGATTTTGGTGAGGAGCAAACATACGCGCAGCTGCGGCGCTTTCGGGGAGGAAAGACAAACGGGCAGGCACAGACTACGGGCAGCAGCGATATTTCTAAGCTTCCCTTTGACGTCGGGGAGACACAGACTCACTGGACTGCGACTTCTCCAACACTCCAATCCACGATCTCCTTACACATTAGCCATAACCAACCACTGCCTAGACAACTCAGAATACATTCGATCGTTGGATTGGTTTTAAAGCGACCCGGAAGTGTTCGAATTATGGCCGAATGACATCCGCTAAAAGATCAACAACGGACGACGGACATTTGGTTGGATCTACGGGCGGTTTATGTAAGTATTAAGTAGCTGTCAGGTGTTCAGATTAGCTGACCTAGAGTCAGTTGGAGACTTAACAATGTGCATCCTGGTAGTGTAGAGGAAATATTGTGGAGGTACTTTGGCAGCTCGAGTTTTTCGTTGGTTTGTTGCAGTGAGTTGGAGGTTGGAACTGGAGTCTTTTTATTGTGGCAGCTTGCCCCCTACCACTGTTGTGTGTGTTCGGGATGGGGCCCTTTTGCCCCACTAGAATAGGGTTACCTTTAAATATGATATGATGCGGTGACGGGGTCGATATGCAGTCTCAGTGCTTTGGTTGCATTTTGGGGAACGTTGATAATGGGTTGACTGCTGCAGCTAAGTGAAACTTGAAATAGGGGTGATAGTACTGTCTTTTAACCAAGGTGTGAAGGGCGTAGACTGTTGGAATACGAGTAGGGTGGACAACTTTCCATTATCGATTTGCAGGACTATTTGTATGCGTGCAGACAAATTATTTGCAGAGACATCAGAAGACATTTGTTTGGAAGTAGCGGACTAGTTGTCACATAGCATATTTTGGGAGTTTTATTCTATATTCTGCATCGCTGAATCTGGCCAAATCATAGCTTCCAAGTTTTCATATTGCTCATGTGTGACATTTCCATGGTTTCAGTATAGGCACGAGTGACATTTCAAGGCCAAATGTGTGACACTTTGTTGCAATTGAATGTAAGCAATGAGGTCCATGTAAAGAGACACATGCCAGAAATTACACTCTTGAGCAATGAGAAGCTCTAAAAAAAAAAAGCTTGAAAACTGCTGCAAACCCCCTGAAATAGAAGGTCACCAACCTACTTCTTGGGTTAACTTCTTCCCTTGGACTTTACTGTGGGAATGACCTGTCTGTGCAGAGTTAGTGCTGATCAGAGACACTCGGTGTGCAAATGATACTCTCTCCAGCTTAACTCGGTACTACCGCAAGCCAGGGACTTCATGTGATATAACCATGATTGTGCATCCCTGGAGCCCATTTACACTGGCCTCCTGCTCTTGAGATCTCCGAGTGCATTCGAGCCCCCATGATGCTCCACCAGAAGATGAAGAAGTTGTAAACATCCTGGGTGCCTTTGTGATTGGTACCTGGTGCACACTGTCCGCGGGAGGATCGTCTCTGTATGTGACATGGCCGTCAAAAAGATTCCAGTCGGGTCTCTTTTCGTTGCCCAATCAGCACAAAGGGCTGTCCACAAGAGGACTGAGAATGCCAGGACCATTTCCTTAAGACGAGGACTGTCCTTGGCCCAGAGGCAGTATTATGTTACTGAATTGGAACAAAATAAACTAAGCAACTTAAATGGGCTCACACTGAGATCACCATAGCTTACTAGTCGCCTCTAGACCTGAGCACGCCTAACAAATTCTGACGATTGCCAGGATGGTGACTAAAAACCTACACCCACTACTTTGAGCTGCTGTACTGCATTTTGTTGCACATATCACTAACATTGCTTTATAATGTGTGATATAGCATTCAAGTGCGATGATGTGGACATCGGCACTAAAATGCCCTATGCTAACATAAGATGCATGGTTCTTAGCCGGCGTGCTGTAGCCAGTAGGAGATTACAGCAATCTCAATTGTCCCTTTAACAGAGTTGCATGGGAGCAATTTGTATATGAGGTAGGCTTGTAGTGTTACTCCGTATTCTCTGTGGCAGTGCTCAAGGCAGAGTGGAAAGTCAGGGACTGTATGATCATCTAGCGAGTACAACTCCCCATGTACAGATAATAGGTTAGAATATTGACAAGACACACTAAGGTTTTCAAGTTCATAAGGTTGATAAAATGTGTATTGGGTGACAGGAGACAGTGTTTAAGTACAAAGAAATGGTAAATATTGCAGTGTGTGCTCTGTGAAAAACCTATTAACTCAGGCCACCATCGGAACCGCCTGCGTAAGCACATTGAGACTGACCACACAGATGAGCTTAATCGAGTGACAGTGCGTTAGTCTCAGCAAATGTGCTTTAAAGTAGCCTCTCTCGGTAGGGCCTTTGCTGATGAATTGATGTGCTTTCCCCAGTTCTGATGCCTGCATAACATTAGTCCAGAAGGCCCTTATGGTACCTTTTATCACAGCACATCTTCTTGCCTCAGCCGTGCTTCTGTAGCTGTGTGTTTTCAGTCTGATATTCAGATTTAGGCTCAGACTGATTTGCATATGGCCATGTCTGAACTGGGGTGGCAGAGTGGGCTAAAGAACGGTGATGGATTAAACCCAGATCAGTTGACTGGGGGTGAGTGCTTGCAATGTTCAACACTCCGTCCATCATTTCCTTTGGTTTTGCTTTGTTCACCATAAGTTGGCAGGGTATGCTCAGACGTGAGTCCCTTGCTCACTTTGCCACTGGATTCAAGCAAGCCTGGCTGAAGACGGCTGAAATGCCAGAAATTGGTCATAGGAAGCTTGTTTCCGGTCCAGGGAAGACATGGCTTGGCAGTTCGGGCTGGACTGTTCCCATGAGGCACAGGGTCAGACTGATTTGCATATGGCCATGTCTGAAATGGGGTGGCAGAGTGGGCTAAAGAACGGTGATGGATTAAACCCAGATCAGTTGACTGGGGGTGAGTGCTTGCAATGTTCAACACTCCGTGCATAATTTCCTTTGGTTTTGCTTTGTTCGCCATAAGTTGGCAGGGTATGCTCAGACGTGAGTCCCTTGCTCACTTTGCCACTGGATTCAAGCAAGCCTGGCTGAAGACGGCTGAAATGCCAGAAACCGGTCCTAGGAAGCTTGTTTCCGGTCCAGGGAAGACATGGCTTGGCAGTTCGGGCTGGACTGTTCCCATGAGGCACAGGGTCAGACTGATTTGCATATGGCCATGTCTGAACTGGGGTGGCAGAGTGGGCTAAAGAACGGCGATGGATTAAACCCAGATCAGTTGACTGGGGGTAAGTGCTTGCAATGTTCAACACTCCGTCCATCATTTCCTTTGGTTTTTGCTTTGGGTGTTTGAACTGACCAGGCCCAGCAGCAGATACCCCCAGTGCCTGGATACCCTCACAGGGGATAAGCAGCACTTTACAAATCCTAATTGATTGACCTGAGCCTGGTTAGCAGGCTTCAGTGCACGGTTAGAGTCGAAATCCAGCACCAAGTAGTTCAAATGGGCGCAAAAAGTGTGGGAAAAACTGCAACAAATTCCAGTTTGCTCCATATAACACACATTTGGCTGTTGATACAATATTGCAGTAATTTTCGGTAGTGCAGGGTATGACTTTTCAAATATCACCCTCGCAGACCGTAGTCTGGTTCTGTAGTGGGGGCGTGCCAGGTTTCTTTCTTTCTTTATTCAGTTTGTAAATACAAACCATAAAAGTACATACTCATTAAAACATTTAAACATTATTAAAAGAAAATTGAGAAAATGTAAAAATAAAAATAACCAGCACAAGAGAACTTCACATTTAAACCAAATTTAGAGCCTAGGAACTGATGTTGTCAACCAAAGTGCAGAGTGCAAACGAAGTAATAAACACACATCACATATGTGAAAACAACCTACTTAGCACCAAGTTTTCATAAGGCACTTCGAAGCACAGCAACAATTAAAAAATCTTGATTCACAAAAAAATCAAGACAGCTGCAGCGATAGTGTTTTGTCTGCTCTCAAGAGTACACTTTATAAAAGAGACCACACCTAGACATACTTCCAGAGATCGGAGCTTCTGCAAAAATTGAAGTAGCGGGTATGTCTAGTAACTGAGGCACCTTTTAAGGAGCGGTATTAAAAACCTTTTGGTGAAACAACAAAAAAATACAGAATGTGTCAACATTTGCAAGAAGTGCTCATTGCAAGGGCAAACCTTTATAAAATTAGGATCATACTGGCCCAGAGGAAGCCAAAGCCGACTCCTAATCTGATCCAGTTTAAATCTGGTCTGTAGCATCCTATACCAAGTTTTGGGCTCCAAATATGGTTCCAGCCCTAATTTTGTATGGACCAACAAGTACTCCCTATTGGCCGGCTTCAACAGTTTGCTTCCCACCTTCTTGAATCCCTGAGCCTTGATTTAACCCATTTTTTGTCTCTTGTGGAAATGTTAGCTGACTGAAGGAAAATATCGGATCTACCTAGCCTATCGCAGGTATCCTTGATATTGGTTAGCCAGAGGATGCGGGAGCCCCGGTCACATTAAAGGCAATTCAATGTAATCTTGTTATTTAGAGAAGATTTGGGTTGTGCCAAATAGAACACCATAGCATCAATAGTGCCAGATTAATGTCATCAGCTACATAGGATAAGCCAATTCCTCATGAACAGCGTAAGTCGGCGACTGTGGTGGAATACCAAAGATACGTCTACATACTCTGTTCTCATCCTGTAAAAATTTAGCTGCCTTATAACCCCACAAACAAGACCCATAACTGGGGACAGGTAGGCGCTTCCTTTTGTAACTCTCGTCCACGGGTGCGATAGGCTAATTGCCAATTTTGGAGGTTAGACTGGATAGGGAACCAATTTAATTGCAAAACTTAAGTCTCTTATGTTTCAGACTTGGGCCCCAAGACTCCCAAACAAGAAGATTAATGCGTTTTTATGAGAGAAACTTACCGAAGCACAAGAGTTTGCAGCTTCAGACTTTTGGGGCCACGAGCCATGACAAAAGTATGGCAGAGTTCCTAACCAGGCCTCTGCTATCCATAGAGCTTACAAAAGTATCTAAAACTAGCTGGAGGACATTAGGTGTTCTGGACAATAGGACGGTGTCAACTGCGTACAAGAGAGCAGGGACGCTCTGCCTATTCATAGTTGGCATATCCTTTCTCTTGCTAGATAAAATGGAATCCAGAGCATAATATATATTAAAAAAAGACCAAAACTCTTCCTACATTCACCATTGAGCCCAAATTTAATGGTGGCATTCAAATCTGATTGTAGAGATCTTAAAAAGGACACCCGGTCAGAATCAAGCCCCTTTAATTCTAATACATCCCAGAATGTGGACCTGACCACACTGTCAAAAGTGCAGGCCGGATCCATAAATGCTAAATAGACATGACCTCCTTTTGCTAGGGTATATTTGTTAATTAGCAGATGTAAATGAAGGCACTGTTCTTGTGTGCTCAGGCCTGATCTAAAGTCATATGGACCATCGGAGAGAATGCAATTACCAGTAGACCAGGATATGATTCTGTTGAGAACTACCCTGCCAATGACTTTTTATCATAGAGTCTGAGGGACATGAGTCTATAGCAACTAGGGGAGTCCCTGTTTCATTTTTTGAAAATGGGCACAATTATGGCTGGCTGCCATGACTCCGGAATGCAACTCTCACATGCAGCCCTGGCAATGGCAGGTGTCCCCAGATCACCTCCAATTTATAAAAGTCCATAGGGACCCCAGAGCTTTGTACTTGGGATTTCCACAGATTGCCTCCGCAACTTATTCTACTGTAAGTTCGATAGCCAATGGATACTTAGGCAAATTAATATCAAGTGCCCCAATATCAATGTAGGCTGAGTGGTAAACTTGGCTAAAGTGTTCAACCCACATATCTGCGCTAATATTAGTACAAACCAAATGAGAATCGGGTTTGCAGGATTCTATTGTTATTAACTGTGTTTCAGGACAGACCGGTATTTCTTGCCCTACAGGAACTGACCACAGTGGTCCAAACTCCATCCCTGAAATTCAGCCTCCCTCTTAGTGATAGCCAACTTATAACACCATCGATTGGCAGCAGTAGCTGCCCTATCCCTTGGGATTCCCTTCAAGCACTATAAAGGCACCTCTGAGCCTCCATACAGAGCCTATCAAACCAATAATGTGTAGGTTTCTTGTTATTGACTATAGGTTTTAGAAAATTAGATCTAATAGTGTTATCTATGGTAGCAAAAAATCCACACTGCATTTTAGTTTGTCAGCGGGTCTAAGGCAATCAAAAAGCAGCGTCAGATGGTGTCAGGTTTAATATCTTTTTAATTGGGGTGGGTTAAACTAGAGGGGTGTACCAAGTTGTTTCTACTTAGTACACCCCTCTAAGTCTGAATGTCCATTTCTTGATAAACGTGTCACAAGTTGTTTAAAATATTACTTTCTTTTGGATGGCTCAATAGCCATTCTATCTTAAAGTATGGTGCTCGAGGATAGTGTGTGGTTTGCTTTAATGAGCGGGACTTTTGGGAGTACCGTGCAAACCAACTGTATGGCATATCTTTGATGGATGAGTGTGAACAGTTCTGTGTAACGTTCTTATGACATGTCTCTGTTCCCTTTGGATCAATGATGGGCACATGATTAGGAGAATTGCAAATGAGTGGTCTTCTACTTCAGATTGCTTGCCATTGGTGGATTAGGCAGTAGGTGAAGGATTGTCTGTATACTTTTATGATGGTACTTGAATTTGGGATTCTTCAGTGGCAGCCTATAAAGAGGGAGCTTTGTTAAATTATGTAGTGAAGAAGCTGAAGTATACTTTTAGCCAATGTCTCTGGTATGGTTTTTGTGAATGGTGTGCATCCATATTGATTGAGGTGAATTTTCATGTGTGGTGAAGTGGCACATTTTTGGTGACCAACAAATCAAATATGCCATTACATGTTTCAAGATGGAGTGTGTTATAGTTAAGCGGTTCTTAACCTGTGGTGCACTGTGCCAATTCAGGGGTCTACGACTGCATAGAAAATGAAATAATATTAACAGATTAGTAAAGCGTATACAAATAAGAAGTGAGATATATAACATTTTTTTAAACGGTCTGTAAAAGTGAAGGAATTTGAGGCTTAAAATTGAGCTTGTTTCTTCAGATGGATTCGTGGGAGCAGTGCAAGTGCATCAAACCGAATATAGCATGGAGAATGTGTGGCCTCAACTTAGTTTTTTAGTTTGTTTTTTAATTAAATATTTCATAATTTTTATATATATATATATATATATATATATATATATATATATATATATATATATATATATATATATATGATAAATGCTTATTTCTATGTTTTTCTTTATTTTGCAGTTGAAATTAAAGAAAGTGCTTAGGCCAGATTCCCTAGATTCTACTAATGATCTATTAGGGCTCCCTGAACTCCAGTTATGATTCACTGGGGTCCCCAAATTCCAGTAATGATTAAGTGGGGGTCCACAAAAGTCAAAACATTGAGAACCACTGTTCTAGATGATTGGTGTGCTTTAGATTGAAAGTGCGCTGGTGAATTTATAGTGACTTAACTGTTGAAGGAGAGTGTTTTAAAAAAAATAAATATATATCTCACCCGCTGATAAATGTTAGCTATCTGTAGTTAAAAGATCTATCAAAGACAATACCAGTGCCTACAATAGGCTTTGGCTGGCTCTTTGCATATCATCGGATGGCTTTCTTGTCAATTTAGTTAGCTCTGTTCTTGTATAATAGTTTTCCTTCCTTTTCTTGTCCCTTCCCTGAAGCATAGCTTTTGCACCATCCTTATGATTGCATGATTTGTCTTCTTCCACTGCTCAAATTTAAGGAGCTACTTTTTAGGTTTGGATGGACAGTGAAGCTGTCCGCTCGCCTTTTTGTTACAGATTCTTTAAAATATCCAAAGACTGGTGCTTTGACACCGTCTGGACGAATATTTCTTGCTCACCATTGGCTGTTAAGTGTATCATTGTGCCATCTGGGATGTGATTCTCTAAAGAGTATACTGTCACATGCAATTCTTTATCTTCTCCATACTTCTATACAGAAGGAAGTGCCTCTTTGCTACCCCCCCCCCTCCCTCCCTCCAGCAGTGGCAAAGCTTGAAGTACTGTCTTTAATGTGCTAACCAGCGTCTCTGAATTCCTTGTCTCTGCATGCTTTCAAACATTAAAGTCAGGCCTATTGACCTTGCTTGCAATGCATGTTTCTTTTTATTTCAGCGCTCTATGGGAGTGCGTGTGTTTGTTTCTGTATTTTACTTTGTAGCTAACCTTAAACTTTGTCTAAAATCATGGATTTTGCTTATATTTCTGTGATGAAAACTTCAGAAATCCACAGAAATTGCTACCAGCCAGCATTACTTCACTTGTACCAATAACAAGCATTGGCATAGCCAATAGGTCTCGCTTTTGGGACCTTATAAGTATTTAGTTATGCAGCACAATATCTTTGGTGCAACAACATCAACTGTTGCATGGCTAAACACTTATAAGCTCCCAAAGGCGAGACCAATTGGCTATGCCAATGCTTGTTTACTTTGAACTTCTCAGATTTTATTGATGAATTAGAAGCTGTCTGACAGAGGATTCCTGGTCATTCGGCTCACACAGTGCAGGCCTGTAATTTAATAAATAACATTAACAATGTTATCAGAAGGTCTTGAACCCATGACTAAGACAGGATGAATTAAATCTTCAAGAAACATTGTAGATGCAGATATCATCAGACTGCCCCAACATGAAATTTTAATTTCTTGTGTACTTTTGTTTTTAATCTAGTTTACCTGGAAATCTAAAGTGCCAATTTCACACTAGGCCAGCCTTTTCCAGAGTTGGCGACCCAGGGATGAAGCTGTCAAAGTCGCAATTTGTTGAGATCTGCATAGTCCAGAGTTATTTATGTTACGTTACATAGTACAGATGGCATACTGCACTGACTCTGTGCTCGCTGTAGACCTTGGTCTCCAGAAGACAAAGCGCTTTAAGAAAATATCAAACATAAAGTGATCTTCCTGGCATTAATGTCTTCTAACCATGTACACCTCAAGATGGGTATTTGCTACAGAGAGAATTCAGTCGAAATGTTCTCGGTCTGATGTCTAATGCAGAAACAGTCGGAAAACATGGTTGTGCAACAAAAGAAAAGCAGCAAACACTCACCAAGTCAGACTTCTTTGGCACACACCTTGATGGGAAATGCTTAACCGCCTTTTCGTCAGGTGTGGGATGCGGAGCACTCCACGTCCCCTCTTCTGAGTGGTGCTAGAAGCCATGATGTCCGCTGCCTGACTTACGTCCAGATATGCGACAAACCTGTGTTAACAACTTGGGGAGGGGAGCTGAAAGTTTCACCATAGTTGCACTGTAACACATCAAAGCCTCAAAACAGAGAAGCCGAATGACCCCCACATACAGACACATAAAACATACTGCAAATAAAGATGGGGGATTTGGTAAACAGAGGCAGCACTCATACAGTTGATCTATGGTACCCGGCTCGCTGTGCACAAGTTCAAATAAGGGAAGTGTCTTTAAATGTGTGGTATGACTATTCAAGACCAGAAGAAAATCAACCACAGGATAGGTCCCCTGAGTGAAAGACAGGGAAGCCACAACGTTAGAGCAAGCTCACCCCACCCTCTGAAAACTATTTTATTGACCCTTTCTTTTAATTTTTTTCATCAAATACAAGCAGTACACATTGCACTGTTTATTTTCACAATCGTTCGAAATGCTTTGTACCAAGAGTGCCTAGTTTTCTGTGCTGATTATTGGATTACTTCCATTGCTAATATCGTCCTGGGTGTCTAGGTCTAAACTGGCTCTTTGAGGGCCACCCTCCGAAAAGGATGCCTGCATGCAGAAGCTTCCACACAATGTGCCTACCTCTGAGGGACTTCTGTAGGAGGATTATCCAATGTGAACTGCACCCTGGGGGTTGGGGAGGAGAAGGTGATGTGGAGATAATAACAAAAACAAGCTAGCCAATCCCTTGGTTGAACATACTCTGGCAGTCGTGATGAAGAGGGAGGGAGTATACTATGTAAAGTGCACTCGAATTGGAGTATCCCTGCTGCCTGTTGGCAGTTGTTAGCGCTCTGCAGATATTCCGAAGTGCTCATTGGCTGTGGAGTCAGCGCGTGCCTCATGTGATGTTGGTAAATACACAGTCGTCCTGTGACGTTTGACGGATCTCGTGCGGGTTGGAGTAGGCCGACCTGTGCTCTGCTAGGGGAGTGTCTTAAGGGGAGGTAGTCAGGATCTGGCAGTTAGACCTGAGACTGGTGGTGACAGTTTGTTGCGGTGTGCGCATGCCCTCCTACTTTGATGTGCGATTGTAGGGGAGGGGAAAGTTCTGGGTTTGACTCCGAATGGTGAGTTTGAGTGATGGTCAGACACAGGAGCCAGGACATGGATTCCCTGCAGCAGCGGTCGATTTCAGACTGACAGCCTACTGTGAACTGAACGGCCAATCCCCGTTGGTTGTTTTCCTAAAGTGCTGTCCACGTTTCTGTAGCTCAGCGTTGTCGGTAAATGACACACGAAGCTGGCTTCTATAGTGTTATGTTATGTTGTCTGCAGTGGTGTCCCACCCTCCTCCCAGTCACTCAAGTAGCTTACCCCACCCCGGTCTGTTCTTGTTGCTCCTTCACCTCCCTCCTATGGCTTGTCTTATTTCACGGCTTTGAGCCGTCGTGTAAACTTAAAAAAACAGGCCACTAGAGACACTGTGAGGTGGTAAATCCCTGGTGGAGGAGACAAATGCAGAGGGTGTTTAATGCTTCCCCCTTGCTAGTTATTGTGTGTCAATCATCATGTTGTGTTTGTCTGCTACAGCCGAAAACACAGTGCAGTAGGATACAGGCCAAACACCTGTTGGGTACTTGGGTGTGAATGCAACACTTTACCCACACTGCACGTGTTTCTTCCTGGAGTAAGGCTGTAAACAGCGCCACGGTGGAAGCTGTATCCAGCACTGCAGGTGGCAGCACAATGCACTTCTTTGCTGAGTGCACCACTTTGTGAACTAATAGCAGTGCTTAATTTGAGCCAGTGGTTTCCGGTGCTCAGTACCAACACTTAATCATTGTCACCGGTGCTTTTCATGAGCACCAGTTAAGGGCATATTCATTTTTGGTGGGTACGGGGAGATTAAGTGATTTTCCCAGAATAATCACAGGATATTAGGCCAAGTCTGTAGACTCGATGCTGGTTCTCCAGCTCCGAAGTCGGCGGCTCTGGCCGTTACGCCACATCATCTCCTCTCGTTCATGGTTAGCAGTTGGTTCTGTTTTAGACGGCGCTAACAGGAGCAGAGGGCTGGTGCAAGGTGCCACCTTATGAGAGCCCCTGCACGTGTTTTTTTTATTTTTATTTATTTATTTTATTACAAATTAACCACTGACTAATAGACTACAAGGCACGGGCTCGCTATGTTTCTGTGGCTTATTATTGCGACTGTTAAAAAAAGCCTCTGCGTTACATGGGTGCGACTGAGAACACTGTGTGTGCAAAGGTTGTGTCCACATACGAGTGAACGCTGCCTGACTGAGTTCATGATGGCGCATCAGGGAAATGTGCATAGTGTGTGGCTGCACACATGTACACTGATTGCCGGTATTTGTTTTAATTACCTATGGGGGGCACATGTGTCCTGATTGCATAGAAGTGCACACTACTATTGTGTGCCTGCTTACGTCATAGCTGCCAGCAAGCCTTCCTCCTTTCATCTGTGTTGTTCTTATGTGCGCATATGTTGTGGCTGAATGTAGGGGTTAGGTGGGTTGTCTGTACATGTGTTGATCTTGTATGAACTTGTTTGCGTGAAGAGTGAAATGTGTTTCTACACGCATGCGTACACCACTGGCATCAGTATTTTGGTGGTTGTATATGTATGTTGTAGTGGGCTAAGAGCGCGCATGTGTGTTCGTTTCTGTCTACACGTGCATAGTCTGTAAGCATTATATCTCTGTGTTGGTTATGTAGAGATGAGAATGAGTGAATGCGCGCGTGTGAGAGGCACCCTGTCTGCATATACGTATTTATAGTGTGAACACAAGCGTGTGCGTGTTGAATCCGAATAAAGGGTCAGTGCACATGTGAGAGAAAGAAAGACATTGAAAATATTTACACCAGTCTGAAGACAATCGCATAATAAATCGCCAGAGTACACTAAGTAATTCATCATTCCATGTCGGCATGTGTCAGTTGATTTAAACTTACTTCACACTCTGTCAGAGGCCAAGTGGAAGTGTGATTGTTCTCAGAGTGCCCGAGTGCAGGTATGCGTGCGCACACATGCCTGTGAGACAGCTTGTGCCACACTTCCAATTGACCCACCTTTCTGAGCACTGTAAGGGTAAATCAGATGGTATTCGATATCCCGACCTCAGGAGGATGGAAGGCCAAGTTGGACTTCCCAGGAGTCAAAGCATTGGCCTTCCTGTTAATGCAGATGACCGGAACGAGTATTTAACTCGCAGAGTCGTCTTGCTGTCCAGAAAATGTAGAATTTCTCACGTTTCAAGGAATAGCATGTTGTCTACGTTTCCACAAAAGCTGCCTTTAAGGAAGCCTGCATTCTGTAGCTTATATCCGTGCTTGGTGAATGGTCAGTGTGCCCCAGCCAGAACAGCGTGGAGGAGTAGCAAAATACAGAGATAGAGAGAGGAAATGAAAGACACGAGACAGAGGTTGAGCAAGGCACAATGGAATGAGATTGATGAGAGGACTATGAAGTAAATATAACATTAACAAGGCGCAGATTGACATGTTGGAAGACGTGTCTAGTGAGAAGTACAGGCAAATGAAACTGACGAAAACAGAGGGGGAGAAGGGAGGGGTGAGTGCGTTCTAAAAAAAAAAAAAAAAACTGCATTGGCCGTAAAAGTAACGGCCGCGCGGCTGAGAAAGCGATTGTGATCCAAGCGAAAGTGATCGCAAGTGGTGCGTGCGCGGCAGTGATTGCGCTGGAAGAGAGGCAGATGCGCGCGTGAACGCAGGCGTTAGGCCAGCGAGGTAGCACTTTAAAAACCTGTATACTAAATGTCTCGCAGAGTAGCGCATGCGCTGGCTCAGGCGAGACCTAGGAACGATGCGCCACTTGTGTGGCTGGGCCTAGTGCCTGCAGCAGGAACAGATTAAACAAAGGTCAACAGGAGCTCTTACGAGGAGACTTCCATTGACCTCGGACTGTTGAGGTTTTAGGGGTGAGTGTGGGGCCTGATGTCAGGATGGGCCAGTCCCACCTCATTATTTAAAAAAATATATTGCCCTGTCATCTGCTGGGCTTTCAGCCCCTGGGGGCAAACTCCTTTTCTGCAGTTTATGGAGGTCAAAATACTGGTTTGTCCGCTTTGGAGTGGGGTGTGGTCAATGCCAGAGTGCAACACCTGTGCCCCTTTCTTTTGCCCCAAATGGTAAATGCCCTGTGTGTAGTGGCCTTTCTTCCTCACTGGGGGGCAGATTTGGGGCAACCTCCCCAATTAGGGCAAACTTAAGATACCATTATCCCTTCTGGGGTGAGGGTAGGGCTCAATGCTAGGGTAAGCTGCAAGGTTCTTTTGTTCGTTTTGGTCCCATTTTGAATTCCCTGGTTTCAAGGAGGCTTTCTCTGCGGAATGCGAAATTACCCAAATTCCGCGGGCGTAAAGGAATTTACCCTCCCAGGCCTAACTATAACCCTTTCTGGGACAGGGTTATGCAGGCCTCAAAAAATACACTCGCCCACTCGCAATGTCGAGTGAGATTTTATCTGGTCGAGCTAATCTTAGCATTTACTCTACCGTACTGGCGTGTTCTCTTAAACTGGAAGGAACAGGTGTACTGTTCATTCATAAAGTGAATTGGCAATGAAGACATCTTTAAATATTTTTGGGCTTGACATATTTGCTGTCTGTTCAAGGACAAAGGTCAAATGTCAGTTTGTCTTTTTACTAATTGTTGCTTATCTGTTCCTGGAAAATGTTTTTTACTTTTCTTTCTCTTATTATAGTTGGTGCTGTTTGTCAAGGGATTTATTTAATTGCAAAACAAAAGGCTGTAAAATGTCATTTTATTTCTAACTCACATTTAAACAGCTTGTAAATTAATAGTACAATTATTTCAAAATATATCAGGAATTATGAAATAACGTTTTTTTAATCCAGAAGTGTGATGCAAACAAAGGTTACATAGGAGCAAAACAAATCACAACACTTTACTTGGTGATGTGCAAATGACAAATATTTGCAGAAACTCGATTTCCAGACATTGTCAGTCAGTCAAAAGCTTTATTTCGGCAATTACTGCCATAAAAGCACAATAAGATAGGATTAAAAATACAGCATCGTAATAAAATTTGAATATTAAAGATTAAAAAGAAGAAAATAAGAGATCGAAACAAATAACAGGTAAAGGTGCTGTTTAGATTTAAAGCCCTGTTAACAGGAAGATAACAATAAAAATAATTCTCACTCCCACAGAGATATTAGATCATTAGAGTGTTTAGACTAGGAGCGGTATATTAAATGGAGCAGTTTTTGACCATATAAGGAAAAGTATCATCCTCTTGCACCATACCTTTTAAAAAACAATATAAATAAGCTGGTAGACATGATTTAAAATTTAAACATCAGTAATAACATTTTAAAATCACGCTAACAAATCTCAGCTCTAACTTTTCACTAGGCATCTGCGTTTACACCACACAGCAAACAGAAATTTGGATATAGCAGCAACAAGGACCGGATGTGTATCATATTTCAGTAGCCTAAAAACCTCTCTACCATTTCTAATTCCCAAATTCCTACAGAGCTGAAAGACCCATTTAGATCTGGCGGCCTTATATGCGGGACAAAAAAAGATCACATGGGTCTCAGTCTCATCTGTCTCGTTACACCCGTGACATAATACTTTGTTGGCCCCCGCCTAGTTGTTAGTAAATGCATAGAGAGGGTGCATCCCGTGTTGGAATTGAAGAAAGAGTATCTTGGCTAAAAAGGGTTGAATGAGATCAAGAGCTGGCTCCAATTTGTAGTCTATTTTAACATCTAAAAACCTAGAGGTTAGACTAGATGTCTCTATCACCCTACTGGTACACATCAGTCGGTATTCTTTTAAAGCGGAGGTTAGTGACTGTTTAGAGGTGTCAAGACAAGATTCCTCGGGAGAAGACCACAAATCACTCCTCCCAATTTGACAAAAGGTATCCCGAATATAGGACAGCCAAGGGATTTTTTCCGCCCCCCGGATGTGCATAACTGATTCTAGTTCCTCTCTGTATATAACCAGCTCAGGGGTACTCCATAACCTTCGAAAATACAATAGTGGGCGAGAGGCTATCACTTCAGTGATAGGGAGAATACCCAGATCCATCCTTAGAGGGACTAAGGGAGTACTTTGAGGGAGACCCAAAAGTTGCCTTAAAAAAATATTTTCGGTCAGTGCCAGAGATTTAGTCTGGCAGTGACCCCATAATTCAGCTCCGTAAAGGGTGGCACCCCTTGCTTGGACTTTATACATTTCTACAAGGGGGCCAATAACCCTTACGACACGGCTCCTATGGACTTTTAAAATCCCCCCACTAACTTGAGTAAGTTTTAAGTTCGCCATGGCGATCTGTGGGCCCCAGTCCATTTTATCACTTATGGTAAGCCCTAAATAATCAAAGACTGGGACCCTTTCTAGGGGCCTTTCGTCCATTTTGGGATGTGGGCAATTTGTGGAGTTGGCATGAAACACCATATACTTTGTTTTCTTTATGTTTACCTCAAGATTCCTTTTCTTACAAAACGAGCCAAACTTCTCTAGGACATGTTGCATCCCCATAGGTGTTTTAGATCGGAGCAGCGTGTCAACTGCAAACATTAGAGCAGGAATTTTACGATTGGCAAGTTTAGGGGAGTCTATATCCTTAACTGATAAGAGATCTTCAATTAGCCCATTTAGAAAAAGGGAGAAGAGAGTTTGTGCGAGAACGCAACCTTGTCTCACGCCCTTCTCTATAGGAATCAGAGCAGAGAGTTCCCCTCTATTTCCAAATCTAATTCTGGTGAAATTGCCTTCGTGGAGGCGTTTTATCTGTAGACAGAGATAAACTGGAGCCCCCATCTCTTAACAGCAGGTCCCACAACTGATCTCGGTCTACCAAATCGAAAGCTGATTTGAGATCCACGAAAGTGAGGTAGAGGGAACCACCCTCCAACATGATGGTTTTCCAATAGATTAATTGTAATCTAAACAACTGATCTATAGTTGAAGGTTTGGATATAAAACCAGCTTGGAGAGGGGTAAGTATGTTATGGTCTTCCATCTATATCTGGAGTCTTCCCAAGAGAACACGTGCAAAGATCTTTTGCGATACATCAATTAGGCTAATAGGCCTATAGTTTGCCGGATCTATTGGAGAACCTTTCTTGTAGATGGGAATAATCTCAGCACCCACCCACGTTTTGGGAGGTGACAGACCAAGAAGAATTGCATTAAAAAGAGACCACAGGTATGGAACCCAGACTACCTGGTCAGTTCTGAATAAATCTCCTGGGACCCTATCCAATCCAGGTGCCTTGTTGGGCAAGACTTTGGCCAAAGCCGTTCTCACCTCAGCCAAGGAACAGAGGGGAATGTCTGTAGGTGGAACATGAGTAGAATGAATTACTGGCAGCCCAGTTACAGCTGTTCCTATTTGGGACTTAGAGTATAACACTTGGAAATGGTCTCGTCAGATTTCCTCCCTGAGGTTTGGCTCAATTGCATTCTTATCATCGGGGTTGCCTATCTTCACCAAATTCCAGAACCCTCTAGGGTCCCTAACGTCCAATGCTTTCTTAATGGCCTGCCACCTATCAATTTCCCATTCAGATTTTGCTTCTAGTATGAGTTTTTTAAAGAAAGCCCTTGCCTCCCTAATACGTGAGATATCACCCTCACGTAATTGAGTCAACAGAGCTTTCCTTGCGTCTCTGCAGGCCCTATTATACCAGGGAATAATACCTCTTTGTTCCTCTCTTTTTTGGGTTGAGGTAGAATAATAGAACTCTGCCAGGATTTCAACCAAGTCCTGGTGGTTGTCCCCCAACTCCACTAAAGAGTCAGTACCACCACATCTGTCTGTAATAGAGCTAGCCTTTACCAAGAAGGGTAATATGGATGTGTACAGTACAGCCTTTGCCTCCGGTGTTCGTAAAAAAGTTCCCCATCGGATTCTTCTACCTCCCTCTGCTATATATTAATTAGAGGGGGGTGCAGTGGACTCAGGTTGCCCTGCTGCCAATTGACACCAATCCAGAGTAATAACCAGTGGATTGTGATCGCTTTCAGGATGGGGCTGTACCAGGAAATTCACTATCCTATGCCAGATATCCACCTTCACCAGAATATAATCAATTGTGGATGCCTGGCCGTTTCTTTCAAAGGTGTGTTTCCCAGGGTTGTCTGCATATATTCGACCATTACATGCCCTCAGCGAATGATTAAGAGTGAGTGAGGTCAACTGCAAGGCTAGGGGAGTCCAGCCCCTCAATAGATAATGATTACACGTTGGGATTCCCCATGTCGAATCCTCATCACCCGTTATGGGGTGGGATAACCCGTTTAAGGGTTCAAAGTGGCAATTAAAATCTCCACCGATAATAGGTAGAACTTGTTCAGGCAGCGACGCCAGAAAGGCTGACAGACAATCCAACGTCTGTGAAGTCTGCCCATACCTTACAGGACGAGAGTAAAAGTTAATGATAGCTACTTTGGGGAAATCATTCAGGGATAAGATAATACATAAAATATCAGGGGAGCGGGTTTCTATCGGATTAACTAAGCAGCCGAGATGTATACGAATCCAGATACCCAAGCCCCCAATGGTCTATCCCTAGGCCCCTGAACTGCCTCTTTACAATAAGTGGCAAACCCTACTCTATGCAAGGGCTTCAGTGCCCAGGTTTCCTGAAATAAACATATCTCATGTGTATCGATAAATTCAACCCACTCGGGATAATCATTTTAGGGGTTAACCCAGCTATATTCCAAGATAGCAGGCTTAGCCCGAATGGTGAGGCTGCCTTAGGACTCTGCAAGTCCATGATAGAGATCCCTCTCTCAGGGGCCGCAGACAGGGTCTTCTCCTCAGAGCTACCAAAGTTTTCCACGGTAGAATCCTGATGGCTGACTACTTCCCCTTTGGCAAGCCCCTTAAATGCCCCACTGTTGCTAGTCAATAGAGAGTTATCAAGCGCCATAACTCCCTGAGATAATTGTGCAAATCTAGCCTGGGGAAAAAAGGTCGATTGGCCCATGATGAAATTAATATCCTGTTGGCTCCCCATCCTGCCTGGTGGGCTACGATATACATCCCTCCCGAAATCACCAATGTTTTCCCTGATAGTTTCTTTATTCACAAATTCCCTATTCAAAGTAAGTGTCTGGGCGTTAACATTATCTCCCTCAGCAATTCGCAAAGTTTGGCTGTTCAAAGTCAGTCAATCCACATGGTCCAGGCAACTAAATCTGTTTGATAGAGGGAGAGCAAAAGGTGGGGGTTTATCACAATTACATCGTCTATTAATTGCTCTCTCCACCTGCGGCATGAAATCATTCCCTTCCCTTCGTTGCCCCCTACTATTTGATGGCAAAAGGCTAGAGTGGGGGGGATAGAAATACAGTAAAGAAAAGGACCATATCCCTTTGGTCGCCCGCGTCTGATGCCAATCGCATATATGTTCAACTATCCTACTATCTCTAAAGTTGATCAAAATGCAATTGCCATCAATGTCTTTATTTTTTCTCCCTACCCAAATTACTCTATGAGCGAATAATATTTCACTGTGCACCTGTGGTGGTAGTGGTCTATCGATATTTAACCAGTGGATGCACTTATTTTTCAAATCAGAATACGATTCGTCTTTACCTTGAGCCAATCCCGGGACACCAGCCAAGACAACAACATACAGGATTGATTCTGGAGGCAAGTCTACACGTGGCAAGTTAGGGCTCTTAGAATCACAACTTGGGGGGAACCTACCAGATTCATCAGCTTTGTTCTTTCTCGATGAGCCTATCAAAGGACCACCCCCCTGGGTAGGAATCGCTGGGTTTGTAACCTTGTTAGAAGCTCCCTCACCATGTATTGCTTTGCCAAATTTCCCAATGATGCCCAACTCGACAGATCCCCGTGGAGAGGCTAATATTGTATTAGAATGCAAAAGGGAGCATAAACTAGACGGGATAGGGAGATTAGCACTTAAATTGGAGGTTACATCAGATGGCCTAGGGTAATCCCCCCGTAACAATTATTGGTCAGATGATTATTTGTAAAAGATAGTTCTAAATATGAAAGTTTGTCTTCAATTAGAGATAGTCTTTCAAGAAGTGGTTGAAGAGAAGAGGTAAATAATGTTCCAATTTTCACCAGGAAATCCTCTCCGACTAGGTGTGCAAGGGGATCCATTATAGCAGTTTGATGGACCCGTCAGAGGAAAAGATGGTCGAGTCTCCGTCCCAGGGGATGATACTATAAGCTCCGTCACACCCGTTCCACGGGGTATTTGAGGCTTCTGGTTTTTAGAATTTGTTTTCCTCTGCAAGCCCCCACCCCGCTTTCTCTTTGTGGCAGGTTCCTTAGGTTGAACCACAACTTGGGTGGCGGTATTACAGATTGACCTTGTTTTTGGACGGGGGGATAAACGAGAGACACGCTCTTTAAGTGCCGGATCCACAAACTCGATGGTAGGAGCAGGCTCCGCTAGGGACAGAATGATAGTAGGACTCACTAAGGCCTGTGAGGGCTGGTAACTTTCTTCGAACAGGGGGTGAGTATTACAACTCATGTCGGTGTGTTGCTCTGGTGACCTTGCGTGCGTGATCTTACCTAAAGATGATCGCTTTGAGGACACGGGGTCCAAAGATAAACGCCGCTCAGTCAGGGCAATTTCGTGGTCCAGTACTGAGGTAGCCTGAGTGATGAACCGATCCAATGACCCCACCACTGTCCCCCTGTGAGAGAGATCCTCCCCTTTCCTCCTTTAGAGGCCATAGGTAAGGCCAGCACTAGAGCTACACCTTTGATCAAAGTTCCAATTAATGGCACGGATGAAAGACAAAACTAGTCACTCATACTGACCTTATAATTATAGTTGTATCAGAGGGGGGGCCCGACCCGACCTCACCCTTGTACCGCAAGGCGTGAAGTAGTGACTGATGGGAGGGGCTGGTGCAAGTGACCACTGGGTCTTGTGGTCCGCTGGTCTCCAAACAGAGTCCTCCCTGCGCCTCTCTTCATTCAGGGAAAAACAGTTCCTCAGGTGCAGTAGGTAGTCCCCTGTTCACAATCTTTTCGGAATTTGTACCACCTTGGTAAAACAGTTCTTTGCATTCGAGGCAACACAGGACTGAAATCTGTCTGGGGTCCCACTGGGGTCAATATGGTACTGCTTGGGCCTGTGGATGGGGGCCTGTTGCCAAGTGAATCCCACCAGTCTCCAGCAGCTTGCTAATAGATAGCAGCTTACTAATAGATAAAAGCGGTCCCTGGCAGGCCCATTATCGTGTGCAGTTTGTCCTCAATGTCCTCGGTGGCCCTGTCGTTTAGGCCACCTGACTAAGTCTGTCTCCGGACACCCACGATTAAATGCAGAGTCCCCGACGGTTTTAATGCAATTCCGGCTAGTACGCCACTGGGTTTTGCCGGTATGCCCGCTACTAACCATGCCCACAGTCCTGGTGCTTAAAAAAAACTTCGAGCCCCCTTACGCTGGAAAAGTCGGCTCGCAGCGCGCCCAAACTGCTGCAACCGCCGCAGCCCTCCGGGCACGGAAACGTACCTGTGTCAGCGGCTGTCCACACTTTTTCGAGGCTTCCCCCCCCCCCTCCTCACTCCGGGGTCCTCGAAAGCTCTCCCTGTCTCCCGCGGAGCTTTCCTCTTTGGTTCCGCGCACTGGAGGCGTCTCCCTCGTCAGTGATCCGCCCCTCGTTCCTGCTTCTGCTTCCCTTCCTCTCCTCCGGTTTTACTTCCGTTCCGGCTGTATGTGGTGTTCTATCTTTCTTGATTCTTTGTTCCGGTGAATTTCCCAGTTACGGCCTTTCTAATAAATATCAGTTGTGGTGCCATTGTGTCAAGTCACACTCCAGTCTTCTTAACTCCCTGCAACAGGTAGGTTTCTAAGCGAGTGTGCTTTCCGATTCTCTTCAGCTCTGTGTGTTTGTGTTCTGACCCGGATCATTCGACACTATATAGTTTTAAAATCCACATGTCCATAGGAAATTCTGTGGGCATTTCAATGTAAAATCTGCTGATTGCAAATGACTGTGCTGCTACTTTATGCTTTAGTTATGTATTTATTGAAAGTGACAGTTTGGAAACATGAGTTCAGAAGCATTCCTGCCCCTGCACTGACGACAGTGAGGTTAATGAACTGAGACAAGTCGGCGGTCATGTGTATCCTATATGTGGCTTGATTTGTGTTATATATGGAGCAAAAGTTTAGTCTATAAATCTAAATTAGTTTTTTGTACAGCAGACATGCTGAACTCGTATATTTGAAGGTGCTCTCATATGTAATAAAGAAGAAAATGACGTCTCGGTGAATTAAAATACTTGTCCAGGATCACACAATTTGAAACCAGTTTATGGGTCAAGAGCATTATAATTAGGTTTAGTAGATTATTCAAGTCACTAGACCTGCAGGTCCAGTAACAATTGTAGGATTTTTCAAGGCCTGTTATGTTTTAATGGCACGGTGGGGTGCACCCTCCTTTTTTTTTTTTTTTTTTTTTTTTTTTGTGCCATTTTGAAACCCCTAGTGTTTACTGAGCTTACTGCCCCCCCCACCCATGGGTGGGGCAGTTTGGTAGTCAATACCCCTATCCATCCCCCAGGGTGACCCTATTGGGCTTCTGAGTGGGGGAGAGCACAGCCCATGACCGGGGGGGGGGGCATACCCCCAAAACAATACTGCATAGATTCAGTCCTTCTTGTCTAGTAGACTCTGTGCCCCCTCGGGAAGCAATTGGGGGATGATTGCCCCATCCAACTCCTAGGGGGTGCAGAAAGACCTTTTTGGGGATGTAGGGCATCACAATTCTGGTGGTGGGCAGCCCCCCCCAAACTCTTATAGTTTATCCCCTTATGTTTAGTTTGTTTTCTGTCCCTGGGGTGGGGGGAAGCAGATTTCGAGTGACTGTGCCCTTTCTGGGGTAGGGTATGGCCATGCCCGTGTTGGGCACTCTCCATCGCTATGTTTATTTCTGAAAAATGTACCCTGGTGTCTAGTGGGCTTTCTAGACCCCCCCCCCCTCCCCCCACCTCCTGTGGTAGATTGGGGGTAAGCACCCCATCTGCTACCCAGGAGGGCAGAAAGACTGCCTCTTTGTTTTGGTGGGGTACATGGCCATGCTCATTCTGGGCAGCTCCCACTATATTTTTTTTTATTTAAATAAGTAACTTGGTGTCTAATGGTCTTTTACCCCCGCCCCTCATGGGGGGCATATTGAGGGTAATCACCCGCCAAATTGTTTCCATGTCTATTGGGGGTGGGGGCATGGCCATCCCTGGTGGGCAGCCCCCATCCCTATATTTATATTTTTAATAATCCCTGGTACCCTGGACTCCACAGTGGGGTCAGAGCAGCAGTAATTGTCCCATCTGTCCCCCTGTGGGGGCGGAAAGACTACGTTTGGAGGTGGGTTTGGGGGAGCACAAGCCATTGCCTAAGGGGTTGCTCCCCCATCCCTGCCGGCTAGTGGGTGAATCCCTGCTTGAGGTGGTCTCTCCTGTGGCGATCCCCAAGCAGGGATCCTCTGGGCAGAGGTACCTTTGGAAGGGGGAAGATTCTCCTTTTTTCAACGATACCTCTCCCAAAGGAATCTGTTTGGTAGGGGTGGGGTGGGGAGGGGGCTGAGATTTGCCCGTGCACTAATTCAGTGAAAGTGAAACAGCCCTTCCACTACTTTTACTTTCACTTTTGGAATGCAATAACCTCAGCACGGCCTGCAAGCTGATCGTCATTTCGAACAAAAAAAGAGCTCAGGCTGCTCAGGAAGCTCTTCCTGAGCCGGGGGGTAAAAGAACGAAAAACTCGAGTGCTAAGCATCAGAGGGGCCTTTCTAACCCTCCCCAGTGACGAGCAGTGACCGATGCGCACTGGGTAGGGGGTGTGGGTGTCGGCCATTGACCGACACCCTACCTAAAAGGGTTAAAAGCCTGATCCTCATATCTCTTATCCATTTCCCCTGTCAGTGCTACCACACTGTTTTTGATCTTCCTTCCCCAGCCCACTTGATCAATGAACATAAGAAATCAAACCTCCATGCACTTCTTCAGACCCTTTTTAACCATTAAGTTGTCAAACCCCAGCTGTGTCATGTCCTGTCTCATATCACTTTTCGATCACACCGTCAATTCTGGAATATTTCATCAGTGCTTTAAATTTGCAATAGTCTTTACAGCTGATCCATTTAACTCGGTCAATCAAACTGTACTTATAAAGCACTGCTTATCACCCATGAGGATATACAGGCGCTGGGCTGAGGGTCTTAGTCAAAGAGCCAGGTCCTAAGTCCCTTTCAGAAATCTGCCAATGAGGTTGCTGTTTGAAGGTGGAGGGTAAGGGCGTTCCAGGATTTGGTGGTGAGGTGGGAGAAGGATTTACCTCTGGTGCGGCAGCTGCAAATGTGCAGTGTCTGTGTGAGAGCGAGGTGAGCTAAGGTTTCTGGATGGTTGGTGGAAGTTCAAGCAGTGGCTTGTGTATGCCAGTCATTGGCCGCGGAGGGCTTTGTAGACGTGGGTCAGGAGCTTGAAGCGGCATCTCTCCTGGGTGGGGAACCAGTGGAGGCCTCTCAGGAGCTGGGAGATGTGGGTCTTTTTGGGCAGGTTGAGGATCACTCTGGCTGCTAAGTTCTGGATTGTCTGGAGTCTTCTCATGAGCTCTACGGTGGTGCCTCCATACAGTGCATGGCTGTAGTTCAGGCAGCCGGTGATGAGGGCCTGCGTCACTATTTTGCTGATGGGGCGCAAGATTCTGCAGAGCATGCAAAACGTGTGGAAGTAGGCTGAGGCGCTGGTGTTGACCTGTCGTTTCATAGAGAGATCACAGTCGAGGGTGATGAGATTGTGGGCGTGCTCTTTCGGAGTGGAGGGTGGGGCCGAGCTCCGATAGCCACCAGGAGTCTTTCCAGAGGAAGGTGTGGCTTCCGAGTTGGTACTTCGGTTTTGTCTGTGTTGAGTTTTAGGCAGTTGTCTTTCATACATGCTGAGACGTTCTTCATGCAGTTGTGTTTTTGGTGTAGAGTGGTTCGCTGAGATTGAGAGGACGAGCTGGGTGTAGTCTTCTTAGGAGATGATGTTGATGTTGTGGGTTCTGATGATGTTTGCTAGCAGCATCATGTAGATATTGAGGAGGGTGGGACTGATGGATGAGCCTTGCGGGGCGTTGCAGATGGTTTGCTTAGGTTATGAGGTGATGGGTGGGAGATGAATCCTCTGTGTGCGCCCCTCGATGAAGGATGTCATCCATCGAAGTGTGTAGTCCTCGATGCCGATCTGTTGCAGACGGTTGAGTGTGTGATGGGAGACGGTGGTGAAGGCAGAGGAGAGGTCAAGAAGGATCCGGGCTTATCCTCCGTCGAGTAAGGTACACTCTCACTCACTCACTCACTCACTCACTCCCTCCCGGGTCCCTGCCAATCAAGTTCCCAGGGCTTGTGTTCTTTCCCGAAACTGTACCGTTGTATGCACAATTGGCACATCTCTGGCCACAGGTAAGCGCTGTGTAAAAGGTACCAAGGTCACTCTGACCAGGGAACGCCTTTAAGGGCTGCAGCACCTATTGTGCCAACCTTAACACCCACCCACTGCCATTGCAGGCTGCGTGTTTTGGTGCAGAGAAAAGTGAAGTTGACATGGCACACATCCCACTACCTGAGACCTAGGTAAGCCACCCCTCTAGCAGGGTGCACGAGCCCTGTATTCTCATGAGTTTCACTGTCAGAAAACAGTGAGGTACAGGGTAAAGTCTCTCTGTAGAGTCAACATTGTTTAGAGTACCCACTTTTCTACTCGTATTAACTTCATTTCTCATCCTAGGTTTGGTGACTGTGAGACGTTTGATACAGATTAAGGCTGTCTGTTGTAGGTTATTAATTTTGGAAGAGGTGTGAAGAATATTGAGGCATGGGGCTTTCTTTGAACACTTGTATATAGATGAAATTCCATGTGCAGTAGCAGTTTCGCATATATCTTTGGTTGATTGTTAATATGAACAAGGCTACCCTTGTAGTGTATGGTATATAGTCAATGTTGCACATAACCCATGCTACACCCAAGGGAGTTGTATCTGTGATGGCATTAATGATGCATCATATTAATCTGAGCTATTGTGTACTTACTTTCAGGCCTCTGAAGTCATACTAGTTTATAGAACAAGGTGTTCATAAAAAGCTTGTATAATGTCATCAGTTATGTCATTTGAGATGTCCTCCGTGTCATAAATGAGGTCATATAACATGTCGTAAATGATAAGCAGTTCATGGCAGGGTGCAAGTTTTGTTTTTGTTTAGTTCAAAACTTTAGTGTTGTTACTGACAAATTCACATAACTATAATGTTACTTTAATCTTTATTTTTTTTAGTATATATGTATGTATGCATACATACCAATCCACCCACCCACCCAGGGTGGCCATCTCGTCTGGTCCCGCAACAGTTAAAAATAAGAAAAGTAACTGTGAGAAGTTGGCCTTGTATATGCTGTCCACTAGTTGAAGTGGGCACCTAGTACCAGACCAAACAACCCTTATGGTGATTAGGTCAACGATAACATTTATTGCAAGCTATCCTAGTGGTAGCCATGGAGAGCAGCCTTCAGGCTAAGTCTTTGAAGGAATGTTAAGCACCTTGTTTTACCAGAATGCAACCTTATAGCATTGGTAAAATGAAAGGGAAAACACGCAGTAATTATAAAAAAATGTATTTATTATCTATAACATTCTCTAGTATCCTCTACACGAGAATAGAATACAAATCAAATAATACAGTTGCAAAGAATCAAACGTAAGTAGCACAAATTCACAGTGAGCTCCAGGGGGAGACCAAACCATATACTAAATAAGTTGTATAAGAACCACGACTCAGGACTAGATGTATTCTAGGAGGTGTAGAATTGCTGGGACCCCAAGGAACCACCCATGGTGAGTGAATTGGGACCCCACGGAGGACGGGTGCAAAGTGAGAACACGACCACGTGCTCCGTACAATTCAGTGAGAAAGTCGCGGTTGGAAAATCTGAGATTAAGGACCCTTCCCAGCAGATTACAAATACACCCCTTGCAATTTAAGAGTTTGAAGAGCCACCCCACCCGTGGATACCTTTGTACCAGAGTTACCTGTCCCAGAGGAGCCGGGTGCAAGTGGCGTCAGAAACCCTCGTCGTTTTCTATGGATGTCGACAAAGAAATGCTGCTGCTGGAAGTATGTAAAGTGTCCAGTGGAACCCAAATGTGGATTCTAGATGAGAGAAACCTGAAAGCAGAGAGAACAGAGTCTGGGTCACTTTGGAGTGACCAGGGGCTCAGGTAGATGAATGGCCACTGATGGGTGCTTCAGGTGTGTTGACAGTGATATTGACTCTTCAGCTGCGAGGACCTGGAGACGTCTAGGATGACCAGGAGCCGGAGGCGAGCTGTCCCGCGATGGATATCGAGTGCTGAGGGGTCTGTGTCCGGCTGGAGCACCAACAAGCCTTGGCAGCGGCAACAATGGAGATAGTCCGATTCGGTGTCGATCTGGCCCAGCAAGGACAGTAGACTCACCACAGCAAGAGGAGTCGGGGCAGGCCTGGAGTAACCAGGGGAGCCCAAATAAAGCGAGGTTTACCCTCAAGTGGACCCACAGGCTGAAGGCGCAGGAGTCGCGAGGGGACCTCAGGCGGTTTCACAGGATACCAGCTAGCCAGGCACAGAGTGCGAGGATGCTGGAGTCCTTCTCAGGAAAGATGTGCTGGGGTGATGCACGGAATTGTTGCACAATAACAAGCATCTGCAGCTGCAAATGGACGCAGTGCACAGGAGTACGGGTATACGGTCCCCACGAGGGATATCCGCCTCAAACTCAGTGAGATGGCAGCTCAACCTCGGAGACCTCCAGAAACCCACCTCCTGTGTTGCTGGAGCCTTCGGAGTCCGCAGGAGCTCAGGATCAGCAAACCAGTCTGATGTGTTACGGTGCCTGCTTTTGCAGGGAAGTGACTCCTTCACCCCAAGGGAGATTCTTTTTTTGTCTTGGAGGTCCACAGGGTCCAGCACGGAGCCTGTATGGATCACGGACAGTGGCGAGACTAGGGACGGCAAGGGAAGACGAAGTCGAGCCCAAGTGGGGTCCAGCGTGTCCAGACGGTCGAAGTGTAGTGCTATCTTCTTGCAGAATCTTGTCCACATAAAATCTAATGTCCTGTAGCCAGGTAACCCATTTTATACCCACGGGAGAGGGTTGGACAGATTCTAGGGACCCTCCTAGGGGAGGGACAGGACAGAGGGGTGGCTACACCCATGTCCTTTGTCCAGTTTCGTGCCCAAGCAGGAGCAAATGGCTCCCAGAACTCGTTTGAGCTGGACTATGCACAGGGGCACCAAATGTGCCCCTCGTGCCGACTTTCTGGCACAGAGACCGTGCACCCACCCAGCCCTAATACACTAAATCCTGTCTGGGAGGTGGTCACCCCTCCCTGTGACAGGATACCCATTGTCCGACCTTCCTCTGCGCGAGCTTGGCTCAGCAGCAGGAGGGCAGACTCGTGTCTGGCAGCATCCATTTTGTGCTGTAAGACTCGAAAGTTGGTACCGGTAGACCTGGGTACCCCCAGAACCTTGGTTCTGAGGGGAGGAATCATACCTCACACACCAGTTACTGGTGTGGAGGTATGATTCCAAGGTGTTTGACACCAAACACGACATACTTTGTTGCAGTCGTTTTTGAGATTGCATTTACCGCGAGGTTATAATGCACCTCTACCTATATGTCTGGCAGTATCACATACAGCCCGGGAGAATGGTCTCCGAAGACTGCAGAGGGCTCCTACTCATGCAGGAGCACCCTCTCACATAAAACCCAGCACCCTGCCTTCAGGATTGTTAAGGCCTGCTATAGGGGTGACCTATAAGGTTTTAAGTGTAGTGATATATATGGATATAGTAAACCTATGTCTCGTAAGTGGTGCAAGCACCAGCTTACGCAGGCTGCAGTAGCAGACCTGAGGTTTCATTTTGCATGGCCTCCCATGGGTGGCATAATGCATGCTTCACCTAAAGGGAGGCCTCTGGTGTATCTATGCCCTGGGTACATGTGTATCATATACTAGAGACTGATGAGGGTACCCCAGTAGCCAATCTGGGGTTGTACCAAAGTACATATATGTCAATTTAGAAGAGAAAGCAGAGAGGCTGGGGTCCTGAATAGCAGGATCCCACCCAGACTAGTCAAAACAGTGGGAGCAAAAAGTGGGGGTAACCATAAGAAGCAGATCCTACAGTAACGCTTGCACTCTCCACGGTACTCTGGAGTTTCTCTTGTGCGAAAGCACCATCAACTTTTTTGTTTTTTTTAATGAAATATGTGGTTGAGGGAGGGTTGTGCAGCTGAAGGCTTGGGCAGCAGAGGCCACCCACAGTTGGTTGGGTACAGGCTATGGCCGAAGGCATTATGCAGCGTGGAGTTGGTTGCTCGCTGGGGATTGGATTCAGGGCCTGGCTATATATTTATTTATATACTACCTAGTTGCGTTTGCCACTGAGTAGTTATAGTTAGGATTGTGTTTGCATAGAAAATGGTTTTTTTGTGTTGCTAATAACTTTGGTGCCGTTTCATGAATCCCCACAAAACTTTCAGAAGTGCTACTTTTTGACTAGTTTGCGCATGGAAAGTTTCAGGGAGATCTGCCTAGCCGGGGCTGAGAAAAAGGAGGAAGGGCGGTCCAAAAAACACATTTGCAGTAGGAAATGAAGCCACCGCTACAGCCCAAACCGCTGAACGGATTTACACCAAACTTGCAGAAAGCTAGTTCTTGGTCCAGAACAATGCTTTTTTAGGTCTCACCTGAGCCAGCGCGCATACGCTGCACTGCTCTGCGAGGCATTTAGTAAGGGCTTTTCAACTCTGAACACGTGCATGTGCTTTTTTTTTTATTAACCCGCGATTGGCCTTTGTATGCGTCTTTCTAAAAAAGACAGCACGCAATTGGCCCAAGGAGGGTGCATGTCCCGCCTTCTTTCTCCCCTGGCCTAGGGTGCTCAGGAGCGAGAATCAGCGCCATCTGTTTCCAATTATGACGCCCGCTCTCGCGTTCGCGTTAATTGGAAACAGATGATGATCGCGCTGGCTCTGGTGATCGCGGCGCTTTCACTTTCACCGCCGACCTTGTTGTTTATTGCCTGGTGTGACAGCCGATCTACTTAAGGCTTGGGCTCCCCGTCATATGAGCCAGCAGCCCTCAAACTTGCAGAATGTCGTTGGCTAAAAAAGAAGCGAGGAAAGCGGAACACGTCAAAAGTGATCGCCTGCAGCTTTCTCCCCTGTAGCGAAGGTGCGTTGTTTTCTTTTATAGCTGCCATGAAAGCCTTTTCACCCAGACGTGGGTGTGGCAGGTGCAGAGAGAGCACAGTGGCTTTTTTCCATCGGAGGACAGAAACCCGCCCCTTCCCTCCGCCCCCCCTCTCGGCTCTGAGTCTGTGGTGGCCGCAGCTCCATGGCAGCGGACAGCACCCCGAGCCGCGCGCGTCAGTGCCTCTTCCGCAGGGCCTTCAAGCGCTTCCCCTTCGGCCGGTGCGAGCGGAGGACGCGGAGCCGCAGCTACGGTAAGGCTCCAACGTGCCTCGCTAGGAGGGAGACCGGGGCAGGAAGCGGGGTGGAGACTCCATGACTTAAGTAAACTTTCGCAAGACCTCTATATTTGTTATGAGTGCGTTTATTGCACAAAGCAGATCGGAGTCCAGATATGGATCACTTTACAACCTTATGGTGCTGCAAGTGCTAGACTTATTTTTATCTAGGTGCATTCTGGGAGTTGTAGTTTCTGTTTACATCTGTTGTACAGAAGTGCAGGATGACATGGGTGTATGACAAAATTCCCCTGGAACTATATGGTATGTCCCTGGTAACATTAGGTACATTTATTGTACCTCTAAAACGAAAGTAACTTTGCAGGCAGCAATTTCCAGTGTAACCATGGCGACCATCTGGCATATATGCATTCATCGTGGTGAGTCCATACGCAGTGTCAAAAGTTGCAGTAAAAAAAAGTTACAGTGCACGGGTTTTCGGAGAAGAGGGCCTGCTTTATTAGCAGTTTATTATTCATTTTTTTTACTTTGGGGATGGAACTTGTTGGAACCAACTGTCCATATGTTTATCGCGAAGAATCACCATTACAGGTAGTGCTTTAAATGGGCTGGTACTGAGTACTGGCACTTTTTTTTTTTATTTTGACGGGGAGAGTACCGGCACGTCTCAAGAGAATTGTAACACTTTTAATTGGAGAGTACCGGCACTTCTCAGAAATAAGCAGGTACTCTGGTTATCTGCAGTTCTATGTTTCCATTTCAAGCACTGATTACAGGTACTAGAATGGGATAAAACCATGAGGTGTGGAGGGAGTGCTCGCAGATAATGTGAGATCCCCACCTTAACACGTACTGCCTATTACTTTTCTGAGGCTCAAAGACGGATAATGGACACATTGAAGCAGACAGCTGTGACAATCCACCCGCACTTTCCAAATTGAACTATTGATATTGGACATGGTCTGCCCTCTTCCACAAGCCGACTGCCTCCAACTGTTATGTATGTCAATAGTCTGTTATCAATAAGACGGGCATTGTAAGAATGGAATATTTTCATTCATAGAGTGATTTGTTTCAATATTTTAAAGAGTCCACAGTTCATAATCTCAGATTTGTTTCTGTTTGAAGATTCTTTATTTAATTTCTTCCAGTGGCACATAGTCCTTATTATAAATTCTCCATTACATCTTAAAAGGTAACAACCAACGTGTTTTGTTCACTTATTGTGGAACTTCTTCGGGGCCAATTGTGTCTCTTTCCATTAGTATTGAATGATTCTGACCCAAGCTTCCTGTAAACACCTAGGGTCGAAAAGTGTTTAAATTGCTAATTTTTAGTCACTGTAAGTCAGGCATGCAACGCCCAAAGGGCTAAAAGGGCTCTAGGTGACTGCTTATTTTTGTAATGTCTAGGACATCAGTATCAAGCATTGGCATAGCCAATAGGTCTCGCCTTTGGGACCTTATAAGTGAATAGTTATCCAGCACAATATCCTTGGTGCAACAACATCAACTGTTGCATCTCTAAACACTTATAAGGTCCCAAAGGTGAGACCTATTGGCTATGCCAATGCTTGTTTGATGTGGTATAAATCCGTTCAGTAGTGTTTGAGCAATTAATGCTCAAAAACTCTGTATATCTAGGGACGTGGATCTTGCGGATCTCCTGCTGAGATCTGATTGGCTGCCACCACATCAACCAGGAATTGGTGGTAGCCATCTTAGGACTCAGATGCCACTCCTAACAAAAGTGCATAATAAAATACAAAGGCGCCAGGGTAGAGATACCCTGACCCCTTAGACCTGGTGCTGTTTTTTTTTTGTCTGGAACTCGTGAAGGGTCTGCAAATATGCTGCAAAAAAAACGAATGTGGAATCTGTGCTTGTTGAAATACGCCCCCCCCCCCTCCTTCTTGGGGTGGGCTAGGACCTCCTGGAGCCCAGTTATGCCTGGGGACACCATCCCCTGGGGCCAAAATGTAATTAAAAGGTGGAGAAGGGCCATGGGCCCCCTCCCTGAGCCTTTAAAGGTTCCAGGGACCCCATTCTCCAGTACGGGCTCAGTTACAGTGTCCGGGGGAGCCCAACACCAGGATGAAGTAGTTTCCCTGCCCGCACTACTTCCGGGCCAGGAACCATGTGTTTGCTCCCGTCTGGCAGGAGCATTTTGAAATCTCCTGCCAAACAAGAGCTAACATGGAAGTGTGCCCCCAGCCGGCCAGAGATTTAAACATGCTCCCGCAAGCTGGGAGCAGACTTTTTGTACTGTTTCTTGTGGGCAGAGAAACATAACGCATATTGCTCCTGTACTGCCGGCTCTCACACTCTGCGGGGAGTCGACTGGGGCTGTGGAGGCCCTGGAGCTCTCCCCCTGCAGGCCCCAGCTTGGTAATTGGTGGGTGCCACCTATATTTGAGGCCGTAAAAGGCTCGGGAGGGGGCTGCCTGCCCCTCTTCCATTTTTAGGTCGAGCATTCAAGACCTCTTGTATATACTTTAATATATACATATATATTAGTATATACTTGTATGTGTATGTACTTTTGTGGGCTCTGGAGATCAGCCCTAGGACTGGTCTGCTTCCGCTTAGGGTGCGAAGTGGGTCGCACACCGCTCGTCATACTAGCAAATAGCCCCATAGGATTCTGGAGAATGTAGTGACAGCGGCGGGTACACCTATGCCACGAGTGTAAAGTTTAAAATGCCATCCCTGGACACGTGTTTCGAGGTAATTGCCTCTCGTCAGCAGGGAGCAGGACCGTATGCGGGGTGCCAAGTAGACTGCCAAAAAATAAAATCAGGACTTTTTTTCTGTTCGACTGCCTCTATTTAACTGTCTTAACAGAAAAGGACCAGTAGAGGTCAGTAAAATACCAGAATTGCTTTCTGCTGATGGACTTTCTTATTTTTTTTTTTTTCTGGCAACTGCCTCTCTTTAACTTTCTTGATTAAAAAAACGACCAGCAGAGGTCAGTAAAATACCAGAATCACTTTAGCATTCTCTAGATTCCAGTCCATTTAAATTGTCTTCGACGAGCACCTGCAGACAATAATATTTTTTTCAAATTTTGTATTTTCAGTGATACGACCACCGAAGGCCCTGATTTTACATTAAAAACAGAGCTTTGGGGGGAGGAGCCAAGATGGCGACCGGAGCAGACGCTTGAGCGCCCGGCTCCGTCGGCCCTTGGCCCCGGACTATTATCCTGATTCCTATCCTTGCCGATTCTCGAGGTGAAACGTGTACGACGACGCGCTGTCCACGCCGCCACTTCCCCGAAGTCTCAGCCCGCCCATTGTGGCCTTTGCCGGCCCCCGGGAAGCTCCGCAGACCCGCTAGCGCAAATCCGAGCCCCGCGGTCCCGACCTCACCTAACATCACGGACTGTTGCCAGATGAGCCTGGGGAGGGACGGCCAGACACCTCCTGCACCCTGCGCCTGAAGGGCTGGGGCTGTAAGGTAAGCCCCGGTGAGGCGGGTCTCCTGCCCCGATCTGTGGACCGCGCTGTGGGAGGCTGCCGACCCCCTTCTTCTATTGCCTAGTCGGCTGCAAAGAGAACCCGAGGGAAGGGAGGCGACTGTTGGCTTTCCCGGTTGCGGCGCAGACCTGAGGGGAACTGACTCCTTGCTACGACCCCCCCCCCCCTGGCCATTGTACCGTCCGGCGGTAAAACATGGCGTTGTTTGCTTGCTCGCGGCTGGGGGGTGATACTCCGGTCTTGCCCGCTGCCCGCTTCGCCCTCCCTCCACCAGACACCAGCTCCACGGTGCCGTCCCGGATTGTTGCCGATGTGGGGGTGCAGCTTCCGCTGACATGCGGCTCCGTACTGGCCGTCCTGCGGGACTTTCGTTTACAAATGTTTGCTCGCTTTCAGGCGCTAAGTGAGCAGTTTGACTCCCTGTTGTCGGCTGCGGGCCGTGAGCGCTCCGTCTGTCATCAACACGGCGTGGGTCTGCCAGTGCTTTTGTCCTCTTGCGGGGACGCAACGGCTGTGTGTGATCGTGCTACACTGGTGCCTGCATCTGGCTTTCCCGGCACCCGGGATCAATTGCTCTCCAGCTTAACAGCGGATACTTTGTTTCCCCGTTCATTGCTGCCTGCTTCATTGTTGCCTGCCTCACCGCGTCTGCAAGAGTATCCAGCTGAGCAACACCTAACATCCTCGAGGAATCGCTCACGGTGGCCTACTGCTTCTTTTCTGTGGAACTCCTGTACTCTACATGCCATGTCTGGACTTTATGTGGTGCACAAAGGGACCTCTACAGATGGTCGGCGGCCATTTTGGGATTCTACTTCACCATCTTCTCCCAAACGGCCATATTGTCTTTGTCTGCACGGGATGCGGGGCCTTCATGTAGGGGCTGGCTTAATCTCAAGCCCGCGATCGGGCCAGGGCTAGACTGATTAATATCGCCATGGTTTCACGGAGGGGCTGGACTGGGACTGGAACTGTATGTGTACTTTGTGCGCATTCGTCGCGATTTGTCTTCCTTCATCTAAATTGTTGTGACAATTCATTTTCACACGACCGCTTTTGGGGTAGTGGGTTCTCAGTGTGTGGAAGCCAAAGATGGCCGATGGTTTAGGGCGCTCTGATGATACGTAGGCTCCTCCCCACCTTCTTCTTTTTGGGAGTTTAGATTAGAATAGTCCTATTCTTTTCTCACCCCCTTTAACATAGGTGTATTGTTTTCTTATCTTTCTTTACTTTATTCTTACTCTCTTTCTTGTCTATATTTCGGGTTTATTGGGCGACAGGCACTATGCTGGGGGGGGGGGAAGGCCGTAGCCTCCGCATTGGTGTAGGGTGGGGGGGTAACTTACTGTTTCTAATTAGTTCTATGGGCCTTTTTTCTCTTTATGTTTCTGCGCTATACTTGTTTCGATTCTGGGTCCGGGTGGGGGGTTGACTGAGTGGGGGCGGCACCGGAGGGGTGCGTAATTGCTCATGTGACTATCCTGTTATATAACTGCATTGCCTCAATGCCGGCGATTTTACTTCCATTGCTGTTTTAATGATGCTGCTGCTCTCCCGTGTGATGAAGATATCGTGCGGACTCGAATCTCCTTGGTTCTTATTCTTCACTGACTATTTCCCTGATAAACTTATTTTGAAAACTTTAAAATTAACCTTCACTTCTCCTTTCCCTGGGGTCAAGGATCTCTCCAGTGTATGTTTCATAAATCGTTGCTAACCTTGACCGTTGAAGCACAGGGGCCGTAATGTTTGTATCAGTGCTTAACCGTATCGTGGCCGGCCTGAAGGTTGTAGGCCCGTATTTGTTCTTTTAATATGCACGAATAAAGGTTTTAAAAAAAAAAAAAAAAAAAAAAAAACAGAGCTTTGGACTATACCTTTTCCCACTGCAAGGCAATATTTCTCTCCATGTGTTCCCATACCTGGTGTGTCACGCAGTTTGGTGCTTACTTTCCCTCCATGTTAAAGTTCAGTAGATGTTTCAGCACCCAGGCTAATGTGCTGCATAGCTAAATACATATAAGGTCCCAAAGGCGAGACCGATTGCGTTGCAAATGCTTGTTAATAAGAGAGGGCCCTGTTGGATGGGGTCCTAGGGCCTATTAAGGCTCGGGGAGGGGAGCTGTGCGGCCTCCTCTCCTTAATATATATGTTTTGGCACCGGAGATGGGGTCCCTGGGGCTCATAGGCCAACCCTACGCCTCGTCTTCAAAGGCCTTGCGCAGTGTGGATTGACTGCCTGTAGCCAACCTCGCAGCGTGGTGTTGGTTGCCTGCGGGGGTTTGGCTTTAGGTATGGTAACAAAATTACTGTACGTTTTTTGAGAAACAAAACTAGAAATTCACTGGAAAAAACAAAGGTTAAAGTAACTTTCTAGTTAGGTGATATGTTCAGTAACAAAGTAACGTTTTAAACTAAAAAGAAAACAACAAAATTCACCAATTATAGTTATCTCAAATAACTATAACTTGTTCCCTAATGTAACTATAACTCCTGCCTCGCCATATACTGCTAATTATCCCACATATGACATCGTTCATGACCTCTTCTATGACACCATTGATAATATCACTGCATCATTTTGCAATGAAATTATTGATGAGAAAAATGTGCATAGCAAGGATGGAGGTGCTCTTACCCTGCAAGGTATTTTAAAGTGCAGGCTCTTTGTGACTTGAGTAAGCCAGAAAAGATGTATTTGTCCTTGGTGCCCATATCTTAGCGGCAGGGTTGTTAAAAAATAAATATATAAGCTGACTGTCGGAGTGTGCCTTTCATGACTCCATCACTTGTGATGCCCACCCTTTTCCACTGCCACACCTTGGCACCCAATTTATGGGTTCCATTAGTAAAATTTTCCTTTTCCAGCACCGCATATAGACATGCAAAAATCACAAGTCTTGAGTGGCATACCTTAATAAGACCTTGAATACCTTATGGCACATTTCCATCTTTCAAGAGCCAATCAAAATCTGAATACCTTGGCATGCTTCTTACAAGGAAGGATGGTACATATCCAACGGGATGCATCTACAAGGTCAAATAATAGTTTCCTTGAAGTTGGTGCACATAATTATAGCCAGGCCAGGGCATATTAACATCCTGAAAATGAATACCCTCCATAATCGACTCTACTCCAGACTTTTCCAATTAAGATCCTTCCTGGTCAGAGCTTTTTGATCTTTAAAACTAAATGATTGGGTTTATTTGGGCTGGAGGAAGGGCTAGGTCTAACAAAATGATTCTTCTAGCACCAAGGGAGAGACTAAATGTAGCTTGCGCTGATATAATTAAATATTATAAGGCTCCTTATCTGCAGGTCATTGCAGATTGGGGGAGATGGACAAAAAGTGGCTCTGGGTGGATAAATGGGTAAGAAGATTACTATGGCATTTGGAATAATAGCCAGAGGAATGCTTAGCTGGCAACCCCAGTAATAACTGTAATAGAGATAAAGGGTGGAGTATTTATGAAGGCCGGACTTCTACCCCTTCACCCAAAACACCTATCAACCAGAATCCTGTCGTCACCCAGCATTCAAGGGAGAAGCCTTCAAAAGACGGAAGAAAGGAAAATGCACAATGCTTTCAGATGTCTATCAGAGAAGCCAAAGAAGATCCTTTGAGGAGTGTAAATCAGACTTCTGGGTAACAGATTTAACAGGATGCATTACCTCCAGTTACGTCACTGAAGTCTCTCGCCGCTAAATAGAGAGGCAGCCACTAGCCCTCTCACGCAATTCGAGACATTTGTCAAAAAATATGATTGTTCTTCAGGCCTTACATCAAGCATAAAGAAAAACCTCCAGATGAGTAAACCTAAGTTCAAATCATCCTCTCAAAACAAATGGAGTGGATGGATATATGAGCTGCAATTCCTCTAACACACAAGTATCCCCTACAGTGAATCGACCTATAAAATCATAATTTAGTGGTATATAACCCCACAAAATGTATTATTGGGTCTTCCCTGCGGCCACAGACGGATGTTGAAGGTGCCACACAAAGTTGGTATCGCTCATTCATATTTAGTGTTAGAGCGCATTAATCGAGATATTTGGGTTGGAGTTGTTGGGACTTATTGGTTCTGGGGGAAACGGGGCTAACCTTGATGGGAGTGAAGGTCCTAGACTAGAGTACCTGAATAGCTCTAAAATTGGACTTGTTAGGTGCTGTAATGATAGCTATTAGCCTTCATTGGGGACAGAAAAGATGAAATGCCGGGGATAGCCCGTTGGTTCCATAATCTATGGCAGATGGAATGAAAATGGGGGGGAAAAAATCACACACCATCTGCTTGGCCCTGCTCCAAGTGATCGAATGTATGGAATCCCCGTATTTCACCAAATGAAAGAATATATATGCTTTGTAATTGTTGGATTAAGGGCTGTACAACTGTTTATCTAATGGTGTTCCTGTGTGTGTGTGATTGGTAGAGAGGCCACACGTTTAAGAAGGAGGATACTAAGGAGTGCTCTGTTGTAAGCCAGCGAGATATGGTTTTTATGTCTACATCAGACTGGGGAGCGTTTGGGAAGTGATATTTAGAAGTCAACGGGCATGTTTTGTCTTCTGATATATTTAATGTTATTTAAAGTAAAATTTTAATTGATTTCAGCACAAGCGCGTCTGTCCCAGTCCTATCTATGCAGGCTTGGTAGGAACCATCACATGTCAACGTGTGAGTCGTTGTTGCGTCCCCTTCCCCTTGCTGTGCTAATCATTCTTGTCCTTGGTGCTGCTGTTTTTAATTTATTACACAGCACCACTCGGCAAGGTTGCGCTGCTGTGAGTTGCACTTTTCTCACAGACCCAGCCTCTGAGTTTGTGGGTCGAGTGCGGTACCATCATGACGCTGTGTCATTCCCGAGAGGGATTAAGCCACACTTCATTCTGATGGAAATGCTAATCGGCGCGGGGTGCCCATTATCGCCGAGGCAGGAGTCTCCATTCATCAGAGTCTGGACACAACGAGGGTTGTTATTTTTTCTCCTGGCGGGGAGGCGGCCGGGTGATTACTTCCCCACTTAGCCTTGTATTCTTTACTTGGCTTCCGGTCCTTCGGTGCCCGCCCCGGCTGCTGAGGAGAGCACCAAGCGCCCCAACTGCATCTCACTAAAGCACAACAAGGACGGGGCCTCTTCCACTCTCTCGGCGATCACTGATGATGTATTTGGTCATTCGCAGATGTTTAGTGCTCGAGCTCTGCGACCTGGCGTCCTGTTCGGATTTAAGTGAGTAAACGACCCCTTTCTGCATAATAGTATCGCCACTTCATTTGCTGCACGGCGCTTCGTACAAAGCCCAGTCTTTAAAACGCATTAGGAATACATGTATTCTGAAAAGTGTGGCACGTTTTACTAATGCAGTGTAAGAGCAGAGAGCAGTTCTGCATTAAGTGTATAATAATTGCACATCTTTTCTTATAGAGCCAGCTTGACAGGAAACTAATTGTATTAATGTTCTTCCTACAGTAGTAGATATGAAGTGCCTCTCTAGCCCTTATTCTTTTCTCCAGTAATTTTCAACCAGTTTCTGTTGCTTCTCATCCACGGTTTATATTTTTATAGGACGTAAAATTACTATATATATATATATATATATATATATATATATATATATATATATACGATATTAAGGACCTAATCAGTGGCGTCTTCAATGACGGTAAGTTCCTTGATTTCTAGATGTTTACTTTGGCTATGATTGAATTATAATGGCAGATAATACTTTGTTGCTGGAGACTGACTCCATGTTTTTGGACACTGAATGCTACGTTAATGTTTTCATTTTTTTTAAACCTTTGTTTGACGGGTGGGGTGTGGGGGAGATATGCGCCTAAACCGCACCCAGCTGACATGAGACAAGGAAAAATGAATTTGAATGAGCCCCCCCCCCCCCCCTTTTTGTTCTCCAATTTCGGCGGGTAAACGGAGCACACCGTATTTAGAGTGTGCATTTAATATGCATCGCTGTAGGGGTTTCAGAGAAGCCTGTCAGAAATGGAGAGGGCCCTGTCCATCTGTCAGTGTTTTTTTTTCTTTCAAAAATGTAAATCGAATTTATTGCTGGAACGACCCCCTCTTCCCACCCCCCTCGTCTTATGTGAGATAGAACCTGAATGAAGAGTGTATTTCAATTTAACACGTTTTCCTTGTACTATTTGCGATGAAATGGAGGCAGTGGATGGGTCCACGATCTGTTTTTGGGATGCAGTGTCCCAATTCCTATTTTTAGCAGCTATAATGTTTACGCAGTAATCTTAAATCTGAGATTTTAACATTTTTGTTGGTTTCTTTATGTACACTGAACATTTTTAACTTGTTTGGACAGACTCTTCATGTGGAAGGTTTGAACAGCAGACCTCTGAAAAGGAGGCAGCTTGGGGTTTATCTACTTAGGCTGGAAATGCTGATCGGAGTGAAGTGTTAAAAATGTGTTCTGCTTTCAGGATCCCCAAGAGGTTACAGACAGAAGAGCGTAGCAGTATGAAAGGAGAGAGAAGCACTTCAATATTCCGCCTCCAAACCTCCGTATAGCAGTCTCCTCCCTGCTTCCTACCTTCTATTTGGATAATCCAGGGGAGCCTTTTGGAGCTGGATGTGGGCTAGACCCTGGTCTGCCATCACGTGTGTAGCATGTGGAGCGTGCAACCCCACTAATGAAAGGTAGAATGGGGACCCAGGGCAGTCCCGTGAAGAGCTATGACTACCTGCTCAAGTTCCTACTGGTTGGCGACAGCGATGTAGGGAAAGGAGAGATCTTGGAGAGCCTGCAGGATGGGTCATCCGAATCTCCTTACGCATACAGTAACGGTAAGTACCGAAAGCAATATTTTATGGTACTTTTTTTTTTCTTCGCTTATTAGCCAGTGTGCAAGTTTTACAATTTCTGTAAGCATGGTTGGATTTAACATTTAAAGCTGTAGAAATATTTGTGATTTCCTAGAATATCCAGCACACACCTTTTAGATCATTACTAGCAGTTGGTATGCTTGTACAGTGATAAACCCGATATTTAAATCCTACGTACTGTATCTTATGTCTGTTGAGTAAGTCAAATGTTTGTTGATCAACCCTTGTCTGTGAAACCTTTTAAGCTCAAGTCGATGTTTCATTACAACTTTGTGCGTGCTGCCAAAGCAATTCTTACCATAAGAGGAGAGTACAAAAATGATTGTGTTTCTTGACCAGTCAATAGTGAACACAGCAGTGCACCCCAAAAAATTATGTTTGATAGTAAATTCATTACCAAGACCCAGGTCTATGTTTGTTGGAAGTAGTTGCCACCAACAGGGGCAGCCCTATTATCTGAACCAGGGGCAGGGTAAAGACTAAAATCCTAACAAAGGCTCAAGTAATGCATTACATACAACATGGACTCAGATAATATTAAGAATACATTGCATCAAACGTTACAAAAATTGATGATATTAACAAATGATACCCCTACACAAACTCAAACATGTACATTTTAATAAGACATTAGTAAAAAAAAATCAGTTGACATGGCACTCTCTTAGTTACACAAGAAACAATATAAAGACAATTAACAGTGTAAACAAAACCAGTGGCTGAGGGAAAATTATTTTACACAAAAAAACTGTTCAGACAAAATAAAAAAACCGAGATAGCACAGATTGTGTCCTCTTCAATCAAGACCACATACAAGCGTCATTGGCATTTCGACCACATTCAACTTGAATGGTCATCATCAGGATAGACAATATTTAATATTAGAGCATCCAATGAGTAAATTGTTTCCTTTGTCAATGGGAGTCAAAGTTTGTAAATTTAGTTCACTCCAAAGTTATTCGATCCACAGGGAGGGAGTCGATGCAAATAAAAAGCGTATATATCACTTTAGACTTAGAAAAAATGTTCAACAGAGTCCTATCAATTTCATATAGGCCATAAAGTGCACATTCAGTCAGTCGTAAACTATAACTCCTTGTAACTATGAGCAAGTCATCCATACGAACGCCGTGCAGCCCATAACAGCGTCTAATGGATAATGCAAAAAAAGAGGAGAGTACAAAAATTATTTTGTGTTTCTTGACCCCTCCATAGTGAACACAGCAGTGCACCCAAAAAATTATGTTTGATAATAAATTCATTATAAGACCCAGGTCTGTTTTCTGGAAGCCTTTTAAATGGGAAAATTAAAAGTCACTGTTCTTTTCGAGTTTTTCCTTCATGTTATGCCGTTTCCTCCGTAAGTGTAGTGCTATCTTTTGAATCCATGCCTTCTTTTATCCGTTAATTAATTACATTTTCTTGGTGTCTAGAACAAACGTGGCCACAGTGCAGGTGTGCACACTCTAGTCAGAGGCGTGATATTTTATAAACTATGTGCTTGTCCAAGGGAAGGAATACATCGGAATCTGCTTGTCCTTGGAAAACAAATCCACTTGTCAATTTTGGTGCCATATTTGCAGGTATCAAATTATGACAGTATTCTTAATATATCAGAACTCTGATAATAGATTCTCTGCGTATGTTAGGGCTAATTCTGTCTGGTTTTTGATTCTAGCAAGGCTCTGTTTCTACTACTTTGTCCAAATTTATATTCAGAGCCTAGAAGTAGGCAGTAAGTAGAAGCTCCAGGATTAGAATGCCATTTGAGTCTGTGCACAGGCTCCAAGTACCATGTTTAAGGAATTCACCAACTTTCCTCCAATATCTCTCCCACTGGACAAGGGTGGAATTTTACTCCAGACAATGGCGAAAGTGAAAGTTTTTTTTCCCAGGCTGGGGGAAAAGGGGGTGTAGGAAAGGGAATTTGCAATTTCTCCGATTTTTCGCGAGAGTAAATATTTCTCTCCTCTCTATAGGAAAAGGAGATGCTTCAATTAAACCTGTTCTGTGCCCATGGTGCCTTGTAGTGAATGGAGACAAATTTAAGAAATAGTGGACTGAAATTAATCTTGTGAATATTTGGTGAATGAACAGCTAGTGAACCAAATAAAAGGCCTTTTCAATATTGAGCACACTTCTGCCTCGAAACTCTGGCCAAGGCTGCATTTATCTGCCTTAGGTACTGACCGTTTCTATTTCTGGGCATGAAGCCGCTTTGGTCTTTTCAGACTAATATTTTGATTAGATTTTGGCCAATCTGGAGGCAAGGCCCTTTGCCAGAATCCTTACTTGAACATTTATTAATGAGATTGGGCAGAAAGACGGGCACTTATTTGGAGGTTTGCTTGGTTTTGGGATCACAGAGTGTCATGGAGAGCAGACAAAAGGGACCCTGTTAAAGCCTCCTCAAACATACCACTCCATTTGAGGAGCCACCAAAATGGCATATTTTTAAAAAATATTCCGCCATGGCCTGCAGTATCTCCTCAGTTATATTGTGGATGTCTAGATCAAGGCGTCCTAGGCGCAAGAGCATGTTCCTGTGAGATTGTTTACAATAGTATTGTTTACAATGGGCTCTAAGACAGCTGTCCCACTGCTTTAGTTCACTTTTTTTATACTAATGTTAAATACTGGCTACAATTCGGGTGCCTAGTTAGTTGGTGATTTGATTTCTATCTGATTTTAAAGTTGCTGGAATTGAGTGCTTAATTGACATTGTAACCGAATAGCTAGTCGGCCCGTCTGCTTTCATATAAATATATATATATATTTTGCAATAGGTAATTTCTTACATTAAAAAAAAGTCTTTTGCATACACATGATTTGTAAAGTTGATATGTATATGTTTACAAAAAAACAGCAGACTTGCCTAGACCAGATCTGTTGGCTTCGCCCATGCTTATTTTATGTTTCATTGAGACTTTTGGTGGAAGAGTGTGGCATGCTGATTGGGCCTTTTGAGCTTTGTGCACTTCTGCTTATTTCTGGTAAATCAGTTTAATATGTATAACATTTTGTACAATGATTTTATTGGGAGTTTCCTACCGCACCAGTTCTTTATTTTTGTACTTGGATGGAATTGCACTATGTGTTTCTGTGATTAGTCCTCTGCACGGGGTCTATTCAAATTTTGCAATAAATGAGTGAATGTGATTGTAGCACTTCTTCCTTTATGAATTGTAAGTTTCCCCAGTTTGTTTAAACGTTCAAAACATTTGTACCATTCTTCTATACTCTATGCCCTCAAAAGTGATATTAAGACCATCAGACTTTGCAGTCGCAAAAATGAATGTATAGTGTTAAAATCTCTGTGCAGTACTTGGGCAAAAAGACAGTAATCCGTCTGATTTGCCCATTACCCTTGTTTTTCTTTGTGCCATGTTGTCTTAATTGTTTGCTCCATGTAGCGCGAGCACCATAGCAGAGGACTGAAGGCCCCTTTAAGGCATGTTTCCTTCATAGTGAAAGGAGGGATGTTAGCGTTGCATGGTTAATAGGAAGCAGGGAAAGTATTGGTTGGGGACATGCTCTGTGTTTTTTTTCCATTTTCAAATACTATGGCTTTGTGGCATGGGGATTTCACAACATGCCCCATCACAGAAAGCAAGCTTCTACATAATTTGTAAAGTAACATATATTATGACTCCAAGCAGCTGGGCCACTTTTCCATTTAAAACTATGGAACAGCTTCCATCTTGTCTAATAGTGGTATGGTGGGATTTTTACCTTCGTTCACAAAGACATTGTAGCATTTTGCCAGAGTCTAAAGCAATATTTGTTTAGGAAAGCTTTTGAGTTCTAGTCTTAGGGGACGCATTACCAACTTCATGCTGCTTTTCTTCAGTAAATGCTCTAAGACTACCCAGCCCTGCCTGTGGTGTGAAGCTGTATAAGCGCACAAGATTATATAGTGTTGGCCTGCGGTCTTGCAACGTTTTTGAGCCTAAAACGGCATTTCATTATCCACAAATTCTACGTTTTCTATGAAGCGGGATAGTTTGACTTATGCACATGTGCAGAACTTCAGTTGTGCTCCATATGTGTGTTCTGCTGCACAAAGCCAGGCATAAAGTTCAGTATCGTAGCTAGGATCCTATGGGCCCTGGTGCAAGCAAGCAAAATGGCCCATTTGCCTGCTGTTAGGGGACTTAACTACAATTATCCAGAGTAAATGGGGACAGGTGCACTGCACCTGCAGCACCAATAGTAACTACGCCTCTGATGAAGTTAAGACTTGGACCTACATTTTGATAAAGGCACACCAGGGACACAGTTCCTGATGTGACTGCACATCTATGATGATGGATCGGATGAACTGTAAATATATTGCATGTTTGAATTTTCAGTGGGTCACATTTTACTACCATTTAGTAGTGGCTACACGGATTGGTGACATTGACATGTTTTGTGAAAAAATCATCACCTTTAATATCCCCCCACCTGTGCCGATGCTATACTGAACTGTACTGAGGCAAAGAGCATTTCTTGGGGTAACTTGGACTTCTTGCTTTGTGTCCTGTCGTCTGAAATATTAAACTACTGTTCAGAGCCCGGGGTTAATGGCTGTTTAAACAAGGCATGTTTTGTTTGTCGTTCTCTGTCCTTCTTTGTCATTTGTAAACCTCCATTTTTGTCTGACTTCCTGGAGGGTGTAGTCGTTTAATTCCTATTAAAAAGCTAGCCTGTTGAAGGTCCCGAATCAGAAGGAGCAAAGCCAGCGGTAACCCTCTGGGACAGCACCGGATTATCAATTACCCCTTGTATTGGTAGGTGATAAGTTCAAATTCACCCTGTGTGTGCGCTCTCGAATGGTACCCGCTAACACAATACCTCCCCAAATACTGGGGCAAAAATGGAACATAAATAGCAAAAGGCGCACCACAACCTCAAATTTAAATTTAACTCAAATCAAATTAGTCCATATACATCAAGTTTTTTCTTTTCCAAATTGATCTTCTTTATTTTTCATTTGTTAAAATGACATTTAGGAACAGCCAAAGCAGCCGACGCGTTTCGTCCTCTTGGGACTTCTTCAGGGCTGCAAAAGTATATATATAAAACAATGTATAAATACCACGAATACCCACATACAATATATACAAATCCAACAAACATAATCATAAATCTTAAACAAATACAAAAAAGTGCTGATAAAAAGAGGAAGACAGAGGACAATATTAACTATACATATGAAGACATAAACAAGTTAAAAACAGGATTCTAAGTCAGTTAATCCTTGCTATTGATTTATGTTCAATAACCTTCGATATGAACAAGTAATCAACTCTCTGACATGTTTCTGGTTAATTAGTAATTCAAAACTGCACAATAGTGAAGTGCAACTGGTTTCTTTAAACCAAATCTCATTCCCCAACCAAGTTTGCATCGACCACAGTTAATTGGGTCAGAAAGGATTGAGAATTTACTATCAACAGGCTCAATGCGGTTTCACAGGAAGCAGCGAGGAAAGAGGGGAGGTCCAAAGAAGTACCCACCGTAAGAAACAATGCATCTGTTTGTGTAATTCTTTCTTGGAAATTCTGAGATGTCATTCAAAATCACTGAAAAGAGGTCAAAATGGGAGGGCATTACTAAACGCAATGTCCTAGTGTTTGTAAATTACAGGATGTTTAAGGTACATCTTATGTTAATGATAACCTTAAAAAAGTTAAACAGGAAGCGGAGTATAAAGCGAAGCGAAGGAGTCATACATAAAATTTGATAGTACGAGTAAATAAGCATGTAAATTCTTATTCATGTGTCCTAAGTAAGCCCCTAAAAGACGTATAAAACTGTACAAGTAGACAAAGGGGCTAAGAGAGAACAACAAAAAACCCCATAGGGGTATATGTACTTACATAAATGGTATAATGGATAATTTGAATAGGATAATGGTCTGATTACGACAAGTTGCGAATGATCGTCCCGTCTTGTAATTAGGAGTAGAATATCCGATCAAAAGTATATCCAATGATAAGGATAGGAGTCCGAATCTTTAAAATGCCTAAAGTGAGAACACAGTAAACTAATAATCCAAAACAATAGTGCGTGTTGAGTGAATTCGACCAACCCACTCATAGAATTCTATATATGTAAACCCATGATTAAAAACAGAAAGAGTCAGGAAGAAAAGGATTGAGGGGTAACCTAATAAGTCAAAAGGGATATTGCAATCAACCTATTTGAGATTAAGTAAGCTTTACAAAGAAGGGATAATAAACAATTTATTACCAACCGTGATGTTTGGAGAGTAATAATTAAAGGCAAATCCCAGTGTTTAGCCTAAAGAATCTAGTTTATGTCACATTGACATGAGGAAATGCTACCAAGGTGCCACCAACCCTTAGAAACAAGCTCAATAAAAGTGTTTTTAGGTTTGTCAAACGGACTAATGAGTTCGATTATCACAACGTTCACAAAGTAAGGCAGTATCAAAAGTTCCCACAGCACCTACCCGATTCCGCATCTTTCAAATCCTGGACGGGAACTAATCCTCTGGTTTTCCGTAGCACACGGGACTCATGCTCGTGTGTTTAAATAGTGATTGACCCCATGTAAACTCAAAACACCTGTGTCCCGAGCCTCGTTACCCAGATTCACGTCATAGCGTAGTAACTAAGAATAGTATGTAAACCCAGTGGCCATCTTGGAAGGGTAAACGGTAACGAGCATACCAATGTAGAGAACATATAATAAAAGGTATTACGATTGCTGACATTAAATAAAAGCGTACGACGCACAATTCCATTGCCGTACATCTAGTTGGATAATAATCCATTAAAAACATGAGACTACAGATTAGTCAACACTTCGTATAGGTTTAGGAGCGAGCAAACCAGCAGCCATGTTGGAATGGGCAAAATGTAAGAGTATCTGCTATCTCGGTAAGCTAATCCAATATCTCGCCCCCAATGTGTCTGAGAAATAAGAAAAAAACAAAGGACTGACTAGAACATCGCATCGGAAAAAACAAATCTTTGCTTCCCCGTAGCACGAGCTAAGTGTTTGATAGTCCACTCGAGCTGGCTACCAAATTGAATAGGTAGAATGTTCCTCTTTCAAAAAATGGAACCGATATCGGTGATTATTAGAACAAGAGAAAAATCAAAGATATTAGCGAAAATATTGTGCACCGGAGGCTATGGGTCCAAATCATATAGGTTTATACACAGCACATATCTCACATAAGCAACAACGGTCTAACAGTGACACTAAAAAGTGCTAAGATTAAATATACCATGTCTTCTCCCAAACATGAGATCTATTACAAAAAGATAAAAAGGCCGATATATGTATCGGATATGTTCCAAATTATCAACTTATGTACATAATGTTATGAGGGATCGTTCTATAGTGTGAGTGTGTAACGAGTCATATGGACAAGACGATGTTTCTCCAGTTTGTAAATGGGGTCACCCAGTGGTATTCAACAAAATTAGTGACAAGGCCTGTCGTTCCAAGAGGAACCGACATGGTTAATGTGATTGTCATTGGTAAAAGAATAACCGGCAATACCTGTACTGTGAATCAACTTCAAATACAGAGGTCGAAGGTTGAGCAGTTGTAAGTAGGCGGCATGGGCTAGATTGTACCAAAAAAGCATGATAACCATAATAACAATGAATGAAAGCACTTAACGTGGCAGTTGTTAGGATGCCACAGTACAAATTTATACATAGTGACCGATAGATCCAACATGGATGTACGTGATACATAAACATTAGCATTTCCAAAGCAGCACTCAAGAGATAAGGTTTGGCTAGTCAGCAAGGTTGAGCAGTTGTAAGTAGACAGCATGAACTAGGCTATACCAAAGCAACAAAATAACAGTAATATTAATAACAGCAAATGAAAGCACTTAACGTGGTAGTTGTCAAAATACACGTTACAGATTCATACATAATGACCAATAGGTCCAACACAGGAGTACATAATAACATGAACATTAGCATTTCCGGAACAGAAATCAAGAGGTAAGGTTGGGTTAGTCGGCAATAATGTGAAGATGATACAAAAGAGTCATATGCTAAATATATGGTCATCTGTAGTTAACCCAAGTTGTTCTTAATATAGTGATTTCTACAAGAAATAATGCATTTCAGATTCGGTGTTATGCCCCATTTCCACACATCGGAGCCTACATATCCAACCCGCCTCGTTTCGTCTTAATTCCAGCTCTCTATTCCCTCCTCTAGGGGATGATGGTATATGGTCTATCCCAAAGAACCACAGTTCATTTGGCTTGTGCCCTTTGTCCTGGATATGTGTAGTAAGGGGATACTTGGAATCACCCTTTACTGCCGCTCTTAGGTGTTCCTGTATCCTGGTCTTAAGTTCCCTTTTTGTGCTGCCTACATAGATGATGTCACATGGACAGCCCAGAATGTATGTGACAAAGGTTGATTTACACGTGATGGTATGCTTAATCTTATGTGTTTTGTCAGTGTTGTATCGGAACGTCCGTGTTCTATTTTTTCCCAGTTTACACACATTGCATTTCATGCATGTAAAGAAGCCCCCATTACCCTCTGTCAGCCAGTTTGGAGGTTTGGGGGACGTTACAAAACTGGGGCATAGAAGGTTCCTCAGGTTTTGACCCCGTCTGTAGGTGACCCTGGGTGTCCTTGGGATTTCATCTTTTAAGCCCGGTATTTCACATAGTAATCTCCAATGTTTTCTCAGGATATTATAGATCCGATTACTATCTTTGTTGTAGGTGGTAACGAGAGCAGTAGTAGCTTGTTTCTTGCGTTCAGTACACGATGTTTTTTTCTCCAGAGTGCTTTCTCTTTTTACCTTGAGGGCCCTCTTCTCGATCTTATTCATGAGGGGCACAGGGTAACCTCTATTGATGAATCTGTTTTTGGTCTCCGTAACATTTCGGATAAATCCCTCCTGAGTGCTACAGATCCTCCTCATTCTTATCATTTCCCCAAAGGGAATGTTGTTAACAACATGTCGGGGATGAGCACTGTCGTAACGCAATACACTATTACAGGCAGTGCTCTTGCGATGTACCGTGCTCTGTATTGAGCCCCTTTCCCACCCGGTCGACCGATCATTTCCGGTATTAACTCTCCGACGGAGAGATTATCGGAATATGTGGATGGCTTCTTACAGCCATTGGTCCAAAACCTACCTGCTTATGTGAAGGACAGCAAGGACATCCTATCTAAACTTGAGGGTTTGGAATGGACGGACACCTTAGTTTTTACTACCCTCGATGTGTCCAGCCTTTATACCAGCATTAAAAAAGAATTTGGCTTTAGGGCCTTGGAATTCTTTTTGGGACAAAGATCTGCTGTCCACTTATCCCATAATGAGATGCTAATGGAGATGACGGACATCATCCTGTCCAAAAACTACTTCCTCCACGACAATGAATGGTTTCAGCAGACACAGGGTACGGCCATGGGTTCCAGGTTTGCGCCTGCTTATGCCGGCCTGTTCATGGGCTGGTATGAGCGGGTGCACGCCTGGGGCCGCCATGCCTCCACATGGATGGAATATATACTTTTCTGGGGCAGGTACATAGATGATGTCATCATCATCTGGAATGGACCTGTCCCTGAATTGATGAGTTACTTCCATTTCCTCAATGATAATCCATACAACATAAGATTTACAATAAACTGGAGTAAGGAGAAGATTGATTTCCTGGATATCCAGTTTTTTGTACAGAATAACACAATACAGAGCACGGTACATCGCAAGAGCACTGCCTGTAATAGTGTATTGCGTTACGACAGTGCTCATCCCCGACATGTTGTTAACAACATTCCCTTTGGGGAAATGATAAGAATGAGGAGGATCTGTAGCACTCAGGAGGGATTTATCCGAAATGTTACGGAGACCAAAAACAGATTCATCAATAGAGGTTACCCTATGCCCCTCATGAATAAGATCGAGAAGAGGGCCCTCAAGGTAAAAAGAGAAAGCACTCTGGAGAAAAAAACATCGTATACTGAACGCAAGAAACAAGCTACTACTGCTCTCGTTACCACCTACAACAAAGATAGTAATCGGATCTATAATATCCTGAGAAAACATTGGAGATTACTATGTGAAATACCGGGCTTAAAAGATGAAATCCCAAGGACACCCAGGGTCACCTACAGACTGGGTCAAAACCTGAGGAACCTTCTATGCCCCAGTTTTGTAACGTCCCCCAAACCTCCAAACTGGCTGACAGAGGGTAATGGGGGCTTCTTTACATGCATGAAATGCAATGTGTGTAAACTGGGAAAAAATAGAACACGGACGTTCCGATACAACACTGACAAAACACATAAGATTAAGCATACCATCACGTGTAAATCAACCTTTGTCACATACATTCTGGGCTGTCCATGTGACATCATCTATGTAGGCAGCACAAAAAGGGAACTTAAGACCAGGATACAGGAACACCTAAGAGCGGCAGTAAAGGGTGATTCCAAGTATCCCCTTACTACACATATCCAGGACAAAGGGCACAAGCCAAATGAACTGTGGTTCTTTGGGATAGACCATATACCATCATCCCCTAGAGGAGGAATAGAGAGCTGGAATTAAGACGAAACGAGGCGGGTTGGATATGTAGGCTCCGATGTGTGGAAATGGGGCATAACACCGAATCTGAAATGCATTATTTCTTGTAGAAATCACTATATTAAGAACAACTTGGGTTAACTACAGATGACCATATATTTAGCATATGACTCTTTTGTATCATCTTCACATTATTGCCGACTAACCCAACCTTACCTCTTGATTTCTGTTCCGGAAATGCTAATGTTCATGTTATTATGTACTCCTGTGTTGGACCTATTGGTCATTATGTATGAATCTGTAACGTGTATTTTGACAACTACCACGTTAAGTGCTTTCATTTGCTGTTATTAATATTACTGTTATTTTGTTGCTTTGGTATAGCCTAGTTCATGCTGTCTACTTACAACTGCTCAACCTTGCTGACTAGCCAAACCTTATCTCTTGAGTGCTGCTTTGGAAATGCTAATGTTTATGTATTACGTACATCCATGTTGGATCTATCGGTCACTATGTATAAATTTGTACTGTGGCATCCTAACAACTGCCACGTTAAGTGCTTTCATTCATTGTTATTATGGTTATCATGCTTTTTTGGTACAATCTAGCCCATGCCGCCTACTTACAACTGCTCAACCTTCGACCTCTGTATTTGAAGTTGATTCACAGTACAGGTATTGCCGGTTATTCTTTTACCAATGACAATCACATTAACCATGTCGGTTCCTCTTGGAACGACAGGCCTTGTCACTAATTTTGTTGAATACCACTGGGTGACCCCATTTACAAACTGGAGAAACATCGTCTTGTCCATATGACTCGTTACACACTCACACTATAGAACGATCCCTCATAACATTATGTACATAAGTTGATAATTTGGAACATATCCGATACATATATCGGCCTTTTTATCTTTTTGTAATAGATCTCATGTTTGGGAGAAGACATGGTATATTTAATCTTAGCACTTTTTAGTGTCACTGTTAGACCGTTGTTGCTTATGTGAGATATGTGCTGTGTATAAACCTATATGATTTGGACCCATAGCCTCCGGTGCACAATATTTTCGCTAATATCTTTGATTTTTCTCTTGTTCTAATAATCACCGATATCGGTTCCATTTTTTGAAAGAGGAACATTCTACCTATTCAATTTGGTAGCCAGCTCGAGTGGACTATCAAACACTTAGCTCGTGCTACGGGGAAGCAAAGATTTGTTTTTTCCGATGCGATGTTCTAGTCAGTCCTTTGTTTTTTTCTTATTTCTCAGACACATTGGGGGCGAGATATTGGATTAGCTTACCGAGATAGCAGATACTCTTACATTTTGCCCATTCCAACATGGCTGCTGGTTTGCTCGCTCCTAAACCTATACGAAGTGTTGACTAATCTGTAGTCTCATGTTTTTAATGGATTATTATCCAACTAGATGTACGGCAATGGAATTGTGCGTCGTACGCTTTTATTTAATGTCAGCAATCGTAATACCTTTTATTATATGTTCTCTACATTGGTATGCTCGTTACCGTTTACCCTTCCAAGATGGCCACTGGGTTTACATACTATTCTTAGTTACTACGCTATGACGTGAATCTGGGTAACGAGGCTCGGGACACAGGTGTTTTGAGTTTACATGGGGTCAATCACTATTTAAACACACGAGCATGAGTCCCGTGTGCTACGGAAAACCAGAGGATTAGTTCCCGTCCAGGATTTGAAAGATGCGGAATCGGGTAGGTGCTGTGGGAACTTTTGATACTGCCTTACTTTGTGAACGTTGTGATAATCGAACTCATTAGTCCGTTTGACAAACCTAAAAACACTTTTATTGAGCTTGTTTCTAAGGGTTGGTGGCACCTTGGTAGCATTTCCTCATGTCAATGTGACATAAACTAGATTCTTTAGGCTAAACACTGGGATTTGCCTTTAATTATTACTCTCCAAACATCACGGTTGGTAATAAATTGTTTATTATCCCTTCTTTGTAAAGCTTACTTAATCTCAAATAGGTTGATTGCAATATCCCTTTTGACTTATTAGGTTACCCCTCAATCCTTTTCTTCCTGACTCTTTCTGTTTTTAATCATGGGTTTACATATATAGAATTCTATGAGTGGGTTGGTCGAATTCACTCAACACGCACTATTGTTTTGGATTATTAGTTTACTGTGTTCTCACTTTAGGCATTTTAAAGATTCGGACTCCTATCCTTATCATTGGATATACTTTTGATCGGATATTCTACTCCTAATTACAAGACTGGACGATCGTTCGCAACTTGTCGTAATCAGACCATTATCCTATTCAAATTATCCATTATACCATTTATGTAAGTACATATACCCCTATGGGGTTTTTTGTTGTTCTCTCTTAGCCCCTTTGTCTACTTGTACAGTTTTATACGTCTTTTAGGGGCTTACTTAGGACACATGAATAAGAATTTACATGCTTATTTACTCGTACTATCAAATTTTATGTATGACTCCTTCGCTTCGCTTTATACTCCGCTTCCTGTTTAACTTTTTTAAGGTTATCATTAACATAAGATGTACCTTAAACATCCTGTAATTTACAAACACTAGGACATTGCGTTTAGTAATGCCCTCCCATTTTGACCTCTTTTCAGTGATTTTGAATGACATCTCAGAATTTCCAAGAAAGAATTACACAAACAGATGCATTGTTTCTTACGGTGGGTACTTCTTTGGACCTCCCCTCTTTCCTCGCTGCTTCCTGTGAAACCGCATTGAGCCTGTTGATAGTAAATTCTCAATCCTTTCTGACCCAATTAACTGTGGTCGATGCAAACTTGGTTGGGGAATGAGATTTGGTTTAAAGAAACCAGTTGCACTTCACTATTGTGCAGTTTTGAATTACTAATTAACCAGAAACATGTCAGAGAGTTGATTACTTGTTCATATCGAAGGTTATTGAACATAAATCAATAGCAAGGATTAACTGACTTAGAATCCTGTTTTTAACTTGTTTATGTCTTCATATGTATAGTTAATATTGTCCTCTGTCTTCCTCTTTTTATCAGCACTTTTTTGTATTTGTTTAAGATTTATGATTATGTTTGTTGGATTTGTATATATTGTATGTGGGTATTCGTGGTATTTATACATTGTTTTATATATATACTTTTGCAGCCCTGAAGAAGTCCCAAGAGGACGAAACGCGTCGGCTGCTTTGGCTGTTCCTAAATGTCATTTTAACAAATGAAAAATAAAGAAGATCAATTTGGAAAAGAAAAAACTTGATGTATATGGACTAATTTGATTTGAGTTAAATTTAAATTTGAGGTTGTGGTGCGCCTTTTGCTATTTATGTTCCTGTTGAAGGTCCCCTTTCCTTTTCTTATTCATTGAAGTTCAGAGTAACATTTCTTCCTGCAGTTTACTATCCCTTCAACTCGAGTCCTTTGAATCTGTGTGGATTTATATCCCGTTTTTTTTAGGTCTAGCCTAGCGCGCATGCAGTGCTCTAGGAAAATGACCTCTTGGAATCAATCTGTACTTTTCACACGCTCGTGCATGTTGTTTTTTTGTTGTTGCTTACTTTCTGTTGGCCTTTGCGTGCGAAGGCAGCACGCAGTTGGGCAAAGGCGAGTTCATGTCCCACCTTTGCGAGGAATTGTAGCCGGCCATGGTCTGAGGCTTGCGGTTACGCACAGCGGCGCTCAGTGTGCCATCTGTTTTTCGTGGCGGGCACAAGCGCGCGCAACACTCCCGGGCTGGTTTACCTCGCTAGAGTAAGATTCTAGTTGCGCCCCTCCCTCCCGCCTCACCCCACCAGTAATAGTTTGACACTGTTTGGCGCTTTCACTTTCGTTCGCGGCCACACTTTAATGAGCCTGGACAACGACGGCCACATGTTTTTCATACACACCCCAGGCATTTGCCCGCTGCGGGCATGGTGTGTTGTAGGACAGCCTCGGCGGTGCACCCCGGGACGGCGAGGGGCACTGGCTCCTGTCCCTCTGATCATGGATGAGGCAGGCAGCAGCAGCGGTTCCCCGTAGCGGCATGGAGGAGTGAGGGGGCAGGATCTGGACAGGTCACTCTGCAGGAGCAGGATGCCCAACTTTGCAGCGAAGGGCCGGGCTCAAAGGACCACGCAGCTGCTGTTCCGTCAACGCTCTGCCTGCTGCAGGAAGCAAGAGGCGTGCGCTGTTTCAATCAAAGCATCAGCAAACATGGTGAGGGGCTCAAAGCCAGCGCGGGTCATAGAGAGCTGTCTGAGGGACAGACTAGGCAAGGGCGAGGGAAGGGCAATAGAGTGCAACAAGGCCCATGAGGCTCTGATGGTCCAGCGAATCACAGGCGCTTCAAATACTCCATTTAAAGAAGCACCGCATTAGGAAATGCATGGAGAACGAAGTCTCCTGGCGGGTTAGGATGCGATGGAAAATGCGAGCCGGGTTGATTTTATGGTTTTGAAAACCCTCCCCATAAACAAGCATTCCCCAGGAAGTCGTAAGCCTGCCGCGCAGCAGGCGGCCTTCTTCAGTGCGGCCCTGCAGGATCATGGTTGGTAAAATCAAAGCCTACAAGCTTCTCACCGGTCTCCAGTGGGGTCCCTCGCCGTCCACCCCACTTCACAGGAGGCTGTCAAAGCTCACCGGCCACAGCAGTTGCGCCACATCCTCTCCCTCCTTGGTGTTTTTAACTATTGTAGGCAGGCACTGCACCATTGCACATTATAATAAACCTGTGCACCCTTCTAAAGTCAGATCATCTCGTTTCCAGTCTCCAAGCTAACAGTCTACTATTCTTTTAAATGATAGATTAGGATTTTTGCTACGTTTGAATGAATTAGTTTGCCCGTCTCCTTCTTACTCTCATGTGTTCGATGAAGTTTGTTGAAATAAACCGGATAAGGGCTCTCCTGCGACCAACCTTGTCAACCTGTCCCCGCCTCCAAGGCTGTTTCAGCCAGTCACGGCAATTGTGGTGTCCAAACAAGCAGCACTGGCTAGCCCACAGTTCGCAGCCGCAGTCTTTCTACTACATGACGCTGAAAACGAGGGAAATTTGGAGCAGCGTCCATGGAGCTAACCTTGGGGACTATGGCGATATCCCCTCTCTGTATCCTGTTGACTTTTACCAGAATTAAGACTTTATTCTCCAAGGGACAGATTTCGTCAGATTTTGTCAGCAGCCAGTGATCAGATTGCTGGCAGCAGGTATGGCTGTTGCAATTTTCTCGCATTTTGGAGTTTGGTATCACAACAGTAAAATGTGCCATAATAGAGAAAAACTGCTCATTTGTACATTTCAAAGGAAAAACTAGCTTGGCTTTCTGAAAGGTATCGTTAACAGATTGCACGACAGGCCTCTTATATACACTACTTGCCTGCTCATTGTGCACACTTTGCATCTAGTCTGTTTGAGTCCTGTGGTTTGAACTTTGCGCTCACCTTTCGCTGCCTGTAACGTGATCGCGGGGGCTCTCACTGTGGGACAGCCCAATCGTCGACTGGCCAATGCAGGCCAGCCAGACTCGAGCACTAGCGCAAAACAAAGGCACAAACATTTTTTGTACAAGAGCAATATTGGTCGCACACTGTTAGCTGGAGACTACTCCTTTCCTCTCGACTTTAGCTCTTTGTTCTCTGAGGGACTTAAAGAAATGGCTTCTTGAAATGCTATAGCACCAAAGGGCAGTGGGCACTTTGATTTCATTCCGAGTACCCTTTTAATTCTGCCTCTTAAGATTTACAAGATCCGCTGCAGATCTCTGGTCTTTCACCCAGAGGCCACACATGCTAAAAGAACTGGAGCCCCCCAGAGGAAATAGCAACAGGAATAATCGAGGGAATCTGGACCGGAATTACCAGTTCTACTGGTAATTCCTAATTTCCATGCAGACCCTCAGGGTCGCACTTATAAGCAGCTGGTAATTCTTCCCATCTGTGGAGTTAATGTACCCTCAGTGGGGCAGCTCACGGGCAGGGGGGATGCATTGGACACTCGTAAAGAAGTTCTAACAGCAAGACTCAGTCACCAGATGTAGAAGTCAAAACCTTTTGACCTTGTAAACTAGGACAATGGATTCAATTTTGTTTTGTAAATAGAATCCTTCACATCAAGTGCAGTAAGCAAACTTAACAGTAATTAACGCCTTTATGAGCCTGTAAAATGAGAAGGTTTTTCATTATCCCTCTGGGGTGCACGTCTTATTTGCTGAAATATAACAGAGGACTAACTCTGAGGTGCAGATTTCTTGTAATTGCAATGTCTGCAAACGAGTTTGCGGAGGGATCGGCAAAATAACAATAGAATCGAAATCAAGGCCTAAATGTTAAAAGTTCAGAAATGCTCATTGAAATCTTTTATCATATTCCCTAGGCTTGTGGCATGTTTTTTTTTATTTTTTATTTTGTTTTTTTTAGCTTTTTTGGTTTTTATTAAAAGAACATCCAGCCGACTTCGTTATACCATGACTGAATATGTATTCCACATTGAAGAATGAACGAACAAAGGAATATTCAACATTTACAAGTTCAAAAATAATACAAAAACATAGTTTTTTAAAAATAACAAATGGTTATTAAATCTACTTATAAAATTACTTTCTCAATGGTACTTTAGTGACCTACAGTTCATGAGCCTGAATCCTTGTGAGGCCCTCTTATCCTTCCATCTTTCTCAGGCCGGTTAAATTGAGAATCATGAAATTGGATAATGCTACCACTCTATTTTTACAGCTCTTAGAAACACCTGAAGTGAGACATGAAGCGCTGTATTGTCATCCTGTCTGATCATGCAATTCTAGTTAATGACTGCCCCTGCTTGTGAGCACTATTTCTTTCTGATGGGGCACTTGAGACCAGTTCTCCTGGTTTACAGAGCTCTGTTGTAAACAGGGCTGTAAATCTTGCTCGTATCTTGCCACATTTGCTGGGCATTCAAAGACCGAGGTCTGTTTTGGCTGCAGCTGCCTCTTCCTCCCTCCTGCTTTTGATGGGCACAGCCTGGCGTCACAGTTCCTGCCTTCCTATGGCTTCTGCCGGCTGCATCTCAGAGCTCAAAAAGCATTTGCAATGCAATAGGTCTCGCATTTGCAAGAGCTTGAGCTATTGGTATTGTAAATGGTAATGCCTTTTATTTATCCGTTTTAAAAACCTGACAGTGGTGCGTTAAGTGCATAGTGTGTGTGCTTACGCACTACTTTCAGGTTTTTAAAACTCGTAAGTAAAAGGCATTGCCATTTGCAATTCCAATAGCTCAAACTCTCGCAAATGCGAGACCTATTGTATTGCAAATGCTTGTTTCTTCTGTGCCTCTCCATACGTAGGCACGTGCAAAACACAGGAATGTTTCTTTACAGGTGTGGAAAAAGTGGCAGGAATTTCTAGAGAATTTAGAATACCTATTGTGAGTTAATGCTTACTTTTTATTCAGTCTTTATATATGCTTGATTAAAACCTATATTTAAAAAAATGACCCAGCCCTGGATTAATTTCATTATGAATGTAGCCGATTTAGTACATATAGGCAAGTCTGCGCCACCCAAGGACTAACTGGGCATGCTAAGCTCTATGGTGCTTTCCTGTAGCATTGAATTTATGAACTTCTTCTTTCCGAGCTTCTTATTTAAAAATGTTTTAGTTGGCTAACGGTCCTTCACAGAATGCGACCGTGCACATCTCATCCTACTCAACATGAACCTTCAAACATTGGTTGGAGTTACACATGACTTCCCCCAGATGATACAAGGTCTTATTGGTATGCCTGTCCAAGTAATAATCTTTTTTTATTTTAAACCACGATTCTTTTTTAGGTGTAAAGTGCTCCCTTGATAATTAACATGTCACTCTTATTTTAATAACATTTGTTTTTTTTTGTTTTTTTTATTAATTCCCACACTAATTTTGGTGACAATACAGATTATATAACATCATTACACATTATACCTAGACCTTATGATCAGCCTCTGACAGTTTTAGATTTTGAAACACAAACAATACAGATTATATAGCATTGTTACAAATTATACATAGACCTTATAATCAGCCTCTGACAATTTTAGATTTTGAAACACAAACAAAATAATGACTAAATACCATAGAGTACTTCATGCCGTAAAATAATCAGACAGAACACCCCAAGTTAATAATCCAATACGTTTTTTTCTAACTCCCTTCAGTGCATATAAACTCCATTCTAGCTCATAAATACTATAAAGTTTGTTTCTCCAAAATTCAAATTTCGGGGCATCGGAGGATAACCAATCTGTTGCAATACATAAACGCGCCACAGTCATAGCTAGAAAAATAAAATTCTTATGCTCATTTAGAACAGAAAAATCAGTTAAATTTGGTTCCACTCCCATTCACATCAATGCTGAAGATATCCTAAACGGATGATGTAATACTGCTGTCATGAATTCCTCAATAGCAGTCAAAAAAAGCGACAATTTATTGCATTGAAAAAATATATGTAACATATCAGCATCGAAGTTCCCGCATCTAAAACATTTCCCATCATATTTACTACCCTACCTTGCCATCCGTTTGGGGGTATAATATAAGCAAAAAACTGTTTTGTACACTTGAGCTTTCAAATTTGCAGCTAAACATATCTCTTTACTGATAGATAGAGTATCCTGAACATCCAGTTCCGGTATTCCTAGCTGACCTTGCCAATAAATATTATGTTTTTCCATATCATCCTCTCTAGACTCCATCAATATCGAATAAAGTGAACCAATCCTTGAATTAGATCGAATCCCCTCCACTAATTTATTAGATAAGGGCATAATTTGTTTTTTTGAACAAAAATTTCTAACTTGGAGGTATTTAAAAAAAGAATATTGAGGCAATTGATATTTAGCTGATAATGCTATAAATGTAGCAAATATTCCATTTCCATTATATAAGTCTCCAATTCTAGAAGACCCTTTCTTGACCAACTCTTAGCGACATTATCCCAAAAAACGGAAGGGAGAATTTTGTCCGCACTGAAGGGAGTATAAAAAGTAATTCTGCCCAAATGTATTAATTTCCTGACACTTCTCCAAACTTGAAAGGCTGAAATCAACACCTTAAAACGAGTATGCTTGTAATAATTACCCTCAAGTTCTTTTAATAAACACCCTTTAGCTTGTTCTCCTAGTAACAAAAAGAATATTGAGGGTGATTCCGCTTCATCCTCCATAGGTTCGCCAGTCAACATATATCTCATTCTTTGTAAAAAAACACACATAGTAATAAAGTAAAAAATCCGGTAACCCGCGTCCACCCCTTTCGTCAGGTAACATTAACCATTTCATGGCTCGGCGTACTTTTCCTGGAGCCCAAAAAAATTCCCCACAAACAATCTGAAGTTTCGATATATATTTAAGTGGAAACTGCAATGGTATACTCCGAAATAGATATAGTATTTTAGCAAGAACCTTCATCTTAATGATGTTTCCTTTACCAATTATAGATATTTGCAATCGTCTCCATCTATCCAATGATTGCTTAATTTGTAATGTTGTCTCTTGCCAATTAATATCTACTATCTCTTGCATATGGGGTGTAATTTTTATACCTAAATATGTAACTATATTAGTAACCCGTGGATCTTTAAACTGAATATTTTGTGTACACAGTCTTTGGGTTTTTGCGGAATTTAATTTGTATCCAGACCTGTCACCAAAGTCTCTAGCTAAACGTTCAATCTCAGCGATTGCCTCTCCTGGATCAGTCGTTACTATTGCGATATCATCCGCATATGCAAAGACTGAATAAGCAATATCCTTTACTATAAACGGTTTAATATGGGGCGATTTCTGAAGACTAATGATAAACGGATTAATAAAGCAAAAAGCAGAGGAGAACACGGGCATCCTTGCCGTGTCCCTCTTGTTATAATAATCTTTTCCGATTTTAAACCCATAACGGTTACTCTAGCATTAGGCGTTTTGTATAAAGCTTGAATTGAAGTTAAGAAAGCCTTCCCAAACCCCATCCTTTCCATTATTTCCCACAGATATGACCACTCCACCCGGTCAAAAGCTTTCTCAGCGTCAAGTAATACTAATGCTAAATCCCTATTTTCCCCCTCTGCAATGTCAAATAAAGTAATAACTCTATTTATATGAGTAACCGTGCCTCTTTTTGGGATAAAACCATGTTGGTTTGTCGATGCAAGCAGGGTTATAACAGTAGATAAACGATTTGCAATCATCTTTGAGTAAATCTTACTATCACAATTAAGCAGTGATATTGGCCGATACGAACCGGGTAGCTCCGGTGACTTCCCTTTTTTACTGAATACCACAATTGAGGCTTCATTCCATGTATTTGGAGCGGTCCCTTTTTGCGCCATTCTAAAAATCTCTAGCATAACCTTTTTTAGTGATTCGAAAAAACATTTATACACTTCCCCTGGAATTAGATCAGGACCTGCCGCTTTTCCGGAAGGTGTACTCTTGACGGCTACCTCTAATTCTTCCATAGAAAAGGGGGTATCCAAAAATTCCGAGTCAATATTATTTAGCTTGCTGAACATCCCCTCTTCCCATTCTTGATCCTCAGCAAAGTTGGCTTGATGAGTATATAAGTCCGTGTAAAATTGTTGAAATATATTTAATATTTCCCCTTGATCCTCATGAATCACCCCACCCTGATCCTGTAGTTTAACAATTGAGCGGGAGGTAGATTTCATTTTTAAACGTAAAGCCAAAGACCGGCCTATAGCTTCTCCATATTCATACATGTGGCGTTTATGTACTAAATATTTCTGCGCAATCTCTTGGGTCCAAATTCCGGTTATACTCGCACAACATCGTGCGATTTTGGCTTCAGCCTCGTGTATAATGACTAAGTTATTCTCCTTCCCTATTACATTAATCAGCTCTGCCTCCGCAGCCCTTAAATTGTTGTATAATTCTCTCATTTGAGATCATAGTTTGTTTTGATGATACAAACCATAGCTTATCGTCTCTCCTCTAAAACAGGCTTTAAAAGTATCCCATACGTTTAGAATATTAGCCGACCCAATATTAATATTGAGAAAATCTAATATCCACTTGCTCATATGAATTCTATATTGTTCATCAAGACACAATTTCCTGTCATATGAAAAATTTCTTAATCTATATATCTCTTCTGAAGTTGAAATCTCAATTAGCAAAGGGGAGTGATCAGATGAAACTCTGGGAAATAACTGAATCTTAGTCCCGCTATGGATAGATGTAGACATGAAGAAATAGTCCAAACGGACAAATTTCTTGTGTGGAGCAGAATAATAAGTATACCCTGGGGACATCGGATAGTTTTTACTCCAAATATCCACCAGGCCATGATCGATCACTAAATCGTATAAGGCTTTAAAAACTCGTGGTTTACGACCCCTATAATTTTCTAAACCAGCAGCGAGTTCCACATTATTTAAATTAATATTAAGATCGTCGCATATGATTAAAGGGGATCTCCATTTAGCAAGTTCTATATTCAAATGTTCTAAGACCTCTGTTTCATCAGTATTAGATCCATAAACTGAACATAAAGTAAAAAAAACATTTCCCACTTTTAATTCTGAGATCGCCCATCTACCCCACTAACTATGAACTACCTCACAATAACCGGATTTTAAGAAAATCATTACCCCTCTGGTGTTGTTAGTTTGTTGAGTGGCAGAAATTAAAACATACCCTAAGTCTGCTATAAGTGTCCTATTATCCCATGCTAGATGGGTTTCTTGTAAGCAAAGGATGTAAGGTTGAATAAAGCGGATTTCAGCTGCAATTCTCCTTCTTTTATTAAAGTGGTTAAGCCCAGATACATTAAATGAGCATATTTTAATGTTTCGCACCATACAATGTTGATTTCAAAATTCTCAAACAAAATAACTCATAATAAATATTGATTTCATTATTCGACATAAGCTGGTATATTTATATTTGTACATTTCCATTAAATTATTGCCACCAAAAATTACCATGGTTTTTCCCCTTGTTACTTTTTCTACCCCCTGAACCCACCCCTCCCTCCATCCCTTCCAAAGCCTTCCCCCTCCCTCAGAAGACATCCCCCCCCCCCAACCCCCCTGTATCGAGGCTTTAGGACTTATGGTCCTAACGATGGTGCCGAGCTAAATGGGCCCTCTAACTTCGCCACAGGACCAAAAAAAAAAAAAAACCAATTATTACTATCCCAACTACATACCTACATGTCAAGATTAGAAAATTTAAGAGAGAGAATTTTTTTTTTAGAATAACCTAAGTAATTCCAAAATTACACCTAGATAATTCTCGGTTAACCAAATTTCCAGTTTTCATAAACCTAAATAAACTTAAGGATCGTTCAACGACTGTAGATATTCTTTCGCTTCACCTGCATTTGTAAAAAAGCGAGTTTTCTCCTTATAAATCACTAAGTTTTGCTGGGTTCATAATGTAGGCTTGGGCGCCTTTTGTTTGAAACAAATGCACCAACTGCCGCAATTGCCAGCGATTATCCATTGTATATTTGGAATAATCAGGTGTAGCAAAAAAAGAAAATCCCTCCGCCATGGATTTCCTATTTGGTTGGGTGCTCATGTATACATCTTCTCTAGCACGGAAGCTGTTGAAAGCTACAATAAAAGGTCTAGGTTTGGTTGGATTTTGATCAGATCGGAGATTGAAAGGAAACCTATGGGCGCGATCGATTTCTCGCTCCCAATCCCATTTATTCAAAGACGGAAAAGCCTGTTGAAAAAGTTCCACTATATATTTACGTGGGTCTTGGCCTTCTTTCCCTTCAGGAATCTGCATTAGTCTTAAGTTATTGCGACGAGCGCGATTTTCAAAATCCGCCATTTTCCATAATAAATCCTCCTTGTTGGCGCTTAGAGTTTCAGTTATCAATTTATGTTTCACCAACTCGTCCTCAATATTAGAAATTCTAGTTTCCACTTCTGTAAATCTTTCTCCAAAATCTGACTGTGCTTTGGCTAACATCCGGATAGAGCCTTGCAATTTCCGACATGAATTTTGGATTTTGTGGCTCTCTAGTGCAGTTTTATCCATGTGACTCAGAATAGTCTGATAAATCGTAGTCAACGTAATATTATCCGATACATCTTCCGTTCCACATTGCGCATTGTACATCACTCCCGGCTCTAACTGTAACGGGACTCTCCTCTTCCAGAAAATCAGCAGGTTCATTCTCATCATACTCACTCTCTGGCCCCTCTATGCACAGCTGTTTGGAGTACTGTGTTGCTAAATCTTCACACGAGGAGGTTGAGTTTTCTGACACTGAGAAGAAGTCAGCAGATTCAACCTCTCGGAAATTAAGTTAGCCGATGCCCCAAGGAAGGATTTCTTCATCAGGGTTGTGTCGTCAGAATTTAACACAGAGCCTTTCTCCACAGTATCGTGCTGCCCTTCTGGATCAGCACAATAACTATCAGTATTTTGTATCAATGAATTGGAAATATTAACATCCTTCTGCGGCGCTGCAGTTAAGCCACTTGAGTCTACCAGCTGAGATTCTTGCCGAGCCTTAGAAGCTTTCCCTTTTTGTTTTTGTTCTGAAGCAGTAAATAAGGCAGATATCGTCTGTTTCACTCTAGCAGGAGTCCCCTTCCCATTTTTCTTTGTAGCGGTGGTAATATTATTTAAAGTGTTCTCACCTTGATCGAGATTTACAGCTGGTATCTCACAGGCTATTGTTGCTGCCTGTCCGCGTTGCTTGCCGGTGGTTTTAGGAGCCATCGTATAGTTCAGCCGATCTTCCAGGCGATCACCATCGGAGTTCTGCTGTAACTGCTTGCTTCGAGCCCAGCCTGCAGCACCTGTGCGGGTTACCGCCCACCAGGCTCTACGGAGTTTCAATAATGCCGCAACTGCTTCCAGCATGAAGGTATTTTCACCGTTTTTTTTTCCCCGAGTTCAAACTTTTATCAGCTTAACTTTTTCTCAGAAGATTCTCCCTCCTTGATAGTTTTTCAAATGAGCTCCCAGCATCCCAAAAAAAACAGCCGACTACGAAAACGGGGTTATCAGCTACTCCATAACCTGTGTTCGTTCTCTACGGTTTCAACAACGCTGCAGCTGCATGAAGGTATTTTCACCATTTCACCGTTTTATTCTTTTTTCCCGGGTTCTTTAAACACAAGATTCTCACTCCTTAATAGATTACAAAAGAAAGCCACGAGCCGTATATGAGCCATAAACAAGCTCCCAGCAACCGAAAAGGAGCCGATGATAAAACGAGGTTATCAGCTACTCCGTATCCTGTGGTCTCGGTGAGAGAGGTTTAGCTCACACGTCCAGCACACCCGGGCGTGCAATCGCCATCTTGCCTCCCTCTATTTTAATAACATTTGAAATACAAATTGGTTTTAGCAGAAAGTTAACAGTGAAAATCATATTGTTATGGGAAAGAAAACCAGAGGTATACGTATTTGAACTGTAATAATTATTATTAAGAGGTAATTTTTTTTAATCTTACCAGCATAAATGGAAGCAAATTAGCGGATTTAACTCCTTTGAAATCGGATTTGGCATAGGTCTATGCAGGTGTCTGTTTAATGCTCAAATTATTTGTAAACCTAAAACTTGCTGTCATGAACGTAAATCGAGCACCAGGTACTAAAATGAGGCTACATTAATAACCAGCCATTTTAATAAACGCAAACCTTATCTGACTATTAAAAAAAAAAATAACAATTTGGATTAAGTGGTACCCCAATCAAGATGTGGATATAGTAAACTTATTGGATGTATAGTCTAGGCATTGCTTCAAATGGTATACATGAATCTGATGACTTGTAGTACTTTAAAAAAAAAGTTAATCTTCTGATGCAATATGCTGATTCAAGTTAGTAAGGTAAAGTTTGTTGTGACCATTTCATTAGGAATGTGGAGGAGTTAAATGGAATATATGGTTTCATTACAATGTATTTAAGGGTTGATGACGGTTTGACATATAATGGGTGTAATAAGATAAACTAAACAGCCCATCAGACTAACAAGATGGTGTCTATAATGGACATGAAATGGATGCTTTGGTGCCATTAAGACATCAGTAAGTTACACAGTGAACATAGACCAAGATAGAAGGCTGACTTTTCATTCACAGAAGGTTGCAACGATAATGAGAATCTTTAAAGTCTTTAATGAGTGGTCTTTAACATGGTGAGCGCATACAAGTAAGATCTGAAAAGGAGAAATTAATACTGGACTGTTTAGCTTGGTTATAATTGATTTAAGAGGTATGGCGTTGTTAAGGTATTGTTAGAGAGGCATTTTATGTTTGTTTACCTTAAACAGTTTGCTATTGTAAACAAAGTGTATAGCCTGGAGTTGATGACAATTTTAAGTCAGTATGGTAAAACTAATGAATAATCATCAGACTAAAGTTTGTAATTCACATTAAAATCTGAGGTCTAAAAAAATTAGAGAACACCTTTTGAAAGCCTTTATTTGAAGTATATTAATGAAGTCTTGAAACTCTGAGAGAGTGTTTTTATTAAGATTTTTTTTCAAAAAGTCTGAATATTATGTAATATGTAAACGGTGATGTGTATGAGACCTGTCGCTGTCTGACGAAGCCAGTTCTTCACCTGAACTAATGTTTTTGTATAATTTAGCCTGGGGTTTCATGTTTTGTTCCCTCGAACTGCCTATCTAGGCTTTACTATACTTCTGCAATAAATAACGAGGTGGTAGACAGAATGCTGGAATTAATCTCAGCCATTGGTGATCAATCGAGCTGAATTTCAGTCCATTGTTTTTCTCCCACAATGCCGCTCCTGCGTCCAACAGGAACATTCCAGCCATAGCTACAAGACCACCATGCTTGGTCTGGGATTCTCTTTCCAATAGTGAATTGTAAGAATACCCCATTATATGTAGCTAGTGATATTGCCTTTTTCTTTCCCATTAGCATGATCGGCTAAGCCCAAACATCACTTCTCCTTCATTTGATGGCTTCTTTTGCTTTACTCTGTTTGCACATGCACATTTCAAAACCAAAATTACCAATTTCAGTAGGCTTAGTGTGACACTGCTCAGCCCTTTAAACTATACTCTTGTAATGCACAGCTAGTACTGAGCAACCTTGTGTAGGATCCAGTTGAACGACGTCATCACAAAAATACTAACTGCTGATTGGCCTAAACTAGAGGCATTGTGCACTTTACCTTCTGGGATGAAAGACTGGCCTGTATTTTTAGGTCAAGGCATGTCCTATAATTATTTCACATTTGTGATTACAGACCAACCCGTACACATTTTGCCACCTCAAGTTGCACTTAAACCTTTTTGTCTACTAGGGGGAGATCAAGGGAATTAGCCGCTCAAGACACAGTACACAAGGAGCTGTGTGTGTTATATTAGTGCTGTGCTAAAAGAGAAGGGATGTCATCCCTTAATCCCTGACACACTTAAACATTAGTCTTCAAGCAAACGCCATGTTATATGAACACAAATAAGTCATTCCGTCATTCTTATGTTCTTCAATATTTTCTTTAATAGAATTCAGATTCTTCTGCCAGCCAACATGTGTTTTCGTCCGTGTGTGTGTCACCCTACGACCTCCTTGGGGCTGTACTCCGTGGTCTCTCTCTCAAAGTAAATCGTCCAATCATGAGTAGAGATTCTGAATTTATCAATACTGTGTAATTTTCCTAATCGGCATAAGAGCGTCTTGCCCTAGTGCCTTTTGTACCATAGTAGGGAGCCAAAGTTTCCACAACTTTTCTCTCGGCATACGAGCCTGGACCCAAGTGCGGGTCGGCAAGTCCACAGCTGGTATTGCGGCGTGCTCGTCTAACTCGCGTTCAGTTGTATGAATTCTTTCAAATACTTCTTAGTTGTAGCTATAGATCAATATTGAATTCGTAATGGCTTGTTTTAACTTAATTTAGTGACTTTAAATTACAAGACTCAATGTCCTCACTTGCATGAACAATAATGCATAGGAGGTTTGGTCCGTCATGGGGCAGTCCACTTTTATGTTCCTTCAACTAATTGGCTAATGTTCGTGTATTGCATAAATAATGTGTCTAGGCTGGTAATCCTAGCATCAGTCTTTTCTGTTTTCTGGTGTGTACTCCTCTTTAGAAATAGTCAACGCGTTTCAGTTAGTCAATTTCCATGAATTAATACAATTGATTATGGTTTGGATAAAGTATGAGAGAAGTCCAATGATAATTTAGGTATTATTGTAGACACACAAAAAAGAGAATATTTATCCCTCAAGAGTTATGTTTGTGTTTTTTCAGGAGCATTGGAAGTAGCAGCATTGCCAATCAATTGTGTTCTTCATCATGCTTCACTTAACGTCTGGTTTACTAAATGGTGTCCTCGTGCCTACTCTTTGATCATATACATATATACATACATACATACATACATATATATTTATTCACTGAAAAAAACATAGGTTTCAGGCACGTTATAGTTACGAATTAGCATTTGAAAAAACCTTAGAAATTCACTGAAAAAAACCTTAGGTTTCAGGGGTGTTATAGTTAGCTGGACTTTTCACTCATAAAAAACCATTGAAATTCCCCCGTTATAGTTAGTTCAGCTAACTATAACTCGCGCCCGCAATGCACTGCTGATGACGTCACATATTACATCACTCATGACATGGTCCGTGACATCACTGATGACATCATCCAGTGAATGTGTGTTTTTCTGAAAATTAAATGTTTTATATATGTATATCTCAAGGTCGATGGAAGAATAAATGGGTACACAAATGTCTAAATGGATTTGTTTTTGAAAAATTGATTGTATAACTGACTGATTAAGTGTATCTTAGTAAATACATGGCTTAGTGAGTAATGTTTAAATATGTAAATATCTGTATCAGTCTCTCACTTTGTGTATAAGTGGCTGCATGGGTTGGTGAGTAGCTACATGAGTGTCTATATAGGTTATTAGTTGGTTTTTTGAGTATCAGTATGAGTGTCTGAGTGTCTGTATGGTTCGGTGGGGGGTATTACGTAGTGCCTAGGTGCATGAATGAGTGACTCACTGTTTGTATGTGTTGAAGACAGCAAGTGTGCAGGACTGTATGGGTGGATGAGTGTTTGCATGGGTGTATTAGTGAGTGAATGACTGTCTCAATAGTGTCTTTATGAATAACTACATATGTTTTTAAATAGTATATGTGACTATTGGTGTATATAAGTGAGTATATGTGAGAGTGAGAGATTGGAAGAGTTCCTGTATGAATAAGTATGTGTTTCTATAAGTGATTGTTTAAAAGACTAAGTATGTGTAAGTTTCCGTAGAAGTAAGTGTGGTGGTGTGTGTATAACTGTATATGCAAGTAAATTAATGTTGATTAGCATGAGTGACTGTGTGAGTAACTCTATGGATGAGTGGCGTTGTGTAACCGGATGTATAGGTGTATGAGTACTTATGATGAGTGAGTACATGTATGAGTGACTGTATAGGACTGTTGGTGAATGAGTGGATGTGTATGTGGATCTTAGAATTACTGAATAGGTTGTTGTAACTGGTATTGGTATGTCCATTGTTTTGAAAATGTTAGTTTCTATATTTGAATGTGTGTTTCAAAGGTTATATTAGGGTGAGAGGAGGTCTGCCACTCTATCACAAGGATCATGTCATCAGTGATGTCACTGACCATGTCATGAGTGATGTAATATGTGACGTCATCAGCAGTGCATTGCGGGCGCGCGAGTTATAGTTAGCTGAACTAACTATAACAGGGGAATTTCAATGGTTTTGTACGAGTGAAAAGTCCAGCTAACTATAACGCCCCTGAAACCTATGGTTTTTTCAGTGAATTTCTAAGGTTTTTTAAAATGCTAATTCCTAACTATGACGTGCTTGAAACCTATGGTTTTTTCAGTGAATTTCAAAGGTTTTTTAAATGCTAATTTCTAACTATGCCTACAGAGATAGGACATGTGAAGAAAGAAGAAAAACGCACAGAAAGAAAAAAAAGAAATGCAGAAAGAAGCAACAGAAGTCCTCAAAGACTAAGAAAAGTGCAGGAAGAAGGATAATGTGCAGAAAGAACAAACAGAAGAGCAGAAAGAAGCCTTGTTGCAAAATCATCCTATACCCTCAACTTTTCAGACGGATACTGGTGGTAACTGAGTCTGACTAACCAGTCCTAGAACCAGTGCTATGTTAAGACACTCAGAATACAGTGCAAACACCTACATACACTAGGGAACACTATGCGTTGGAGTCCCCCTGTGATTAGCATGACCTCCTGTAAGCCCCTAGTATATAATAGGGCAGGGGGATTAAAACTACCTCTTAAAATGCGCCACAGGGCGTGTTTGCACTCGTCTCCTCAGGCCCCGCCCCCTTCCTTCACCAGTGTGTAAACGCGCCCTGTGGCCGTTCTAAGTTGAGAGATTAAGTCGCCTTGAATCCTAAGGGTCCCTAGGGTCAAACTAGCCCACTAGGTACCTCCACTAAGCACCACAGAGCTGCGTTGCAGAGAGGTGTAAAAAGGGGCATGGCCTTGAACACCTGTCTGCAACGCAGCTCCCTGGCGCATACTGGAGATACCTGTTGAGCTAGTTGGCCCTCAGGGACCCTCAGTATTGAAGGGGAATTAATTCCCCAACTTACAACTGGCCAGGGGGCGCGTTTGCAGAGTGCTGCAAGGAGGCAGTTTGGGCTGGACTGTTCCCATGAGGCACAGGGTCAAGACTGATTTGCATATGGCCATGTCTAAACTGGGGTGGTGTAGTGGGAAAAAGAACGATGGATTTAACCCAGATCTCTTGACTGGGGGAGAATGTCTGCATTGTCAGCATTCCGTCCATCATTTGTTTGTTGTAACGCTTTTCGCCCTAAGTGGGATGGGTATTCCCAGACGTGGGACCCGTGCTCACTATGCCACTGGAGTCAAGCTATCCTGGCTGATGACGGCTGATAGCCAGAAACAGGTTCTAGGATGCTTGATTCCGGTCCAGGGAAGACATGGCTTGGCAGTTCGGGCTGGACTGTTCCCATGAGGCACAGGGTCAAGACTGATTTGCATATGGCCATGTCTAAACTGGGGTGGTGTAGTGGGAAAAAGAACAATGGATTTAACCCAGATCTCTTGACTGGGGGAGAATGTCTGCATTGTCAGCATTCCGTCCATCATTTGTTTGTTGTAACGCAAGGAGGGGGCGTGGCCTCCAGCGCAATGTTTGTCTTTTTTTTTTTTTTTTAAGAAGGGGGGCTGTGTGGCCCCCCTTTTTCTAATTTATTGGCCCTGGGTACCCCATCCCCTAGGGCCTGCCCCCTAATTTATTATTTTTTTAAAAAAAATGGAAGGGGGCCGCGTGGCCCCCCTCCTAAGGCCTTAATCGGCCCCGGGGACCCCATCCCCTGGGGCATGGCCTTTTTTTTTTTTTTATTATTGATTTTTTTAAATATATTTATAGAAACACCTAGGACATGCTGGACAAACCGTATGTACCTATCACCATGAATATTTGCGTGATATTCATTAAAAGGCGACTTTGCATACAATGAATCCACGTGGAATGTATTTACACCTCTAGTGAAGCTCTGACGTGTCTGACGCCCTACCGTGCCTAAACCCGGCGCCCCCGCCGCTGGGTACTCTCTAAGTAAACACCCTTGTTGTTTATTTATACAAACATGGGTAGCTATTGACGGGCACATTTAATACACACGCACACCAAGTCATTCAAAGGGGATTCGACCAAAATTCGACCAAACTATGCAAGAAACCCCCCTCACGGTTAATAAAACACACATCCACCGCCGGATGTGTGATACTTTTTATTTTACTCTCCGGAAAGGAGACAAACCTCACTTGAGTCACAGCATGCTCCTGGCTGAGCCCAATGCTGTGTTACACCCACCAGTGCCTGCTGAGTGCCACACACCTCTGTGTTGTATTCCACCAGCTAGTGCGTATGCTATGACACTCTCTAGCCCATGTGCACTGTAACACCACCCCGTGAATGTCATGCCACACTTGCCTTCGCACGGGTTATATTGCCCCATCTAACGTGCCTTCCTCGATGCCTATGTTATAACGCACAGCGCTATGCCATACATATTACAATCTGGGATCCATATCTTTGTCACCGTGTATAGGCAACGTTACACTCCCCAGCACATATTTTATATTACAACTTTAGAGACTAGTTAGGTTACACAACACTGCCCTGTGCATAATACACTCCAAGGCGCATATCGCATAGCACGCGCTAGTGCCTGTGCTATCTCGCGCTCTCCAAAGAATCTGTCATTGCGCACAATGTATTCCATATTATATTTCACGCCCCGGTTCATCTTATATCACACTTTTTGGTGCATAGTTTATACCATATACTATATCTAGTTTTCATTTTCAATCGTGCTCTCAGGACTATGTTTTATATAACACTGCGTCCACCTACCCTTTTCACGGGCATTACATTTTGCGATGGCGGTGGAGGGTCAGGGGGTGTTTCTGCCAAGTGAGCCCAGAGTCACAGTCCCAAACGTCCTCTTCTTCCTGAATAAAAGTTAGATTATGCTGCATACTTGTTCATATTTTAAGTAGTTCGCACAGACACACATTTTAAAAACAATAAAGTTCCTAATACCCACCTTCTCTGAACAGTTAGTTTGCTGCCCCATCCACCTCCTCCCTATCCTCTGTTGTCTGAATCCATGGACTAGCCTCCTCCCTCCTACCATGCATGGTCTGATGTGCTGCCACTTCCCTCCATTTAGCATGATGTACCAGTCCACTCCTCCTGCCCTCCATTGCCCAATTCTATGCCCCATCATTGACCTCCTGCTTAGCCTCTGTGCTTAGCTTGCTGCCCCTTTTCTCCTCCCCCCCCCCCCTGCCCTCGGATGTCTTTGTGCATGCCCCTGCTCCATCCATTTTGCCCACCATGTTCCATGGACCTGCCACTCCTATCTACTCTGATTGTTCTGTTGAGCTGCCACTCCCCTCCCACCTGCCTAGCATTGTCAGATGACTGTAACCTGGCCCTGCCACCTCCACCCTGCCTGTCCACATGCCATGCCCCTATCCCCTTCCTCCTGTCCTCCATGGTCCATTTTACTGCCACATCCTTCTGCCCTCCCTGGTCTGTTGTGCTGCAACTGCTCCTCCTGCCTGCCCCGCGCGGTCTGTTGTGAGGCCCCTTCCCCTAAACTCTCTTGTTTGTGCCCAGGTCCTGACCCTCCCTTCTATCCTCCATGGTCCTTTGTGCATGCCCCTGCACCCTCCTTCTTGCCCATCATAGCCATTGTGCTGCCACTAACCCTCCCGCATGCCATGCATGGTCTTCTGTGCTGCCATGGCCCCTCCCACCTGCCCTGTGTGGTCAGCTAGCTGCCCCTGACCCCCTCCCACCTTCCCTCCATGGTCTGTGTGTATGCCATCATAGTCTCACTGTTGCTCTCCATGGTGTGTCTTGTTTCTAGTGCCCATCCTGCCTGACCTCCATGGTCACCTTTCCCCCAGCCCTCTGTTTCCATGTGCAGACCCCTATTCCCTCCCTCCTGGCTTGTCTGTTCCATTGTAATGCCCCTCGTCCGCCCCTCCTGCCTTTTATGGTCTGTTATGCTGCAGCCTCTTTCCCCTCTGTTCTCTGTTGTCCATGTGCATGGTCCTGTCCCTTCCCTATTGCTTTCTATGGATTGTTGTGCTGCACTCCCGTCCTGCATGCCCTGTGTGGTGTATTGTGCTGCTGCAAACCCTGATCCCTGCCCTGTAGGGTCAGTTTGGTGCACCTCTCCATGTCCCTCCTGTCCTCTGTTATCCGAGTCCATGTCCCTACCCCAATTCCTCCTGCCTACCATGATCCAATGTACCATACTTGCGAACATTTTGAACTCGGTAAGAGGGAGATTTTGAAAAAAAACTGGGGTATTGATTTTCCCCTTTGAGTTACATTAAAAAAGAGGAGATTGTAGACAGATCAAATAAAGCCCATTTGAGCTTAAAAACATTGGATGTTTCCTGGCTGAAACGGGTCTGTTGGCATGTATGGTTGTACTACCACTGCCTCTTCCTTCTGCCCACAATGGTCTATTATATTTCTACAGCCTCTCTTGCCAGTCCTGTGTTGTTGGTTTTTTGACACTGCCCCCCTTTCCACTGCCCTCCATAGTCTGTTGTGCTGCCACTGCCCTTCCTGCCTGCCCAGTGTGGTCAAATTGTTGCCTCTGCACTCTCTTACCTGCCTTCAATTTTCAGAGTCCGTGTCCCTGGCCTCTGCCTCTCAACTGTATCCCAGTGAACAGCTAGATTGCTAACATTCTATATTTATTACAAAAGTGTGGAACGCCTGACGTCATCTTGATGTAATCAAAATTGTAATACCTAGAGCATTTCCTTTAGAAATTACATATATGAGAGGGACTTATTTACATCAAAATTATGGTTAGTGCTCTAAAAAACTAAAATGAGGACATATTTTCTGAGTTTTCAAATTGCGACACAGAACGTTTTTAAATTATTTGTAATCTTTGTTTTTTTATCCAGTTGACCACTTGATTAAATGTTGCACCTAGGGGTGAGGATGTGGTGTTACTTCCAGAGCTCCAGACTTTGAAACTGGAGAACCAGGTTGGAGTTTCTGCTTCAGCTCAACATTCTGTGATTCTGGTCAAATCACTTAATCTCCCCATGTCTACAACCAAAATGAATTTGATCTTGTGTGATGTAACCAATGCTCATGTAAAGCACTCCAATACCTGACAAGTCTGCACTATATAAAACTGCAAATACACAAAAAATAAGTGTTTTGCTCACTTCTGTCATTGGGCTACATGTGGGCTACATCTGGGTGATATTTGTGCTGCATTTGGGCTCTTTTGTCTCTGGTGGCCATCTTGGGAGATTTATTTGTTATGAAGTTTCCTAATTTCCTCATTTACTGCAGTCTCCTCAGTAGGAAATGCTTTCAGTTTTTTACTTTGATTCCATCAAGAAGGTATTCACATATGTCACAGATTTGCCAGATATTCTGAATGTTAGCACTCTAGTTGCTCATTAGATCACTGTAGTAAAGTTACTGCTCACCACGGAAGTCTGCTGCTGGTATTAAAAGTGCATGTTTCAGTCTGCATATCAAAATCTTTTAATGAAATATAACAGGATTTGAGAAGTCAAAATGTGCCCTAATTTTTCTTTCTTCAGCACTAATCATAATTTCTATGGCAAAATGAACCACCTCATTGTGTTCCTTTTTTTAAATTAAATGTTGTAAGTGTTACCAGTTTATTCCAATCAAGATGGCTTCAGGTGTGCCATACTTTTGTCATAAGGAAGACAGTAAGCGCTCTAGTTGTTCTTAAGAACACTCTGGGACATTCTGTCATTGGTCTATACTTGGGCTACATCAGAGTGATATTTGGGCTACATTTGGGCTCTTTTGTCTCTGGTGGCCATCTTGGGAGATTTATTTGTTATGAAGTTTCTTAATTTCCTCATTTACTGCAGTCTCCTCAGTAGGAAATACTTTCAGTTGTTTACTTTGGTTCCATCAAGAAGGCATTCAGATGTGTCACACATTTGCCATAAATTCTGAATGTTAGCACTCTAGTTGCTCATTAGATCACTGTAGTAAAGCTACTGCTCACCAGGGAAGTCTGCTGCTGGTATTCAAAGTGCATGTTTCAGTCTGCATGGCAGAATGTTTTTATGAAATAGAAGAGGATTTGAGAAGTCAAAATGTGCCCTAATTTTTCTTTCTGCAGCACTAATCATAATTTCTATGGCAAAATGAACCCCCTCATTTTGTTCCTTTGTAAATTAAATGTTTTAAGAGTTACCACTTTATTCCAATCAAGATGGCTTCAGGTGCGCAATACGTTTGTCATAAGTAGGACTGTTAGCGCTCTAGTTGTTCTTTAGAACACTCTGGGAAGCTGCAGTAGAACACAAAGGAATCAACTGACAGTCTCTGCCCTTGTTGGATGTACATGTTTTACTGAGAATGTCAGACTTCATTCTCACATGACTGAGAAAGATAATGTGAATATACAGAAAACATGCTCTCAGTTTAGCTTATAGATCACCTTCCAAACCTCTGTGGGGAAAAGCATGAGAAAATAGTTTTCTCTCAAACATGATTCATGATATCCCAGCAGAAGGCTTTTTCACATGGTAAAATCACCTTAGAACACACCACAATTCCTAAAATGAGTATGGTACCATCAACAAATGATTTATAATGTAACTGAAGTCTTAAAACCTTCTATTAACTGCAATGCTTTTTAATGAGGTGCTATCATGTATATTGGTCCCAAGATGGCTGCCAACACTTCTTGGATGAAGCACTGACAGCCAATCAGATCTCACGATGAGATCTGTGGTTAGGCTCCGCCCAGATATATCTATCTATTTAACTCTAATTTTCTCAGGAACTACTGAACGGATTTACACCATTTAAGCAAAAGGCACGAGTCTGAACTAAGGACTACCTCTTTGCCAAATTTGGTGTAATTCCGTTCAACAGTTCGGGCTGTAGCTGCGTCAACAGGTCCTATGGGAAAATGCATGGGGAAAACACGTTTTGGGACCCATCTTTTTTCTCGGCCCCCGCTTGACAAATCACCGTGAAATTTTCAGGATAGGAGCGGACCGGAGCTGGCCAAAAGTTTGGAAAATTTTGCGAAGATTCGTCAATCGGCGCCAACGTTATTCCAAATAGAATGTTGCGGATTTCCTATGGAAAATATGTCCCAACTATAACTACCTACTGGCGACTGCCAGTAGGTGATATATCTATATATATATATTACCTACTGGCGGTCGCCAGTAGGTAGTTATAGTTAGGACCCTGTTTCCATAGGAAATCCGCAACATTCTATTTGGAATAATTTTGCGAGGATTCGTCAACCGGCGCCAACGTTATTCCAAATAGAATGTTGCGGATTTCCTATGGAAAATATGTCCCAACTATAACTACCTACTGGCGACTGCCAGTAGGTGATATATATATATATAATATATATTCTACTGGCGGTTGCCAGTAGATAGTTATAGTTAGGACCGTGTTTCCATAGGAAATCCGCAACATTCTATTTGGAATAACTTTGGCGCAGGTTGACGAATCCTCGCAAAATTTTCAAAATAGGTGGGGCGCTCCGCTCCTACCCTGAAAGTCTCGGGGTGATTCGTCAAGCGGGGGCCGAGAAAAAAGGGGGGGTCCCGAAACACGTTTTCCCCATGCATTTTTCCATAGGGACCTTTAGTCCAAGGTACAGCCCGAACAGCTGAACAGAATTACTTGAAATTTGGCAGAGAGGTAGTCCTCCGGTCTGGGAAGTGCCTTTTGCAGGTCTGGTGTCAATCTGTTCAGTAGTTCCTGAGAAAATCAAAAGTAAAATCATATATATATGTGGGCGGAGCCTAACCACACATCTCATCCTGAGATCTAATTGGCTGTCAGCACTTCATCCAAGAAGTGTTGGCAGCCATCTTGGGACCAATATACATGATAGCACCTCATTAAAAAGCATTGCAGTTAATAGAAGGTTTTAAGACTTCAGTTACATTATAAATCATTTGTTGATGGTACCATACTCATTTTAGGAATTGTGGTATGTTCTAAGGTGATTTCACCATGTGAAAAAGCCTTCTGCTGGGATATCATGATTGAGAGAAAAATATTTTCTCATACTTTTCCCACAGAGGTTTGGAAGGTGATCTATAAGCTAAACTGAGAGCATATTTTCTGTGAATTCACATTATCTTTCTCAGTCATGTGAGAATGAAGTCTGACATTCTCAGTAAAACATGTACATCCAACAAGGGCAGAGACTGTCAGTTGATTCCTTTTTGTTCTACTGCAGCTTCCCAGAGTGTTCCAAAGAACAACTAGAGCGCTAACAGTTCTACTTATGATAAAGGTATGGCACACCTGAAGCCATCTTGCTTGGATTAAAGTGGTAACTCTTAAAACATTTAATTTAAAAAGGAACAAAATGAGGGGATTCATTTTTCCATAACAAGTATGATTAGTGCTGCAGAAAGAAAAATTAGGGCACATTTTGAGTGACTTCTCAAATCCTCTTCTATTTCATTAAACAATTCTGACATGCAGACTGAAACATGCACTTTCAATACCAGCAGCAGTTTTCCCTGGTGAGCAGTAGCTTTACTACAGTGATCTAATGAGCAAAAAGAGTGCTAACATTCTGAATTTATGGCAAATGTGTGACCCATCTGAATGCCTTCTTGATGGAATCAAAGTAAAAAACTGAAAGTATTTCCTACTGAGGAGACTGCAGTAAATGAGGAAATTGAGAAACTTCATAACAAATAAATCTCCCAAGATGGCCACCAGAGACAAAAGAGCCCAAATGTAGCCCAAATATCACCCAGATGTAGCCTAAGTATAGCCCAATGACAGAATGTCCCAGAGTGTTCTTAAAAACAACTAGAGCGCTTACTGTCTTCATTATGACAAAAGTATGGCACACCTGAAGCCATCTTGATTGGAATAAACTGGTAAGACTTAAAACATTTAATTTAAAAAGGAACACAATGAGGGGGTTCATTTTGCCATAGAAATGATGATTAATGCTGAAGAAAGAAAATGAGGGCACATTTTGAGTGACTTCTCAAATCCTCTTCTATTTCATTAAAAAATTCTGACATGCAGACTGAAACATGCACTTTTAATACCAGGAGCAGACTTCCATGGTGAACAGTAGTTTTACTACAGTGATCTAATGAGCAACTAGAGTGCTAACATTCAGAATTTATGGCAAATGTGTGACATATCTGAATACCTTCATGATGGAATCAAAGTAAAAAACTGAAAGCATTTCCTACTGAGGAGACTGCAGTACATGAGGAAATTAGGAAACTTCATAACAAATAAATCTCCCAAAATGGCCACCGGAGACAAAAGAGCCCAAATGTAGCCCAAAATCACCCAGATGTAGCCCAAATATAGCCCAATGACAGAAGTGTGCAAAACACTTATTATTTTGTGTTTTTGCAGTGTTATATAGTGCAGACTTGTCAGGTATTGGAGTGCTTTACATGAGCATTGGTTACATCACACAAGAACAAATTAATTTTGGTTGTAGACATGGGGAGACTAAGTGATTTGACCAGAATCACAGAATGTCGAGCTGAAGCAGAAACTCCAACCTGGTCCCCAGTTTCAAAGTCTGCAGTTCTGGAAGTAACACCACATCCTCTCCCCTAAGTGCAACATTTAATCAAGTGGTCAACTGGATAAAAAAACATAAAGATAACAAATATTTTAAAAGTGCTTTGTCGCTATTTGAAAACTCAGAAAATATGTCCTTATTTTAGTATTTTAGAGCACTAACCATAATTTTGATGCCAATAAGACCCTCTCATATATGTAATTTCTAAAGGAAATGCTCTAGGTATTACAGTTTTGATTTACATCAAGATGACGTCAGGCGTTCCACACTTTTGTAATAAATATAGAATGTTAGCAACCTAGTTGTTCATTAGGATACTGTTGAGAGGCAGAGGCCAGAGGCACAGACTCTGAAAATTGAAGGCAGGTAGGAGGGTGCAAAGGCAACAATTTAACCACACTGAGCAGGCAGGAAGGGCCGTGGCAGCACAACAGACTATGGAGGGCAGTGGAAAGGGGGGCAGGGGCAACAAACCAACAATACAGGACTTGCAAGAGAGGCTGTGGCAATGTAATAGACCATTGTGGGCAGAAGGAAGAGGCAATGGTAGTACAACCATACATGCCAACAGACCCGATTCAGCCAGGAAACGTCCAATGTTTTTAAGCTCAAATGGGCTTTATTTAATCTGTCTCCTGTCTACAATCTCCTCTTTTTCAATGTAACTCAAAGGGGAAAATCAATACCCCAGTTTTTTTTCAAAATCTTCCTCTTACCAAGTTCAAAATGTTCGCAAGTATGGTACATTGGATCATGGAAGGAAATGGGGTAGGGACATGGACTTGGATAACAGAGGACAGGAGGGACATGGAGAGGTGCACCAAACTGACCCTGCAGGGCAGGCATCAGGGTTTGCAGCAGCACAATACACCACACAGGGCATGCGGGACGGGAGTGCAGCACAACAATCCATAGAAAGCAAGGGGACAGGACCATGCACATGGACAACAGAGAACAGAGGGGCAAGAGGCAATGGTAGCTAGCTGACCATAATGGACAGACAGGAGAGAAAGCTGCAGCATAACAGACCATAAAGGGCAGGAGGGACGTATCAGGGGCATTACAATGGAACAGACAAGCTAGGAGGGAGGAAGTAGGGGTCTGCATATGTAAACAGAGGGCTGGGGCAAGGGGGCAGGGCAGGAGCAGCAAGATAGCCATGGAAGTCAGGCAGGATGGGCACTAGAAGCAAGACGCACCATGAAGAGCAACAGTGAGACTGTGATGGCATACACACAGACCATGGAGTGAAGGTGGGAGGGGGTCAGGGGCAGCTAGCTGACCACACAGGGAAGGTGGGAGGGGCCATGGCAGCACAGAAGACCATGCATGGCAAGTGGGAGGGTAAGTGGCAGCACAATGGCTTTGATGGGCAAGAAGGAGGGTGCAGGGGCATGCACAAAGGACGATGGAGGATTGAAGGGAGGGTCAGGATCTGTGCACAGCCAAAGTTCAGGGGAAGGGGCCTCACAACAGACCGCACGGGGCAGGCAGGAGGAGCAGTTGCAGCACAACAGACCAGGGAGGGCAGAAGGGTGTGGCAGTACAATGGACCATGTGGACAGGAGGATGAGGATAGGGGCATGGCATGTGGACAGGCAGGGTGGAGGTGGCAGGGACAGGTTACAGTCATCTGACAATGCTAGGCAGGTGGGAGGGGAGTGGCAGCTCAACAGAACAATCAGAGTAGATAGGAGTGGCAGGTCCATGGAACATGGTGGGCAAAAAGGATGGAGCAGGGGCATGCACAAAGACATAGGAGGGCAGGGGGAAGGAGAATAGGGGCAGCAAGCTAAGCACAGAGTTTAAGCAGGAGGTCAATAATGGGACATAGAATTGGGCAATGGAGGGCAGGAGGAGTGGACTGGTACATCATACTAAATTGAGGGCAGTGGCAGCACATCAGACCATGCATGGCAGGAGGGAGGAGGCTAGTCCATGGATTCACACAACAGAGGATAGGGAAGAGGGGGATGGGGCAGCAAGCTAACTGTTCAGAGAAGGCGGGTATTAGGAACTTTATTGTTTTTAAAACGTGTGTCTGTGTGAACTACTTAAAATATGAACAAGTATGCAGCATAATCTCACTTTTATTCAGGAAGAAGAGGACGTTTGTGACTGCGACTCCGGGCTCACTTGGCAGAAACACCCCCTGACCCTCCACCCCCTATCGCAAAATGTAATGCCTGTGAAAAGGGTAGGTGAACACTGTGTTGTATAGAACATAGTCCTGAGAGCACGATTGAAAATGAAAACTAGATATAGTGTATGGTATAAACTATGAACCAAAAAGTGTGATATAAGATGAACCGGGCGTGAAATATAATATGCAATACATTGTGCGCAATGACAGATTCATTGGAGAGCGCGAGATAGCACAGGCACTAGCACGTGCTATGCGATATGCGCCTTGGAGTGTATTATGCACAGGGCAGTGTTGTGTAACCTAACTAGTCTCTAAAGTTGTAATATAAAATATGTGCTGGGGAGTGTAACGTTGCATATGCACTGTGACAAAGATATGGATCCCAGATTGTAATATGTATGGCATAGCACTGTACGTTATAACATAGGCATCGAGGAAGGCACGTTAGATGGGGCAATATAACCCGACCGAAGACAAGTGTGGCATGACATATTCACGGGGTGGTGTTACATTGCACATGGGCTAGAGAGTGTCATAGCATATGCACTAGCTAGTGGAATACAACACAGAGGTGTGTGGCACTCAGCAGGCAATGGTGGGTGTAACACAGCATTGGGCTCTGCCAGGAGCGCGCTGTGACTCTCAAGTGATGTTCGTCCCCTTTCCAGAGAGTAAAATAAAAAGTATTACACATCCGGCAGTGGATGTGTGTTTTATTAATCGGGAGGGGGGTTTCTTGCATAGTTTTGGTCGAATTTTTGTCGAATCCCCTTTGAATGGCTTGGTGTGCATGTGTATTAAATGTGCCCGTCAATAGCTACCCATGTTTGTATAAATAAACGACAAGGGTGTCTACCGGGATTAGGCACGGTAGGGCATCAGACATGTCCGAGCTTCACTAGTGGTGTAAATACATTCCACGTGGATTCATTGTATGCATAGTCGCCTTTTAATGAATATCACGCAAAGCGTCATGGTGATAGGTACCTACGGTTTGTCCAGCATGTCCTAGGTATGTCTATAAATATATATATTTTTAAAATATTAAAAAACAGTGGCCGGCCCTGGGGATTGGGGTAAAAAAAATATAATTAGGAGACAGGCCCTGGGGGGATGGGGTCATCAGGGCCAATAAATTAGAATAAGAAGGGGAACCACACAGCCCTCCTTCTTAAAAAATTAAAATAAATAAAAGACTGGCATCGTGCTGGAGGCGACGCCCCCTCCTTGCAGCACTCTGCAAACGCGCCCCCTGGCGAGTTGTAAGTTGGGGAATTAATTCCTCTTCAATACTGAGGGTCCCTGAGGGCCAACTAGCCCAACAGGCATCTCCAGTATGCGCCAGGGAGCTGCGCTGCAGACAGGTCTTCTGAGGCCAAGCCCCTTTTTACACCTCTCTGCAACGCAGCTCTGTGGCGCTTACTGGAGGTACCTAGTGGTCTAGTTTGACCCTAGGGACCCTTAGGATTCAAGGGGACTTAATCTCTCAACTTAGAACAGCCACAGGGCGCGTTTACACAGTGGTGAAGGGAGGGGACGGGGCCTGAGGTGACGTGTGCAAATACGCACTATGGCACGTTTTAAATTGGGGATATAATTTCCCTTCAATACTGTGGGCCCCTGGGGGCCACCTAGCCCACCAAGTGCTTCCAGTAAGCGCCACTGAGCTGCATTGCAGAGAGGTGGTCCAGGCCGTGCCACTTTTTACACCTCTCTGCAACGCAGCTCTGTGGCACTTACTGGAGGTACCTAGTGGGCTAGTTGGACCCTAGGGACCCTCCGGATTCAAATGAACTTAATCTCCCAACTAAAAACGGACACAGGGCGTATATACACAGTGGTGAAGGGAGAAGACGGGGCCTGAGTTAACGTGTGCAAAAGCGCCCTGTGGCCTGTTTTAAGAGGTAGTTTTAATCTCCCTGCCCTATTATATACTAGGGGCTTCTAGAGGAGGTCATGCTGATCACAGGGGGACCCCAACACATAGTATTCCCTAGTGTATGTAGGTGTTTTCACTGTATTCTGAGTGTCTTTTTACATAGCACTGGCTCTAGGACTGGTTAGTCAGACTCCGTTACCACCAGTATCCGTCTGAAAAAGTTGAGGGTACAGGGTGATTTTGCAACAAGACTTCTTTCTGCTCTTCTTTTTGTTCTTTCTGCACATTATCCTTCTTCCTGCACTTTTCTTCGTCTTTGAGGACTTCTGTTGCTTCTTTCTGCATTTCTTTTTTTTCTTTCTGTGCGTTTTTCTTCTTTCTTCACATGTCCTATCTCTGTAGGCATAGTTAGAAATTAGCATTTAAATAACCTTTGAAATTCACTGAAAAAACCATAGGTTTCAGGCACGTTATAGTTAGGAATTAGCATTTAAAAAACCTCAGAAATTCAATGAAAAAACTATAGGTTTCAGGGGTGTTATAGTTAGTTGGACTTTTCACTTGTACAAAACCATTGAAATTCCCCCGTTATAGTTAGTTCAGCTAACTATAACTCGCGTGCCCGCAATGCACTGCTAATGACGTCACATATTACATCACTCATGACATGGTCAGTGACATCACTCATGACATCACTCATGACATCACTCATGACATCTCAAATGACATCTCAAATGACATCTCAAATGACATCACTCATGACATCATCCTTGTGATAGAGTGGCAGACCTCCTCTCACCCTAATATAACCTTTGATACACACATTCAAAAATAGAGACTACAATTTTCAAAACCATGGACCTACCAATACCAGTTACAACAACCTCTTCAGTAATTCTAAGATCCACATACACATCCACTCATTCACCAACAGTCCTATACAGTCACTCATACATGTACTCACTCATCATATGTACTCATACACCTATACATCCTGTTACACAATGCCACTCATCCATAGAGTTACTCACACACATAGTCACTCATGCTAATAAAGAATCAAACATACATTTACTTGCATATACAGTTATACACACACCACCACACTTACTTCTACGGAAACTTACACATACTTAGTCTTTTAAACAATCACTTATAGAAACACATACTTATTCATACAGGAACTCTTTCAATCTCTCACTCTCACATATACTCACTTATATACACCAATAGTCACATATACTAGTTTAAAACATATGTAGTTACTCATAAAGACACTATTGAGACAGTCATTCACTCACTAACACACCCATTCACACACTCCTCCACCCATACAGTCCTGCACACATGCTGTCGTCAACACATACAGTGAGTCACTCATTCATGCACCTATGCACTACGTAATACCCCGCACCGAACCATACAGACACTCAGACTGATACTCAAAAAACCAACTAATAACCTATATAGACACCCATGTAGCTACTCACCAACCCATGCAGCCACTTATACACAAAGTGAGGACTGATACCGATATTTACATATTTAAACATTACTCACTAAGCCATGTATTCACTATGATACACTTAATCAGTCAGTTACACAATCAATTTTTCAAAAACAAATCCTCCATTTAGACACTTATATACCCATTTATTCTTCCATCGACCTTGAGATATACATGTATAAAACAAGGATCAAGGCCACCTGGTGGCGGAAACGCGTAATGACATGTCTTGCCGTTGCTGACTTCTGAATAAAATCCTCGTGAAGCACGTTTGGCGTCCGTGTGCTTTCCTCCTCGCCTGCTGGGAAGTGGATGAATGCGCAAGGTACTTACATATATAAAACATATTTAATTTTCAGAAAAACACACATTCACTGGATGATGTCATCAGTGATGTCATTTGAGATGTCATGAGTGATGTAATATGTGACGTCATCAGCAGTGCATTGCGGGCGCGCGAGCTATAGTTAGCTGAACTAACTATAACGGGGGAATTTCAATGGTTTTGTACAAGTGAAAAGTCCAGCTAACTATGACACCCCTGAAACCTATAGTTTTTTTCAGTGAATTTCAGAGGTTTTTTAAATGCTAATTTCTAACTATAACGTGCCTGAAACCTATGGTTTTTTCTGTGAATATATATATATATATATATATATTTAAACCAGATTGGTCGCACACTGCTACACCTACCAGGCGTGTTCCCCCAATGAAAATGGTCCCTGAAGGTCAGCGTCGGCGGATACACCTATGCTCGAGTGTGAATGCAAGTATGCGTGGCGTGTGCCATCCCTGGACACGTGTTTCGAGGTAGTTGCCTCTCGTCAGGAGGGAGTAGGAAAATGTGTGGGGTTGCTGTGTAAGCTGCTAAAATCGTATCGGGTCTAGTACCTCTCGTAGCGCGCAGGTGCGTAACCATGAGTCCGTCGACTCCACCGGCTCAAGGGAGCCTGAATATAAAGTTAAACCAGATTGGTCGCACACTGCTACACCTACCAGGCGTGTTCCCCCAATGAAAATGGTCCCTGAAGGTCAGCGTCGGCGGATACACCTATGCTCGAGTGTGAATGCAAGTATGCGTGGCGTGTGCCATCCCTGGACACGTGTTTCGAGGTAGTTGCCTCTCATCAGCAGGGAGTAGGAAAATGTGTGGGGTTGCTGTGTAAGCTGCTAAAATCGTATCAGGTCTAGTACGTCTCGTAGCACGCAGGTGCGTAACCATGAGTCCGTCGACTCCACCGGCTCAAGGGAGCCTGCTGACGAGAGGCAACTACCTCGAAACACGTGTCCAGGGATGGCACACGCCACGCATACTTGCATTCACACTCGAGCATAGGTGTATCCGCCGACGCTGACCTTCAGGGACCATTTTCATTGGGGGAACACGCCTGGTAGGTGTAGCAGTGTGCGACCAATCTGATAGATATATATATATATATATATATATATATCTATATCTATATATATCCATATATATATATATCCATATATATATATATCTATATCTATCTATATATATCCATATATATATATATCCATATATATATATATATATATATCCATATATCCTACTGGCGGTCGCCAGTAGGTAGTTATAGTTAGGACCACGTTTCCATAGGAAATCCGCAACATTATATTTTGAATAACTTTGGCGCCGGTCGAAGAATCCTCGCGAATTTTTCAAAATAGGTGGGGCGCTACGCTCCGCTCCTACCCTGAAAGTCTCGGGGGGGATTCGTCAAGCGGGGGCTGAGATAAAAGGGGGGTCCCAAAACGCGTTTTTCCCATGCATTTTTCCATAGGACCTTTAGACACAGCTACAGCCCGAACGGCTGAACAGAATTACTTGAAATTTGGCAGAGAGGTAGTCCTCAGGTCAAGGAAGTGCCTTTTGTAGGTTTGGTGTAAATCTGTTCAGTAGATTCAGAGAAAATAGCCTTTAAATCAATATATATATCTGAGCCAGCTTACGGTGCGTTTACGGTGCGCTTACCGTACGCGTACGGTGGCGTGCGCGAGCGCGATTCTGATTGGCTGTTAGATCTTAGTAAACATTCGAATCGGTCGAAACCAGGAAGCGGCGGCCGCCATTTCGTGTGTTTCACTCAGAAAAAAAAAAGGGTGATATCTTGAAAAGGGGGCAAGGGAGAGAGTTACAGACCCCCTAACATTTGTAAAGGGGTCAAAGAAGGACAGAAAAGTACAAAGAAAACATTTATTGATTTAAAAAAAAATCGCGGGGTACGCGTACGGTAAGCTCAACGTACGCGTACGGTAGAAAAAAAAAGAAATGAAATTCAGATTTAAGAGTTTAGATATTAGGGGGCTCTAAAAAGAGCCGTTGTGTTTATGAAGTGATTTGATTTTTTAGTGGTACCTACAAGTAAGTACCGATGCAGAGTCTAAGGTTCAAGAGGAAGACTCTGTTCCCTTCATCATTGAAGTGCACACCATCTCCTCTATAAATGTCTTGCATGTCGTAACGCAAGTTGTTGTGGTAAATGGAACCCATACCATAGTCTCTGAGGAAAGCAGAAACAGATTTGTTGACGTGCTTTCTTGCTTTGTCAATCTGCGGACAAAAATGATTGGACCAGTTCCATTTTTGCCTTTGGCATATGTTAGAAAAGACAAAGGCAGTTTTAGGGAAAAGTGAAAACAGTTGTGCAAAGGTGTCCTTCATAAGCATTTCCAGACCTACCCCAGTCAAAGTGCCTAGGTCATTGCCACCACAGTGCACTATTATGAGGTCAGGGTGTTGGATTTGCATGAAGGATTTCACCAATGGCATCAATTGGTGCCACTTTAACCCTCTCTGACCAATCCATTTAATGTCTACATTTGGCAAAGCAAGGTCTCTCACCATATCTGTTTTCTCTGCATACTTTTCACTCCAGAAGACATAGCTGTGCCCTACAATCCACACTGTGAACATCTTCAAAGGAGAACTGGATGCACTCAGGAGGTGAAATTCAGTAGAATGGTAAAAAGAAATGAAAGACAGTTTGGAAATGGAGGCATACATATTTTTTTTATAAAAAAAGAACTGATTGGCTGTTTCATACCATTCTAGAATAAAAACTAGGCTGTATGTGTAAATTAATAGAAGCATGTTTTGTATTGGTACAGAAAAATGTGTTACCAAAGAACAGTACTATGGATTTGCTGTTAGGTTTGAAAAGTCAAGCACTCTTGCTCTGTGGAATTGAAACATTGTCTGGTGAACTTCTGACCTAACTCCACACAGCAGTGTTCCATGAGCTGTTGCTATGGTAGCAGGCAGAAGTCAAGTTGGGGGAAGGGTACTAGGCAGAAGTCAAGTTGGGGGAAGGGTACTTTTGGAAAAGGGTTGGTTTTCAACCAATAGAAATGTGTGATTACATTTGAAAAAAAGGGGGAAGCACTGAGATTTGAAATGAACATGTATATGTGTGGAAAAAGAGAGGGAAAGTTTGCCATTATCTGGTTCTGCTGAGAGGAGAGAGGTGTAAAGAACAGAGATCCTGGCTCTGATAATCTGCTGTTTGAGTGCCACATTTCTTTCACAACTAACTAATTTTAAAGGTGAGTTTAGAGTTTGAGAGGGGATGTATATGGTAAATTAAGAAATGAATAATAGAAATGGAATTCCTTTTGTTGAAGTTGTGTTTATCATTTTCTGTTTTGGGAGAAATTTAAATGTGAGGAACATGTAAAATAATATGGACTATGTTTTCACGATAAATTAAGGTGTACTGGTAAAAATAAGGAATACTTTAAGGGTTTGAGGTTGCACTCAGTAATGCAAATACATACAGCATCAGTAAGGCTGGTTGCCCTTGCTGGAGTGTAGGCAGTCACCCAGGTTACACATGGTGCTGGTCTGAAAAAGCAGTTTGGACATGTGCTTTTTTAAGAATCTGAAAAGTGGATTCAAAATGTGTCAGTCTGTAAAAGTGTTTATCACTTGCCAAAAAAAAGAGTAGTAAGTGTGCTTTCAAATTGGCAAAGAAATTTCGTTTTGTGACTAATATGAAAACATGACTCTGTGTGCAAAGAGGAATTACAGGCAGAGATTTATTGCGTATTGCTCTGGTGATTTTACATTTGCATTAGATGGTAAGGGGGAGCCATTTTTTTGTTCAGAAGCAGACTCTTACCACACACCCAGCTGCTTATCCTGTGGAATCATGCACAGTATTCACAACCGAGTGGGGTTTGAGGTTTCAGTCAGTAATGCAAATACATTCAGCATCACTAAGGCTGGTTGCCCTTGCTGGAGTGTAGTGAGTCACCCAGGTTACACATGGTGCTGGTCTGAAAAAGCAGTTTGGACATGTGCTTTTTTAAGAATCTGAAAAGTGGATTCAAAATGTGTCAGTCTGTAAAAGTACTTATCACTTGCCAAAAAAAAGAGTAGAAAGTATGCTTTGCAATTGGCAAAGAAATTTCGTTTTCTGTCTAATTTCAAAGCATGACTTTGTGTGCACACAGGAATTATTTTTAGACCTTTAATTTGTGAAGGTGTTATTGTGATTTTCATTTATAGGAAAGGGGTTTATAGTATTTTAAGATTTCTAAAGAACATAAATGTAGTAATATATTTAAATAAAATAAAGGATTTTTTTTTTAGTTTTTTTCAGGTATTGCTGAAGAGCAGTGAACAAAATTTAAGATGCCTACAAAATCCAGACTAAAGAAAGACCACAAAAAAACCTATATTTGAAGACAACTGGAGGACCTAAGTTAGTTGGAGATGCTCATGTTGGGAAAAAGAAAAAATCTTCTGGTAAGCAGACAAAAGATTTTTTAAAGAACATATACAAAAAAAGGAAAAATGTACAAAATGTCTGTACTGGAAAGAATGTTTTCAATAGAAAAGGACAGGAAAAAATTGAGAATTTAGTTAATGCAAATATACCTTCTGTAACTATAAAGATTAACTTAAACAGAAAAACAGCGTTTAAAGAGATACGTAGAAAAATGTTTCAGAGAAGAGTTATGTCCAATTTGATAAAGGATGTGAAGAAATATAAGCAAAAGGCTAAATTTTACAAGAGAAAAAAAGAAATTGAAGCCATTGCAGCAAAGGCATTAGAATTAAAAAGGAAACTATTCATTTTAATTTCGAATAGGATGCGTACATTAGATAAAATGGTTAATGTACTGAAATCACAAAGCAAAAGGAAAAGAGTAGTGAACAGAACAAACTTTTGTAAAGTGTTTTTAGGAAAATGGATGCATAGTTCAAGTAGTGAACCTTTTTTTAATGAAGAGAGCTATTTTCAAAGTAATAGTTTGCTGCATGCAGTTGACACCAGAGGTCGTGCTTACGAAGTAAAAAATGGTTGCATAATGGAGAAGGAGATAATGGTTCCAAGAGATGAGGTACAAGTGATGGCGGATGAGGCTATGGGGAGACGTCCTAAAGCCCCAGTGTACACTTGGAATTGTAGTAGTATTTGCACTGTGCGTCAGGAATCTATTGATAAATTTCGTGAGTTTCTAAGAGAAGATAGTAAAAAAAAGTGTAAAACAGAAGATTAAGGTGCTTCAAAGTCTAGATCCATGCAGAGTGAGAGAGAATACTGGTTTGCAGGGTCATTCTCTGGCTTGTCTATCTAGAAAAGTGTGTAATAGTGTTTTCCATCATTTTAGGATGCTGGCTGTTCATCATACTGAAATGAGAAAGTTTGTGAGACGGTTGTATTTTGCTAAAAGTCCAGCACTAAAGTTAGATGAATTGAATAGGGCTCTGTTCCGTGGGTCAGTATCAGATTTAGAGAAGGTTGTTGATGAAATTCAGTTTTGTTACTTTGGTCCTGAACAAAACAGTGCAGAAAAGGACACAGTAAATGAGGAAGAAGTGGAAGAGAATGTAGAACCATTTGTAAGTAAGACATTTAATGATCACATAACAAAATTTGAAAAAATCTCTAATGAAAGACCAAATATTACTTGTATTTGTTGCCGCAGAACTCATTATAGAAAACAAACCAGGTATGTTGATCTCTATAGAAAAAGTGAAAATGAAGATAATTATAAGTGGAAGGATTTTGCCACATATATATTTCTTAAAAATTGTTTTGAATTGGGTGAAGTTTAGCGTATTTGTAAATACTGTTACAACAAATTAGAAGAAAATAGAATGCCGACCAGAGCTGTACATAATAATTTAGAATTGGATGTTATTCCTGCCGAACTTTCTGAATTAAATACTTATGAGTCTATACTTATTCAATGTGTTCATCCGTTCCAGACCATAGTACGTATGGAGCCCAAAACTGGTAAATTACCTCCTTCAGATTTACTGAGAGGTTTAAAAGGTAGAGTGGTGTATTTGCCCTTGGATTTGAAAAAAAATATGGAAACTATTGATGCAGATACTTTGGAAACTGAACCATTAGTTATTCTGGTTAATGGTGTACCTACAAAGAATAAGAAGATTTGGCAGGAGCTGGTAGATGTACGGAAAGTACAAAGAGCAAATTTGTATTTGAAAAGGAATAACAAATGGTATGAATCAATTTATATAGAAGAAGAAGAAGAAGAAGAAGATTTACAAGAAGACACAGAAACACCAACTGGACAAATTGAAAAAGTGGACAAGTCAAAGGAAGAAGAAATTTATGAACATTTTAGCATACATCCTCTTCATTCAAAAGAAGTTATGGGAGACAATATTGATCTGTTTCAGATGAAGAAAGCAAAAGGAACTCCCGTGAGTGTATGGGAGGAGAGCTTGGAAGCTCGATGTTTTCCCCAGCTGTTTCCTAAAGGAAAAGGAGGACGATACGATGAACGTCCAGAACAGATTCCAGCTTCTGAGTATCGGACTACAAGACTATATGCTGAAGATCCCAGATTTCGACAAAGTATTCCTTATTTGTTCCATCTTTTATTTGAAAGCGACTTGTCTGCACTGTCTTATGCAGTAAATGACATTTTAAAAAGTGGAGTACATTTACAAAATGTGTCTGCTAAGGATTTTATGGAGAAAGTGCAGCACCGAGATGATCATTTGGAAACACAACTGATCAATCTGATGGCTTGTCAGCGTGGGACAAATGAATATTGGTACCGACGCCATGGTGAATTAAAATGCATGTTACGGAATTTAGGAACACCAACATGGTTCCTTACCCTAAGCTGTGCTGAGTACGCTTGGGATGATTTACTGGATTTTCTACGAGAGGCAAATTCAAACATTAAAAACATCGAATACAAGACAGCAGGAGAACTGTGCTCATTGGATCCGGTTAATGTTTGCAGATATTTCAATCATAGATTTGAGGCTATGATGTCCTTCATCTGCAATAAAAAAAATCCACCTCTAGGAGAAGTAGTGGATTTCTTTTGGAGAAAAGAGTACCAGGCAAGAGGTGCTCCTCATATTCATATGCTGTTGTGGATCAAGGATGCCCCAAAGTTTGGAACAGATGCTGATGAAGCAGTGTTATCTTACATTGAAGAATATGCAACATGTGCTATACCAAAAAGCACAGAAGAGAAAAAGTTAAAGGAGCAAGTTTTACGTTTCCAAAGTCATCGGTGTGGAAAATACTGTCGACAGAAATACAAGAGCAAAGATAAATACTACACTAAATGTCGATTTGGATTTCCTAGACCTGTTCTTTCAAATGGAAGAGTAAACAGTTTTATGTCATCTGTGAGACATACTATCACAAGAAAATCACCTAAGAATACCTACAACCTTAAAAGAAAAGAAGAATCAAAAAATATAAATGACTACAACCCAGTCATTTTATCCATGTGGAATGCTAACATGGATATACAGTATGTAGCTGACAATTCCATTGCTGTTGCTCGATATGTAACGTCTTACATTACTAAATCAGAAAAAACTGAATTGAAAGAAATGTGGGAAGAGATTTCTCACGAGAAGACTGTCAGTAAGAAGCTGTACAGTTTAAGTTTAAAGATGTTATCGCATCGAGAAATTGGATCCTACGAATGTTCAGATAGGTTATCTTCTGCAAGTCTCTACTCGAAATCAAGAAGAAGAATTTGGGCAAGTTTAGGCCTTGCAGCAATGAGAAATCGGGTACTGAAATCTGTTGGAGAAATTGAATATTTGGCCGAGAATGACCCAGAAAGTACAGATATTTTGAAATCAAACATGTTGGACACATATTATCCCAAGAGAAGTCATCATCTGGAGAACATGTGTCTCTATGAAGTGCTGCAGAACTACATTTATTCACGGAAAGCCGCAGAAGACATCAACAATGGAAAATATAAAGTCATTGGTGAGGAAGGATGTTTGGTGAAGCAAACAAAAGGAAGTTTGAATAATCACAGGAAGCTGAGTTGCGACACTACTGACAAAAAGGAATTTTACTACTTGGCTCTTTTACAGCTGTTTAAACCATTTCGTACAGAGGATGAACTACTGGGAGAATTTCAAAGCTATGAAGATTCTTTTAATGCTTGCAAAGACAGCATACAATGCAGTACATTCTGAACTTATCTGCAAATGTTAAATGAAGAAATTGAACAGGAAACTACAATTGCAGCAGAAGTAGCTAGAGACAGTTCTCAGGACAGCCAAAGTTCAGGAACACTCAGTCAAGATCCCCTAGGACAACCAATCGTTGAAAATGAAGCATCAATAGCCATGAATGAAGTGGAAACGGCTATGAATCAAGCTCAAGAAGAATTTATAGACTTACAAAATTTGGAAAGACAACTGAATGAAGAGCAGCAACAAATTTATGAAGAGATCAGAAGCAAAATTGATCACGGATTTCAACATGAAAAAAAAGAGTGCTCATGCACACCATTTCATCCAATCAGGATGTATGTAAGTGGACAAGCTGGAACTGGAAAAAGTTTCTTAATAAAAGTCATCAGAAGCTACCTACAGCAAAAAACGGATTCTACTTTGTCTTGTGTGGTTACTGCTCCAACTGGGTTAGCAGCCTATAACATAAAAGGAATCACCTTACATCGTTTGCTAATGTTACCAGTGGAGCATGAGAACAAAATACAATACAACAAGCTAACTGGAGAAGCATGCTTGGAAGTTTCAAGAGTATTGAAGAAGATGCAAGTTCTCATTATTGATGAGGTGAGCATGGTATCAAACTTAATGCTTGCCTTTGTGCATTTAAGAATGCAGCAAATTCTAAGGACAGACTATGACGTGTTATTTGGTGGAAAACATGTCATAGTTTTTGGGGATCTTCTACAGCTTACTCCAGTTAAAGGACAACCAGTGTTTAATACTGTGACACATGAAGATACAAAGAAGTCATTGGGAAGCATTGGTAATGCAAATATTTGGTCCTTCTTTGAGTACAAGGAACTTACTACTAATATGAGGCAAGCAAACGATGAAGAATATGGAAGTATTCTGAAAGATATCAGGATTGGACTACTCACTGAAGCAGGCACAAAAGCATTACAGAGTCGGTTGCTACATAATTTATTTCCAAAGAAAGAAATAGTTGCAGAGAAGATATACAAGAACATTGCAGAAAAGAAAAGTGTCATCTGCTTAATGCCAACTCTACGTGAATGCTCAATATTCAATGTGGAGCTTTTGAAATTGGAAAAGGAAGATATCAGGAAATTGGAAGCAGTGGACAAAATTGAGGATGGAAGAATTACTATCACATTAACAGGCAAACTGAAAAATAAATTGGATTCACTAGAGAAGAACATTTCCAAAACTGCTGGATTAGAAAAAAATCTATATGTTTGCATGAACTGTAGAGTATTTTTAAGGAGAAATTTAGATGTTGAAAAAGGTTTAGTTAATGGAGCTATGGGAAGAGTTGTGGGTTTTATTAATTATCAGAAAAAAGATGGAATTGAATGTTTAAAAATAAAATTTGATCAGATAGAAGAAGTTAAAGACATTTGTCGTTCAGTTCGTTTCATGCTTGTGAAAGACTTATATGTACGTAGGAAGCAGTTTCCGTTTTCTCTAGCATATGCTGTAACTATTCACAAGTCTCAAGGATTGACTGTAGATTGTGCATTTGTGAACATTGGTTCAACTGTGTTCAAAGAAGGTATGGCATATGTTGCTTTGTCACGAGTGAAAACATTATCAGGTTTATTCATGATAGACTTTGATGACTCAAAAGTTAGTGCTGATACAAATTGTGTAAAGGAGTATAATAGATTAAGAAGAAGCTATGCTCCTCATTTAGGTCAGTATCCTGTGTTGGAGAAACGTGTAGTTTCTCGTAAAAGGAGAAATGAGAATATCTGTAATGAAGATGTAGAGAGGAGGAAAAAAAAGAGGAGTGATGTAATTGCAAGCAAAAAGAAAAAGGAAAATGAAGAACAGGTTGTAGGATGTCATTTTGAAAATAGCTCTGGTGTCAACTGCTACGCTAATGTAGTGCTAAATGTTGCATTTTATCTGTAAAGTGTGCAATAGCAGATAATAGTAGATCAGGGAAAAAGATTATGTTCTGAGTTGAGTCTCCTTTTTCAGAAGCTGTGTAATGATAAAACTCAAATAGAAAGTGCTTCTGAAATTAGAAAACTTTTAGATGTATGTTCAGGACGAACACAGTTTTCTCAAAATGTACAGCAAGACGCACAGGAATTCTTGATGTTTTTTCTTCAGGTACTGGAAGAAGAAGGGGTTCCCATTGAAAATTTATTTGGTCTCTCTTATAAATGGGAACATAGTTGTGAAAACTGTTACATTATATGTGGCTCTAATGTTGATTCTGAAAGGTTTATTTATTTAACATTGCCAGAAAGTAAAACAGTCACTTTTGGTAAATTAGTTAAAGATGCTAATCATAGCATGGAATGCAGTGAGTGTCAATCTGATATGTTTTCAACGTTAATTTTAAAGGAATACGGACAATATGTAATTTTAATGATGCAACGCTGTAAAGCTGATGGTTCAAAATTAGATACTTTAATAAAGAAGTTTACAGGACAGCAATTATCAATTTCAGGAAAAACTTTTGTAACAGTTGCAATAATTTTCCATGAAGGACCTACTGTAACTTCTGGACATTACACAGTTTATCTTAAATGTGAAAAAGGCTGGACACTGTGTAATGATTCCCAATTGATTTTTAAGCAACGTTTGCCTTTTGATTTAGCAAATTCCTATCTAATCTTCCTGAAACCTAAATTTTAGAGAGATTTGGCAACATCTGTACAAAACAATTTTACCATTTTATTGGATTACCATTGGAATTTTAAAAAAAAATGATTTTACAAATTATCATTTGGCCTAATGGAAAGGTAACCAATTGTAATGTGGACTTTTTCAATTTTTAATGAAACTTTGGAAAATCAAAAATTTAGACAAAATCGGTAACATCTGCACAATTTAAATTTTGGAATGTTATTGGATTGCCATTGGAAATTTATTCAAAAAAGATTTTTAAAATTACTATTTGGCCATGCGGAAAGGTAAACCATTCTATTGTGGACTTATTTAATTATTAATTAATCTTTCGGAAACCAAAATGTTACAAACAATCGGTGAGATCTGTACAATTTAAACTTTAGATTTTTATTGGATTACCATTGGAAATTTAATCAAAAAAGAATTTTAAAATTACTATTTGGCCTAAAGGAAATGGAACCAGATGTATTGTGGAGTTATTTGAGATATATTTTTGTGATTATACTTCTGAAACAAAAATGTCAGACGGTATTTTAAAGAAATAAGTATTGATATTAGATGATATTTTTTAAGAATATTATGCATTTCTATAAAGTTATGTTTATGCAAAAAGAGATTGTGGGCTGTTTTAAAACAATCTTTGAGATTGTTAATTATTTTTTTGCCCGCTGTTAAATGATGAATGCAATTGCTTTCACAATTTATAGTGAAATGCAATATATTCTGAAAACAGCAAAAAATGTTTTTGAAAAAAATGTAAATATGTGTACTGTATTATAAAATGTTTTATTAAATATTAATACTTTTTTCTTTTTTTTCAGATTGAGATAGAAAATTTTCGAAAACTAGAACCATTTTTAAAGCAATTAAAATTAAATTTAAATTAATAAATATTTTTTTGAGTGGGTATGGTAAGTCAAAAATTTCATGGTCCCTTTTTTCCACTTCTCCACAATCACATTTTCAGTTTTTCATTGTAGTCTCTCAAGGACCTTGTAATGTGATAATTGATTTTTAGTGTTTTTTTTTAAAAAAAATAAATAAATTACGCGTACTGTACGCGTACGGTAAAAAAAAAATCAAAAAAAAGTTTTAAACACATATATAAAAAATAGTTGAAAGGTAAGGTTGGCTCTTAAAAGAGCCGTTGTGTTCATGCAGGGACAGAGGAAAGAAAGAATGGGAATATTAGTCGGTACGACAAATGTGCTGATCTATTTTATTGTTCACTAGGGAAACACTGGTCTCCCTATGACAAATTAGATCATGACAAGTGGCGCACCGTATTTCAACCCTCACAAACCGATGGTTTGTTTCCAGAGGAGTAGAAAAAGGAGATGCTCCCACCACAGATGAAGGGCTCACCTGACCTGCCGAAGATGGACTCGGCCCTGCAGATGATGGACCAGGCTGAGCTGCTGTGGATGTGCTTGGTTGACTTACTGAAGGGTTACCTTCAGTATGTCGAGCATGTGTCCTTCTGTGTACATCTTTAAGGTGTCTCAACATGGTGTGATTCCCGAAGGAATACTTCTTGTTGGGATTCCCTCTTGAAAGTACACGGCCACACAGCTTACAAGTCACTAAGGGTGCATTTACCTTTTTCTTGTCCTCTGGAAAAGTAAAATACTCCCATATGAAAGAGGTCTTTTGTTTCCTCCTTCTCTGCCTCAAGGGAGTGCTGCTAGCCTCACTCTCAGAAGAGCTCTGCTGTTCTGCCATCGTATCACAAAGACAACCCAGCTCCTTCTCCTAAGGGATCACAAGCAGAAATGAGGGGAATGGGTGTGGTGTGACCCACCGTGCGCGTACGTTACGCTTACGGTGCGCTTACGGCAAAAGTACGCATGCGCGTAAAAAAGACACACGCTCGCGTGCATGCGCATAACAGTCACTCCCCAACACTTCCGCGTAACGTGCGCGTGTAGCGTACACGCCTACGCGCCCCACGCGCAGTACGCGCGGCTACGCAAATTGCATAACTATACGCAAACAGAGTAGATAAATTACGGACATTGCGTAAACCGTACGCTTACCGTACGCGCACTACCAAAAAAATAAATAAATAAATAAATATTTTCAAAGTTATACTAATATATCTTACCTGTTTGGTAAAAAAAAAAAGAGAACTTGAAATATTGCAGATTTTTTAGAAAAAAAACAGTGTTTTAAGAGAATAAAAAGTTTTAAAAAAACAAATTTAATATAAGAATTTATAATAAAAAAATCATAAAAAATCATTAAAAAAAAATATGGCAATCACATATGTTATAGCTAAGAATTAGCATTTAAAAAACCATACAAATTCACTGGAAAAAACCATGGGTTTCACACACGTTATAGTTAGAAATTAGCATTTAAAAAACCTTGCAAATTCACTGAAAAAACCATAGGTTTCACACATGTTATAGTTGGGAATTAGCATTTAAAAAACCTTGCAAATTCAGTGAAAAAACCATAGGTTTCACACACGTTATAGTTAGCTGGACATTTCACTCGTAAAAAACCAATGAAATTTCCCCGTTATAGTTAGTTAAGCTAACTATAACTCGCGCGCCCGCAATGCACTGCTGATGACGTCACATATTACATCACTCATGACATGGTCAGTGACATCACTCATGACATCACTCATGACATCACTGATGACATCTCAAATGACATCACTGATGACATCATCCATGTGATAGAGTTGCAGACCTCCTCTCACCCTAATATAACCTTTGATACACACATTACAAAATAGAGACTGAAATTTTCAAAAAAATTGACATACCAATACCAATTACAACAACCTCTTCAATAATTCTAAGATCCACATAAACATCCACTTATTCACCAACAGTCCTGTACAGTCACTCATTCGTGTACTCACACATCATATGTACTCATACACCTATACATCCTGTAACACAATGCCTCTCATCCATAGAGTTACTCACACACATAGTTACTCATGCTAATAAAGAATCAAACATACATTTATTTGCATATACAGTTATACACACACCACCACACTTACTTCTACGGAAACTTACACATACTTAGTCTTTTAAACAATCACTTATAGAAGCACATACTTATTCATACAGGAACTCTTTCAATCTCTCACTCTCACTTATATACACCAATAGTCACATATACTAGTTTAAAACATATGTAGTTACTCATAAAGACACTATTGAGACAGCCATTCACTCACTAACACACCCATACACACACTCTTCCACCCATACAGTCCTGCACATATGCTGTCTTCAACACATACAAACAGTGAGTCACTCATTCATGCACTTATGCACTACGTAATACCCCCCACTGAACCATACAGACACTCAAACACTCATACTGATACTCAAAAAACCAACTAATAACCTATATAGACACTCATGTTGCTGCTCACCAACCCATGCAGCCACTTATACACAAAGTGAGAGACTGATACAGGTATTTACACATTTAAACATTACTCACTTAGCCATGTATTCAATAAGATACACTTAATCAGTCAGTAATACAATCAATTTTTCAAAAACAAATCATCCATTTAGACACTTATATACTCATTTATTCTTCCATCGACCTTGAGATATATAAAACATATTTAATTTTCAGAAAAACACACATTCGCTGGATGATGTCATCAGTGATGTCATCAGTGATGTCATTTGAGATGTCATCAGTGATGTCATGAGTGATGTCACTGACCATGTCATGAGTGATGTAATATGTGACGTCATCAGCAGTGCATTGCGGGCGCGCGAGTTATAGTTGCCTGCACTAACTATAACGGGGGAATTTCATTGGTTTTTTTACGAGTGAAATGTCCAGCTAACTATAACGTGTGTGAAACCTATGGTTTTTTCACAGAATATATATATATATATATATATATATATATATATATATATATTCACTGAAAAAACCATAGGTTTCACACATGTTATAGTTAGCTGGACATTTTACTGATAAAAAACCAATGAAATTCCCCCGTTATAGTTACTGTAGGCAACTATAACTCACGCGACCGCAATCCTCTGCTGATGCTAATACTGTATTTAGACACTTATTTGCCCATATCTTCTTCCATTAAATTTTAGCTATACATATATTACAAATATTTTTTTTTCATAAAGACACATATGTCATCAGCAGAGGATTACGGTCGCGTGAGTTATAGTTGCCTACAGTAACTATAACGGGGGAATTTCATTGGTTTTTTATCAGTAAAATGTCCAGCTAACTATAACATGTGTGAAACCTATGGTTTTTTCAGTGAATTAGCAAGGTTTTTTAAATGCTATTTCCTAACTATAACGTGTGTGAAACCTATGGTTTTTTCAGTGAATTTGTACGGTTTTTTAAATGCTAAGTTACTTTACGCCATTTGTGGCGTGCGCGCCCACTTAACGCAGTTCGTTCCGTGCACGGTTTTTATCAACTTTAATAAGCCCTGTACATTTGGTGGCCTTCGGCCACCAAAAGCACAGGGGGTGAGGTCAATGTGGATAGTGTTTTTTTTATTTCGATTTTATAATTTCATGTTGCCAAAATTACGTTTTTTTTCTCTATTAATAAGCCCTGCACATTTGGTGGCCTGCGGCCACCAAAAGCACAGGGGGTGGGGTAAGTGTGGATAGTGTTTTTTTTATTTTTATTTTTTTACCGTAAGCGTACGGTAAGCGTACGGTAAGCGTACGGTAAGCGTACCCCGCGAAATTGCCGAAAAAAAAATAAAACCGTTTTTGCTCTTGGGGGATGTTTGGGGACTCCCTCAACATGACTATGTGGGAGGGAGTTGTCAAAACAGCCCCGTAACATGTTTTTGGCCATCATGTTTGATAAACAACACTCAGTGCGAGAGACAAAATGGCGGACGCCGCTTCCTGGTTTCGGCCGATTCGAATGTTTACTAAGATCTAAGAGCCAATCAGAATCGCGCTCGCGCACGCCACCGTAAGCTTACGGTAAGCGTACGGTAAGCGTACCGTAAGCGGGCTCAGATATATATATTGATTTAAAGGCTATTTTCTCAGAATCTACTGAACAGATTTACACCAAACCTACAAAAGGCACTTCCTTGACCTAGGGACTACCTCACTGCCAAATTTCTAGTAATTCTGTTCAGCCGTTCGGGCTGTAGCTCGTTCTAAAGGTCCTATGGAAAAATGCATGGGAAAAACGCGTTTTGGGACCCCCCTTTTATCTCAGCCCCCGCTTGACGAATCCCCCCGAGACTTTCAGGGTAGGAGCGGAGCGTAGCGCCCCACCTATTTTGAGAAATTCGCGAGGATTCGTCGACCGGCGCCAAAGTTATTCAAAATAGAATGTTGAGGTTTTCCTATGGAAACGTGGTCCTAACTATAACTACCTACTGGCGACCGCCAGTAGGTAATATATATATATATATATATATATATATATTCACTGAAAAAACCATAGGTTTCACACATGTTATAGTTAGCTGGACATTTCACTCGTAAAAAAACCAATGAAATTCCCCCGTTATAGTTAGTGCAGGCAACTATAACTCGCGCGCCCGCAATGCACTGCTGATGACGTCACATATTACATCACTGTATTTAGACACCTATTTACCCATGTCTTCTTCCATTAATCTTTAGCTATACATATATTACAAATATTTATTTTTCATAAAGACACATATGTCATCAGTGATGTAATATCTGACATCATCAGCAGAGGATTGCGGTCGCGTGAGTTATAGTTGCCTGCACTAACTATAACAGGGGAATTTCATTGGTTTTTTACGAGTGAAATGTCCAGCTAACTATAACATGTGTGAAACCTATTGTTTTTTCAGTGAATTTGCTAGGTTTTTTAAATGCAAATTTTTTTTGGAGATTTTTGGTAAACCTATGTATAAAATAATATATGTACTATATCCTGCATTATGGAATGGTTAATTTTTTTTTTATGCATTTTTTTCCGTGCGCGTACGGTAAGCTGACGCTACGCGCTCCGTACGTCATAAGTACGGTGCGCTTACGTGATACGATGCGCGTACGGTAAGCTGACGCTACGCGCTCCGTACGTCATAAGTACAGCGCGCTTACGTGATACGTACGTGACGTACGCGTACACGCGGAAGCAACGTCGCGGTTACGCAGGGGCGTGTGATGCGCATGCGCGAGTGCGTCTTACGTACGCGCTCCGTAAGCGCTCCGTAAGCGTCACGTTTGCGCATGCGTACTTGTTTCCGAGCGCGTACCGTAAGCTTACGGAGCGCGCACGGTAGGTCATGTGATCCACAAAGAACACTTTTCATTGGTTGAAACTACTTTCAGTTCCAGAAACTTCCCACACCACACCCATTCCCCTCATTACTGCTTGAGATCCCCTAGGAGAAGGAGCTGAATTGACATTGAGATACAATGGCAGACCAGCAGACCTCTTCTGAGAGTGAGGCTAGCAGCACCACCATCATCCAGAGAAGGAGGAAACAAAAGAATTCTTTTGTATGGGAGTATTTTACTTTTCCAGAGGGGGAGAAAAAGGTCAATGCTCCATTGGTCACTTGCACACTTTGTGACCGTGTTTTATCTAGAGGAAATCCAAGGAAGAAGTATTCCTTTGGAAATCACTCTATGATGAGACACCTTAGGGATAGACATCCCAGGACCTTTGCTCGACATACTGGAGAAAACTCTTCAGTAAGTCACCAGAGCCCAACCTCAGAAGCTCAGCCGAGTACATCATCGGCAGCTCAGCTGAGCCCTTCCTCTGAGGTGGGAGCATCACCTTCGTCTGCTCCTCTGGACGTTAACCCTCGATTTGGGAGGGTTGCAATGAGGTGTACAACGTGTTGTGGTCTTATTGTTTTTGGGGAGACCAGTGTTTCCCTTATTAACAATAAGATAGACCAGCACGTTTGTAGACGCTCATAATATTCCCATTCTTTCTTTCCTCCATCCCTGTATTAACCCAACGGCTCTTTTAAGAGCCAACCTTACCTCACAATGTTTTTTATTTTTTTTTAAGCTTTCCTTTTTGAAAATTTTTTTTTGCCGTGCGCGTACGGTACGCGTATTCGCGGAATAGTTACGTGAAGTTCGCGGAATTTTTCATCGCAGAATTTCTCCGTTTACGCCGTGCGCGTACGCTACGCGCATTCGGCTTTTTTTTTTTTTTTTTTTTTTTGAAAAAAAAATTAAAATTATTTTTTTGCCCTTGGGGACCCCCTGACAAAGGCTAGGGGTCAGGAACTGTCCAGCCTGCCCCCTTTTCACGTTATCCACCTTTGTTTTTCACCCCCTCAGACTGCGAGAGACAAAATGGCGGCCGACACTTCCTGGTTTCGACCGAATCGAATGTTTACTGAGATCTAACAACCAATCAGAATCGCGCTCGCGCGCGGCAGCGTGCGCGTACGGTAAGCTTACGGTACGCGCTCGGAGCGCGCCCATAGATATATATTGATCTAAATGCTATTTTCTCAGGAAATACTGAACAGATTTACACGAGACCTTCAAAAGGCACATCCCTGACCTGAGGGCTACCTCTCTGCCAAATTTCAAGTAATTCTGTTCAACCGTTCGGGCTGTAGCTCGGACTAAAGGTCCTATGGAAAAATGCATGGGGAAAACGCGTTTTGGGACCCTCCCTTTTTCTCAGCCCCCGCTTGACGAATCCCCCCGAGACTTTCAGGGTAGGAGCGGAGCGGAGCGCCCCACCTATTTTGAGAATTTCGCGAGGATTCGTCAATCGGCGCCAAAGTTATTCCAAATAGAATGTTGCGGATTTCCTATGGAAACACGGTCCTAACTATAACTATCTACTGGCGACCGCCAGTAGATAATAAATATATATTCCACCAAACTTTTCCAACAAAAGTAATCGACGCCGTGTCTGCGCAAAATCAAAGTTTTAATGCCAGCTGAAAATGCTAGACGCGTTTCGCCTGTCCTGCAGGCTTGTTCACTAGCAATCCAATAAAGTTACAGTGGCTTTTTTATCCGTGAATTTGATTAAGTCACATGTGAACTACACCAATAAAAATGGACAACAGACTTGTAGTTTTTTCATAGTGAAGCACAGGTTAACACTAATGAAGGTAAAATACCAAAATGCATGCTTGCTAATTCATTTCCTGATAAATTACATTTTAAATTTCATTATGTCACAATACAAGATTACATTGCAACTATTTGCGTCAAGATAAAATCATCTTCGTAAGACATGTTAAACCTCATTGTCGACCAAAGTGGTCAATAATGGCCTGATCCGGTTGAAACCGAAAACAAATTGACCAATATTTGTTTAAGTAAACCCAATGTGTTCAAGCAGAATTATGATGATCAAAATTCATTATTAAATGAAAGTAAGGCCCAAGTGGGCATATACATAGAATGACACAATTAAAACCTGTGTAACACATATTGTCTGTAGTATAACAGTGTCCAAATACCATAAAACCAAACCTAAAAAAACCTAAAAAAGGAGGGGATAGGGAGGAACCTATAAATGGGTATGCAAATCTTCTTCCATATTTAACCCATCCGGGATCTTTGTATTGAGTCTAATAATATAACAAGATTCCAGTTTACGTAGTTTTCTCTCACGATTGCCACCCCTGCTGTTAATAGGGACGGCATCAATAACAAAATAAGAGAGACCTGCTGCGCTTCTGGTATGGTATTGATCGAAATGACGAGCCACGGGGTAGGATTTGTCCCCATTCTTAATGGCTCGCAAATGTTGCAATACTCTTTTGTGGACAGGAAGGATAGTAGAACCTACATATTTCAACCCACAAGGGCATTGAAGCACATATACTGCATAGTCTGTTTTGCAGGAAAATTTCCCTTTTATTAGCTGTACAAACTTCTGATCAAAGCCTACTGGAAAACTAGTTGTATTTTTACCAAAGCTGCAAGCTTTGCATTTAAGGCATTTGATGAAACCATCCTTTCTGCTTAACCATGCACTGTTCGGTCTCACCCTAGTCTCACTAGGTAACATATTGCTGACTAGAGCTTGGTGGAGAGATCTAGCTTTTCTGAAAGTAAACTGCGGTCGTCTTTGTATAGTTTTACCCAATACAGGATCATTACGAATGATATTCCAATGTTTGTAGATGATGTTTCTTAATTCATTTTGTTGATTATTGTATGTAGTGATGAATCTACACTTATTAGGCTCTGACTGGGATGGTTTAGCTGACTTACTGTCTTTATTAAACAGTATCTGCTCTCTAGTTCTTTGTTTTACTTTAAAGACAGCTTGGTTCAAACATGTTGCCGAGTAACCTCTGGATTGAAAACGGGACTTCAAACAGGATAGCTCTTTTTCAAAATCCTGTCCCTTGCTGCAATTGCGTAAAGCCCTGAGGCATTCCCCATAGGGGATACTCCTAACTAGTTTCACTGGATGAAAACTAGTAGCATGTAGCAGTGTATTTCCATCCGTGGCCTTGCGGTAGAGTTTGGTCTGCAATTTACCATCACTAACATACACAGTAAGGTCTAAAAAGTTGATCTCACAAGCACTTATTTCACTGGTCAGTTTCAAATTTAAATCATTTGTTTGGAGTTTGTTCACAAACTCCTCTGCGGTTTTTTTAGTACCTTTCCAAATGATAAAAAGGTCGTCAATGTAACGACTCCAGTGAATTACATTATTTTGCCACTCATCCTGCCATAGCGTTTGGACCACCTGCTCCTCCCACCAGCCCATATGCAAATTCGCATAGCTGGGGGCGAAGCAGGTGCCCATCGCGGTTCCGCATATTTGATGGTACAGTTCGCCATTGAATAGAAAAAAATTATTCTCAAGACAGATGGAAATCATTTTGAGTATCATTTGGGTATGGTGCCAAAGCCTAGCGGGACGGTTACCCAGGAAATGACGACAAGCATTTAAACCATCTTTATGGCGGATACTGGTATATAAAGTTGTGGCATCTATGGTAAGTAATAAAAAATCATCTTCCCATGGAATATCATAGATCTTACGTAAAAAGTCACTTGTATCAAGGATAAATGATGGTAGGAGTTTAACAAGAGGACACAGGAATGAATCGACGTATTTGGAAGTGTGCTCAAATGCACTCCCTATGGCCGAGATGATGGGACGGCCTGGAGGGTTTGTGATATCTTTGTGGACTTTTGGAATTAGGTATAAAACTGGAGTGGTCGGGCAGGTGATTTTTAGGAAGGACATTTCATCCTTACTGATCAGACTTTGTTGATTCCACTCCCCCAATAAGGAATTGTACATAGAGTAACATTCTTCCATGACATTTTCCTTTACCTTAACATAGTTTGACCTATTTGTAAGCTGTTTGTATGCCTCTGTTAGGTACTGTTGCCTGCCCCAAAGAACCACATTGCCCCCCTTGTCTGCATTACGCACAATGCAATCATTATTGTTACTCAGTTTATCAACCAAGTTATAGTACTCTTTAGACTGCTGAGTAGGTGATTTTTTCTTTGCCTTTAATGATTTACATAGACTTTTAATGTCATTGGTGACCAGCTCGTTGAACACATCCACTGAATCCCTTGCTGTTATAGGCGTAAATTTGGAGACCGGCTTGAAGTCTGTTAATGTCTCAGTGTTCGTACCAATTCCTTCTTTGAAGGCCAATATTGACATTCGGTCACTGGTGCTGGTCACATCCGAAGAGTCACTGGATTGAATGTTGGAAGCTTCCGAATGGCCAAGATCATGCAATTCCAACATAAGATTCATGTCGTCAACAACCAGATTATCATGTTGCATTTGAACACATGCAGAGGCAGCCGTTGTAGGTTTTTTCGGGGCGACTGCAAAGTATTTTTTCAATTTTAAAGATCTGACAAATTTGAACAAATCCACTCTTGTTTTGACATAATCAATGTCAATTTGTGGACAGTACGAAAGGCCAAGTTTTAAGATGTTTTCTTCTTTTTCGGAAAGCACGATATTCGTCAAATTTACTATTGCTGTAGTGTTGGTATCATTTATTTGTTCCCCTTGGATTTGGGCTTCTCTTTCTCGTTTGCAGAACTTTGAGCCTTTCCGCCTCTTCCTCCTCTGCCTCTTGCTCTTTGTGACCTGATATTTGCGGGAGGTCTTGGACGCAAGTTGAAACGCCGTTCCTCCCTTAAAAAATCAAATTCGTCAACCACAGATGGAATAGCTGTTCCCGCCAGATTACTTGGTCCTTCCTCCACATCTGTGTCAACTTCAGAGCTTGGAATGCTGCTTTGTTCAGAATGACGTACATGGCTAGATGACAGATTGGCATTCATTCGTAAATTCCTCATGCTCTCAAACTTTTTTGCAAACGTGTAAATTTGTCCTCGATCATAGTCATTTTTGTCGCGCACAAACTTTTGTGCCTTCCTTTCTTTAATAGATGTTTCCAATTTAGTCAGTCGCTCCTTCATTTCCGACATGAATTTCACTATACTCTCTTGTTCTGACTCCTTGCTCAACATGTCCATGATTTGGTCGATTTCTTCCAGGATTTTGGCACGGTCTATTTCGGCGTATTTAATGAGGATCGCCAGCATTCTGCTCGAGGATTCTTGGCTGTTATCAGACCACTCCCTCAGCATATTTGGATTAGGGTCCTCATATGTGGGTGCTACCAGGATTCGAAGCCCTCTCGGAATCCTTTTTACTTCCAAGTAACGGTGCAATGATTTAGCCTCCCACCATTTAGAGAGTTCAGTACGCCTTAACTTTTCTAGTCGTTTTAAACGTGCCATTACATCCGTGGTTTTACTTTCTGGAGTGACTTTTGCAGTTTGCTTACTTCCAGATATATTATCACAAAAAATCGATAATGCAGCTTCCTCCCGCTCCTTAATTTCGGCAGCTGACATTCTTAAACAGTTTGTTTGTGGAACAATCCACGCGCACAGAACCGCCAAAGCTCACAAACACTGAACTGTGTGTGACCGTTAAATTAATATTCCAATGGCTTTCCCTTTTCCCCTGCGCCGTACAACCAAACGCTCACCTCAGCCAGTCTTCCACACGTCTCGGGTCAGCCGACTCGGAACGGCGTGATGGTTCTCAGCTGAGTCGCTATTTGAAAATCTCCAGGTCGCGATCCCGCTTTCCTGTATCCACGGCACGGGGGGGACGGCGGTACTTAAACACACTCCACAAGCGAATGGGAATACCCGCTGTCTCCACACCAAAGGGCGCGTCGAAGTAATGACCTCCCAATCACGGTCATCAATATTCCACCAAACTTTTCCAACAAAAGTAATCGACACCGTGTCTGTGCGCAAAATCAAAGTTTTAATGCCAGCTGAAAATGCTAGACGCGTTTCGCCTGTCCTGCAGGCTTGTTCACTAGCAATCCAATAAAGTTACAGTGGCTTTTTTATCCGTGAATGTGATTAAGTCACATGTGAACTACACCAATAAAAATGGACAACAGACTTGTAGTTTTTTCATAGTGAAGCACAGGTTAACACTAATGAAGGTAAAATACCAAAAGGCATGCTTGCTAATTCATTTCCTGATAAATTACATTTTAAATTTCATTATGTCACAATACAAGATTACATTGCAACTATTTGCGTCAAGATAAAATAATCTTCGTAAGACATGTTAAACCTCATTGTCGACCAAAGTGGTCAATAATGGCCTGATCCGGTTGAAACCGAAAACAAATTGACCAATATTTGTTTAAGTAAACCCAATGTGTTCAAGCAGAATTATGATGATCAAAATTCATTATTAAATGAAAGTAAGGCCCAAGTGGGCATATACTTAGAATGACACAATTAAAACCTGTGTAACACATATTGTCTGTAGTATAACAGTGTCCAAATACCATAAAACCAAACCTAAAAAAACCTAAAAAAGGAGGGGATAGGGAGGAACCTATAAATGGGTATGCAAATCTTCTTCCATATTTAACCCATCCGGGATCTTTGTATTGAGTCTAATAATATAACAAGATTCCAGTTTTTGAATAACTTTGGCACCGGTTGACGAATCCTCGCGAAATTTTAAAAACTAATGGGGCGCTCCGCTCAGCTCCTACCCTGAAAGTCTCGGGGTGGTTCGTCAAGCGGGGGCCGAGAAAAAAGGGGGGTCCCAAAACGCGTTTTCCCCATGCATTTTCCCATAGGACCTTTAGTCGAAGGTACAGCCCGGACGGCTGAACAGAATTACTTGAAATTTGGCAGAGAGGTAGTCCTCAGGTCAGTGAAGTGCCTTTTGCATATATGGAGTCAATCTGTTCAGTAGTTCCTGAGAAAATTGCATTTAAAAGCACATACATATCTATAGCCGCGCACCCTAACGTGCGCGAGCGTGATTCTGATTGGTGGTTACATGTCAGTCAACGTTCGAATCGGTCGAAATCAGGAAGTGTCGGCCGCCATTTTGTTTGTTGTGGGTGCGAGAGTGAAAAAGAGAGGTGGCGAATGTGAAAAGGGGGCAGGGTAGAGAGTTCCTGACCCCCTAGCCTTTGTCAAGGGGTCCCTAAAGGACCCCGAAGGGTGAAAAAACATTTTACTTTAAAAAAAAAAAAATATCGCGGGGTGCGCGCACGGTGAAAAACCATAGAAAATAAAAAATTAGCATTGAAAAAAACGTACAAATTCACTTAAAAAACCATAGGTTTCACGCACGTTATAGTTGGGAATTTGCATTTAAAAAAACCTTGCAAATTCACTTAAAAAATCATAGGTTTCACACATGTTATAGTTAGGTGGACATTTCACTCGTAAAAAACCAATGAAATTCCCCCGTTATAGTTAGGTCAGATAACTATAACTCGCGCGACCGCCACTCTATCACAAGGATGATGTCATCAGTGATGTCATGAGTGATGCCACTGACCATGTCATGAGTGATGAAATATGTGACGTCATGAGCACTGGATTGCGGGCGCGCGAATTATAGTTATCTGACCTAACTATAACGGGGGAATTTCATTGGTTTTTTACGAGTGAAATGTCCACCTAACTATACCGTGTGAAACCTATGGTTTTTCAAGTGAATATATATATATATATATATATATATATATATATATATTATACATTTGAAAATGTGACGGTCCACCTGTTTACCTCGGTGGCATGGAAAAAATGGGTGGAACTGACATCAACACGCCGACGAGGTCCTCTTATGGCTCCTATGATGTCATACGTTGTCCTGAGCGTAGCCGTACTAATATGACATTGTCGTCTACGTGGGAGAGCTTGGAAAGAATTTCCACGGACTGCTGGCGCAGGGGATATTCACCTAAGTGTTCAGGCTAGTCCTTTGGGAGCAACTGTTTATGTTGCCACTCCAGAAACTGAAACCAGTGATCCGTTGGCAGAGACCCTGCAGATGGCACACGAGGTGGGGAGCCCAGTCGTGTGCACCGGCGGGGCAGCGAAGTGACAAGCACCACTACCCACAAAAAAGGTAACGAGGGCACTGAATAACACAGGATCTTCTCTTTGTATCTGGCAGAAACAACAAGGTTAAAATCCCCTAGTTCCAAAATGTAGAATTAGTGGTACAACGGTCTTCAAGAGGACCTGTGATGGATGCCACTTCTGCCTTCCGTACATTGGAGGTGGCACATGGGTCACGCGGTACGGTCATACTGCGGTGGGGCGCACACTCGCTGACCTCTCATGGCACTGCTCCACACTTCGGGGACAACGCTTTCCATTAGCTGTGTTTTGTGACGATGCGTCGTGCCGGCCCCGTCCAACAGCAAATCCCCTTTAGATCCAAACAGACTCTTCCACTCTCTCACCGGAAGTGAAACCAGGCCACGCGGACACTTTCACAATACAACAGCCGAGAATGCACTTTTCCGTAAAAAAAAAAAAACCACATTCATTCCTCCTAATTTATCAAATAAACGACTCCCTGAAGAACAGGGGTCAGCTTCGATCGGTAAACAGACGTTAAAACGACTTTTTTTTACTTTGCGATACCATTACAACGCATGCATTACCACGCATGCGTTGTACATAGCGAAGTCATTACTACGCATTTTTTTTAGAAAGCATGGTAATTTACCACGTATGCCTTTACAACAAATTTTGTTGTAAAGGTATGTATGGTAAATGACCATGAGTTCTAAAAAAAAATGTAGACGATCCACGTCGTTGTAATGAAACAGAGGCTGTTCCGTTTCCTCACAACAACGTTCACCGCCCCTCAGACACGACATGAAGCAGGAATCACGAGGAGAGAGGAACAACGAGGAGTGAGAGGTAAGTGGGATTGGGCATGGGGTGGTGGTTACTTTTCTAGGGTTTAGGGTATTGCAGTGGTGTTTGTGTAGTGTAGGGGGTCGTGCTGGGGGTAGTGTTTTAGGGTAGTGCAGTGGTATTTGGGTAGTGTAGGGGGTCGTGCTGGGGTAGTTTTTTTGGGGTTTAGGGTAGTGCAGTGGTGTTTGGGTAGTGTAGGGGGTCGTGCTGGGGGTAGTGTTTTAGGGTAGTGCAGTGGTTTTTGTAGTGTAGGGGGTAGTGTTTTAGGGTTTAGGGTAGTGCAGTGGTGTTTGTGTAGTGTAAGGGGTTGTGCTGAGGGTAGTGGTTTAGGGTAGTGCAGCGGGGTGTGTGTAGTGTAGGGGGTCGTGTTTTAGGGTTTAGGGTAGTGCATTGGTATTTGTGTAGTGTAGCGGCTCGTGCTGGGGGTAGTGTTTTAGGGTTTAGGGTAGTGCAGTGGTGTTTGGGTAGTGTAGGAGGTCGTGCTGGGGCTAGTGTTTTAGGGTAGTGCAGTGGTGTTTGGGTAGTGTAGGGGGTCGTGCTGGGGGTAGATTTAGGGTTTAGGGTAGTGCAGTGGTGTTTGGGTAGTGTAGGGGGTCTTGCTGGGGGTAGTGTTTTAGGGTTTAGGGTAGTGCAGTGGTGTTTGGGTAATGTAGGGGGTACTGCTGGGGGTAGTGTTTTAGGGTTTAGTGTAGTGCAATGGTGTTTAGTGTAGGGGGAAGTGTGTTAGGGTAGTGCAGTGGTGTTTGTGTAGTGTAGGGAGTTGTGCTGGGGGTAGATTTTTAGGGTTTAGGGTAGTGCAGTGATGTTTGTGTAGTGGAGGGGGTCGTGTTTTAGGGTAGTGCAGTGGACTTTGGGTAGTGTAGGGGTCGTGCTGGGGTTGTGTTTTAGGGTTTAGGGCAATGCAGTGGTGTTCGAGTAGTGTAGGGGGTCGTGCTGGTGGTGGTGTTTTAGGGTTTAGGGCAGTGCAGTGGTGTTAGGGCAGTGCATGGGGTCATGCAGGGGGTGGTGTCTTAGGGTTTAGGGTTCAGTGCAGTGGTGTTCGGGCAGTGTAGGGGTCGTGCAGGGGGTGGCGTTTTAGGGTTCAGGGCAGTGCAGTGGGGTTCGGGCAGTGTAGGGGGTAGTGCAGGGGGTGGTGTTTTCGGGTAGTGCAGTGGTCTTTGGGCAGTGTAGAGGTCGTGCTGGGGGTCGTATTTTAGGGATTTAGGATAGTGCAGTGGTCTTTGGGTAGTGTAGGGGTCGTGCTGGGGTTGTGTTTTACGGTTTAGGGCAGTGCAGTGGTGTTAGGGCAGTGCATGGGGTCATGCAGGGGGTGGTGTTTTAGGGTTTAGGGCAGTGCAGTGGTTTTCGGGCAGTGTAGGGGGTCGTGCAGGGGGTGGTGTTTTAGGGTTTAGGGTAGTGCAGTGGTGTTTGGGTAGTGTAGGGGGTCGTACTGGGGGTAGTGTTTTAGGGTTTAGGGTATTGCAGTGGTGTTAGGGTAGTGTAGGGGGTCGTGCTGGGGGTAATGTTTTAGGGTTTAGTGCAGTGGTGTTGGGGTAGTGTAGGGGCTACTGCTGGGGGTAGTGTTTTAGGGTTAAGGGTAGTGCAGTGGTCTTTGGGTAGTGTAGGGGTCGTGCTGGGGTTCGTATTTTAGGGTTTAGGGCAGTGCAGTGGTGTTCGGGTAGTGTAGGGGGTCGTGCTGGGGGTGATGTTTTAGGGTTTAGGGCAGTGCAGTGGTGTGCGGGCAGTGTAGGGGGTTGTGCAGGGGGTGGTGTTTTAGGGTTCAAGGCAGTGCAGTGGTCTTCGGGCAGTGTAGGGAGTTGTGCAGGGGGTGGTGGTTTAGGGCAGTGCAGTGGTGTTCGGGCAGTGTAGGGGGTCGAGCAGGCAATGGTGTTTTAGGTTGCAGTGCAGTCGTGTTCGGGCAGTGTAGGGGGTCGTGCAGGGGGTGGCGTTTTAGGGTTCAGTGCAGTGGTGTTCGGGCAGTGTAGGGGGTCGTGCAGGGGGTGGCGTTTTAGGGTGCAGTGCAGTGGGGTTCGGGCAGTGTAGGGGGTAGTGCAGGGGGTGGTGTTTTCGGGTAGTGCAGTGGTCTTTGGGCAGTGTAGAGGTCGTGCTGGGGGTCGTATTTTAGGGTTTAGGATAGTGCAGTGGTCTTTGGGTAGTGTAGGGGTCGTGCTGGGGTTGTGTTTTACGGTTTAGGGCAGTGCAGTGGTGTTAGGGCAGTGCATGGGGTCATGCAGGGGGTGGTGTTTTAGGGTTTAGGGCAGTGCAGTGCAGTGGTTTTCGGGCAGTGTAGGGGGTCGTGCAGGGGGTGGTGTTTTAGGGTTTAGGGTAGTGCAGTGGTGTTTGGGTAGTGTAGGGGGTCGTACTGGGGGTAGTGTTTTAGGGTTTAGGGTATTGCAGTGGTGTTAGGGTAGTGTAGGGGGTCGTGCTGGGGGTAATGTTTTAGGGTTTAGTGCAGTGGTGTTAGGGTAGTGTAGGGGCTACTGCTGGGGGTAGTGTTTTAGGGTTTAGGGTAGTGTAGTGGTCTTTGGGTAGTGTAGGGGTCGTGCTGGGGGTCGTATTTTAGGGTTTAGTGCAGTGGTGTTCGGGTAGTGTAGGGGGTCGTGCTGGGGGTGGTGTTTTAGGGTTCAAGGCAGTGCAGTGGTGTTAGGGCAGTGTAGGGAGTTGTGCAGGGGGTGGTGGTTTAGGGCAGTGCAGTGGTGTTCGGGCAGTGTAGGGGGTCGAGCAGGCAATGGTGTTTTAGGTTGCAGTGCAGTCGTGTTCTGGCAGTTTAGGGGGTCGTGCAGGGGGTGGCGTTTTAGGGTTCAGTGCAGTGGTGTTCGGGCAGTGTAGGGGGTCATGCAGGGGGTGGCGTTTTAGGGTTCTGGGCAGTGGTGTTCGGGCAGTGTAGGGGGTTGTGCAGGGGGGGTGTTTTAGGGTATAGGGCAGTGCAGTGGTGTTTGGGCAGTGTAGGGGTAGTGCAGGGGGTGGTGTTTTTGGGTTTAGGGCAGTGCAGTGGTGTTCGGGCAGTGTAGGGGGTCATGCAGGGGGTGGTGTTTTAGGGTTTAGTGCAGGGGTGTTAGGGCAGTGTAGGGGGTCGTGCAGGGGGGTGGTGGTTTAGGGCAGTGCAGTGGTGTTCGGGCAGTGTAGGGGGTCGTGCAGGGGGCGGTGTTTTAGGGTTCAGGGCAGTGCAGTCGTGTTCGGGCAGTGTAGGGGGTCATGCAGGGGGTGGCCTTTTAGGGTTCAGTGCAGTGGTGTTCGGCCAGTATAGGGGGTCGTGCTGGGGGTGGTGTTTTAGGGTTTAGGGCAGTGCAGTGGTGTTCGGGTAGTGTAGGGGGTCGTGCTGGGGGTGGTGTTTTAGGGTTTAGGGCAGTGCAGTGGTGTTCGGGCAGTGTAGGGGGCCATACAGGGGGTGGTGTTTTAGGGTTTAGGGCAGTGCAGTGGTGTTTGTGTAGTGAACCGCGCATGCGCTGCGTCGCCAGGCGAGACCTAAAAAGCATTGCACCAAGATGGCTGCCAAAACTCCCTGGATTGAGGTTTTGGCAGCCAATTAGAACCAAGCTTGTGCTTGTGTAGTTAGGTCCCGCCCTGATATATAAATATTTTTTTCCTTTAATATCTCAAAAACTACTGAACGAATTTCCACCATTTAAAAAAAAAAAAAAAAAAAAGACGCTTTCTGAACCAAGCACTACCTTTTTGGCAAATTTGGTGTAATTCCGTTCAGCAGTTTGAGCTGTAGCCCTGTCATTTGAGAGGTCATCATTGATGTCACTGACCATGTCATGAATGATGTAATATGTGACATCCTCAGCAGTGGATTGCGGGCGCGCGAGATGTAGTTAGTACAACTAACTATATCGGAGGAATTTCAATGGTTTTGTTCGAGTGAAATATCCAGCTAGCTATAACACCCCTAAAACAGTATTGTTTTTTCAGTGAATTTCTAAGGTTTTTTAAATGCTAATTCCTAACTATATCAGGCCTCAAACCTATGGTTTTTTCAGTGAATTTCAAAGGTTTTTTAAATGCTAATTCCTAACTATATCAGGCCTGAAACCTATGGTTTTTTCAGTGAATTTCAAAGGTTTTGTAAATGACAATTTTTAATGTATTAATTGTTATACTGATTTTTACTACATTTTTAAAACTATTTATTTTTAGATATATTTTTATAATTACATTATAATTTCATCATACATTACCATACAAAATATACTTTCTCAGAATGAATTACTTTAGTTTAAATACTTGGCAAATAGGCAACAGACTTTTAAATACAGTAGTTACAGTTGTTGCAATGGGCAACACAATTTTAAACACAAAGCAACATTGAGCTCAATGTGAATTTCTAGTTAAATGCAATTAGTTACTTTATGGATTACTTTTCTAACCACAGGACTGGATCCTAGATTCAGTCCTTGGACATCTCCTGTAAACAGTTGAGTAAAAGCGCTTTGGTTACAGTAGTAATTTTTAAGGAATATTATTGTATTTTAAAAGTGGACGCTTAGAAACTTTTTCCCATAGAATCACCAATGTTATCCTATGGCAGAAAATTCACTAAGCAGGTAAGTAGTGTTATCGTTACTTTTTCTTACTCAGTGGTGGATCCTGGATCCAGCACTGGCCAACCTCCTGTAAACAGTTGAAAGAATGTGTTTAAGTCATACAGACGATTTTTTAGGAATACTTTTAGTTTGTTAAAATAGACACTTAGAAACTTTTCTGCTGAAAACCACACAATGGATTCCTATGGAAGGAAATGCAAGTTACTGGTAAGTACGCTTAGAATTACTTTTCAGGGTCAGTGCTGGGCTAAAAGATGCAGCCCTGGGTTGTCTCCTGATAACAGGTGAGTAAATCGGAATTCGTAGTTCGGCTGAGTTTAGAGGAATATTTGTACAATGGTGAAGGAAGGGGGCGGGGCCTCAGGTGACGTTGCAAACACGCCCTGTGGCGCGTTATAAGTTGGGGAATTAATTCCTCTTCAATCCTGAGGTCCCCTGGGGGCCAACTAGCTCACCAGGTACCTCCAGTATGCGCCAGGAAGCTGCATTGCAGAGAGGTGTTCAGAGGCCACGCCCCTTTTACAACACTTTGCAAAGCAGCTCCGTAGCGCTTACTGGAGGTACCTAGTGGGCTAGTTGTCCCCTAGGGGACCTCTGGATTGAAGAGGAATGAATTCTCCAACTTAAAACGCGCCACAGGGGGTGTTTGCACAGTAGCACCTCAGGCCCCACCCCCTACCTTCACCACTTTGCAAACGCGCCCCCTGGCGCGTTTTAAGTTGGGAGATTAGGTCCCCTTGAATCCTGAGGTCCCCTGGGGTTCAACTAGCCCACCAGGTACCTCCATTAAGCGCCACAGAGCTGCGTTGCAGAGAGGTGTAAAAAGGGGCGTGGTCTCAGAACACCTCTCGGCAACGCAGCCCCCTGGTGCATACTGGAGGTTCCTGGTGGGCTAGGTGGCCCCCAGGGACCCCCAGTATTGAAGGGGAATTTGTTCCCCCTCTGCAAACGCGCCCTGCCACATAATTTAAAGCCCCGGGAGGTGGCGGTCCCTGGGGCATGTGGGGGGGGCTCGAGCCCCCCAACACAGGTATTTTTTTTTTTTAAGCAATCAAGCCTGGGGGGTGGCGGTCCCCGGGGTTGCGGGGGGGCCATGAGCCCCCCCGCATACATTAACTTAAAGCCCCGGGGGGTGGCGGGCCCTGGGGCTTGTGGGGACCTTTGAGCCCCCCTCCCAACTATAATGAAGCCCCGGGTGGTGGCGGTTCCCGGGGCTGGGTGGCCTGAGAGCCCCCCCCCACATATTTTTCAACAGCCCCGGGGGTGGCGGTACCCGGGGCTGGGGGGCCCTCTGGGCCCCCCATTACTATTAAAAATTGCTCCCGGGTCTTGGCCCCCCCGGGGGCTAATTGTAAACGAAGCGCTTCGGGTTTTTTTTCGTCAGTGGGATGCGCGGTCCCTACGCGCATCCCGCGATTTAAAAAAAAATAATTGTTTTTTACCTTGGAGGTCCTTGTGGGACCCCCCTGAGCAGGCCTAGGGGGTCAGGGTGTTTCTACCCTACCCCCTGGTCGCGTTTTGCGCCTTTTATTTCGGTTGTCTTGTGCCTCGGTTCTACCGAGGCACAAGATGGCTGCCAATCACTTCCTGATTCAGAGTGTTGGCAGCCAATTAGAATTCAGCTCGTGCTCGGGAGGGTTCGGGGAGGGTGCTCGGATCCTCCGAGGCCATAGATATATATGTACTTTTAACTCAAATTTTCTCAGGAACTACTGAACGGATTTACACCATTTAAGCAAATGGCACGAGTCTGAACTGAGGACTACCTCTTTGCCAAATTTGGTGTAATTCCGTTCGGCAGTTTGGGCTGTAGCTGCGTCAACAGGTCCTATGGGAAAATGCATGGGGAAAACGCGTTTTGGGACCCCCCTTTTTTCTCTGCCCCCGCTTGACGAATCGCCGTGAAATTTTCAGGATAGGAGCGGACCGGAGCTGACCAAAAGTTTGGAAAATTCTGCGAAGATTCGTCAATCGGCGCCAACGTTATTCCAAATAGAATGTTGCGGATTTCCTATGGATAATAGGTCCTAACTATATCTACCACAGCTGTGTGGCGGGGCAAACACTTTTTTGTGGAAGCACACAACCTCTGCCCAAACTAAACCTATACTCCTGGCTCCCAATATGTCGGCAGAACAAAATCCCTCTCCTCATGATACTCACATAATTGTCTGGCAACAGATTTGCTCTCAAGTCAGACCACAAAAAAAAAAATCAAACTTCACATCTCGTGATTGCATCACAGCGCATTCCTAAATACCATAAAATAGATTTGGAACTTTTACTTTTTCTGCAAGTAAAGCAAGACAACCAAAAATAGTTTTCTATTCTCATGGGAGCCAGTTGGTATTATTTAACAAAGGACTATATTTCTTTCCATGGTTCTGATGTTTGCATTTAAGTTAAAGAAAGGCTGCTTCTTTTGGCATGAGGATGAAATTCTGGCGTTCTCATGAAATTCAGCTTTTGTTTTCCTTATGGTGCTTCCACAAATTACTAGTACCAGAGTGCTTTGGTGACCTTAGCGGCTGTGCCAAGTAAAATAAATACAATATGCTGAGAAGTGCACTGTCTGGTCCCTCTCGTACACTTTTTCTTGTTCTTGACTGTCATTACACCAAAATGAACTAAAGGAACACCATATTGTCACCTTCAGCTTGAAAAGCAATAAATCTTCTGTGATAATTGCCAAAAAGCATGAAATACCCTAAGTTTACTTTGTTTTCTGGGTAGCATTGAGTGACAAATATTGAAAATTACTGGGATAGCCCAGCAAGTTTATGCTTTAGCTATGAATTAAGGTAGGAATGGTAGAAAATCTAGTAGATCAAAGAGTAATTCTCTCACTGCAGTGGCAGTATAAGAACATTTACAAATTAAAGAATGGTCAATACGCTGTGGTCCTTTTTGAAAGAGGTTTTTTTTTCTGTATCAGTGTTTTGCAACTACATTTATTGATTTGATTTAATCTTATTGCTAGCACCGTCAATCACCATAAATAAATTGATAAGCCATGATTATCCAGAGCCGTTCTTCTATGACTATGACCCCCAAGAAGGAAGTGAAGTTCGCGGTAGCCCGTTTAAATCCACTGGATTCTGTGGCACACATCTCTGAATGGTGCTGAGATTTCTATGCACTTGTGTTCTTGGTGTGTCAGAATGGCTAAATATACCCCAATGTGTGGGCCAATACATTGGCTGTAGGTACGTACCTCTTGAATATCAGATTGCCTGAATTTAACTCTTAATTTTATGCCCCACATATCTTATTTCGCTAATGTTTGTCAACCAGCAAGTGAATGCTTGTCGATTTTATAAGAAAGGGGGGGGGGGGTGGCTAAATGTAGTTTAATTTACCATTACCTTCCCAACCGATTTGCCTCTACATTGATAATGGTACTAATCTCTGCTCGGTTATTTCTGACTTATTTAGCTCTAGCTCTCCCGAAGTGATCAATGCCAGGTAGTACTTTACATTATCAAGTATTCTTCGTCTGCACGCTGGCTCCTGTTCCATTAGCTATGATTACCATCAGCTAAATAGTGTCTCTTCACTTTGCCACCTTCTCTGAGAAGCAAGGTCTATGAGTCTATCAATCACTTCACTCTGGCCGTGGGCCAATTGGTCAGCAAGTATATACTGTTCTGTAAAACACATCTGCATGTCCCTTGTTCTGTCTTTAAAGTCCCAGGTTTTTGTGAAACTAAAAAGGGTAAATGTGGCTTCCGTCTTGAGATGCTTTGTACTTTGTTTTGCCTCTGCTATTTAGCAATGGGTATGTTTTTTCATATACTGCCCCACCCTACGCATGGATTATATTTTGGGGCGCTGTTGCAGATTGTTGATCCATTATCACGGCTCTCTACCCCAAACCCTTTCTAGTGCTGTATTGTCTGTTGCTCCTCAAAAGAAACTATGCACCTCTATGTTATGACATACTTGAGGTATATTACTGACTTCTCTCCTCTCGTTGTTTAACTCTTGTACTTCAGAAGAATTAAACGCCAGATTTTACTTTGTAACAACATACCCAAGTGTGAATGTTAGGAGTTCCTGCTGCTGACTAGTCTTTAATGCAGCAGTCAGTTGGCGATCATGCTAAAAATAAATATCGATATTTGTATAAGCTTTCAGTCTGAAGTAAACAAAAAAGTGATGGGTGGAATTATTGAATATGGGGAGAAGATGTGGTGGTACGGCCAGAGCCGCAGACCGTAGAACTTGAGAACCAGATTCGAGTCTTGGCATTGACTCAATAGTCTGTGATTCTGGGCAAGTCACTTAATCGCCCCATGCCTTTGAAAAAAAAAATCCTTTAAATAAAATGTAAAAAATAAATTTGACTTTGTGTAATGTAACTGGTGCTCATGTAAAGCATGCCAATAGTTTTGGACCGAGTTTGCATTTTATAAAAGCACCCAAAAACAAAATCTCAGCCATTGGTAATTACTCTGTGTTAGAAATGGGGGTCTCTAGTTGGCAATGGTTCGCATCTTTGTCCAAGTAGGGACCTTTCTTCCTAGTCAGGGTAAGGGGGATACACTTCTAAAATAACCCCTGCTCACCCTCTTGGTAGCTTGGCACGAGCAGACCGGCTTATCTCAGAGGCAGTTTGTAAAGCACTTGCACATGACTAACAGTAATACAGTGAAAACACCACAAAAGGACACCACACCAGGTTAGAAAAATATCCAATATTTTTTTAATTTACAAAACAAAAAGAATCCAACATACAGTACTTGCAAACATATACTTTGCAGGATATCCTTTAAAATTGTAGAAATATCTCAATAACACAGTGCTTCCGAGTCGGTAGCTCAGTCCGGGGCTACCGCGATATTGAAAACAGAATCCAACAGTTCCGTCTGACTGCGTCGGTTGAGGGTGTCGGCAGACACTTAATCATGTCCTTTTGCGTAGCGGCCAAATCGTTGGTGCAAGCCGGTCATGGCAACCGTTGCGGTTTGTGATGTAAAGTGGTGCAGCGTGCCCTCAAGGCGCGGTGCAGGCTGCTGCTCGGTGACGCTCGTCCAGCGGCATCGGCGAGACCAGGGCTGCAGTGCGAAGTGAAGGCGGTGCTCAATGCAGTGCTTACAGATCACGGTACAGGCGACAGAGCCGGTTGGGGGAAGCTGGCGTCGGTCAGTCCAGACTGTGGTGTAGGACGAGGCGGTGCGCCATGAAACTTATGAGTGGTGCCCCAGCCATGATGCGGTCACAGGTGTCGAAGTCAGCAGGCAGTGACGGCGTCGGTGAGACCAGGGCGGCGACGTGACGTGAGGTGGTACGAAGTGCGGTGCCCACAGGTCACGGTGCAAGCAGCGACTCGGTGGCAGCAGCGTTGGTCGTCGGTGAGACCAGGGTTGTGGTGCGAGCCAGCGACTGAGTCAATGACTGAGTCGGTTGCTTTTTCCTTCTCTGTGGCAACTGAAACAACGGTTCCAGATGTGGTAGCCTGAGGTTTGTGAAGTCTTTGCTGTCCCTGAGACTTCAGAACAGGAGGCAAGCTCTACTTCAAGCCCTTGGAGATACTCAGCACAAGTAAAGACAGTTCAGTCCAGTCCTTTCACTGCCCAAGGCAGAAGTAGCAACTGCAGGCCAACCCAACAAAGCAACAACACAGCAAAGGGGCAGGACTCCTTCTGGCAGCTCTCCCAGCTCTTCTTTTTGGCAGGTTCCTTGATTCCAGCGAGTTCTAAAGTTCAGGGGTCTGAGCCCCAATATTTTTACTCAAAATTCCTTTGTTCTCTCGGGCAGAGAGTGTCTGTGCTAAGTTTAAACCAGTTCTGCCCTCTCTGGCCCAGCTTCCTGGCAGGAGGTGGAGACCGCATTGTCCAAGGCAGACCAGACCCATTCAGGTACAAGGAAATCTCCTCCCACTACTCTATATGCAGCCCAGGTCTTTCCAGTCCTATCCTGACTCATCCAGGAAAGGCAGGACACACCTCAACCTCCAATTACCCCCCCCCCCCCCCTCCCCACAGCCCCTGTCACTCCAAAGCCAGACAGTCAATCCACAAACCCAGCAGAGGCACACAGAATGGCTAAGCAAGAAAATACCTACTTTCTAAAAGTGATATTTGCAAACACACAACATAAAAAAATCTTTACTAAAAGATGTATTTTTACATTCTGAGTCCAGGCATACTAAACTCCATTTCCCTATCTTGTCCCAATGGGAAGTTATGCTTATAAGATGGTATAAGTAAAACTCCCATTCTACCCTATGGGACAGATAGCCTTTCCATAGTGAAAAACGAAATGCACTGTAATTCCCTAACAGGACATGCCACCCACATCAGTACATGTCCTACCTTTAACATATTTATAAAAAAAAAGAGAGTATGAGGGTAGAAGTGCTCCCAGTCCCCCTATATTATATCGAGAAACAAAACGAGGGACTTATCCTTAAGTCCACAAGGATGTAGAACAAATGTATGTAGAAAAAGTATAGTGAAGATACAGGAGAGAAAAAGGTTTTTTTCTTTTTAAGAAAAAGTTTTTTTCTTTTTAAGAAACCCCTCACTCACCAACCTAGTTGGTGACATGCTTCATCATCGGGGCCCACCCAAATGGTCTAATACCATCCGGGTGTGCTTCAACGCCTGATTACAGCGGAGCGGGTTAAGATGTTACGTGATAGTGCACGTGAGTTAGTGATATAAGTGAGGTTTAAAAATACCTCAAGACCCCCGAAGTAATTTAATATGGAGTCAAGAGGTAAGATTAAAAACAATAGTGATGATACCTCTAAAGGTATAATGGCCTTTGGTATCTGGTGTTACTAGTGTTATACTAGTGATGTTAGATAAGGTCTTTCAGGTCAACCTGTTTCTGCCATCTGTAGCAATGCTGGGCTTTCGTCAGGACCTAAATTGTTGGAAGGAGGGGTATGCACGCACTAAGGTGCACCCTTCTCTCTTCCAAAAATGTACTACCCCGTATACTCACGGAGTAGTTGAATTAGGGATCTTTTTCATGCGATCTGTGAAAAGAAGAAAGATAAAACTCCTGCATCAAATACCGTGTCTTTGCTTATTTAGATATTTGACTGCAATAAATGCCGGCAAACCCACACATACCTATGTGTGATATATCAACAAATAGATGCTGCCAATTGGAGCCTACGTGATAAAGCGAGTGCCATGTATTAGCAGTTATTGCACACACAAACATACTGTGTTCCATTCTGATAAATACTAGAATCAGAATGAGTTCCTTCCACATTCGTTGCTGCTTCTTCTCATGCAGAAAAACAGCTCATGGAAGTTCGAGCTTTCAAGAAAAACATGACTATTTTAAAAGTGCAACCGATCAGAGGCGATCGAATTGTGAATCTAGGATTAAATTCTAGGAAGTAACCGTGGTAATGTTTCGTAATTGTTACTCTCATTGTTGTTCCTTACATATTAATGCACAAACTACTGCCCCATGGAGCCTCAGGGACGGGGGCGTCCGGTAATGGTTCAGTGCTGTGGCAAAAGAAAAAAGTATGGCGATGCGAGAATTAATCTATCGTGCCGGTAAGCGGTGGCATTAAGGTTATCAGGGACATCGCTTACCCGTTGAGAAGATTTTACTTACACCACGTTGCCTGGCCGCCCTCAGTCTCCCCTACCATCGAGTGCCTCCCGGGACCGAATGTTGCCGGTGCATTCCAGGCGGCATGTTTTTGCTGTTTGCTTCCGCGTCACGTGGTATCGGAACACGTGATGGGGGCGGGGACTTGGTGTAGTTCTAATTCAATAGAAAACGGACTGACTGTAGTTCTGTAGACGAATTTTACTTCGTTGGCTGTTTTGAGATGAAAAATTCGGCGAGCACTCACTAAAGCTAATGTAAACATTGGATTAGCATTCGACTATTTTATAACCGTGAAGTGTGGTTGCCTAGACATATTAGTAATCATATGTCATTTTCTATGTGCATTGTTATTTTTGTATACTGCTCCAGGGAACATTATCATTGAGACCAGAAACATTTGTGGATAATCTATAAATCCAACGTTGCTCTTTCTCAAAGAGTTTTTTGTTGTCTGCATTTGGTAGCATTTCAATTACAGACCATTTTAGTTCATTTGGTGAGTGTGTGGCTGTAATGTAATGGTTTGTCAATTTTGTGGTGTTATTTTTGCATCTAATGTTGCTCCTGTGTTCACATATCCGCGTTTTTATTTTGCGGCTAGTCATTCCTATGTAGCGGAGTCCACACGGACAGGTGATGATGTAGACAACATTCGTACTATTACAGTTCGTATGCATTCTCTGTGTCCAAGTCCTACTGGGTTCAAGAGACAGGGTTTTGCTGACTGTAGTCTGGTTACAGACACTGCAACCACCACAAGGGAAATGACCGATTGCCGGGGGTAACCCCCATGCATTTAACACAGTAGTATTGACCTGCTGTATTGATTTTAGAGGGCGTGTGTTTAACAATGTCTTTTATGTTTCTCGCCCTTTTGTAAGAAAAGAGTGTTTTTTGCCATTTTAAATTCCCAGTGTTTAGGATTGCCCAGTGCTTATTGATACATTTGTTTACTTGATTCGAGATTGGATTGTAAGTTGTTACACAAGTCGGTGTTGCACTGTCCAGATCTTTTTGTATGGTCTCTAAAAGGGCCTCTCTTGGTTGATTCCTGGCACGTTTTTGGCAATTTGTCAGTATCCTTTTAGGGTAACCTCGATTAGTGAGTTTTTCAGTTAGATCATTTGCTTGTTGTTTATACACGCTAATGTCACTACAATTGCGTCTTATCCTAAGGTACTGACCATACGGCAGGTTTTCTCTTAATGGTCTTGGATGGAACCTCTCGAATCTGAGAAGAGTATTCTTTGCTGTAGGTTTGTAATGGGTTTTAGTTGTAATCTTTTTGTCTTTGATCATGAGTTCGATGTCCAGAAACACTAATGAGTGTTGGTCTATAGTGTTCGTGAATTTCAAATTGTCATTACACTGATTCAACCAGTCACAAAATTCCAAAAGGGGTTCCATGGGACCTTGCCAGATTACCAATACGTCGTCAATATAACGTGTCCAGACCTTTATGTAACGTTTGTAAGGGTTACCATCATGTAGTATGTATTTTTTACTCAAAATCGTATACATAGAGGCCCGCCACACTTGGGGCGAAGGTACTGCCCATTGAAGTTCCGTTGATTTGCCAGTATAGTTTACCCTCAAACTCAAAGTTCTTTTTTAATGCGAGTGTGGCACAATCCATAATTAGAGACTTTGGTGTTTTGTATTTCCAGTCTGTCTCATTGAGGGTCGACCTTAGTACCTCTAATGTCTCATCCTGTGGTATGCATGTGTATAAGCTTTCAATATCAAAACTCACAAGTATAGTGGATTCGTTTACAGTTATTTCTTGTAGCATATGTAAAAGACTTTTTGTATCCTGTAAATATGTGTTAGTATTTTGGACTAGTTCCTTAAAGTAGAAGTCACAAAATCTCGATAGTGGTTCGAGTTGTGAGCCTATTCCAGATACAATTGGTCTGCCTGGTGGTGGTAGCTTGTTCTTATGCATTTTTGGCAATGTGTAGAAGTAAGGAATTTTACTTTCATTTGTAGTTAAAAAGTCTGCTTCATGTTTTGAGATATGCCCCATGGACTCGGCCTCATCTAAAATGCTCTGGATTTGCCTCTTCAGGTCTTCCGAAGGGTCGGCTGTCAGAGGAAAATAATACCTTCCGTCAGAAGTCTGAAGCATTCCATTTGGTATGCGGTTTTATTCTGTATCACTATGCAACACCCTTTGTCAGCTGGCTTTATGACAATGGTTGTGTCACTTCTAAGACATTCGAGAGCTCTTTTTTCTTTGTTGTTAATGTTCTGGAAGGGCTTTTTTACGGACATTTTCTCCACCTCATTATATACGGCTTGCTCAAAAGTTAAGATCTCACTTGGGACCATATGTGATGGCGGAGTGAAGGTGGATTTTAGTCTTAGCCTAGTTTCATTGTTGTTGATCATGTCAACAGTAGCATTGGTTGAGTCAAGGTTTTTTTCGAAAAAGGATTTTAACCTTAATTTTCAAAAGAAAACGGCTAACTCACAAGCCGTTTTCTTTCGAAAATTAAGGTTAAAATCCTTTTTCGAAAAAAAACCTTGACTGTATGGAATGGAATGGAACACAGTATGTTTGTGTGTGCAATAACTGCTAATACATGGCACTCGCTTTATCACGTAGGCTCCAATTGGCAGCATCCATTTGTTGATACATCACACATAGGTATGTGTGGGTTTGCCGGCATTTATTGCAGTCAAATATCTAAATAAGCAAAGACACGGTATTTGATGAAGGAGTTTTATCTTTCTTCTTTTCACAGATCGCATGAAAAAGATCCCTAATTCATTTACTCCATGAGTATACGGGGTGGTACATTTTTGGAAGAGATAAGGGTGCACCTTAGTGCGTGCATACCCCTCCTTCCAACAATTTAGGTCCTGACGAAAGCCCAGCATTGCTACAGATGGCAGAAACATGTTGACCTGAAAGACCTTATCTAACATCACTAGTATAACACTAGTAACACCAGATACCAAAGGCCATTATACTTTTAGAGGTATAATCACTATTGTTTTTAATCTTACCTCTTGACTCCATATTAAATTACTTAGGGGGTCTTGAGGTATTTTTAAACTTCACTTGTATCACTAACTCACGTGCACTATCACGTAACATCTTAACCCGCTCCGCTGTAATCAGGCGTTGAAGCACACCCGGATGGTATTAGACCATTTGGGTGGGCCCCGATGATGAAGCATGTCACCAACTAGGTTGGTGAGTGAGGGGTTTCTTAAAAAGAAAAAAATCTTTTTCTCTCCTGTATCTTCACTATACTTTTTCTACATATATTTGTTCTACTACCTTTAACATACACAGAACTCTGCCCACAGGGGTACCTTGGGCCTACCTTAGGGGTGACTCGCCTGT